>NC_090274.1:97879024-98504024 GCF_040414725.1 Anabrus simplex | reverse complement strand
GAAACGTGGACTATTAGTGCACGTGATAAGAAACGTTTGGAAGCATTTGAGATGTGGTGCTGGAGGAGGATGGAAAAGATCTCATGGACAGAAAAACTCACCAATGAAGAAGTTCTTCTACGAATAAGTGAAAAAAGAACCTTTTTAGCAACAATAAGAAAAAGAAGAGACCAGTTAATTGGCCATCTCTATAGGCACAATGGATTTATAGTTAATGTCATAGAAGGAAAGATTCAAGGTAAAAGAGGAAGAGGAAGACCCAGACTGCAATATGCAAGACAGATCAGAGATGACGTAGGAACAGGCTCATATGTGGAAATGAAGAGATTAGCGGATTACAGAGAAGAGTGGAGAAGACGAATTGCTGCCAACCAATCTTAGGATTGAGAATTAAGAAGATCACTAAGAATGGTAGCTGAGATTTACATAATGTAGACAGCTTACAATCGGCTGAAAAACAGAATTATCTGCCGCGGAACTTTTATGTTTAAATACGAACTGAACAATAAAACTTACCTTATTTCGTAGGATATAAAGTTCCTTATGGAGATGTACAAGAGTGCGACTCTTTTGGACACGGTGTAAAACGTAAGAAACCACACCAACCACAGAATAAACCTGCACAAGCAACCGCAATATGTCCGAGAAGCACAGCACATAACGACAAGCAACCCACTTCGAATGTAAACCGGAAATAGTGAATAGGGCTCCTCACAAATTTACAAGCAGTGCGTCGTTCCTCGACCGTATACATACACACGCGGTATAATTCACTTATCGCCAGCTACAGTAACTACTGCACATGGATAGAAGTCAAAAGTAGTGATGTGCGCGAGTGATGCCTGGAATCGCGTTATTCGACACTTTCGAGTAGAGGTGGGGACGGAGCGAGTAATACCACGGCCGACTTGATGCGTCGCTCTAGCTAGCTCCTTACCGGCCTTGACAATCGGGTCCACGCACTGTAATCGGAGTAGTTACACAGGTCGACACGTGGCGCTGGCGGCCGACCTATTTGCGGTAGAAATGCATACTCCTTTATGGAAAATATATTGACTTTGATTGCCGATTTATCGTAATTTAGAGTTATGGAGAATGTTACATAGGTCAATACTCTTAAAATGATTAATCCTAAAGGTTACTTTCGTTGATATTTGCCAAAATGATGTCGTGAAATGAAACTGCGGGGCGATGACCTAGTTCAGCTGACGTTCTGATATTGTCTCTCATTGCCGATGTATCTTAATTTAGGGAACAAAATAGTATGTTATATTGACTAATATTGTTAAAATGATTAATCCTAAAGGCTACTTTCATTGATATGTGCCAAAATAACGTCGTGAAATGAAACTGCGGAGGATGGAGTAGTCCAACTGGCGTTCCTTAATTGAGAGGAATAATAGTAATCGTTTTTATTATCATGGCATTTAGATACATAGCAGAACTTACCACAATACTTTTGTCTTCTGATGTTAATACTGAGATTAAGAGTCAGTGTTCAATTAGAGTTTTAAAATTCTTCAAGCGCTCCTCTCAGGAAGGGGGCTAGACAAAACATAAGTCTTACTTTTCCCATATTCGTTGTGTGCATAACATGAATATTTTGACTCAAAAATGTTTAAAATTTAATTTCAATATATATAGTTTCAGATTACATTTCATTCATACCTTTCACTAGAATATTAAATACCGGGCAAGTTGACCGTGCTAAATTCAGACAATAATTTTTACTTGAAATGCAGTAGGGTGGAACAAGTTGGCCACGCGGCGTGCAGCTGTGAGCTGTGAACTTGCATCCGGGAGATAGTGGGTTCGAACCCAGTAGTGATTCTTACTTATCAATGTTTAAATGTTAAAGTTCAGATTATCTTGGATAAAAAGTGTTGTGTTGCTGTCATATGGCAAATACGACACCGCCTAAAGGATTATTCTATGAAAGAAAATCCATGGGTAAAAATACCTGATTAGCGTGATTAGCTGCCACTCCCGGGGGCCCGGCCTGGCCCTGCCACGAAATTTCAAAAGTGGTACGACGGCTCGAACGGGGTCCACTCAGCCTTGGGAGGTCAACTGTGTAGAGAGGGGGTATCGATTCCCACCTCAGATATCCTCGAAGGGGTTTTCTATAGATTCCCACTTCTCCTCCAAGCAAATGCCGGGATGGTAACTAACTTAAGGCCACGGCTGCTTCCTTCCCTCTTCCTTGTCTGTGCCTTCCAATCTTCCCATCCCCAACACAAGGCCTCTGTTCAGCATAGAAGTTGCGGCCGCCTGGGCGAGGTACTGGTCATCCTTCCCAGTTGTATCCCAGACCCGCAGTTTCATGCTCCAGGACACTACCCGTGAGGTGGTAGAGGTGGAATCCCTTACTGAGTCCGAGAGAAAAGCCAACCCTGGAGGGGTAAACAGAACAAGAAAGAAAGAAAGAAAGAAAGAAAGAAAGAAAGAAAGAAAGAAAGAAAGGAAGAAAGGAAGAAAGAAAGAAAGAAGGTAAATACCCGAAATAGAAACGGAGAACTAAGGTGAGAGTGCTACCTGCTTTCAGCCACTCCGTAGTTTTGTCGTGGTCTACAGAGAATTCGTGAAATGATAGTGTCCCTTTGCTCTTTTTTCCTGTTCGGAATACAAAAAAAGGCACACAGCAATATATATTCGAATATTTCCTAACACAGTTAAAGACAAGGAAATCACCACATCATTAAAAAACGAATTAACGCATAAATTAAAATCCTTGTTCAGGACGAAGTTACAGCGAGAAATCACTTTGTTCTTGTTTCCATAAAATTTCTGCTCGAAGTACGAAAAGGTGCACAAGAATGTCACAAATTCCAAGATTTGTAAACACAATTTAAAAAATATAATCATCACACTACACAATAAAAAATAAACTCACTAGCGCATAACTATCAGATCTCAATATCAAGCCAACATGCACCTCATTGCAAACATATTGCCAACATTTACGACAGCAAAACCATATAAATAAAATTGGAAATGCGGCAATTTGCGATATACAGCTTCCTGTCAGTGGGTAGTAGGCCAGCGCTCCAGCGGCATCACGGTGAAACTTTCCAATTACAGCTTTATGCTGGGCTTCACAAGCGATTGTCAAGGCCGGTATAAGGAGCGCAGCGAGGGATCCAGTGGGCCGTGGTAATACCGATGAGTAATCCGGTTGTAGCGGTAGAGCGCAGCACCGATCTCCTCCGCTTACAACTGCGAGTACTCGCGGAGGACCTGAGCACAGTGTAGCGCACAACACACGTACGAAAGTACCTGTATTCAATCTGTGTGTTTCGAATGTACGTATATATTTCCTACGCTTGTTATGTTTTGTAGATAATGTAAAGTCTGTTAGATTATATTTGTGGTGTTAGTGTGATATTTAAACATATTCGTAGATAGTAGTTATATTTTTAAAACATTTAAAGGAATTTAAAGAAATTTTTACAGAACGTTGTTCAACAAATGCCACGGAAACCGTCGGATGCCTGGCAGTTTTTTGACATCACTGATAATAGGAAACACGCAAAATGCAAATTTTGTGGCCGCACATACGCGACGGGTGGTGGCACATCTAATATAATATAATATAATATATAATGATATAATAACTGTATTTATAGAAGCATTCTACTGATAGCTGTTTGGCATTGGGACGTGTAGTAGTATGTTGTCAGATATGTTTTGTAATCACATTTGCAAAGAAGGACATTCCAGTCAACGTTCATTTACGTAATTACTTTTGTCATCCTGTAGATGAAATTATGTCAGTGTTTTTCATTATATTCTGATAAGATTCTTTCTATTCAGGTTATTCTTCTCATTAACAGTGTACCGTATCACATGAACTTACGAAATAATTGTTAATACATTACTTTTCTGAGGTAACTTCCAATCCCCTTGTATACAAACCCTTTCGGTAGGTATGCGCCATACTTTGTTTCACTATTCGAATGAGTTAACTATACGTGTTACTAACATTTATTCCACATACTACCTCCTGCTTCCTAGCAGTTACGTATATAACAATTATAGAGAATATATATGCAGTTATTTACAGTTGTTACGTTGTGAGAGAAGGGTATTAATAGGGGGATGCAATACCTTCGCAGTGCCATACCTATAACGTGTTTAAACGTCCCGCGTCAGGACATTCACTCGGTACTACCGGGTGATGACGTCACAACAACTGCTCCGCTCCGCTCCGTCCCCAGCACTACTTTCGAGTCCAAGCTCGGACTCGTCTCACTTGCGAAGTGCTCGATGACAGCATGACGTCACAGATTCGCTCTCTCGCCCGCTCTTCGATGGATGAAGCATGCGTACAAGTGGTCCCTGAGGTTTTATGGGATTGCGATAGTGCGGTACGATATAAAAAATCATAATGAATGAGCAAAAGGAATAAACTAAATTTGATGATGACTACAACTATATACGCATAAGGTGATAAAATATGAAAATGTCTGTTTACGGCGTCTCACACCCACTCCACTGAATATGCCCTCTAGTCTAATATTGATATCATAACTTATCTGGTCTTCTGAGCCCAACTTGGAGGTTCGATACTGGTTCAGTCCGGTGGTATTTGAAGGTGCTCGGACACGTTAAAGAACTGGAGGACTACGATAAATTCCGGCAACTCGGCATCCCCGAAAACCATAATAATGTACGTAGTTGGACGTAAAACTCATAACATTATTATTATTATTATTATTATTATTATTATTGTTATTATTATTATTATTATTATTATTATTATTATTATTATTATTATTATTGTTGTTGTTGTTGTTGTTGTTGTTGTTTAAAATCTTTGTCACGATATGTATGTTGTATTTAGTATATTTTAAACATGTGTTATATTTATACACCGTCATTCTGCACACATTGTATTGCTTCGCTACTGAAAGGTTAGATCTCAGGTAGCCATTATGCCATAGATACCGCCTACAATCGTCCGGTTGAACAGGTGAATAGTTTACATGTACATCATACTTTCGGCCGATATAATGTGGGGTATTAAGATTAGGCGTCCAGAATGTGATGTATGTAACGCAGCAAATCATCAGACAGATCGTCATTCTGTTCTAGATAAACAGCTGATGGAACGCAATGAACAAAATACGCTCTCCGTTTTGACGCTTATCATTACAATACATGACTGTGCAAGAGAACAAAACCGAATATACTGCAGTCTTTAGAAGCTGAGCGAAGGTCGAAGAACAGTTGCGGGTAAACATCAACAATGTCAAGTAGAAAGAGATTGGCTGTCTCTGAAACTGTTACAACAGAAGTACAAACACCTGAATGCATTACCGGTACATGAAATCAGTGTGAGAATGCGTAAAAGGTAATTACGTTACCATCGTGGGACTGACAAGGATCATAATGCAGACCAAGGCAAATTATGTACCGTAACATAGTTATGTAAACAATGTAAACGTAGTATAATAACAGAAAATCAGGTGTGTAATGTATTACTTACATAATACAATCTATTAGCCTACTTAAAATAAATATTTTGTGCTCTGCTTTTCTGTAGGTCGATATTCTCCATCCTTCAGCAACAAAAATATGGTAGCATACTGTAATTCCGTTGCTGGTCAAGGGTGATCTAAGTGCTCACAGTTGTAACAGGGTTCTGTAAATACATCAGTTCTCTCTCACACAGGAAACATGATGTGTAGCAACAATGTTCGACACCTACAACCCCAATGTGGTTATTTAAAGATTGAAAGGAACCCAATCCTTTGTGTGTTAATTGCCTGATGAAATATACAATTACAGGTATTAAAGGACGCACCCCACTTAGCCACTGGCCAGTGAATATTAATGTGATTTAACCAAATAGGAATCAGATGAGATTTGCATGTTATGTATGCAGACTGCGTGAATACAATACCATTAAGTGACACTACAGCACATAATTATGTTTCTGAATGCCTTACAGATGTATCTTTGCAATCAATTTCTCTGGCACTAATGTTGTCATTATTTCGCACACTATTATTACACGTTTTTCTCCAAGGATGTAGCCAGAATAATATTTCATAGCTATCAAGAAGTCCCTTGTGGCTACTTCCAAGCTGCACAATAATAAAATAAATAATAATAATAAGAAGAGAACGCTGCCGTTATCAGCATTAGTAAAGGTGGGGGGACAGAATTCACTCATACTTGTCTATCTTTCAACATGAGAGTTTGTTAGTAAGTCATAAATTTCAGTGCTTAAGATGATAATTGTTACAGAGATTATCCGTGGAGCAGAAAGATGTGAAAGAAGGTGCGGGTGTTGAATGGATCTAACCACCACTCAAAAAATTGAATTTAAAACTTCAACAAAGGTTATATTTCCTTAGAATATCAAAATTAACAAAAAACATAACAGGGACAAATTAGCAATCTTGAAACAAGACTTGGAAAAATCCAACATTCATAACTTTAACAATTTTGGGCTTCAAGCCCCTATTTTAAAAATTTCTCAGCTACGAGCTCAACCTTCAATTGAAAATGAGGAACAATTCAAGAGCGCTTGCACCCTAAAGTATAAAGGCACTCTTTACTGTTACAAAACCTTGAAAAGAGCTTACAGGCTCTCAGCCAACTCAGGGCAACATTACATGAAAATCTGACAATCTCTGGCCTCTCAAGGCACTCTTTACAAGATGAAATGTATTTTACACAGGGGTATCTGGTACCCAACCTACTGGGCCTTTTCGAAAAAGAACAGGTTAAATAAACGGCCCGAACATAAACTGAATGGAGGCGAATACCGCGCTCCAGAAAATGAAATGTTAAAACCTACAGGGCTCTCGGCCGATGAAACTGGAGCTATTCCCAAACTACTGAGGTGGCTCGAATGGAAATAACTTTAATACTTGACAGAAATGAACGGTTGCGAAAACGTAGCCACCTCAAACCAAGATGAAGGGGAGCTCGAGAGGGTAACTCATTCTCTAACCCCGATTTACAGTAAAAACATAGTGAAAATTTTACATTAGCCAAAAGAATATTTACATTTTAGAAAAGTTTGTTACATAGTTAAAGATTCGGACCTTTCCCTCGGATTAATTTGCGGATACAGCAAGAAAGACAGAATTTATGTGGCCATTACCTTGTAGATGTTCTGCTGCCCGAAGAAAGAGGCGCCTCGCCTCCTGTCTTAACACAGACACTTAGAAAGACGGCGATCAATTGACAAGGAAACACGGAAAGCCGCAGTTTATATACCCTCAGGGAAGGTTCGAGAGGATTCTGGGCTAATCCGTACACACCTCTCAATTTTATTGGTTAATCTCAAAAGTTACACTAAAATCGAACAAGAAGCCCGTGATAGGTTCAAAATTAATGACAGAAATTTTTCATTGGCCAGATTCAAAACTGGCGGAATGAGACAGAAGTGTTGCAAACCTAGATTTACGAAAAAACAAATGAAAGTTGAGAAAACTTGTAAACGCAAAATTTCTTTCAATAGCAACCTCCTTTACTTTGCACCAGAGTGCATGATCATATGGAAAAATGTTCAAACTTCTTGGTGTATAGCCGGAAGATGGACTCCGGCGCGCCGTTCACAAGGAGTCTTCACTGGAGTGGAGTGGGCCCTTACTCCGCTCTAGTTTCTCTCGCCGGATGTTGCTGCACGGCGGCTGATGGCTGGGGGTACTGAAACAGTAAGATCTAGGCGACACAGAAGTGTTGTTGGAGCCTTGACTGTACGATCTTTGTTGGAGAGGGAGAGGGGCGGGCGGCGTTGGTGTTGATGTGAGTGTCAATAATGCGTGGATGCAGGAGACGGGGACTTGGTAATGGCCACCAGGGATTTGACAGCAGGAAGAACAGAGGGGTAGATCGTACATAACAGGTCATATACAAAATTTAATAACACAATTGTGGCAGAAGCCCTCGAATTAATGAAACATATTCTTCAAACTCCTGCTAAATGTTGATGGCAAAAGTAAACAATGAAATTACACAGGTTTCACCTGAGAGAGGTGAACCCTAAAGATTCTCTCTGTGGCTGGATTGCTGACCAATAATGTAACTGGTGTCAAAAAACCTAATATAACGCACGGCCCATGAAATCTATGGGCAAGCTTGCCCACAGGAACAACATTTCTAACCATAACTTGATCTCCAACATTTAAACTGGTGGGCCTCCGTCCACGATCGTCTTTACACGGGAAGCTTTAAAATTGGCTTTAGCCGTCTTCCATAGATCTCTAATATTATCGGGATCTATTGACTCTGGTAAGATATCATTATGTGACCCAAGATTAGCGAGCGGCGTGTTAGGATCAAATTTAAACATAAGAGAAGCTGCAGTAAACTTATGACTCATGAACCGCCGAATTTAAAGCAAAGGCCAACCAATGCAGGGACGTGTCCCACCTGGAATGATCTTCAAGATGAAATGCGATTAGAGCAGACCTAAGATTACGATTGACCCGCTCAGCCAGAGTTGGTTGAGGATAATACGCCGAAGTAGTTACATGTGATATAGATAGATCAAAACAGAATTTACGGAATAGGTTGGATGTGAATGATTTAGCATTATCAGAAACAGGGTCCAAAAGAAGCAAATATGGTATTAAAACAAGCAATGGTGGACTGAGCGGTTGCCAGCTTAGTCGGGAATAACCAGAAAAATCTAGTGAAACCATATGCACACACTAGAATGAATTTATTAGCGTTCCCCTTTGATTGGGGGAAGGGTCAGACGTAGTCTATATATAGGCGCTCCATGGGGCGCGACGCTTGGTGAGAAGATAATAGACCTATCTTAGCGGACAAGGTTGGCTTACTAAGCAAGCAAGATTTACAAGATTTTACTAATTCTCGAATATCGCCGTCCATGCCTTTCCAAATGAACATCTCTCGGATTTTTCCGGAGGTTTGAAAATGCCTAAATGCCCCCCTAATGGGGTCTCATCATAGTACTTGAAGATCATAAGCACAAGAACAGCTGGAGTCACTACTTTCATCTTTTTGTCATGCCTCGACGGGCAACACAAAACCCCGTTTCTCAATACATAAGGGACGACATGTTCCCCAGAAGAAAGGGTTTCAGTAATAGGAGCCAGCACAGGATCTTCACGTTGATATTTTTCAATATCCCGGAACAACGTGGATCATCAGTTAGAATGGCATTCATTCCCGAAGTTATGGGCGTGGAAATAGAAGCACTATCTTCCTGTTCGGTGGTCTCCACATCATGAGAAACCATGCTGCTTAATCCATCCACAACAACATTTTCAGATCGTCTGATATGTCTCACATGAAACTGGAAAGTGGAAATCCTGATGGCCCAACGGGCTGTACGACCAGAAAGACGCGGCCAAGCTAATACCCAACTTAAGGCTTGTCTATCTGTTTCAGGGTCAAACTTGGCATGTTCCAGGTAGAGTCGGAACTTCGTTAGTGCAAATAAAACTGCCAAATCCTCAAGTTCATAGATGGAATATTTGGCCTCTTGAGCTGATAGTGTCCTGGACGCGTAGGCGATGGGTCGCCTTCCGAGTTCTGTTTCTTGAAGAAGTACAGCCACCACCGCCGAGGATGAGGCGTCGGTTTGGACAATGAATTTCTTAAAAAATCTGGCATTGCAAGAACGGGCGTTGCAAAGAGCTAATTTCAGATCTTCGAAAGCGGCTTGTTGAGACGGACCCATTCAAATTTGACGCCTTTCCTACGGAGTGAGTTTAAGGGTGCCGCTCTGTTAGCAAAGTTAGGAATAAATTTCCTGAAGAAATTCACCATGCCTATGAACTTTGCAATATATTTGATGTCTTAAAAGTCACGGATGGCCTGTGTTCTTTTTTTTTGCTAATTGTTTTACGTCGCACCGACACAGATAGGTCTTATGGCGACGATGGGACAGGAAAGGGCTGGGAGTGGGAAGGAAGCGGCCGTGGCCTTAATTAAGGTACAGCCCCAGCATTTGCCTGGTGTGAAAATGGGAAACCACGGAAAACCATCTTCAGGGCTGCCGACAGTGGGGTTCGTATCCCGAATACTGGATACTGGCCGCAATTAAGCGACTGCAGCTATCGAGCTCGGTATGGCCTGTGTTCTAGAATGATCAATAGAAACACCATCGGGCGACACAATATGTCCTAGGAATGACACAGAAGGTTTAGCAAAAGCTACCTTGATAACTTGACAGTCAACCCGGCCTTACGAAGGCGGTTGAGTACCTCCTTTAGATGATCTAGGTGTTCTTCTTAGGTCTCAGAAAATACGACAACATCATCAAGATAGTGATACAGGTATTCAATTTGATGTCGGAGAAGAACCTATTTAGCAGTCTAGTGAACACAGCTGCCCCCGTGGGAAGCCCGAAAGGCACGCGGTTGTACTCATACACGTTCCAATCCGTGGCAAAAGCTGTTAGATATTTTTATTCTTCAGCTAGAGGGATCTGGGTGTACACCTGATTAAGGTCTAGTATGGTAAAGAACTTGGCTTTACGGAACCATAAGAAACAAGAATGAAGGTCAGGAAGAGGCACAGATTGTAACACTACCCTACGAGATTTAAAGCCCTATAATCAATCACAGGCCTGAAGCCACCTTGGGGTTTGGGCACCAGAAAAATGGTTGATGAATACGCCGATTTAGAAGGTCGAATAATACCATCTTTCAGCATTTGGTCGATGATCTCTTTAAGAGTCTTTATTTTAGGTGGAGACAGTCTATAAGGTGGAAACCTAACTGGGATCGAATCCGTAACCTCAATCTTGTAATCGATAAGGTCAGTAACACAAAGAGTATCGGAAAATACATCAGGAAACGACTAACATAATTTACGAATACTTCCAGCCTGCTCCTCAGGTGGATGTCTATGGTCTAACTACATCTCATCCTGGGTAGGGGAAACAGATGAACATGACACAGAGTTACATTTTAGCAAAGGAATTTTACAATTATTAGCAAATTTGAATGTGCACGACTTGCTCTGAATGTCGAGCACCAGAGCAGTAGAAGACACGAAATCCGCTCCCAGTAGTACGGGGCACGACAAGTGTTCAGCCACAAACAATTTTATTTTCCATGTGAAACAAGAAATACGAATTTTAGCAAAGATAAAAACCAAAAATTTCTAATGGAGACGAGTTAGCTGAAACGCACTGGACAGAAGATGAACAATATTCAGGAAACTTACTGACAGACTTTAATTTGGAATACCATTCAGCTGAAATAATAGAACAAACACTCCCAGAATCTAAGAGAGCAGTGAGGGGTTCACTATTCAATCAATTTTAAGAAATGGTACAAGTGCGGGTGTGTCCGCCGCAATTCTGAGGCATTCTTTAGGGCCTTCAAAGAAGAGCTTTTACCCTTACCAAAGCTTTCGTTAGTTTTAACAGGGGCTGAGCCTTGGGAAGATAAACATGCCGACTCAGCCGATGACACTAGTCACTTTATATTATTGGAGTTCGCGGAGGTTGCACCAGAAGTTGAGCAGGAGTGGGTGCTACTGGCATTAGGGCAATTTTTGGCTAGGTGAGTAATCGAGCCACATTTGAAACATCCTTGAGATGACCCTGCTCCATTCTTTGTCCCACTCGATTTTATCAATGGGCACTTGTTACGTAGATGTTCCGTAGACCCACAGGCATAGCACTTGCGGATGGTGAAAGTTCGGCGAGGAGGAGGCCGAAAACTAGTATATGATGGAGGGGGCTCCTTCGCAACACTTAAGATGGCATACCTCACACCTTTGGCTGAAACCACCATAGCCTCTAATTCTGGCAAGGGTTTGGGGACGTGACTCAAAACATAAGTAAGATCTACAAGGTGGAGAGATACCTTCCACGAGAGTTTACACTATTTGGTCCTGAGAAAAATCCAGAGCGAACACTCGGGTATAAAATTTGATATCTTGAATGAAGTCTGCAAGATTTTTGTCCAGACGTTGTACCCAAAAATAGAACTTCTGGATTAAAGAGGGCATTGCCCCAGTCGGAATTAAATTAGCCAAAAGATGGGCGTGGAAGTCTTCTATGGATGAGTGATCAGCAATGGCCTTAACTATTTTGTCCGAGATGACGCCTATTGAATATGGATACATAATTTGATGAATTTGAGAGTGAGAGAGGTAAAACACTAGAGCATGATTTTGGAATTCAACTAAAAACCTGAGAAACGAAATGACATCATTAGTGGAGTTAACTGAAAATTTAGAAATTCCCTTAAGCAGCATAGCCAATGGATGGGGCAAACTACTAAAACAGGGTGACATAATTATTGACGGCCTAGAGGGTTGAGAGTCTTCAACCACAGCATTGTTTAAAAAGAATGGAGGAATTTTTTCGGATGACCAGACTCAGTTTCCAATGGGGCTGGTGTTTGTTGAGTTGCTACAAATTTTCTACTTTCTACCATTTTGGAAGAATCCTCTTCACTTACACTGTTTATCACAGGGGCTTGGTCGTTTTGGGGGCAGCTGCCTCTGTCAACAATTGATTAACTCTATTTGACATTTTTGATAGATGGTCAACTAAATTACTAGACTCCTTAGCATGATCTTTTAATTTTAGAGACAATAGGTCCCTAGCCCTGTTATAAAAATGGAACAATCGAGCTTGTGCTCTTTTCAGTTGGTTATCAGATGGATCGCTTACTTCAAAAAACTAAATACAGACGCTACCTCGGTGGTATTGTCAGTAATAGTGGAGAGAGCCTCATCAATTTCCTTTTCTCCCAAAATTGGGATACAAATAGGCAATTCTAGGGATTCTTTAAGTTTGGCAGTATCTGCCTCAACTGTGCCTCCAGATTGAACATTTGTAATGAGTAACTCACAGATCAGTTCCTCCTTGCGCAAGTACCAGGGATGGAGGGCTTCGCGAGGGCCAGACATGATGATAGAAAACTGAAAATTTAGAAACAAAATCCAGCGACCGAGAAAATTCTGAGATTTCGGATTGGTTTCGATTTTAGCCGACAAAAGGGCTTACTTTAGAACCATTCAACCTCGCTCTGCTACCACTTGTTACGGAGATTATCCGTGGAGCAGAAAGAGGTGAAAGAAGGTACGCATGTTGAATTTACAGTTAAAACTTCATGAAAATTTTACATTAGGTAAAGGAATATTTACACTTTAGAAAAGTTTGTTACATAGTTAAAGATTCGGACCTGCCCCTCGGATTAATTTGCGGATACAGCAAGAAAGACAGAATTTATATAGCCATTACCTTGTAGATGTTCTGCAGGCCGAAGAAAGAGGCGCCTCGCCTCCTGTCTTAAAACACACACTTTGAAAGACGGCGATCACTTGACAAGGAATCACGAAAAGCCGCAGTTTATATACCCTCAGGGAAGGTTCGAGAGTATTCTGGGCTAATCCGTACACACCCTCTCAATTTTAATGGTTAATCTCAAATGATACACTCAAAATCGCACAAGAAGCCTGTGATTGGTTGAGATTTAATTACAGAAATTTTTCATTGGCCAGATTCAAAACTGGCGGATTGAGACAGAAGTGTTGCAAACCCAGATTAACCAAAAGAAACAAAACAAATGAAAGTTGAAAAACCTGCAAAAACAAAATTTCTTTCAATAACAGCTTCCTTTACATTGCACTAGATAGAATGATCATAGTTTTTTGGTAGTGTCATCTGTGGAAAAATGTTCAAACTTTTTGATATATAGGAAACAAAACAAGGAGAAATTCAGTCAGTTTAGGAAACTTCACATTAACAAAATTACTTAATATTTCAGTGGTGACACCTTCTGATTAAAGTATATAGTATCAGTTTCGCCCTTTGATCGATAGGTGAGTTAATTAAGGCGGTTATTTTGAATGAGCGGAGTTGAGGTGTACCTCCCGGTACAATAATAATTATCGTAACAGGCAAATTATTGACGGCCGATGACTCAACAAAACCAATCATGAACAGCCAAAATACTGCAATCCACACCAAAAAATATATTCTGCGAGTGACCCTGAATGACGTGCACTCCAGTGCAGTAGATTATAATTTTAAAACATGTCCACAGATAGCAACACTAGTATGCTTGGACTAGAGTCTGAAGTCGAGTATACCGATTCTAAGAGCACATTACTCGATTCTACTCGATTCGGTCGCTAACCCATCACTAGTGAAAAGTCATCTGGGAAAACCAAGGGTAAACATTACACTCAGACCACAAGAAAGAAAATACATTGCGTGCGTACCTACCGATTGACGTCCGAAACGGGGGAGGAGCTTACGGTCAGCTGTTTCCAATATGGCGGCGAGATAGTGACGGGAAGTAAACACGACAGTGATCGGGTGTGCGTCTGTAGGATTTATTAAGTATTCAAAATGTCTTTGGTGTCGTATGCGCAACTGTTGAGAGTTGTCGGAGATTTCACGCGTCCATTGGTGGAAGGGAAAGAAATATTCAAGCGTAATTACTTGATATGTGTAGGTAAAAAGTTTGAAACCGAAGATGAAACTGGTGTTGTAGCGTTGTGTTTACAATCATCCCACATCGATTCAAAACCGCACAAAGTTAATGTTGTCTTGAACAAGGGGGTGAAAATGTGAAGTGCAACTGTATATATAAAGCGGGTTTGTCAGAGAAATGTTACCGTTGACACGCTGGTTCACCTTAACAGTTAAGCTACTGTAATTTTCCACTATTAGAGGTTATGGAGTAATTTCTTGTTGATTTGTTCCATGCCAAAGCCTTAGCCACGTGACGGGGGAGTTACCTGTTTTGTAAACTGTAATCTTGGGGAAGAAATAAAATAATAATTCTACTAAGTAAATGTTGTAAAGCAAATAAATCCTAGGCTTTATACAGGCTTGTGTTGGAACAGCCCACATTAACTTAATGTTCTTCCATTTTTACCATCAGCACAAAATTTAGAACTTAGAACCGACAATAATAAGTATAAAAATTATAACTACCTACAGAATATGCAGACCAAAGTTGGAAAATTATAATTTAAGAGTACTATAACCTCTACAGTCACAGCTGTTTGGGGTTGAAGAATACTTGGTTTGTCCAATTCTACCAAATAATTAGGTTATGGCTTCTAATTTAAGATGACCGGGCGAGTTGGCCGTGCGGTTAGGATCGTGAAGCTGTGAGCTCGCATCCGGGAGATAGTGGGTTCGAACCCCACTGTCGGCAGCCCTGAAGGTGGTTTTCTGTGGTTTCCCATTTTCACACCGGGCAAATGCTGGGGCTGTACCTTAATTAAGGCCACGGCCGCTTCCTTCCCATTCCTAGACCTTTCCTTTCCCATCGTCGCCATAAGACCTATCTGTGTCGGTGTGACGTAAAACAAATAGCAAAAAAAGTGAATTTATGATGGAAAAATACTACATATTTTCTTTCATTGTTAGAAGTATGTTACAGGGAATTTAAATGCAGCGCTTAATTACTACCAGTTAAAGATATTACTCACATGTAGATAGTTAATTTACTGTCTGCTGCTACACATATGAAGAAGTTTACAAAGAGCGGATTACATTCTATGTGCGGCACAGAAGTATTAGGCTACAAGTTTATCAGTATTTTTGATGTAGCTAAATCTTTGTGAATACAAATTAGAGACAATACCGATACCTACGCTGTGGAAAGAAGTCGTCTTCACAAGAATGCAGACTGCACACTGTCATATATCGCGTAACGCGTTTTCCAATTGACAGCGCGGAAACCCATCCTTCTCTCTGAACCTTTTGTACAGGAAAGTAGTGAACAGATTTCGCATCCGTTTTATACGATTTACAACCGTATACAGAGCAGTACCTCCTCAAATTTGACAATTTTCTTTCTGTTTCCATCACGACGTCAATGCTTCGCCATGTAAATAAATCTCACCAGTCACTATGTTGCAGCTTCAAAATTCTACCGCGTGGCTGCGCCATCCAACTTTTCTGACGTCAATAGACGGGAGACGAATGGGAATCAGAAGCGTACACCACCAAATACCAATATGCTCATAGGCTGTCTAACATACAAGTTGGCCGTTACGGTTCCTTAATGTTGTCAATCTTGTGTTTCTAGTTTCTACATGTAGATTGTCAATCCATTAATCAATCACTACTGATCGGCAGTTAGGACAGTCTTCCAGGTGGCAGATTCCCTATCTGTTGTTTTCCTATACTTTTCTTAAATGATTGCAAAGAAATTTGAAATTTATTGAACATCTCACTTGGTAAGATATTCCAATCCCTCACTCCGTTTGCTATAAAGGAATATTTGCCCCAATTTGTCCTCTTGAATTCCAACTTTATCTTTCATACATTTAAAGACACCTATCTAAGTTATTCGTCTACTAACGTCATTCTACGCCATCTCTTCACTGACACCTCGGAACATACCACAAAATTGAGCAGTTCGTCTCATTTCTCCCTTATCTGCCCAGCCCAAAATTTGCAACACTGTAAATCATGATTGATAAAATCATTCTGCCATAGTTGCCATTTTTTGATACGGCGTAACCCCAACAGTCGATATCATGTCGCTATTATAATTGATGGTCCTTGAAAAACTTATTTCTTTGATGAACCTTAACTTCCTTCCATCTGATACCAGACTTACAAACCATAGCTAGCGGTATCGCATAGTTGCGTATCGGAAGCCTGTGTGTTACATTTATCTGACACTGCTTGCTGCACCCAGTGAGGTGATGGCATCATCAATATGTCCATCTTACACTTGACGAATGCAGTTGAAGTAAGTTCTAAATCACTGGCGTCAGCATTTATTTCTGCTCAGTCAGCATCCGATGCCATTGATCCTATGGCGTCATGACCACGTGACCGTGACATCACGAGCACCTGGCCTTGTTTGCAAACAAAAGCACGTGCTTTGACAGTTGTCATCTTGACAGACCCTAACCCCACTTTTTAGGACTAGAGAACGTCCATAACCTCACTGCTGACATCTTAACAGGTCCTGACCTAACGCTTTTGTGAACATGTAAACGTGTCTCACCTCACTGCTGCCATCTTGACTACGTTGGACGCGGAATTTGAACAGCTGTCAAGATGACAGCTAACATCTTGACAAGTCCTAAACACGTGCACTTGTTTGGCGTGAAATTTTGATCGTGCATAACCTCACTGCTGCTCTCCTTTCTGGACAAGAGAACGTCGCTAACCTCACTGCTGCCATCATGACAGATCCTAACCTTGTGCACTTGTTTGGCACGGATTTTGAACAAGTGCCCTTCGCGACATCCCCCTTCCCCGACACTAACATAGAGGGGCCTAACATCAGAGGATTATAGTTTCAAGGCTAGCTGCCATTCTCGACATACACCCTTCCCGACACCATCTTGGAGGGGCCTATGAGGTCAGCTCATCACATTACGTCTCCATCCGACAGTAACGAACAAGTCTAAACATGTATAACCATCACGACGTGATCTTATGCTTAAGGCTTTACGTCCCCTCATCCGACAGAATGTCTCCGACTGGACAAAGCATGTGCGATACTAAGATTATTCTGCTGATAACATGCAGCGATGACGTCGACATGGTTATGCATGTTTAGACTTGTTCGTTATCAACGTCACTCTCTAGTAAACTCAAGCCTTTGTAGATAATCTGAGTGTGAATTTTTCTTTAGTCTCTGAGATACTGTGATAGAAAGTAGAGCACTTTACTCCATAATGACAAGAACATTAATAGTTGATGTACAAGGCTTCACACAAACGGCAACAAATTTGTGTTTAAGGAGGTGGCTGTGTTGGATTGCACTGTGTTGTGGGCGCCAATTTAGTATTTAGCCCAACTTTCCCTTCCTGTTTGGAAACAGATGAAGACAAGAAACAGACTCAATGGATTTCAAACATTAGGTCTGAAATGGGAAGAAAAAGGAACACCTTATCTCTTTCTGTCTTTGATCATGAACGCTTATTTGTCAAGAACAGATCTTGTTTCTTAAAGGGTTGTGAAGAGGAGGAATGGTTGCGTGAGTATCTACCACCAACGTGTGAAATTATCGACATCCATGAATCAGGATGTCCGCCATTTAAAACTCTTTACAAGGAGCATAGTGGGGAAACAATTAAACAGTCTTTACGACTTGTGTGCATGCTCTTTCATTGGTTGTGTTGCAGTGCATTTCGGGAGGTGAACAACATATGTACATTGCAGTGTCGAAATAACGTCAGTGTGAAAGAAACATTTGTAGAGTAAAGACATCATGTCATTTCTATCCGATACTAAGTGTAGCCCAGTTGAAAAAGTAATCGTAAATGTTATGCATGCAAAAAGAAACTAAACACTTTTACTGAAGAAGAGTTGAATGCCTTACCACAGGCATTTCGGTTAATATAGCTGCAAATGCTGTAAGGAAGATCTGGGATACGGTGCCTTGTGAGTGGACTCAAGACCCTGTTTTGTCAGACCTTCAAACGTGTAGTTTACATCATGAACAAGTGAGTTCTGAGCCACACCCAGCACGCACAAAATCCTACTCACCGTGCATGATATAAAATCATTAGCTAAAATCAGAGGCCCGGATCGAGACTGGGAAAGGCCACAAGCCTTGAGCTGGAGATGAGCGCCTCGGCAGAGAAACACCAAGAGACTGATTATCAAACCAAATACCAAGAAATTCGACAAATAACAAGGAAACATTTATTGTATCAATAAAGTGAAAATGGAGAAATTAAATGAATTTGAAAATTGGGTAAGATAATCAGTACCAAAATTATACATAAGTAATTCCCCTTATTCAGAGATGTAACAGCAGGGTCACTGTGACGGTATACCATCATTCAGAACCCAATTATATTACAATCAGTTGAACCGCTTATAAGCGTGCGGTTGCGTTAAGATTATCCCCACGCTAACACGACGCAATCCACACAGTTCATTAAAAGGTGGTCTAATTTTCCAACAGTTATTAATTTCACCTACTCAACTTATCTCAACTCCCGTATATCACACTTCTCTCATTTTATCTCTCTTATTTGTACAACAATCCGCCACCCTCCGCCCAAATAAAACTATACTCCTACGCATCAAAGAGCAGACTAAAGGAAATAATTACTCGTAGAACCTCCGAAGTAGATTTAAAAGGAGGACGAACACGAACTAAAAAAATGATGGTAAGGGCCAAAAGCATGCGCAGTGCATACATCAAAGAAAGATAAAAAATGTCCGCCGGACACGATACAAGAGGCTAAGATAGGTGCAAAGAGAGTTCTAAATCGCTGTCTTCTTCTTCTTTTCCTGCCGCTTTTCCCACACCTGTGGGGTCGCGGGTGCGAACTGCGTCGCACATGTGGATCTGGCCCTGTTTTACGGCCGGATGTCCTTCCTGACGCCAACCCTCTATGGAGGGATGTAAGCACTATTGGGTGTTCCTGTGGTGGTTGGTAGTGTAGTATGTTGTCTGAATATGATGAGGAGAGTGTTGGGACGGACATATACACCCAGTCCCCGAGCCAGAAGAATTAATCAGAAGCGATTAAAATCCCGACCCGGCCGGGAATCGAACCCGGGACCCTATGAACCGAAGGCCAGTACGCTGACCATTTAGCCAACGAGTCGGACAGAGTTCTAAATCGCTGTGCCAGCACTATTTTTGAAACATCAGCACTGGAGGTCATTGACCCGGGGAGACCACGTGCTGTTGTTTGTAAACAAAGCCACGTGTTTTGACAGCTATCAGCTGCCGTCCTTAAACAAGGGGGCATCAATAACCACAGTGCTCCCATATTTACGTCGCTAAACCTCGTGGCTGCCACCTTATTCACGTGGGTGCGCGAAATTTGAATCCCTCCTTCTTTTTTGACAGCTGTCTAGCTGACAGCTGCCACCTTTAAACGTGAGAACATCGCTAACATCGCTGCTGGCATCTTGATGGGCCAAAGAGCTCATAGCTGCCACCTTGTGCACGTGGTGGCGGGCAATTTGAAATCACGTGATTTTTTGACAGCTGTCATCTTTTAACTACGTGGGCATGGAATTTAAACAAACATAGCTAACTTCAGTGCTACTATGTTAACAAACCCAAACCTTACTGCTGCCACCTTATGCATGTCGTGTGGCGGGCAATTAAAAAAACTACATGTATTTCTGACATCTGTCAACATAACAGCCGCTATCTTTAACCACATGCAATTGTTGTGAACATGACTTTCTTGAGTGCTGCTATCTTGACGGAGCTAAACCTTATTGCTACTACCTTATGGCGCGGAATTTAAATTGATCTTAACGGGACAGCCACGCCGCGGGAACACAGCTAGGGAGTCTAACGACAAGCAAGCTTCCCTTCTCAACCTCCTACATCTGACTATATTTCCACAGATGCACAATCATAGAAAAAGTAATAATAGGAAACGGGTAGAACGTGGTGCCTACAGGCATAGAGACAGGATCAAGGGAACAAACCCTCCATTTCTTGATAAACAACCTGAGTAACCGATTGCGTTTTTAGAATGAAATAGCTTGCTTTTGCAAAATGTCATGTGAGAGCTGAATGGAGGTTGGAGTGGACATCCGCCGTGTTTTCCGATTAAAGCCGGTTCTGTCTCTGTGACAGTGATGGCCATGTGTCGATTAAAAGGAGGTCAGGTGAGCGCCTGCAATCCACCTGTCTGTGGCTTCGACACACTGTACTTTCACCGGGCGTTCTGTTCTGGGGAGCAATTTTCTATGACAGCAGGAGCACTCTGGTGGTTATCCAACGCACCCTGACTGAAGCTGTATACGTCCGTCCATCTGGTGATTCGACCCGTTGTTCTGACACACAGGACCTGCATTCCCTGGGTGTTTTACAACAGGATAATGGACGCCGCCATGCTTGTGTTGTAACCCAACGTGCTCTACAAGGTGTCGAGATGTTGCCTTAGCCGCTGGATTCCACCCATCTGCCTCCAATCGAGCACTTATGGGACATCACTGGACGACAACTCCAGCGTCATCCATAACCGGCAATATCCGTCCCTGAATTGATCGACCAAGTGCAAAAGGCATGGAACTCCAACCCAAAAGCTGACACCCAGCACGTGTACGACACAATGCATGCACATTTGCATGTCTGCATTCAAGTGTCAGGCGATTACACCAATTATTAATGGACCAGCATGGCATATTTGCGATGGATTTTCTCGCGCGAATATTTTGGACAAGGATATAATTACATATTTCTTTATTATCGAACCACTTACCCTGCGCAAGGAAATGGCGACCAGTGCTTAGTAGCGTGTGTTTCAGTCTCCAGGTTTATCAGTGATTTGAAGGTGTAAGATCGGCATTTACGTGTGGAACTTTCAACTAAGTGATAAGTAAAACTACCGTGCTACGAACAGCCAGTTCAAAGTGTATCACAAGTAATTAAGAACATAATCCTTCTTGTAAACAGCCATGCCAGGAAAAGGAAAGGTAGTAACAACGGACAGCCCAGTGAAGCGCGCCCTACAGGAAGCTCTGAGAGACAAGGAAACACTCGCCACGCTAGCAAACATCACACAAGGCCAGGTAGCCAGGGCCGTTATAGACCAACTTAAAGCTACGATAGATTTTAATAAGAAAGTAATCGAGGAGATGAGGGAAGCGCTCGAAGCCAGAGACAAGACAATATATATCAGACCTCAGGGAACAGCTCGAAACTAAAACCGATGGTCTCGAACAATATCAGCGGCGGCAATCACTGCGTGTGTTCGGGGTGCGGGAATCGAGTGGTGAGGACACGGACAAAATAGTCATTGAGCTAGCTGACAGTATTGGAGTACATTTAACGCACGAGGACATAGACAGAAGTCACAGGGTAGGCAAGATGAGTACAGACAAGCCGCGTCCGGTAATAGTGAAGTTCGTGTCGTACCGCAAACGGAACGAACTATTCAAATCTAAAAAGAAACTGAAAGGAACGGGCAAAACAATTGGAGAAGACCTCACGTCAATCAGGATGAAACTGTTGCAAGAAGCGATCACTAGATTTTCTGTGTCCAATTGTTGGACAATAGACGGTACGATTATTGTGAAACACAATGGTGTGAAATATCGTGTGTCAAGCCGAGCGGAATTGGAGAGGATCAAATAAACCGACAGACTGAAACTAACATGACACTACACATTTTACAGTTTTAACTAACTTAGACACTAGACTTTTAATTACTAGACTATAATTACTATTCAAACTATTACTTTTAGATTATATCTTCATTAGATTTACATATAATAACTAGGCAAGATAGCGTACAGGTTGGCAACTCAAAGCGAGAGAGCTGAACATGCTTCTATTATCGGCAAGGTTACTGGTGGTCAGCTGAGCGGAATCTCCGCTCCCATACCTACCCAGTTTCCTAATACTAATCCGCTTACAAATGCTTTTAACAACTTTCCAAATTCCTTACAGGTAGTACATGCTAACGTTCAAAGTCTAATTCCTCATTTCCACGAACTCAGTAACATTATTGCTAATGTCAACCCTCACATCGTCATGAACGGGGAAACCTGGATGAAACCGTGGTTGTCAGATTCTCTTGTCCACCTCGAAAATTATACCTTGATCCGAACTGATCGCACAGGTAAAGCCGGCGGCGGAGTAGCTATGTATATTAGGAACGACCTAATTATAAAGTAATTTACAAAACAACTAGTGAATACTGCGCAAGGCCCGAGTTCATGTTCATTGAAATTGAGGCTTTAGGTGTAAAGTTTTATTGCTATGGGCTTTACGTCGCACCGACACAGATAGGTCTTATGGCGACGATGGGATAGGATTGGCCTAGGAGTTGGAAGGAAGCGGCCGTGGCCTTAATTAAGGTACAGCCCCAGCATTTGCCTGGTGTGAAAATGGGAAACCACGGAAAACCATCTTCAGGGCTGCCGATAGTGGGATTCGAACCTACAAGTGTAATGGCTGCTAGCTGCTAGTCGCGCGCAAACTTTCTCTCGCAAAAATTGTAAATTGCAGGTGATATAGTGCTTGAAGTGATAAAGAATTACATTCGTGCTGAAGTTCAACGTGCTTGAAGTGATAAAGACGTTATTACATTCGTGCTGAAGTTCAACGTGTGCAGCTAAATACAGTAAACTATCAGTGTTCTACTACTAGGTTGTCATAATGGCTCCTAAGAAGCTTCCCCAAGCCAGCCCGGCGCATGGCGCCAGCATACAAGAACTCGTTAAGCAGGCCGTAGCCGAACAGTTACAGCCCCTAATATTGCAGCTCCAGGAGCTAAGAGCGGAATACAAGGAAAGTGTCAAACTATTACAAGATCAGCTTCAGGCTAAGGACAGGGAACTTGTGAAAATCAAAAGTGACTTTAAAAACAAGCAAGATGAACTGGAGCAATACCAGCGGCGGCAAAGTATCCGTATTTTCGGCATTCCGGAAAAGGAAGGAGAAGATCCCGATGTCATCGCAATAAGCATCGCAAGAGATCTTGGTGTCGACCTTGACCTTCGGGACATTGACAGGAGCCATCGCATTGGAAGACGACTGGGTGCGAAGCCACGGCCTCTGATAGTGAAATTCGTTTCCTACCGTATGCGGAGTGACATCTTCCACAAGAAAAGAGGCCTTAAGGGAACGGCGGTCACAATAAGAGAGGATCTGACTGCAACAAGACTCGCAGTCCTCAAGGAGGCAATTTCGAGGTTCGGTGTACGCCAGGTATGGAGCATTGATGGAGTAATCAATATAAAAATAGGATCAAATAAGTTTAAAGTGTGCACTATGGAACAGTTAAATGAACTAAAGTGATATGCGGGAGAAATGATCACAACATTTCGTTACTTTCTATTGTAGTTTAATTTTAGAGTTAACCTTGTAGCATACCGTAATTTTTAACTTTAACTCTCTATTAGAACGTAATTAGTAATATAGCTTACTTTTGCTTGCCGTAGTGGTAGACTGGTGTTAGTAGCGGTAGACTGGGTTCAGTGCCTTATTTTCGTCGTGTTTATTTCCACTTACATTATTGACACATTGCTATTATCGTATTGATCGCTGTAAATTGTTATTTCCATTTCATTCCCATTATTGTCATAATCACCTCCAACATAACGGAGAACAACGTAATTTACAGTCCCCCTGATAACGAACTTGAGACAAACGAACAGGCTCCCCTCTTCCTTGCAA
This sequence comes from Anabrus simplex, assembly GCF_040414725.1. NCBI lineage: Eukaryota > Metazoa > Arthropoda > Insecta > Orthoptera > Tettigoniidae > Anabrus > Anabrus simplex. The sequence goes on along the minus strand of NC_090274.1, from coordinate 98,479,971 downwards.
ACATTCCTCAAAACCTTTCACTTACTCCACCCTCCCCCAATGGCGCTGGAACCAGCTGTGCAGGCAACATACACCTATTGTCATCTGAGCTTTCTTGCCATTCCCAGTCGACAAGGGACATCATTAACCACCAGCTTTCTCCGTACAGTAATGCTTTAAAGATTTGCCACATAAACGCTCAAAGCCTCCTTGCGGAGGCGCGAATGGACGAAATAAAAGCCCTATTTATGCCTCCCAGTTTCCACACAATATTAATCTCTGAATCTTGGTTAAAACCACATCACGCAATAGAAAGACTGCAGCTGGCGGGTTATACATTTCTTAGATCCGACAGATTAAATAAGCCCTCCGGGGGTACCGCTGCGTATGTTATGACCAGCTTACGCCCTAAAATAATCTGTAGGTCTCCAGGTCCGTACGAGCGAAAACCTGAGTTCATGTTCCTGGAAATAACTGTGAGTGAAGTTAAATGTCTTCTGGGTGTAGTATATAAGCCACCGAAAGCGGGTTTTTTATGCGATCTAGAGAATCAAATACAAGATTTAGTAACTAATTACTCAAATATAATTATAATGGGCGACTTTGACATAAACCTTCTTGAACCTAACTCTCCTCAGACAACCCAACTTTTAACTTCATTTAAAGCTTGCAATTTAACGTTTCTCCCTCTCAGCGCTACACATCACACAGACACATCACACACCTTAATTGATCTCATTGCCACTAACCAACCTGAATTAGTTCTTCATCACGGTCAAATTAGTGTCCCGGGTATATCGCGACATGATGCTATATTTATGGCCTATTCTATAAAAAGTCCCAAGTTCAAATCGAAAATAATTTCATATAGAGATCTACGAAGAATTGATAAGATTAAACTTTTACAAGACGCAGTTGCAGTGCCATGGCATGACATATTTAAACTTTAAAACATAAATGACAAAGTGACTCTCTTCAATCAACATATGACTGAACTGTATGATAGACACGCCCCTGAAAAGAAGGCTCGAGTTACGCGGAAGCCAGCTCCCTGGCTCTCAGATGAGATCAGAGCACTAATGGCTGAACGCGATGCTACTTATAGACGAGTTAAGAAACATTGCACTCCTGACAATCTACTGAACTATAAGAGACTGAGAAACGCTACGACCCAACAGATTAGAAATGCGAAACTACGACACGCCCACAGTTTAATTCAACCAAATGTTTCAACAGCTGTGTTGTGGAAATCCATAAAGAGCTTTGGAATTACCAAAGGACGAGACGATGACGAAATAAATATACCCTTGGAAAAACTGAACGATCATTTTTCATCTAACTGCACATTAAATGCAGCGCTGAAACAGGAAGTTCTAGACGGGAATTATGCAAAGACGCGAACAGATAGAGAAAACTTCTACTTCCGTCCAGCAACCCACTCACAAGTCAGGTTTGCTATAAATCGGATAACATCAACGGCAAAAGGAAATGACAGGATAGGAATAGAGATGATAAAAATTATTTTGGATGTGATATTACCTGCACTAATTAACATATTTAACTCTTCCCTTGTAGACAGCACATTTCCCGAAATATGGAAAGCGGGCATTATACGTCCTCTAAAAAGAGTAGCTTCCCCTTCTGAACCATCTGACTACAGAGCCATCTGCATACTTTCTGCTTTATCCAAAGCGCTAGAGTTCATCGCTCATAGACAAATAACAGACTACATGACGACTTACAACTTATTTGACCCACTACAATCTGGTTTTCGTCAAGCACACAGTACTACAACGGCACTACTGAAGGTCACAGAAGACATCCGAGAAGCTATGGACAACAAGAAGTGACAGTTTTAATACTCCTAGATTTGAGCAAAGCTTTTGACTCTGTTGACATTGACATTTTGCTCTCGAAATTGTATTCCCTCCATTTCTCGGACAGCGCCCTCCTTTGGTTGCATTCCTACCTGCATGGCCGTCGGCAGTGTGTTACAGATAGAATAAACAAATCAACTTGGCGGTCTGTGCAGTGTGGTGTGCCCCAAGGGTCAGTGTTAGGACCCCTTCTTTTTTCTATTTACATTAATGATGTCTCCCAAAACCTAACGCATTGCAAATACCATATTTATGCTGATGATGTACAAATGTACCTCCATACATCTCCAAATCTAATACTTTCGGCCATAGACAAAATAAATCAGGATCTAACATCATTTTCTTCTTGGTCTTTGAGATGTGGGCTTAGGTTAAACCCAGCTAAAACGCAAGCCATCATCCTTGGATACCCAAAACTACTCACGAAGGTCAATCGACCAGAGATTCCATCTATAAGGTTGTGTAATACTAACATACCATTCACGTCATCAGTAAAAGTCCTAGGCATTACTTTCGATGATGACATGTCATGGAAAACGCATATCACGAACATCACCCAGAAAATATTCTCTGCATTGCACACGCTGCGCGGGTATAAATACTTATTTCCTGAAAAACTCAAAAAAATGTTGGTAGAAAGTCTGGTTTTCCCTCATTTCGACTATTGTGACGCAATTTATAGAGACGCTCGAGGCAAGTTATTGAGCAGATTACAACGTGGTCAAAATGCTTGTGTGAGATACGTCTGTAACCTACGGTACTATGACCACGTAACTCCTTCATATAACCATCTATCTTGGCCCCGACTAGAGATCCGTCGCACTGTGCATTCCCTATGCCATCTCCATAAAATCCTTCATTCTTCACAACCATTATACCTTACTTCATATTTCAAATACTTATCCTCTTATCACAGTCTTAACACCAGATCCACTAATAATACCATCCTTGCTTTACCTACCCACAGAACTGCCATCTATGATAAATCATTCACAGTAATTGCCTGCCGTGAGTGGAACCTCCTTCCCGAAAATATCAGGGGGTTAAGCGCTATTCACACTTTCAAGGAAGCACTTTGGAGACATTTTATGCACCAGTAAGGATCATCTGTAAACTTGATGCTGCTACTTACAACCATTCTATTGTTATGGATGTCCTGGTAGAGAGTCTAAAATTTTTATCCGATTTGTCTTTAAAATCAAATGTTATGTACTGCCTTTTTTTGTACATGTAGGATATTAGTTTTAAGAATTTATCCCTTTTTATATCTGATTTATTTAATCTTAATTTAATCTTAACTTAATCTTAATTTATTAATTTAATCTTAATTCATTTCATCTTAATGTAATCTCACCATTCTTGTATTATTATTAATTTAATTTGTATTAGATTTAGTTATTGTAATACAATGCAATATATGTATATTTCAGTTCCTGGTTAGATGGAAGAGAAGGCCTGAAGGCCTTAATCTTGCCAGGTAAAATAAAACATTACTAAACTAAACTAAACCTACTATCTCCCGGATGCAAGCTCACAGCCGCGCGCCTCTACGCGCACGGCCAACTCGCCCGGTTTAGGTGTAAAGTGCTTACTGAGTGTTGTGTATCGCCCACCAAAGATTGGATACATCACCGACCTTGAAGACATCTTACTTGACCTCCTACCCAGGTATGAGCATGTCTTATTACTAGGAGACCTCAATACTGACATCCTTAACGACAAAATGACTGAGACTAAACAACTAATCAACATATTTAAATCTTGTAACATGACGATTTTGCCACTTAAACCAACACATCACACAGCCACGTCACATACATTACTGGACTTAATTGTGACGAATAACCCTGACAGAGTACTGACCCACGGGCAAATGTCTGCTTGCGGACTATCCAATCACGACTTAATTTATTTAGCTTATTCACTTAAATGCCCCAAGTACAGACTTAAATTAATTACATTCCGAGATCTAAAACGTATAAATAACGAAGCCCTATTAGAAGACCCTGCAAACATACCTTGGCATAATGTCCATATTTTAGATAATATAGATGATAAAGTGGAGTTCTTAAACACACAACTGCTAGCTCTTCTTAATAAACACGCGCCAAAACGCACTGCTCGTGTAACACGCCCTGCGGCTCCATGGATGACGCAGGAAATACGAGACTTAATGACAGAGAGAGACAAAGCTTTCAGAAAATTTAAAACTAGCCAAATACCAAACGATTTTGACCTGTACAAGACCCTTCGTAACAGAACCACACAGGCCGTAAGGAATGCTAAAATAAGACACTCACAGAACATTTTGCTAACCCGAAACACGACAACAATCTGGAAAACCGTTAAGAAAATGGGCATAGGCGGAAATAAAATACATACTGCTGACGTTAAAATATCACTGGATGATTGAAACCAATACTTTACTACAAGACCCGTTAACATTGACGAGACAACAAAAGAACAGACGATTAACAAAATTCTACACAATTGCAATACTAACAACGGAGGAGAACAGTTATATTTTTCCCTCGTAACTCCTACAGAAGTGAGACAAATTGCACGATCAATAAAGACAACTGCGACAGGATGTGACGAGATTGTTCCACAGTTACTGTTAAAAACTCTAGACGTAATCCTACCAACTCTAACCCACATCATAAATACCTCACTGATAACCGGTATATTCCCTTCCCTTTGGAAATATGCAATTGTTCGCCCACTCCCCAAGACCAACAATCCCGTGGAACCCAAAGACTTTCGATCCATTTGTATTTTACCATTTCTGTCCAAAATTTTGGAGAAAATAGTTCACAGACAAATAACCACATATTTAAATAACAATATGCTTCTTGACAAATACCAGTCTGGTTTTAGAAGCAATCATAGCACAACTACTGCACTGCGTAAAGTTACAAACGACATAGGAGTAGCTATGGATAAGGGAGAAGTTACTGTTTTAACTCTTCTAGACCTTAGTAAGGCCTTCGACTGCGTTGACACGGACATACTAATAGCAAAATTACGTGCTCTTAATTTCTCACAAAGCACACTATCCTGGATGTATTCCTATCTCTCTGATCGCCGGCAGTGTGTATCTACGGGTGAAAATTTCTCTTCATGGCAATCTGTAGAGACTGGAATACAACAGGGGTCAGTGCTAGCGCCACTCCTATTTTCGATCTTCATTTCAGGACTAACACAAGTAATTAAACATTGTCATTATCATGTGTACGCAGATGACATACAGATATATACACATGCACATCCTCGTGACTTACCGACTGCAATAAATAATATGAACGACGACCTAGGAAGAATATGTAGGTGGACCGATGACCATGCACTAAAAATCAATGCCCAAAAATCGCAGTGTATTCTTTTAGCTACCCAAAAACCCACGCACGACTCACAGACATCCATACCCACTCAGTAACATTAAGAGGCACTCAATTACAATTCAAAGACACAGTTAAAAACTTAGGGATGATAATGGATAAAAACGTTAATTGGAACGATCATGTAACAGGTATATGTCAGCGAGTGTTTTATTCCTTACATTCCCTTAAAAAACTCAGAGATTTACTCCCCCAAAATGTAAGAAAACTGCTTATCCAAAGTATGGTAATGCCAATATTCGACTACTGTGACGTAGTATACAGTAACCTGAATGCCTTACTTTCCAACAAGCTCCAAAAGGCACATAACGCATGCGTTCGATTTATTTCAGATATACCAAGGTTTAGCCATATTTCTCCCGCATTTTCTAGGCTTTCATGACTACGCTTAAGAGAGCGACGAAATTTACACACTCTTTCCCTGCTACATCGTATACTGAACCTTAACACACCTGAATATCTTGCCACACAATTCCATTACCTAGCATCACCTTCTAGTATTCCTACCAGATCGTCATCCACCGCAGTACTAAGCATTCCCATTCACCGCTCAACTGGCTACAGTAGATCATTTATAGTCGCCGCCAGCCGAATTTGGAATTCCCTACCTGCTGAAATTAGGAGCGTGTCAAACCACCTCCGCTTTAAGAAACTCTGTCAAACCTGGTTAATGGATAATAATAATTTCTTATAACATAGTAGGATTAGATCATAGCTAAGTATTACATTAATTAAAACATTTAATTGCTACCTTAAGATATTAAACAGTAGATAATTTAGTGTATATTTAACTCTTCATGTAGGTGTATGTATGGTCGGACAGAATAGCAGGCTTCATAGCCTGAGTCCCGCCATATAAAACAAGACAATAAATAAATAAATAAAAAAATACTATGAAGAGGCAGGAGACGTTCGTTTGTTTGCGGATGTCAAAGTATTGTCAGCATATTATCATCAGTTCTGCAGGGCAGACTAACATTAATGATCAAGACCACATCGGTTGATCTGAGTATGTAGCAAAGATGCATGTTTGATAAGACTGAACGTGACAGATTTGATGGAAGAGTAAAATAGCCGAGCAGCAGTGCCAAACTGAGTCAGTTGGTTTGAGAGACCCGCCGTCGTGTGCTTGTCCGAAGTATGAATGATTTTTAACACCACATTATCTCAAGTAAGTCATTTCTCAAAGCCAACAACGTGCACAATAATAGAAAATTATACGAGTAGAACGTGCTGCCTACAGGCACAGAAACAGGATGAAGGGAGACAACGTCTCCACGTCTTGATAAACAAGCTGAATAACCGATTACGTTTACAGAATGAACTCTCTTGCTGTTTGCGGAATGTATTAAGTTTGAAACACACACACTATAATCTGCATCAAACAACTTACTGTATTAGCGTATTTAGACAATCGTGCTCTGTGTACTGTCTGCAAAGAAGTAAATCTCTCTTCATGAGGAACTTTATCCTCCAATGAAAGGTAGAGGTACGTGCTGAAACAGGTACGAAATTACAATTTCCAAATCAAAAATGTCTGAACGTTAGGGTAATTATTTTAAAAATAGATATGTTCTCTAAATACATCACGACTGGAGGAAAGCTCTTGTAGACAGCCCTCTTTTCCGAACAGCCATTTACCCAAATATATTGTACCGGTTACGAGCGGAACAAGCCGTTTTTTTAATATTAATTATATTCCATCTGCACGCGAGACATTCAGAGCGAACTTGGTTTGTTTACGCTTGGAGAAGCGAGCAGGCGAGCTAGCGACTGCTGGGTGTGTGACGTAGATGCAGGGACACGATAGACCACCCACCTGACTCCACGAGTAGCCTGCCTGACCTGGTATGTTCTGAATACGAACATCACCCTCGTCGCGAACATTCGATGGAAAAAATTAAAACTTCTATAATAATAATCGCAGCGATTCGAGCGATACATCGTTTTGAAGAAGATAATATAAACGTCTCAAATTTTGAATCTCAGGGAAATCCGTCGAGGGAGTCTCGAGATAATCAGCTTCAAAAATGTCACGCTATCTGATGACGTAGGAGCCCAACCTGATTATAAGCCGAGCTCACTTGACCCAGATCAGACAGTCATAATTGGGAGTCCAGCCTGACTCTTCACGCGGCAATGTTATTGTTCGTCGAAGTGCTGACCGAGTCTATCTTCGAATTGTTCAAAGTTTTCGTGTTGGACTTAAACTCTGACAGTCGAGTTGAACTTATAATTTGTACGCGTGTTAAACTCCAATTTGTAACAAAGTCTTTATAATGGACATAAAGCCTATCAGCCGAATTTGAACATAGAAATTTTGCGTATGTTGAAAATTAAATGATACACAAAGTATTTGTAGTGGACTTGAATCATGTCAGTCGGGTTGAACTTTGAATCTGTGCGCGTATTAGGACTCTGATTGTGACGAGTCGTGTATTGGCCTTTGGTGCTAACAGTCGAGTTGAACATACAATCTGTGCGCGTATAGAAACTTCCCGATATAACTTACTTTCATTCTTGTGGAACTTGGTTCATTACCACGTTGTCTGTGTATAACTTAGTCTCTGAACCAAATTTATTGATTTCAATGTGACACTACCTTGATATTCCTTTTAAAATCTCAGTCAGCAGAACTTAGTCTCTGAACACATCATTAATTTCAGTGTGACACTATCACGTAATACTATTAACTGTGACATTTCTTAAAAATCTCAGTCAGCATAATTTTGTTAATAGACAAGAGTATTTATGAAAGTGTTCGAACTTTCCCATGAATATTAATGCAAGGGATTACCATGATAAAAGTATAATCGTGTGCTACGACACAAGTGTTTCACTTTGAATTGAAACTGTATTTTTTATCCAAGTCAAACAGAACTGTGTGAAAAGTATTTGTGTGTGACTGACTGTATTTGATAAACTATCGAACAGTCGCCTATTTTATTTTTTGTCAAGTGCGCCTAACAACGAACTGTGCTTTTGATTTCAACCTTATTTCTTCGTCAAAGTGTTTATTATTATTGCATGACTGAGCAGCAGTGTCCTCGATAAACTCTAGAGCATTCATACATTTCTTTCAAATTCAAGTGCTATTTTAGTTAGTGGAAAATCACCATGAATTGTGCCAAGTGCGTGAGCAATTTTCAGTTTCATTATTTCTATTCATGAACTGTGCTTTATTTTCTTCCAATCTCGGTGCTACCCGCATCTTCATACTTAGTGAACTTATAAATTCTGCCTACAAGATTAAGAGTGAATTCAACTGCATATCACAACCATATTAAATTAAACAGTGCTGTTAAACCAAAGTGTCAGGGGACAGTGTAATTGTGGACACTCATGTAAGTTATGTGACGAGTGATTACCCCACAAGAACGTCGGAGAGCGTCCAGAACGTCGAAAGTTCGAGACTCAAACCCATATCAAACCGACCTTGGTGTTCGGGCCTTATCTCAACGTAATATTGGCAACTTGCAGAACGTGTTCCAGTTCAGCCTGGACAACGGGGAGCACGGGTCATCAAAGGCACTGTTGAAGACAGCAACTATCAACAGTAAGGTGATGTGCACTTCAAAATGCATTTTCTGAATAAAACTCTATTCTTAAATCTATTTTAAAATTTTCTTGTAGATAGGACCCTGCCTCCTGTACCTATCCCTAGCTAGAAACTACCTGAGATCAACTCCGTGCTAACTTTAAAATTAATTCATAAAGTCGGCCATTTTACTGGTACAATATAAATAACTGAATTTGCAACAATTACTGCTGGAAAGGGAATAATTTAACAACTAATACCAACAGATTCAAAACGTGACTTAAAATTCTAGCACACAGGGAAAATATCACGCTGGAAATTACTTTCCAGACAGCACTAATTGCATACTTATTTCTCAGTGTAAAAGCTGCAAAGTGGCCGAATGAAACTTGCAGTGGCAGATTTTTATCCTAACATCCAAGATGAAAAGAACGAGTGGTCATTTCACAAAACCGCTCGTGTTCTTTCCTCCGATATCTGATTACATTTCCAGCAGTTATCGGCTTGAATGTTAAACATGGCACTGAAGCTTACATTTCCAGCAGTTGTCAGCTTGAATGTTAAACATGGCACTGAAGCTTACATTTCCAGCAGTTATCGGCTTGAATGTTAAACATGGCACTGAAGCTTACATTTCCAGCAGTTGTCAGCTTGAATGTTAAACATGGCACTGAAGCTTACATTTCCAGCAGTTGTCAGCTTGAATGTTAAACATGGCACTGAAGCTTACATTTCCAGCAGTTGTCAGCTTGAATGTTAAACATGGCACTGAAGCTTACATTTCCAGCAGTTATCGGCTTGAATGTTAAACATGGCACTGAAGCTTACATTTCCAGCAGTTATCGGCTTGAATGTTAAACATGGCACTGAAGCTTACATTTCCAGCAGTTGTCAGCTTGAATGTTAAACATGGCACTGAAGCTTACATTTCCAGCAGTTATCGGCTTGAATGTTAAACATGGCACTGAAGCTTACATTTCCAGCAGTTATCGGCTTGAATGTTAAACATGGCACTGAAGCTTACATTTCCAGCAGTTATCGGCTTGAATGTTAAACATGGCACTGAAGCTTACATTTCCAGCAGTTATCGGCTTGAATGTTAAACATGGCACTGAAGCTTACATTTCCAGCAGTTATCGGCTTGAATGTTAAACATGGCACTGAAGCTTACATTTCCAGTAGTTATCAGCTTGAATGTTAAACATGGCACTGAAGCTTACATTTCCAGCAGTTATCGGCTTGAATGTTAAACATGGCACTGAAGCTTACATTTCCAGCAGTTATCGGCTTGAATGTTAAACATGGCACTGAAGCTTACATTTCCAGCAGTTGTCAGCTTGAATGTTAAACATGGCACTGAAGCTTACATTTCCAGTAGTTATCGGCTTGAATGTTAAACATGGCACTGAAACTTACATTTCCAGCAGTTATCGGCTTGAATGTTAAACATGGCACTGAAGCTTACATTTCCAGCAGTTATCGGCTTGAATGTTAAACATGGCACTGAAGCTTACATTTCCAGCAGTTATCGGCTTGAATGTTAAACATGGCACTGAAGCTTACATTTCCAGCAGTTATCGGCTTGAATGTTAAACATGGCACTGAAGCTTACATTTCCAGCAGTTATCGGCTTGAATGTTAAACATGGCACTGAAGCTTACATTTCCAGCAGTTATCGGCTTGAATGTTAAACATGGCACTGAAGCTTACATTTCCAGCAGTTATCGGCTTGAATGTTAAACATGGCACTGAAGCTTACATTTCCAGCAGTTATCGGCTTGAATGTTAAACATGGCACTGAAGCTTACATTTCCAGCAGTTATCGGCTTGAATGTTAAACATGGCACTGAAGCTTACATTTCCAGCAGTTATCGGCTTGAATGTTAAACATGGCACTGAAGCTTACATTTCCAGTAGTTATCAGCTTGAATGTTAAACATGGCACTGAAGCTTCTACGTTCTGCCGGGTAATCAAATCTCCTCGCACAAGATTGCAGGAATAAAGTTTATATTTATAAGTAGAGTCGCCAGCAGTTAGGATATGATCTGTTGGGTTTGCAGGTTTGGAACCTCAACTCTGGGCTCCGGGGTCAAATACAATTTGTCCGTGTAAAATAATTTAAAAATATCATTGACTTTACGTCACACTAACTACTTTTAGAGGCACCGAGTTGCAAGAATTAACTCCCGCAATACTTTTTGGTGCCAGTAAATCTACCGACACAAGGTTGACGTATTTGAACTCCTTCAAATACCAACGGGATGACCCAGGACCGAACCTACCAAGTAGGGTTCAAAAGGCTAGCACCATAACACTCTGAGGCATTAAGCCGGGCAAAATATTTAATAGCATTGAAAGGAAAATACATACGTTTATTCATCTTCTCATTGAATTATTGGCTGTCATAGTGGGATGGAGTGATCTGTTTTGTTGCTACCTGAAATGTTTGAATTAGAACAAACTCGCAATGATGGATTGTAATCAACAACAACAACTCAAATATACCCCAAACTAAATAGTAAAGCTTAATAAATACAAAGTACTGTAGATACTATGTCCCTTATGCGAGAAAATCAGACATAAATCCTAATTAAAAAACAACCTCTGAATAATATCATAGCCAATGTTGAGTTTTAGATTAGGTTCACCAGAATCAACCACGTAGTCTAATCAGCATCGGTGAGGATCGCGTCAAAACAGAATGCTCTCTCATTTGAAGATTCCTCGTGTGGCAACGCATTCGTTCACTGTGAATATTCATAACTTTACTACAAAATATCGAAGGTTCAATTACTCGTCCTCTGTTCATCATCACTTGACAGCTTGCCTGAACATTCCAGGTTAACTGAGACTTGGGTGTTCTATGAGGAGTGTAGTGAACTCGGGAGTGCCCTCCAGAATATTGGCAAGTAGGAGAAGTATCTCGATAAAGTACACTTATATTTCATTCTTACGGACCTCGCACACACGGCCTCCGAATTCATAGCTGTGTCACAGTAATCGTCTCTATCATGGTGAGGAATTACGACTTATAACTATACATGTAGGTACATTATCAGAGGAAATCTGCTGTGTTAACAGCAAGATAAATGAAATTTATGAAAGTAAAACTTCCATTACCGTAATTTTAGAGCTTGTGTCTTCATTGACCACATTGCAAACACTTAAAAAATTTGTCATCTCCGGTGTCGTGTTATTTTTTATCTACTTTATCAATTATGTTAATTATAACACCAGATATTTCCAGCCGCATTATAGGTTATGGAAATGTTTCCATAATCGAACTTCGTCATACATATTTTCTGAACTCATGGGTTGTACCTTTTTAAAGGCAACTGGATATTCAGAAGATAATGAATAAATGGTTTGCATGATTTTACTGTAATGTTCTGCGTAATTCAAATCAGCTTTAACTCAAGTGCCTCATGTAGTAAGTACCCGTTGAGCAGGAAGATGAGGACGCTGCGCAATTTTCGTACATTTTGATAATTTCGTTTCATCTTTCATGTCATCTTTAAATTTGGCCATCATATTTCCACAACAAACATGTATATGTTTCCACGTATTATTGATACGCCTGGGATTGAACTCAGGTAATGTACAATTGTAATGGCAGCTGAATCACCAGCACTCAATTAACAACTTGTGAGATTTAACTAGTATGTTCTGCCTGTCACAACTTAGCTTTAAACCAAGTGCCTCATCTTGTAACTATACGATGAGGTGGTATCTTGCATCGTTGTATCAGAGCCCCACGCCACTCGGACAATTCAATACGGGTGCCCTTACTATTCACCAAGAGACAATATCGTCAGATTTATAGAAGTTTAATTAATTTATTGAACCCTACGAGACAAGGATCCCAGAACCTAATACGGAATGCTTTTATCGCGCCGATTACGTTTATCAGTCCGTGAACCAATAGCCCACAACGAGGGAAGGCTCCGTTTCTCAAGCGAGGCAGACAAGGAGCTGGGTGCGTCAATCTCCACTGTGTCAGAGAGAGACGCGCAAGCGAGGCAGTCACAGAAATTAAATAACGCAAGCTTGTTCAATTTGTTCGGGGAAATACAATTGCCAATTGTGAGGGGGGATATATGAGATGTTACAACGTTCGAAAACCTAACGAACTGATTTCTATCCAGCACAGGCACCGGATATGGGCAAAATAAAAAGGCAAAACAGTCAGGATATAATTACTGTGGCTGCGAACGAAAGAGTTACAACTCAAAAAACTAATTTTTGAGAATTTTCTGTCAATGTTTACAATATGCCGACCTATACAACACCCGAAATTGTAACAACATCTAATGCATTCATTTTAGCAAGCACTTCAAACAGTTGTCATTATTCTGAAATTCGTCATGTTTCTTAATTCACATTATAACAACCACGTAATCTTCACGTACCCACCCATTTCCATAAAAATAATGTAACACGTCAAATTTTGAGGGGAATGATGTAAACTGCAAAAACTCTAAACTCTTCTCTTGAAAATCATAGATTTTGAATTGTAATTATTTCGTTCTGGCCCATCGAATAATGCAGCCATGCCCAATGATTGTTTAATTCATAATTCTGGTAGAAGCTATGAAATTACAGCGAACCATATAAAGGAGTTTTAATTATTCTACTCGACCCATGAACAGTTCAGTATCTCCGCGTAATGCAATTACGAGATTTGGGTCCGTCGAGTTGACTGAGAGTTATTAAAATGTCACCTCTTTCTGTGTTGTCTTGGAGAACTCATACGTGCTATTATATATGCAGCTGTCTCAGTGGCAGACTGTATGCTGATGCCAACTTGAGGTATCGTATCCCTTTCAGACCTGAAAGAAAACTGGAGGCGTGAATTTTTGTTTGTTTGTCAAAAACTGACTAAAATTCTCCTCAATAAACATATTGATAGTTTATTTTACAAAATAAAAACTAACATCCGAAAAACAGGACCTACACAATTGTGCGTATCAAAATTCAAAGCCTCGATGTATCACATACGATGACGTATCTTCAAAATTTACGTTCACTAATCAATGTACACACTTCATTGAATATATTCCGGTATTCAGTAAAGCTTCTAGATTAATATAAACGCAATAAATAAATACTTACTTTTGGCACTACTGCCTCCCGCCATCTCGCCGATCAACTGTGCTTTTTAAACTCTTCTTCCTTCGCCCTGGCGGTCAAGCGCATACTAAAAGCAATTGAAATACACGCCACGTGTCCCGCACAATTGTGCGTACACGGTCTGAAAGGGAATATGAAACTGAGTCGATTGTCAACCCATGAGAGCAAACAATGCCTCGTGCCTGGGTTGTGTTTCATTTGTCTAGTTGAAGAAGGAAGCTTGTCACGTACTGCTGCGAGTGAAGCTAATTATTCTGGAAATAAGGTAAAGAGAAATGATGATGTGGGGCTTCGATCCTGGTTAAGTCAATCGGCAACTTGGCGTGAAGCCTATCAAATTGGATTTTTAATTTAAATAACCTCGCCGACAACTGTAAGTAGCTTTGGCTTATAATCTGTATTTCTTCGAGACCGGAGTAACCATTCGACTCAAACTAGGAAAGATACTATGGAAGTACAACATGAACGCTTCATGAATGTTAAAGGGTTACCGTTTATTCAAATTACAAGAAATCTGGACTTAGAAGTAATATGATGAAGCACAGGTCGTATCATTATTGTGCAATGTATTGATATTTGAGATGAAATTGTAAGGTGATAACTTAATTGAATATTTACTTCAAGATAACTTCCAAGGCTTTCTGTGGTACTTTTCGCTGACGTTTAGTAGCTCCGAACAGCTATTTTAAAATATATGTAATGGGTGTAACTCATGATCTGGTGGTTCAAGTGTATTTCTCCTTCATTAGTCAAATTATTTGAATAGGTTCTGTTTGTCCCTCGACCACCTAGATCGTGCGTAATATGCTAAAGTGAAGGCATTTTCTAATGACTACTGAAGTTGTTTCATGGCTGCCATTTTTAGGTGTGTCACGTGACTGGTTGCCATGGTAACTTACAGTAAACGTTTGGTGGGCGTATGCCCTGTTGATTTGACATTTGAGTGCCGGGTTCGTTGTTGAAGGTGACATTTGAAGTTCACCGTGTGTTATCACGATTGATTCTTCTGGTGTACAGATGTGTGGTTTGATTTGGCTGGTTGTATTTAAATGTTTCTACTGTTCAAGCAGTTTTGGGACTTTAAACTTATGTGATTATTCATTATTACTTCGCGGATTTTGCCTCTACACATTTCTTTAGATTTTACCTCCCTCTCCATGGTTATTTAACCTTTCTATCGGCCTGTATCGTTGTGTCATTTTAATTTTAGGTTACTCTGGTAGTCGTTGGGAATTGCTTTGACTTTCATTGCCTAATCATCGTTATTTATCATGGTTATTTACTAAAGAATTAATTTCTTGATATTTTTAAAAGGGATCCTATTTTTCATAATTATGAATTATATTTGAATCCTAACCCAAGATTTCCTTATTGTTCATACTAATTGATTTCAAGGATTTAGATAATCAATAATTACATTACTTTCTTAATTTCAATTATTCGTTTTGTCGGAGTTTCAGGTAATTTACTTAAATTAAAGAATTCTCTTATTGGAATAAGTCTTGTTATTTCAGTCAGAATAATATTAATAAGTTTAAATATACCTCGCGTTCCACTCGACCTCGTGGGTCCAGCCTTCTACACCATGCGACGAATTTACTTGGGATCATAAGTTGGTAAGTCTTTCTGAAATATTTTATTTATTTATTTATTTATTTATTTATTTATTCATTTATTTATTTATTCGTTTATTTATTTATTTATTCACGAAGCACAAGATACAGTTACACTGAGCAAATTTCACTAGCACTGTCAACAGACTATTATCAAACGTAAACTTTCATTATAAAATATAACAAACATAACAAAACATAACAAGATCAGGTACACAGTCTACTAATAATTGTCCAAATCGAAAACCATGAGAATGTCCATGTTCATAGCCAAGTCGTCGTGGGTCAAGATGGCGGTATCATCCCTTCACATCAACTTATCTTTAAGATACTATTTACAGACCTCTCGAATACACTTTTATTTGATGCTAGATCAAGCTCTTGTCTCCTATTAATATTGTTAAAGAGTGTTGGGAGGCGGATTAGGAAAGATCGTTGAAGTATTGAGTGCTAAGTGTGGGGAATGTGGAGAAGGTCTTTGGTTCTGGTGGAGCGGGAAGGAACGCGGAGAGAGAAGAGTGAGACAAGATGTTCCGAGCGGTAATGTCCATTTAAGATCTCGTTGAGGAAACTCAGGTCAGCTACCTGTCGCCTGATGTGCAGCGGTGACACATTAATTGCCATTGATACCTGCTGCGTAGACAGATTTCTGAGCTTGGGGTTTCTGTTCCTTACAATTGCAGCAAAGAAGGACACTGCTCTGTCTAACTGCTTAGTATTGGAGGGGGCGGCTGTTGTCCAAATCGAAGAGCAGTAGTTTAAGAGAGGTTGAACGATCGTGAGGAAGTGACGAAGAGCAATGGGGTCAGAAATTTCTGTGAAGCGATAGAGAATGCCTAGTAATTTCATAGCCTTGGTTGTATGTTTCTATATGGGTCTTAAATTGTAATTTTGTATCGAATATTACACCTAGGTCACGCTGTTGCGTAACCACGGTGATTGGCTTGTCGAGTAGGTAATATTATGTCGGTAGAGGAGATTTACGTAGTGTTATGGTCATGTGGCTGCATTTTTGTGGATTGGGGATAAGTTTCCAAGTACGGCACCAGTTCGAGAGGGCATTAAGTGAGGACTGTAGCAGAGCTGCATCTGCTGGATTCCTGATCTCCCTAAATATCTTGCAGTCGTCAGCAACGAGTAGGGTATTCGCTATTTCGTTGAGTTCGGACGGCAGATCGTCCATAAACAAAGAAAACAGCAAGGGGCCAAGAGTACTGCCTTGTGGGACACCAGAGGTGACTGGTAACCATGAGGATGAAGTGCCTGATATTACCACTCTCTGCCAACGGTTATGTAGGAAGCCAGCAAGAAGGGTCAGAAGACTGCCATGTATATTAAATCGTTCGAAGAGCTTATGGAGCAACAGAGTATGGTCTACAGAATCGAAAGCTTTCGAAATGTCTACGTAGCAGATATCCAGCTGTGATTTAGCGGCAATGGCGTGTGATGCAAAGCTATGCAGAGTGGCCAGGTTTGTTAGACAAGAGCCACCTGGTAGAAAACCATGCTGCTTGGTTGAGATATACGGCAAAGTGAATGCCAGGAGACGCTGGTGTATAATTTTTTCAAAGATAAAGGATAGTGTGGGGAGAATAGAGATTGGTCGGTAAGATGAAACATGTTATTGTTATTGTTTTAATGTTTACTGATCCCTGGTCGTGCGAAGTGCTCTCACTGTGTTACGTATTGCTTGGTGGTTAGAACCAATAAGAGGAAGTCGGCTGCACTTAGAAAGAAACGTTTGTTAGTGTCTGTTAAGGGGGCCGAGACTTCAAAACATGAGGGTGCTTTGCTTCCCCTTTCATGTGTCCAGAGCTGCTGCTATAAGTGCGTGCCTACTGTCGAGAATTCGGAACTCGTTGTGAGTTGTATATTTTGCTCTTCGTTCAGAGCGGTTAGAGAATTGAATCCAGTAATTAATATGGAAAACCTAGAGGTGGGAACAGTGGATATGTAAATAGATTCAATAATAATTGCAACCGTTAATGTGGGCACTGAACTTGAAAAGCTTATAAAATTTATACTAAAGAATATGTACTTACGATTGGACGACCTATGACCATGATGATGATGATGCTTGTTATTTAAAGGGGCTTAACATCTAAGGTCATCGGCCCCAACTAAGACCTTTAGGTGTTATCTAATATCTACTAATTAGTGGACGGACAAATTCCAGTGAGGCAAGTAAGCACACCAAACACTCTCTGGTATTTTTCAAAGCTGGAGACCTTGTGTTCGACTGTCGCGTGCGGTAAACGTGTACCACAACATTCGTGCGGCCTATAGTTGGGAGTTGTGTAAGTGAACAATTACTAAATAAAGTAATTTTTTATGTAGCAGTGACGCATTTTTCTACCCATCAAGAATAAAGCCTAACTAGTATGGTGGTCGATATCACAAACTTCCCTGGATTCAATATTATCGCCATGAAACTACGAGGCCGATGTTCATCACAGGATAGAGACGAGGTAAGTACTAATCGTTATTATTCTTTTTAAGAGAGTAGTAACGCACATGGTCATCTATAGATATCAATCACTTATGATTCATTGTGGCGATTTTAAAGTTTCCTAATTACCTAGTATATAATTGATTTAATGCATGTCCTATTACGGTTGATGGAATGCCTAGGTGAGTATTCGTTAATGTGGTGTAAATATTAGTAATCACGAGTGTACAGATGTATTTGCTTAATGTTCAGTCGACAAGAAATTATTTTAGTTTAGTAAATATTATAACTAATGTAGAAATATTTATTTATATGTTGTCATAGACTATCCATTGCCTCATCAAAAACATCTCAGGCATCAACTATCATGGCAAAGAATGTTACATTAACCGAATTAAACATTCCATGATGATCGGGCAGAAAAATGTAATCTCAGTGGAAGAAGGAAACTCAGAAACACACTAATATTTTAAGACTGAAATACTTAAAATGAATTTAAGCTCTTCCCCAAAGGGAAGCTATCCAAAAAAAAAAACTAAGGTATTATAAAAACCCATAGCACTACAAAAAGAAATCTTACTATTAAAAGCTACATTCCTCAACTTGCAAGTAATCAGAAAGGAAACTGTTCTATTGCATAGCTAAGCAGGGTATTTATGAAGAGAAAGGGCGGTAGAAAACCTACAAAATATTATATGGAATGGAAATATAAAAATTATAGTCAACGACAAAATTATACGAGATTCTAAAATTAATGTAACACTGCTTGGGACATAATAAATTATGTAACTGGTAGGTTGAAATAAAAGAGTCAACAGCCATTGCACCACATATCCTGATTTACTTCTTTATAAACAAGTACAAACTGGAAAAAAGTTTGATATCCTTGAGGAGAATTACAATTTACCTCCTAATATTCTGAGTTAACATCGATTACAGATGTAATGATGTAAATTTTATGACATGAAATTACATTTAAAAAGTCTGTCCACGGTAACTGGTAGTATACATGAATTGTGTACGACTAGTGGCCAGCAAATAAAAATATCCTTGTGTATAATTCCTACTGCTCAATTATCTCAAGTTGCCATGGCATTTGTGTTGCTTTTCTGCACTTGAATTTCAATTCTGTAATATTTCAAATTCTCGTATACTGCACTACGAGGGTATTTATTCCTCTTATGGCGTTTCCTAAAATAACATTTTAAACAAGAATTACCTGCTTGTGCCCCAGTGCCGCCCCTCACGATATTATACATCACAATTGCAAACAATACAGGTGACTAGACATTTCATATATTTCAGACAACTTAATAATTTGTAGACTATAGCACGGAGCACTATTATAGAGTAAATACACGTGCATAATCGTATTTTGGAGGGTCAACGAGCTCGAAGTGTGGAACTATAAGTTGCTGGGCGGCAATAATATTATGTTATTCATACAAGAAAACAAAGATCTACTTCCACTGTTTTTTCATGCAATTACACTTTTAAAGGTATTTCCACAAATCGAACATCTCATCAGCCATACTGAACAGTAAGTAGAGAGAAGGGCATTAAGTAGAACTTATTGGACAAACAAACTTTCAGGCACAGTAAACCTCCATGACACTTCTCCAGAGAGAGATAAGAATGAAAATGAAAACCTACAACCTGTTTTCCAGTCATTGACCGGGTCAGGGATGTAATGAATGAAACATATATATAGGCTGTCATTACAATGGGGTCGCCACTCCCAAGGTGATTTATTAATGCTATGAAATGATAATGGAGAGTGTTGCTGGAATGAAAGATGACAGGGAAAACCAGAACACCCGGAGAAAAATCTGTGCCGCCTCCGCTTTGTCCAGCACAAATATCACATGGAGTGGCCGGAATTTGAACCACGGTATCCAGCGGTGAGAGGCCGACGCGCTGCCGTCTGAGCCATGGAGACTCAATAAAGAGGCAAGAATGTTATGTAACAATAATGTTACTTTAGGAAATAACTGTTAGAAAATCTTGGCACTGTAAAAATGATAAAAGTGCGGCCTGAATCGTGTGTTAGTGGACTGGTCACATCGACGATTTTACCACTGAGAGAATTTACTGTTGTTACATCGCTATGGATGGGCGTTAGTCCAAACCATGTTAACCCTACACCAAAATGTGAAAATTGTAACATGAACGGTCGGGATGGGTATGATAGACCCCATATCAAAACAAATAGGTAAACCATTTTAGTGATTAATTTTTCACCAAAAATATTTTACAATAAAATAGCATGTCAATACCCTGAAAGCATCTTAGAATAGTCAACTCGATAAAAAACTTTAAAATGTCCACTGAAAAATCAGCATAACATTTAGGGTTCAAAACACACACGGATATGAAAATTTGTGACAAGCAATATGTATTTAAAACATCTATCTCTTAACAGTACTGTCCAAAAATGAGCACAATGATCCTCAATATGGCAAGCAAAATGTAACATGTATATGACACTTACAGAAGTTCCAACTGAATCACATTCGTTGGTTTCTTCTGCTTTTTTCAACAAAATATCGAGGAGAGCTATTTGCATTTGAATCCTTTGTAATCACCGTAAAATTGAAATTAGCTATAGTTGCATCTCCAATGTCTTCTTCTCCTTTAATAAATTAGCTGTTGGATTCAATATTACTGGTTATCACAAAATCTGGGACGGGTTTGAATCATCATTCTAGGGTTAAACAGTCGTCTAACAAGATGAGACTTCAGACATAAACATATTTGCACGTTGAATTCAAGGGTGTAGCCGTTCCATAAAAATCTCTTCTAAGATTAAGAATTCCATAAAATTACGTTGAAACGTACCAAATAACAACATGGGCGTTACAGATAGGGTCTAAGTATGTGTTCCTTGCGAGTATACTTACAAAAAGATTAAACGACCAATGACATGTAACATCAGTGTAGATGTTCATTGAGGTGAGCTACCAGGTTTGTCCGAAAATAAGTCTTGTGGGAAAACGTTTTTAATTCATTTATTGAAATGGTTTGATCCTTCTGCACTGTTAGTGGGTGAGTACTTCTTAAGATAAAAATTCTACGAAACCTTCTACCGCACTTATAACACAGAAGTGTCTATCCTGAAGACTAAGTGAGCAGGTGTTTATAAAAATTACCACACTCTTTACAAGAATGAGAGAGGTTCCACTAAATTCTTCAGATGAACGCCCCGTTCAACGCCACATGTCAGCAAATATAGTTTTATTGCACGCTTGAGAAAATTTACCATCTTATTGACATCAACGGAGTGACCGTAGCTTGGGATAACTCACCGGATGTTTTCAAACCTGCCTCTTCCCTAAATTTTTACCTCATTCGTTACACAAGTGTAAACGCTTTCAATTACAAGTAACCTTGTGCATTCGAAAAATAGATTTCCTGAATTACTTACTGCCACATTCTTTACACATTTGTAGGAGCCCAGCAATTTGCGTGGGCAGGTGTGTTTGAAGACGAGATATCAGGGGAAATTCACCACAAGAGCGCGGAATGTCTTTAAGCAGTTGCTCACTAACCGTGCACTTTTCACGAAACCTTTTACCACATTAGTTACGGAAGTTTGGGCGAAATTCAGTATGTATGAACAGGTGCTTCCGAAAATTATGTTTGCAGTGCGCTACGATAGTGAGAAAGGAATGTAATCAGGTGATATCTCTTGACTTACTCTGGGATTTCATGGTTGTCAGAGTGTCTTTTTATTTACACACCAACTCTTGTCACTTCACTAATACTCTTATAACAAATAAACTTATAGCAGTTCCGTTGTTATGTCGTGATTGCAAAGTTGATCACTGACTTATAAATAATTTGGACGGCTTGGGTTGAAATACTGCGTCTAGCGGACTGTGTGGCGTTGTTAAGAAATGGCGCAATACTCATTCTCCCTTGTAGTACGACGCATTTTCACTTTATTAATTATCGACCACACATCTAATAAATGTCCTTCCTCTATCATTTACACTATATAAATCAGAGTATAATTTCCACAAAATCATCTGTAACTACTGTCGGATATTCTAAAATGACTAAATGATGAAGAGCGCTAACTTTGAAATACTCTGAATGACAAATTTTCATTGGCTGAGGTATTTTGCTGCTTGTCTGGACGATTCCACTTCATTTTTAGGGGTTTCTGGAAGGTTTTTCTATCTTCTGTATGCGTTGCTCCGTTGTTTCCGTGTCTTGCAAACAGCGGAAATTCCCACACTTGACCTACTTTCTCTGCTATCTGCCGCGTACTGGTGAGCTATTGTTCACCGTGTTCACCGAGATAATTGCTTTATTGCCCCCAACAGAAGGAGCTTTTAAGAAACTTGAGTGGCTTAAGTATGCTCTTTGGTGGTCTTTGTTAATAAACGGCTGTAAGAGAACAGAATTTCGCTGTATGGAGACAATTCACATTTGATATACACTGGAAGATATATTATAAACAAATGAGGCTCAATTCGATGGGTGCATTATCTACATATGAGCATTGTTCAAAGGGTTGACTGCAAGTCGCGGCTTTGTCCTCAGTTTTAGTTTCCCACTGTCTTTGTCGTCGATTATTGTGTAAATATAGAGTCTTCCAGCGATATATAGTGAGTGCATTTTACGTATACTCTGGTGTGTTGATGAGGTGCCCATCACGCATATTTTTCAGAAAATAGTTAATTATTTTAGAATCAGTGGAGTTACTGATGAAGCTACCTGAAATCCCTACCTATAAAGTCGTTTTCAGAAGGCTAGGTAAAGCTTGAAGGAATTGTACCAGTACACAACCTTATGTATTATCGGCACACTATATCTGGAAACATTTGTGTACGGGGGTGAGGAGTAAGGAGGGAGCTGTCCTGGTTACGGTAGACCTGCCAACTGAATAAAAATAAAATCTGTATTGAATCGAGAATATGATCGATCGATATGAAGTTTCTAAACTGTTATTATCTTTAGCCAACGACTGTGTCACATACACATTATATGACATTATATAACATTTCTCGATGCGAATTTTGTTCCTAGCATGAATTATATAGTTTGGCTTTGCTGTGTAAACAACAGTACTAGTACGTAAAGTGTACGCCAGATGTCGCACAACGATGCTTAAGCGATTCATAGTTTGTTTCAATGGTTGCCAGTACGAATCTCGAAGTTTGTCGAGGTCGACCGATTCAGCACTAGGGTGTAAATGCGTCCAGATAATGTGTGCAGATAATACACGCTCTGGGAGAGAAAGAATTACCATGCTCTATTAAAATTTGATGGATCCATTCTGGTGAACTCCGTCGCCTATAATACCGACATTTCGAAATATTATTTTATTAATTTATTTTATTTTAATTATGTTAGTAATTTTTCAGGTAGTTATCATTTGACGCCCATGCGTGAGGCGATTAAGTATTTTTCTTCATATTTTATTTCAATCATATTGCAATGGTTAATTATTAACATTATATTACACATGGCGCCCAACGTGAGGCGCGAAAATACTTGAATTTATAATTTTATTCATATGCAATGGTTATTAATGATTTTGATTGTTATTCACATATATAAAACAGTGTATGTGTACGATATTGAATATTCACTTTGCACTTTTCAAGAAATTTACCTCTTCCATTACAATAATGTGGGCGTTACCCAATAATCGCAAAAATGTTTTGTCGAATAATAGGACTAGATTGAAATAATACCACATTAAATGTGGCCGTGTCTAATAACCATAGTCGTTTTTCACGCAACTGAGAGATATATAGGCTAGGTCATATTCTACTCAGACATTTGACCGAAACTGTTACTCACATCAGTCTCAACAAAGAGGGGGAGCTGCAATACATGGTGTGTTTTCGAAGACGGGACTTGATAATGAAATAATTATCGCATTGATTCCCTGACTGTACACGCTCCCCAATATGGGTCAGCGAATGTTGTCCAGTTCCTATTCAGAAAACTCCTTCGCAGAGTCAATACCGGAAGATGGACTCTCACTAGTAAAGCAGGTGTTGCTGAATAGTCGTCTTATCCGCACGCTCGTCAGATTGCGTACGTAAGTGTTGATGAAGATGCGACATCTTAGAAAACTTATTACAACATTGAACACAGGAATATGTACGCTCAACACTGTATGTAAGGAGGAGTTGCCGAATATCTGACTTAGGAAAAACTTTTTACCACATTCTTAAGAGGTAGGTGGACAATCACCAGAATGTATAAACAAATGTTGTGGTAAAACTGACGTTTGAATAAACTTAGAACGCTGATCACAAGAATGTGGACGCTTATCAGCATGTGTAATGAGGTGTTGCCGAAGACTTGACTTTCGAGTAAACTTAGAACCACACTGATCACACGAATGTCGACGCTCACCGGAATGTATAACCAGGTGTTGCCGAAGAGTTGCCATTTGAGTAAACTTAGAACCACATTCATCACATGAAAATGGACGCTCACCAGAATGTATAACCAGGTGTTGCCGAAGAATTGCCTTTTGAGTAAACTTAGAACCACATTCATTACATGAAAATGGACGCTCACCAGAATGTATAAACAAGTGTTGCCGAAGACTGGCCTTTTGAGTAAATTTAGAACCACATTCATCACAGGAATATGGACGCTCACCGGAATGTATAACCAGGTGATGCCGAAGAGTTGCCTTTTGAGTAAACCTAGAACCACATTCGTCACAGGAAAATGGACGCTCACCAGTATGAGTGTGGTGGTGCTCCCGAAGACTTGCCTTTCGAGCAAACTGAGAACCACAATGTTCACATGAATAGGGACGCTCACCAGTGTGCGTAAGCATATGTCGCTGAATATGCGACTTCAGCACAAATTCCTTACCACATACTTGACAAGAATGAGGACGCACACCAGAATGTATAACCTCGTGTTGCCGAAGACTTGCCTTTTGAGTAAACATAGAACCACAGTCGTCACAGGAATCTGGACGCTCACCACTATGTGTAAGCAAGTGACGCCGAAGATTCGTCTTCAGAGAAAGCATCTTACCACATCGTGTACAGGATTTTGGCCGCACACCAGAATGAATACCCACATGTTGCCGAACACTCGACTTTCTAAAATCAGAATGGCTATGATTAAAAGGCTTTCAATACTTACAATTAAAGTAAATGCTCTTGTTTGTATTGTGAAATAAAATCTAAAACATGTGATAATAACAAAATGGCTATGAATTAAAGACATTCAATGGATCCAATTCAAAATGCCTTATTTTTCTGAACCTGGATATCAACCACTCGCTCCAAATCTTCAATATAATCACCAAGCTTCTGCTCAATGTCACACGAGATTATCCCCTAGAAATTCAGTACAGCAAAGATGGCCACCCCATGAAAACTTCAAGAAATGTTTATACAGTCCTAGTCAACAAAATAAGACTGGCATACACTGAAGAAAATGGAAATTGCTACACCATGAGGGCATTTGTCTTTTGTGTTGATCTTCAAGATGTGGAACGATGCCATGTAGGTATGTAAACGATCAAATTTTCAGACCCATTGGATTGATGCTACAGGTCTCCCTAGGTGATTGGTCGTGGAGGAATCAACTCCAGTATACGGACTCTGGTGTAGCGAAGTTGGCTTCCAGTCTGTGCAGTGAAGTGTTCCCCGTCGAACATGCCTCGACGACAGAGAAGAGCACGCTATCAACAACTGTCGCCGTTTGGGAGGGCTCGGATAATTGGTCTGTATGAGGCTGGATTATCGCTAAGGACTGTCACTGCACGTGTTGGCCGACAGGCATCTACGGTACAACGTGTATGGCAGCAGTGGTCAAATGAAGGTTCCCACACTCGTAGACCTGGCACAGGCCCAGCGCAAAGGACAACTGTGAAAGGGGATCGCCGCATCATTCGGATGGCCGGGATGGAACCCCATGCAACAGCAGCGCAAATTCGAGCAGCTAGGGCACCCCACGTTACACAACAAACAGTTGGTAATCGCCTGCGTACAGCTGGCTAACAAGCCCGTGTCCCTGCAGACGGTGTTCCATTGACCTCACAACAGCGACATGTAAGACTGGCCTAGTGTCGAGAAAGATCGACGTGGGTCAACGAATGGCATAGGGTCGTCTTTAGTGATGAATCGCGCTTCCGTCTTGCCCGCAGTGACCGCCGGAATCATGTGCGCCGACGTACCGGGGAGAGGGCCACCCAGATCTTATTGTGGAAAGGCACACAGGGCCAACACCAAGCATTATGGTCTGGGGAGCTATTGGCTTTAATGTGAAATCACAATTAGTGCTTGAGTGCACTATGACTGCTCGACAGTACGTTGATAGGGTACTCAATCCAGTGGTTGTCCCTATGATGGCAAACATTGCTAATGGGATGTTTCAGCAGGACAATGCCCGGTTTCACACTGCACGCATCTCCAGAGAAGCTCTCCACGACATCACAAACTTAGAATGGACCGCCAGATCCCCGGACCTCAGTCCTATTGTGTATGTGTGGGACATGATGGGTCGACAACTGGCCAACCGTCCTCAGCCGCCCACGACTCTGAAAAACTGACCCGTGCAATGCAGCAAGCATGGACCACAATTCCTCAGGAAGCGATACAGGGACTTATTGACTCCATGCCTCGACGAATTCATCAATGTATTGCAGCTCGTGGTGGGCACATTCTGTATTGATTGTTGTCCAAACTTGCGGTCAGAGGGACCTGAAAGTGTAATCATCGAATCAGAATCGAACACTCGTCCTGCATGTTCAACTGCAGCAATGTAGCACCACTCCTTCTGGGTGTAGCAATTTCCATTTCCTTTAGTGTATTTTGGACACGTCCTGCAGCACAGAACCTAGCTTAACAATGCGGCACAACTAACCGCCTTTGCGTCCAGCCTCTACCCGGTCAGCAGTGGCACATGGGGTTCATAGGAGCTACACGGAGGACGTTATCATTGGCCATCTTCAGAAACAGGGACATCAATCATTCGGATGCAGCGTTCTAACGGACGCAACACGCTGATGCCTATCCTGTCTCGGATTATGGCAACAATGAACCAGCTTCTGAGAGATGGTTTGCTGATCTACGTGAAGCGACATCATGTGGAGGCTTCTTGGACATATTGACCACAGCGCAGACACGGCGATCACTGCCAATTCTATGATCATCCCACTATTGCTTTCTTCAAAATGTATGTGCGATTTGTAGTGGTCAATACACCTCAAGTGCTTGCACGAGAAAGGGATCACTAAAATGCAACACTTGCAGTGAAGATCATCCGACTTTCTCTGTTAAATGTAAGGGTAAAGATCAACCTTCTCCCACTCAGCCGGAGAAAGTGCTACCTATCACACCAATTGACATCCCTGCCCCACACTCCCCTTCCACTCTTTCCCTCCTTCCACTGAGACCATTCTGAAAATCATCACTATGGAGCTCCAGACTATTGTCCCATTCCAACGTCCTGACGTTCTGTATCGGATCCAGCTAGTGGCGCGATTGACCTTTGACGGAACTTTCTCTGAGACGTGAAAGCAGTGTGCATTATTTCTCCTTGATCGTAGCCCACTGTTGTAGCAAAGGAATGTTTATTACAATAATATGTGTTCTTTAAGGGTCAAGTGACTGCTGCCAAAATAGATGTAATGGAGGGGTAGCAATTAGTCCATCACTTCAGAACAACATTATCATTCTTTAAATGAATACCTATCTGAAAACATAAATATAGAAATCACTATTGGAAATCAAATAATAGCTTTAGCAACAATTTATAAACCTCTTGGCTATTCCCCACATCAGAAATTTGTAGAAAATGCTGATTGTAAATACAGTACTTACATCATGATCACAGATTTTAAAATTATTTCATATACACAACAACAGCAACAATAACAAGCTATTTACCATCAACTATTACATGTTATACTTATCTTTCCCATCCCCTAACCCGCCCCACATCAAGTACGAGCCCTGAATTTCTCATTCTCATCCTTCCCTTCCCCCAACCCGCCCTGCATCAAACATAAGCCCTGAATTTCTCATCCTCAGCCCTAACCAAGCAATGAACCGTGACATCACAATGCTACCTTCAATGGGGAATGACCATACCCCTGCCTTAACCATAAAAATGTACGAACAAAACCATAGCAACATAACCAACGTCCCCAAACATTCATATGGTATACAAGAACCTATTGGGTGGCATACAGACAATATCGGTCATAATATGCAACACTGAACCACAAACTATTGTCTACCGACTCCATACTCCTCACCAAACCTGCCATCTATGCAAAACTCCCCTGCCTCCCTAATCACTCCAAATATTAAAATATTCCAATGAACATTAGAAGGCATACCTTCGAACTGTGACCCAAATATTCAGGAAGAGAAGAGTTCGAACCATTTTCTACTCTTCCTTCCGCGTTTGTAATTCCTAAATGACTAATTTGGCTTTCAGAATTTTTTCATCAGGTTTCCATAGTCCCTTATCGAACTGGGAATCAAGCATGTTTTCAAAATAAGATCTTCATATGACCATACTATTTTCTCTGGAACCACCTGAATTAAGACCGTCGAATGCCACACCTTATGGAAACAAGAGTTATTCTTTGCATGAATGACATGTTTTGCAATTTTTATTTAACATGACGAAGATATGAACATTTTATAACATATGCTACCAGCTGGATCATCTTTCATGTGTGTACGGACTTAACAACTAAGATTTTCACCTTAGATATTAAATAATTTTACTTCACGGTCTGACGCGCAATAATCTCATTCCATATTTTTGTACCATCATTTTAACTTATTTTTAATCACTATTATATGTGTGCCATGTCTCTGATACTGTTTTTTGGATGTTTGTATTGTGTTTAATTGTATCACTGGCTGAAGATGACACGTAATTAGTGTCGAAACTACTACCACTATTTTATGAACCGCATGTGATATCTTTCACATCAATAAATTAGTACTGAAAAGGTGAACCCAAAATACCTTTAATTCACTGACAAACATAAAGCAATCCTACCCTTATTATCTAGTAATTCATAACAAATCTGCACTCAGTGATAATAAAATAATGACTGACATTTTTGCAGATCATTATAAAGTTTCTCACCACCTTCTGATGCCATTATCTACCATCCTCACCGCGATTCAATATTGGAATATTCAGATATCACACAAAATCCTCTTCACCTTACCTATGAATCCACTCCAGCTCTTGACTCCCAACATCCCCTAAATGCTCCTATTACAGTCTAAGATATAAAAAGTGCACTCAGGACTAAAAAGAACACTGCCCCTGGACTAGATGAAATTACTTTCCGACACATAAGAGAAGCCCAGCATCCCTTCCTACAACTCCAAAATGAAATATGCACCATAATTCTCCCTACTGGATACTTCCCCACCTCCCCCCCAAATTGGGTACATGCCAAAAATATGTCATTTTGAAAACCCCAAAAACTACCATCCCAATTAACTTCATATTGTCTCACAAATCTTCAGAGTGTTCTAAAATCTTAGAAATCACCTTAGCTCACTGTATATACACCTATCTCGACACCCTTCATCTCATACCTCAGTAATGTGCCAGTTTCTGTCCTCAGCACTTCGTACATGACCATGTCTTTCATTTCTCTGTATCTGTCACAAAATTTTTACCTACAAAAATATGCGCAGCCCTTACCAGTCTTGATGTTAAGAATGCCTTTCAATGGACTGATATATGAATTCCATCATCTTCCAGTTCCAATAACAATCACCAATTTCCTAGCCAAAATCAGTATCCAAAACACATTTACCTACAGCTCTCCAATGAAAGCAGGAGTACCACAAAGTTACCCACTGTCACAACTTTTGTATATCCTGTTTTGTATCAATATTATCTGACCTAAACCCCTACATTCATTGTGTCAGTTTGCTGAGCACACAGCAATACTGGCTGTGGAACCCAATAACTGATCCTTGCAATCCCATCACCAAACCAATTTAAATGAACTCGAACAATGCTTCAATTTCTGAAAAATCAAAATTAATGTCAGCAAAAAATGTATAATTTTTTTCCTAATCGTAAATGCAGATGCCGTCCTCTAACAAACACTTTCTAATCTTAAATAATCAACTCCTTGCTGTAACGACCACAATTACCTATGCAGGGATAACATTTCAAGATAATTTTCAATGGAATGTTCATTTGGACCAAATTTATAAAAAGGCATCCCACAGGATAACACCTCCTTCCCTGGCTGTTAGGTCAATCCTCGGGATTAAAAGCCATACAAATCACACCTCCTACCAAGCATCAATTCCCGCTTCCGAGTCAGACCATAGATAAATTTAAACACATAATGGAATTATGGCCAAATACAGATCGCACATCTCTAGACGAGGTTCTCCTTGCTATATTTCTTCCTCTGAAATTATGACAACTTGGCTTATTCACATGGAGAAGAATTAGTTAATAACGTTACGTCAACGACTGTATACTGAAACTTAAAATGTATATAAATGTATCTAAGTAAAAAATAAAATAAATATATTTAACATTGTTTCACATCGAGGAAAAAAAAAATGTGTTTTGTTCTGTTATTATATTTGTAGTGATTCAATTCTTTAACAAGGGAACTATTTTTATTTCTGACAATGTGTTTTACAAAAGCAGATGAAAAGTTTTTTAAATTACTTCCATAGAACATGTGAAATTAGCAAACAACCACAACTGAAACAAACATCTGTAAATGTAATTGGCCAAGGTATCCATGGCTCACTCCCGTAGTGGGGAGAATAAAAAACCACTAAACTAAAATGATTGGTTCATCTCTCTTTGCCTCTCTCTGTCTTCAGGAAAATATCTACCATGAAACAATCTACCCTGGGTTATATTTGCAAAGATTGTGGAAAAACCTTTCTCTAGGGGTACAGCAAGAGTGCCATAAGATGTGTAGTGCAATTTTGTTGCTGCAAACACTGTAAAAGTCTGTTGTAAAACCCTTCCAGTGGCAAACATCATGAAGAAGATTGTAGTGTAGCTTCGAGAAAGAAGTTTAGCGAGCTCAAATGTATTCTACCAGATAATTATTTATTTGTGAATAGTAAAACTTTACAAATTATTTCAAATTCTACTTAATTGTCTAGATTTACAACAAGTTCTGTTCCTATGCCCACATCTCAAGAGGAAGAGATGCAAGATAAAGAAGAGGAAGAAAAAGATGATCTCAATGGTATTTACCATCAGAGTTTTTAATTTTACTTCACTGGCTCAGCCTACTACATATTCTGTCGCAGTGCAAACATCTACAGAAGGAGAGCAGCAGGAAGAGGTACGAAATGAAGGCGATGAAAAAGAAGATGACCGAGAAGGTCTCAACCCGTTTTTACTGACAAAGCAAGTTAAATACAGTTTTCTACATATCAACAGCCTGCACATAGTGTGAAAACCTCTGTTACCGTATGTAGATGTAAGATCCCAACCTACTCGTAGAATGCTTGTAAGAGATAAGAGCCGATCTAGATTGTCATTACACAAAGCACGAAGCAGAGATTCTACAAGTAGGGCAAGAATTACATTGTGTGGGTATTACTGAGTTATAGATTTTATGGTACAGTCAGTACAGCACCTTTCTTTTATTTCTGTAGCATACAGTACACTACAATGCTGCGGACTTTTCAATAACCTACATCTCTTAGGGCGTTATCTCCAGCTCTATCTGTAGAGCAGGACTCAAGTCTGAATAAAGCAAGAGAGACACCCAAAATAGTAAGCTAGCTGAAATGGTAGTTTAGGGGACTTGTATAACAGTGTTAGTAGTCGTTCTATCGAATAACTAAAGATGTAAAACAACATTTCTAATCATTTCTGGCCGAACTTGAGTTTTCAAGTTATTGTACAGGCTTTATTAACACAGATATTCATGAATATAAACTTAACTGAGTTGTAAGGCGATAGATGCATAATATGTTAAAAAAACTTGTAATGCACACCTCACTAATCCACACTTTTTAGTCACTGCTCATTAGCCCGCACTCATTAGTAACTGCTAATATGCCCTTGCTCAATTGCCCGCTGATCATTTGCAATTGCTTATTAGACTCTGCCCATAAAGTCATGCTTAACGACCTTTGCTCATTAGTGACTGCCCAATGCTGATGAGCACGCATCTTTCAACAGCCTTACACCTCACCTACGTACTTTACCAAACTTGGAAGATGGATGGGTGTTTGTACCATATTTAGAATTAGATGACATTTTATCAGGCTAAGTTAGTCTATACAAACTTCTTTCTTTGCTATTTGCTTTACGTTGCACCGACACAGATAGGTCGTATGGCGACGATGTATACAAACTAGATATGGCAACATGGCAATGGCTGAGTAGTGGGTGTGTGACGGTAGTGCTCATCGATATTTTGTGATTATGGTTGTACTTAAATTGAATAACGAAGTGAAACTGTGTGCCGCTGGGTTACTAAGGTTTGAAGAACTGATGTACGTGTTGGATTATTATTAGATATTCATTAGTGATGTATTGCTGGTCACGTTTAGGTAATTTCAGTAAGAATCTGTGTATATGAACATTGAGGTGAAGTGCTATCAACATGAACATATTTCCAAAGTGAAGTGATGTGCAATTACCCTGAGCCTACGCAATTGATTTCTATATCGATCGCGATACAATTCATCACCACCACGAGCTCTTGTGTAGCATGTCATAAGGCTGTCTCTAGGCAAGATATAAATTCTAAGGTTCAGAGTAGTAACTGTCAAGGTTGCTTCCATTGCAAATGTTGAAGTAAATTCCTTAAAAAGCTGAAAATCAAATTTGGAGGTGTGCTCGTTCTGAAAAGGAACAAACAAAATAGTGTACATGGCCTGGAACTAGCAACATCATCTATTGGGGACATCTATCAACTCTCACTTGAGATGAAGATATTGCAGAGATTAGGAAATCAAGTGTAGAGGTTGAGCGAGAGTTAGGCAAAACTTTGGAGTTAGCTCACGTAAAGTTGGATGAGAATACAACATTTATTAAAAAACAGTTGGAAGTAATATCAATTCAAGGAGAAAATGGAGAAATTGAGAGAAAAAAGTTTAATCTTAAGAAGCAATAAAAAGACATACAAATACAGTTAGAAGAACTTGATCAGTATGTTCGTCATGCCACTGTTGAAATTTTAGGCATACCTGAATGAGTTTAAGAGGATGTTTATGAAATTATTAAGCATGTAGGTCGAGTATTAAATGTGGAGATCATGAATGAATAGATTGATGCACGTCATAGGTTGAAGAGCCACTTGCATCAAGCTTCAGGTGCCATTGTAGTGAAGTTTTTACACCGTAGTGTCAAGAGTTAAGGAGAGTAACGAAATATATGATCATATACACATATAAGCCTATGAGCATATAAGAATTATATTTCTAGACTTGAAGCGAATATCAAAAGTGATGTCAATCAGTTCTGGAGCTATATGAAATGCATAAGAAATACCAAGAAAATTCTGCAACAGGGCATGAAATTTAGAAATATCTTATTTAGTAATAACAAAAGTATAGCTGATAACTTTACAAACTTTTTTGGATCGGTATATTCAAAACTTCCACTAACCAATGACATTCCTTACACATCTGTTTCATATGTTAATTATCCATGATCTTTACAATTTGTCGATGATAAGGAATATATGTTATCTATTAAAAATTAAAACCTAAAAGGACATGTGGTGCTAATGGAATACAGCTGTACCTACTGAAAGCATGTTCGAATGTGTTGGATTTCCCCTTACAAGCCTTATATAACATTGTGGTAAAAATGCAAACCTTTCCAAAAGTGTGGAAGATATCAAAAGTGTGTCCAGTTTTCAAATGTGGGGACAGTAAAAATATTGAAAACTATTGCCCTGTTTGTATTTTATGTCCACTGGCTAAAGTATTTGAGCAAATAATGTACACGCATATATTTAATCATGTGAGGGTCGGTATACATATTAATCGGCATGGTTTAATGCCAGGTAGATCAATTACGACTAACCTACTAAAATTTATACAATATGTGTATGCCATTTCGAATAATCAAGGACAGGTCGACGTAATATACACAGATTTTTTTAAAGCTTTCGACAAATTAGATCATTACATTACATAGCCAACATTGGAAACAATCTTCGAGAATGGGACCGCTAAACTGAGATGAAATTGAGAATGCTGCTATTCTAAAACTTTTAAATTAAGCGGCGTTTTTCCATCACTTATCACATGCATTTCATCTGGCACATTGCCTCCACCCAAACTTGGTTTCTCAAGTTTTTTGCTCCCCTCCTAGCCATTCTAGTTCTTGGCATTTCTACAAAAACACACTGTCAGCCTGAATTTTCAACACAGTGTTTTCAACCTGTGTTTTGGATTGTTATCAAACCAGAAGTTTTAGACTAAGAGGTCCGCAACCTCACCACAAGCACTTATTGTTCGTTTCTGTCTGTATCATATGTTTTCTTTTATTTTCTTCTTAGGCTAGCACACTTCTTGGACTCAATTAAGTTTTATATTAACGTTTTTATCACTGAATTTGTCTCAGCAAGTTAATTATTGTTACTTCTAAATGGAACTATTGTATGGTATATTGTTATTGTTTTTATTTCCTTCATGCCTCCTTTGCCTTTCATCCATTCCTTCATTATCTTTTTAGCACATTTTACATTACATTAACCACCAGCCCGTATTTCACTGAAGATGGCGCAAATGAGCGGAAATATGTTTTAATTTTATTGCTCCATCTAATGATCGAATTATGTTCGGTATTGAAATAGGAGGATACATTAACATTTTTTCCTTTGTAAATTAGATCATGGCTTTTTAATGAGAAAATTGTCGTGTTTTGGTCTGACCCATCCTTGGTTAAAACTGCTTGCATCTTATCATAGTGCACGGACACAATATGTTTGCTATCATCAACATGAGTCTTATGCATACAAAACTACTTCTGGTGTACCACAAGGGTCTAACCTTGGCCATTTAAACTTATTTAAATATATTAACGATTTGCCCACTAGAATTAGATTATCTAAATGTTTATTATATGCTGATGATGTCAAACTTTATAAAGAGTTTAAAAATGTTTATGATATGTTGAAATTACAATATGATTGGGATTACTTATACGCAAGGAATAATGAAAACTGTTTGCGACTTAATATAAATAACAGCTGTTTCCTTCAGATTTCAAATAAGAAAAATACATTGAATTATAAATATAAAATTAACAACGAAGATTTCAAAGTTGCTCACTCTGTTAATGACTTAGGTGTAATTGTCACAAGAAATTGATCTTTCAAGGAGCATATTAATACCATAGTTAATAAGTCGTATAAGAAATTGAGTTATTTAATTAGAAATTCAAGAGATTTCACCATCATGCATGCACACACCTTATTCTTCAATAGTATTGTCTGATCAAAACTTGAGTATTCATGTATAATTTGGTCTCCATGTCATAAATATTATAGAGATCAAGTTGAACAAGTGCAGAAATGCTTTTCAAATATCTTTATTCAAAAAATATAAGATATTCCCTTTTAGAAATTATGTTTCATATGAATTTTTGTAGAACGAATTTAAATATGTATCACAAGCCAGTAGGCGTGTAATAGCTCAACAAATTTATCTCTATAAGATTGTTAATGCATTAATTGATGATAATAGTTTGCTTCAAGAGTTATGCTTTAATGTTAGAAAAGGAAATTTGGTTTTGGCAATTGTTCATAACTCCCATCTCCAAAACTGTATTTTTAAGAACTCTCCTTTTATCAATATGTGTGAAAC
Organism: Anabrus simplex; assembly: GCF_040414725.1. Lineage (NCBI taxonomy): Eukaryota > Metazoa > Arthropoda > Insecta > Orthoptera > Tettigoniidae > Anabrus > Anabrus simplex. The sequence continues at coordinate 98,444,182 of NC_090274.1, read as the reverse complement.
ATACAATAACCTAATTAATAAATATTACATAGATCTTAACTTTGTGTATGAATACGACACATATGTAAATATATTTTAATAATTGTAGTAGCCAAAGTGATTTTTTATATGTATAATATTTACATGATTTGGTTACAACTTATTTTTTCAATGTAGTAACAGACTTCTGTATATGAGATACTGTTTCATCCATTTCATCATCTCCTTTACATAGCATTGTCATATTTTCTTCTTTTTGGTATTTCTGTGATTTGTGTCAAATAATTGGTAAAAGCCGCCTATAATTGGAGTGTGTCTCTGTTGGTGGCACATTTAATAAATAAATAAGTAAATAACATGCTACTAAGTTTTAAAGTTCACTTCTGACTATCATTCTTAGATCAGCACCATGCAGTATTTCAAGACTCAAAACCTAGTGCTCTACCACCTGAGCTACTCAGCCTAAGTTAGTCTGCCATGTTTCAGCATCACCTCTGTTCAGTGATTCTTAGATCAGCCCTTTAGGCTGATAACATTGATTCGCTCACCACCTAAGTTAGTCTACACAGACTTGATAGCTATCTTTCAACACATTTTTTTAATTCTGAAGTGAAAGCTTTAATGTCTAAGTGATGAAACCTGATGGTATGCAATTAGAAGTCTCAAAAGTTCAAATCTTAAGCTCAAAAGATTACAATCACCAAGTGAACGACTCCGTCGTCGCTCAGCTGTGAGATCGACCTCCATTACGTCCATATAAGCAATTCAAATGTTTTAGGCCTTACGCCGCATCCCTAGTCCCATATAAACAATGTATACTCACTACCTCGTACAGAACTACATGTTCAACTCTGATTCCCTCAGGTTACCTTCCATTATGCCCCTATCAGTATTAAACGTTACACCATCTCTCCAGTCCCATTAGCGAAATGTGTAGCCACCATCTTGTTCCAAGTCCAGCACCGAGTCCCAAAGATCACCCTCCAATCTTTCCCCTCTATGAGTAAAGCATATGTATTAAGCCTTACACCATGTGCCTGGTCTCATTAGTACAATGTGTAGCCGAAATTTTGTTCCAAGTCTGCTCCAAGGGAGCTAACGCTTGTGCACATTGCACAAAAGATAATTGGAGGAATGTTCTCAAGGTCGGAGGCTGTTAATTACCTCGATCTCTGTGAAGTAAAGGATGGAGAAGGAGAGTGGTAGCTGTGTTTGGGTACATTTTCGTACTTTTCCCTGGCCCATTTTTCCCCACTTTAAATTTCTCACTGAACGGGGAGGCAACTATTGTCATTAAAGTAGAATGCACTTTGTGCTGATTTGCCGTATTAAGGTATTAACACATGTCCTTGCTGTTGCTACTTATCTTGTTTATGTAGTTTTTGTATACTACATGGATGAGTCTCTTGGTGGTATTCCTCACACATTTATATTTGTCCCATATGAGATTGCTTGTATCCTGTTTCCATTTCCTGTAAAGAATATTCCTTTTGCATATCATTTTAACTATTTCTTTTGTGATCTATGAAGAGTTTTTCTTGGTAACGATGGGTATATGGCTTCTTAGAAATTATGACTGCAGTCCCCAGCCAGCTTTTTTGTAGTAATAGACTACTCTATTACATTTTTTTACTGGTGTTTTCTTGTATTCTGTGGTAGCTGTAACTGCTCGGTGTTCGGAGGAACAGGGGATTATTGCTGTTTCCAGAACAGAGGTTGGAGGGTTAGAAAGGACAAGAGTTTTAATTATACAGGTTGGTTCAGTAATTAATTATTCAAGGAACATGTTGTAGAATTCGACAACAAAAGCTGCCGCTAATGGACTGATGGGAAGAGGCAGGAGGTGAGGGCGATCATGCTGCCAGAACATTTCCAAGATAAAATTACCAGGCTTCTAAATACTTTTGAATCAATGTTGTGTATTTTGTACCTGGCTTAGAGACAGTAGTAATTCCTCATCGATGTCACCAGTGGAGTTGGGAGCTCAGTACATGGAACCCAAAAGGTAATTGCTTCCAGCGAACATGAATTCCACCGAAACAAATTCTGCCTTGGTTTCCAGCAGCTCAAAGTGGACATGGTTGAATTCAGGTTTCGTGGCAATAAGTGATCCCCCACTGAGGTTTCCTAAATACATGTATGACTGAGGTACCACTTCTATGTCACAGATTGACAAATTCACCCAGGATTCACTAACGCACACAATTGGTGGGTCTAAAGCAGTAAGAGTGGCCAGAACTGCCTGTCTACACTTCACATATTTTAGGCTGTAAAACAAAGTAACTGTCCTGTTATGTGCAGTCCAATATTCTGAGTTGCTAACATCATTATTTACACTGCTTGATGTCATGTTAAAAAATGATTCTGAGATTGAGGAGAACTACACTTCTAACACGGCCATGTCTGCACCCCTCAGTTAATCTTCTACAATAGAGATGTATTAATCCTTGCAGCTGTTCTCTCGACTGGTGAGTAAAAAAATGTAAATGTCACAAACAGCTGATTCACATGATGTTTAGAATTACACATGCAACACAGGCACTTGAATGAGACTTCGGAGTTTGGTCCTGGGTTCAATTCCACATCTCCACTAAGAGCAACTGAACACATCACAAGGTGGGGAAATGATACAGGCGGTTTGGCATCTTTGCTCCCTCCGGCAACCCTCCGACCCCAAAGACATCCGATACGCATTCCTAAGGTGGACTGTAGACCTTCACGTCTACATCATGCCCAAGAATTAATCTCACATTTAGATACTACTAATAGGCGCTTATTAATTTCTAAATCTGTATACAGTTCTGAACCAAACCCTAACTCCCTTCCCCAGAATAAGTATATAAATATAACAGCAATGTAAAACACACATAGGGAAAAAGTGAGGCATGGACCGTGACTAGGAAAGGCCAAGAGAACACAGTCTTGAGCTGGAAACGATCCTCATTGTTCACGAACAAGGATATGAATCAAATACTACTATCAGCGAAATGCAGAATAAATTAAATGAGGATTTACTGATTAGATAAAATTAAGAAAAAACATTAAACAAGAAAAAGGAAAGCCAGTAATTAAGAAAAAATACTAAATGGATATTTACATAAACATACATTCCCGAATGGATGTCATCGCATCGACGCGTGAGCGCAGCATTACTATTATTTCAAATCACAAACAGATACAATTACAAGCTCACCATCTCAGAAACACCTTCATTACATCATGTGCCAATTTTATTATCATTAGCATGGCCCAATTTAGGTCGTCCTTCTTACGAGATACGTCTCATTCATTACATGACTCTTCTCACTCCGTTATTCACTCAACAATAGCCATAGCTAGTCAAACACCCACACGTCACAGAGAATAAAAAGGAGCGGTAAATATCAATAGCAGAAATCAGGATGAGACAGAGAGGAACATCTCTGCGCCAACCGAACAATAATTAAAATCAAAGAGTATCACAGGCTTTTGCATAGTCAAAATATATGAAAGAAAACATGGCGCCCTCCCGGGCTAGCAAACGCCCAAGACAGAGACATAGCAAGAATAAACCAAACTGTACCGAGAATCAAACATAAGGTACAGACACCAGATTAAAAATGCAAATGAGGCTGATCGACATACCATCTTTCCTCTCCCCTTGCTCAGCAACACACACCCAAGCATTCACACATATGTAGCTATCGGAAGGAATACAAACGGCTGTTCCAGTTACTAATGTCAAAATAAATTTATAGTGTGACGCACATGGCCACACACAACAGGTGTCGCACATACCATGCAGCAGCGTGCACCACGCAAACAATTTTACAACAAGATTAAAAGTCACCCGTGTTCAAGTCCATCACCTTACGCGCTTCGTACAACAAGAATATAACTCTAAGTCGAGATGGAGGGCATAAACACATCTGATGATGAAGTACCATAGAATGCAGTGCACACAAATAGAGTCGATCCGAGACCCAGTTACCAACTCATGATCACAATAACAACCACACACGCACACCAGTTCCATGCAGCGGAGCAGAAAAGGTGCATGTCAATCTGCTATGAATGGAATGTTATGAACAATCATAATACCAAAAACGAAAACAAAGATCAACACACCTGTAATATCAATGGTCAGAACAAAAGGAAACATGGATGAATGGGCAAAGTTTGAATATATTAAAAACCAATCTCCGCGGCCTCCATCGTTATTACCTCTAACATAAACAAGGCAAAGAGTCGCTTCAAGGAGTTAATACAACTCCTCTCGAAAAGTGAACGATCTTCTGGGTCTACAACTGAGGGTGCTGCCCTATCTGGCACATTATCAGAAATACGTAAGTCATTGGAATAGATGCCGTAAGAAGCCATTTGCATATGAGAAATGTCACATTCATGAACATGCCATAAAAGCATGGGTCAGTTCTCTGTTTGTTAAGGAGAACCTTGATACTACTTTTGCAGATGTTATTAAACTTTATACCATTAAAAACACGACGCAAACTTGGAGAACTCATATCACCATGGAGCTGCTTGCCTCCATCTTGAATTATTTTCTGGTTATTTTGTTGTGATGAGCTGCAGATTTACATATTCAGGAATAGCATTCCTGCAAAACTAAACTTTTGAATCCTTCACTTTCATCCGAAACAGCCAGACAAGAGGCAGGGTTGCCAACATTCCTATCCCCAAATATACTTTCCACTTGCCTGAACACTGAGGATGCCGATGCCAACCTCTTGCTCTGAATCAACCCCACTTTTGCTTTTGTTTACTCAATTAATTTAACCGTACCAGGATTAATTTCTCAAATAGGTTGCTTACCTGTTACTCATGACCATATTTCAGTTCTATTGATTTAATAGTTCTTGGAATATTGTGATGAGTGTGTGAGTGGTGTTCTGCACTTCTACCATACATTGCCGGTGATTGTGCAGAAATCAGCTACTACTTACACTGTCAGATGTAAGAACAAAGATTGGGAAAAAGCAACAGGAGGCCAAGGTAAATGTTGGAGAGCGATAAAGACTTGACATTTAGACACTTAAATATCTCCAAACTGCATGGAGCAGTGTTTATAATGAGGTGATAGAGGTGAAGAAGAATAAACAGAATATAGATGATGGAATATAACACACCAGCCACTGTGGATCATTGCTGGATTTTCAGCCACTGGATCCCAAGATCAAATTTTCAGAGATCAGAATATATTCTGAGCATGGAAAGCAAATTGAGTACGAGAAAACATGGTCATCCATCTGGAAATAAGCAGGCCTTGAAATATGAGAAAGATTCCAGGCAGGTTTTTGAAGTTATTCTTCCATCTGAAACAACATTTAAAAATATGCACCTGATAACTACAAGATAAAAATCTACTATGCCATCATACGAGCCATTATCTCTAACGGCTTTGAAACTTAACAAGCCACTGAAGGTGACAGTAAATATATCGTTATAACAGAAAAAGTATTTGCAAAGTGTCACTAATGAAAGAAATAGGGATTTCTAAAGAAGAATCATAAAGACAAACAGAGGTATGAAAGGAGACAGAATCATGTGCCTAAAACACAGCAAGGTTGATTCTCATGACTGGTCATGATGCAAGAATGGCCAACAGCAAAGTTATGGTCAACCAGACACCCCAAGAACACTATTACAATATGGAGAAAAGAACTGGGATGGTAATATTAATAATCATTGTACTGGCTCAGATACTGAGTGGTGCCAACTAGGCGGCCTGCTGATCACTAGATACTACAGGCTGACTTATTTTAATTTTGTGGAATTTTCTCATGAGCCATGATCAAACCAACAAGTTCGGACCATGAGCGAAGTACAGGAGACAGAATTCAAGAATGATCTGAATGGAGCTGTGCTCGCCTTGAACAAAGATACTGGGATATCGAGGACTTCACTCCACCTCCTGTCTGCAGAGGGAGCTACTCAAAATATAAATAGCAAATTCCATAATGTCGAGGATTAGGTGCGTAAAATCTAATTAAGCTGAAGAGTACTTACTTGTCTTCTTCTTTGAAACAAGCGACCAACTGACCTACTGTGTGTTCATCTACACTTATTTCATTCTTAATATTGCTGGAAGGCTGTAAGGAAGAAATATGCAAAACAAAGTAAGAAATATAGAGTAAACAGATAACAAGAGTAAAAGTTTATAAATAGATATCACATAGCTGACAAAATAAACTGCACGTTTGCACAATAAAAATTTCAATCTATTCTCCAAATGTAAAAAGGAAACAAGCAAACAAGTGTCAAGTCAAAATTATGTGAAGAACAGGAACAAGAAAAGGAACTCATAATAAAATGAAGAGGAGAGCACTGGAAGAGGGAGCAAAAGAACGAGAATACTCGAAGGACAACAATAATGATGATGCTCACAAAAAGGAGCGAAACATGTACCATATAAACATCATAATAAATATGTAAGTTTATACTATATTTTTATTGTTTTGAAAAGGTGGCAATTGGCAAAATTGAAGGAATTGTGAGCTTGCATCCGGGAGATCGTGGATCCCACTGTCAGCAGCCCTGAAAATGCTTTCCCGTGGTTTCCCATTTTCTCACCAGGCAAATGCTGGGTCTGTACCTTAATTAAGACCGTGGCCGCTTCCTTCCAACTCCCAGGCCTTTTCTCTCTCATCGTCGCGATAAGACCTATCTGTGTCGGTGCGACGTAAAGCTCCTAGCAAAAAAAGTGACAACACAGCTGATGAGACGCCATGCAAGGGAATCTAATAATGTCGTTGACAGCACACGTTAGTTTTATACCTACCTTACCTCAGAGCATAACTTCACACATCACACGCATGCAAACTGGCATAATGAACACAGCCTCGGGTTAGCTGGAATCTAAGTCAGTGTTGTCATGATGTTTTGAATCGTACAGCAAGAGCGTGTCCTCAAGGTCTTCAAGAAGCTTGCAGCGAAACTGCACAGCCTTACAGAACAGTGGCACTGCGGGTAAAATCCTTAAACGAGGGACGCCAATAAGGGGCAGACGTGTGTCAGCCAGGTCATCCTAGTGTCAGTGAAGAAGTTAATGGATCATGTCAATGGACACTGGTCGGTGTCATATATGCGAGCTGGCCCGAGACACCAGGTTCGTGAATACGACTGTGCTTCATATCAGAAAGAATACACACATGAGAAAAATTTCATCAAAAAGGGTTCAGCGTGATACAACGGAAATGCAGAAATGATTATGATACAATGCTGCTCGTAACCATTTGGAGTACTGTAAGTACAAGGAAGAGGTGTTCTTATGCAATATAATTATGCCGGATGAGACATGGGCTAAATTGTATGAGCCACAGCTGAAATGCTGATCGAAATAATGGCATCATTACGGGAAACCACAAAGACTGTGAGTTCATGAGAACCCCAGCCATGTGAAATTTATTGTTATACTCATGTATGACTGTTATGGTTTTATCCTAATGCACTATGCTCCTCCACAGCATACTGTCATTTTCCACGACAACGCATGGCAAATGTGGCTGATTGGTTTGGTCCTTGGAGTAAGGAATTGCTGTACCTTATACTGTAATCCACAGATTAAAGCTGCTGTGACTTTGACTTGATTCACAAGATGAAGGAACCACTTCGGGGCCTTTGCTCCAGAACTGTTTAAGAGACTGGTCAGGCAGTAAACTGCTCCATTCGAACTATCAACATAACAGGTGCTGCAATACATATCCTATGATGTCCACATCGTTGGTAACAAGATGTACACAATGCTGGTGACTACTCTGAAGGAGAGTACATCATGGTGTAACATTCATATCTTCTGTATGAGTTGTAATTGAATACTTGCTACTATTAAAGTTCCAACCCAATAAGTTTCTATTTACAACTTGCTTCATGGTGCTCTGGCACAGATAGGTCTTATGGCAATGATAGGATAGGAAAATGGGAAAGGGCTAGGAGTGGGAAGGAAGCAACCTTGGCATTAACCCATCGGTGCCGACTTACGGAACCATTCCTTACGCAGCCAATTTGGACCGATCACCTACATACGGAACTGTTCCATACCAACCTATAAACATTAGTATTTTACTTACTAGCAAGTGAAAAGTCTTGTGCCCCATGTAGATTACTTCTTGAAGTTCAGTGAAAATTATACACTGGTATCCAAAAGTTAAACATAATCACTAAACGAGGCCATACCTCCTTATAGGAATGAATGACGGATTGCTGAACAAATGGAAACCCACACCATAAGTCACACAACTTGTCCAAAAAAACAGTTTCAGAAAGGTTCTGATAGCTAAGGTACACTTTTGACAACAACTAACAAAACTTGGCAGTGTCTTCCAAAACAAAATATGCTGTTAATAGGGTGTATGGTTACCCCTAATGGCCACACATGCTTCTCAGCGACGTGGCATGCTCTCTATCAGATGGTCCAAGAGCTCTTGTAGAAGTCGACTCCATTCCTCTGAAAGGGCAATGCAAAGGTCTTGGAGGGTCCTTGGTAGAGACTGACGGGATGCAGTTTGCCTCCCCAATGCATCCCAGGCATGTTCTATAGGATTCAGATCCGCAGACCTCACTGGCCAGTTCATGCAATGAATGACTTCCCCAGCCAGAAATTCATCCATCAGAGCAGTGCGGTGCGGTCGGCCATTATCGTACATTAAGCGGAAGTCTGGACCAATCGCACCGCTGAAGAGTCGAACATGTGGTCTCAGTACCTCATCCCTGTCTCTCCGAGTGTTAACAGTGTTCCTCGGACCACCCATGAAGATGTGCAGGTCCGTACGGCCATTCAACACGATGCCGCCCCACACCATGATGCAACAACCACCATACTGGTCCTCTTCCACGATGTTCCTGTGGTTGTATCGGCTACCCGGTTCCCTCCAGATTAATGTGCGATGGGAATTGTTCTGCAAACTGAAGCAGGAGTCATCTGTGAAGAGCACATGGCTCCATTCATTCATGGTCCAGTTGCGATGTAGACGAGACCACAGTAAACGGGTCTGCCTCTGAGCTGGAGTGAGCGGGACGCACACAGCTGGACGTCGGGCAAACAGCCCTGCTGTTCTGAGCTTCCGGTACTCAGTTTGCCAGGAAATGGCAAGACCTGAGACAGCTGAAAGCTTCGCCGACAATTGTCTTACAAATGCATTCTCATTTTGTCAGGCGGTTAAGGCCAGATGTCAGTCATACTGCAGGGTGGTTACCCTTGGTGGACCTGGTACTGGCCTATGACTAACATCTGCTGCGTCTCGAAATCGTCTCCAGTGTCTGGAAATGAAACCTTATGGCACATTCAACGATACGGCAACTTCGGTCTGTGTCGCCTGCTCCCAGGCGGCCGAGTATTCTACCCTGCAAAACGGGATCCAAATGACGTTGTTGTGCCATTATGTTGTCACAATCAGCAGGAGGCTACACTCCGCACACTATTACAGGGTAAGCACAACTGAGGGGATACGGGGCGCAGGCACTGGCTGTGTTTACCTTGCAGTTACGCCACTAGTCAAAGGAGGGAACACTCCTTTCCTATACAGAGTGAACACGTAATGTTGGTAGGAGCATATCACAGAGATACGTTTTTAAAGTTCAACCTCTTCAATAAAAATTATGAGTTGTATAAGATATTATTTACAAAATTTATTTAGTAATGGTACCGGATTTGACATAGAAATGTCATCATCAGCCATAAAATACATTAATCATACAATTGAGAAAGGACATAATTAAAATTGAGGTTAGTATAGATAAATATGCAAATAGTATTTTGAAAATACAAGATTAAAAAGGTTTTACATGTTACTGAGGTATAAAAGCCTTCTGAAATGATTATTTACCTGGTGTGCTGAATATAATAGTAAAAAAACTTATAGCAATCACTTGATACACTGTCTCTGTTGATCTGTATATGTGCTAATACTCAAATTATCACATGTCATATTTACGGTTGCTTCTGAATCTTTGGCGATAATTTGTCCATCCATTAAGACAATTGTGATTCAAATGCTGTCAAAGTGAAAACGTAATTTTAGTTGATAATACCTTGTTCATGTAATGAACTTGTAGAAATATGCCTTAGTATATCTCATTACACTCGTCTCAAAAGGCTTGTTGAGTTCATAAAAATTATACACTGATACATTAGTAAAATTATAAAGTAAGAAATGGTTAATGGTAATTGGTTGTCCTTCCGTCTTCTCTTCTGATGTAACACAGGTGAACTAAAATTTCCCAGTTCAATCGGAAGGATTTGAATCCGCCTGAAGCGAAATTGAAACAAGGGAATTATAAGTATTAAAATATAATGGGCCTGGACAATCTAAAGTGTGTGTAATATACTGTATATGTGGCTCATCTTGGACACCGTGTTAATAAACTACAGTTTGTGAGAAGGTACGGATTAATACTAACGGGTGGAGTGTATTGAGGTAGGTTATATCTGGTGCGGAGAGAGGGAGTGGTAGGAGTGGTTTGAGGAGGAGAGGATAGGAGGAGGGATTTACGGCGGGTCCTGTGAACAGAGTGGTAGGGGTTTGTAACGTGATAGGGTATTGTGTATCGCACTAAATATTGACCGTCTATTTGGAAGATCGATACATCTGAAAATTTAATTTAAAAATTTAAAAAAGTGTTATTTTTCTGAGATTTCATTCAGGATCGATACGGAGTTAAAGAAATGAAGCATTGCTCTGTGACGTCGAGGACAGGGCCTTTGTTTACATTCATAAGAACCTCTAAATCCTGTTTTATGTTACTGAACTTATGCTTGAAATCTTGAAAGTGCTTTCTGCCTGCCAAGTATCTATTAGGTTTTATGGCATTTACATGCTCCGTGTATCTGAATCTGAAGCTCCTCCCAGTCTGTCTGATATACAAGAACTCACAGTTTTGAAATTGGAATCTCTAGACACCTTATTTTTGATAAATATCTGTTTTATTAATTGAGCTGGTATTATAAATGATGTCCATATTTATATTATCAGTTCGTTATACGATTTCTTCGAAATATTTGTAATGCTGTAAATATCTTCATTGAAAGTAAAGGTTGAATAATGATCAGGTTTAGTTGTCTCTAAAGTTAAAGTTGAATTTAAGCGATATCTGCATTTATTGATAATGCACTCTGTTAATGCAATATCATACCCATTATATTTAGCTACGGAGCGAACTGTATTTAATTCTTTATTTAAATTTTCTTTATTTAGCGGTATACTGAATTCCCGGTCTACCATACTGCTGTAGGTAGCACATTTGTGTGCTTTGGGATGGAAAGAATCTTTCTAGATGGTGGTAGCTGTCTGTGTCGGTTTCCTGTAAATATTGTATTCTATAGAAGAAGAAGAAAGTCTGTTTAACGTGAGATCTTGATAATTTGTGCTTCCAATTGACTCAGATTCCAGAGTGAACTTTATCTGTTTAAATTGTTAAGGGTGGAGCCCATTTGGAGGTCTACTTGTGAACGTGTCTTTGTGTTTGTCTTCACTTTACAACTGAATTTCAAAGAAAGTAAAGGATTTCTTACAGTTCCAAGGTATGTACATTTTTGTTAAGATATGTAACTACACACATAATTACATATGAAATAGTATTATATTACTTACGAATACTTAAGTATTGCAATATAAATATGGAGAAATACTTAACCTGAAAATTGAACACAACGATATTACGTATTCTCACAATAATATCTGGAGAGATAGTAACATAATTAATGGTGTAATAGTGAAGTTGGTCCTTTACCAATAGATCTACACATAAATTACCTTTCTCAATTATTAGCCAAAAGAAAATACAATGAATTTATTCAAGTTATGTCATGGTACTTTTGCTTTGGTAGGTCATGAGGGGCTGTCCAAAGATGAAGTAAAAGAACTTTTGATCTCAATCTCCGAAAACCAATCCTATGAGTCGCATGATGGAGGTGATGATGCTGAAGATGGTATTCCATCTAAGAAAGAGTTATAATTTTCAGTCGAATAAGTCTGTAAAAAATACCATTAAGTTAATTAAAAACTAGATATCTTTGAAACACAGCCTTTTTTACTCTTTGCATTCATTTGACATATCAAATATATATCCGAGTGTCAATACTAAGAAACTTCCCTATTATCCAAAAAAAATGTTTTCCTAGATAACTTGACTACTTCCCCTAGTCTGTCATTTTAGAATTTTATTCCTTGGTTCCTCGGGCCCCTGTGTTATCTGGATGATTAGATGTTCTGCTTTTGCTGTCAGCCTGGGTTCAAGTCTCGTTCATTTCTTGTAAATTTTTCTGGAAAAAGTGATGGTCAGATTCAGATTTAGTTTCAATCCAGTTCGGCCCCATAATCAATCATTTCCATCATTCATTCATTCAATCATTCACTTACTTCCTCAATCATAAAAGAGCAGGTATATTACAGGCCTCTCCAGATGGCCCAGTTCAATAATTCGGAGCTAGATGGGGCATTCATTCCTGACCTGGCCTTCGACTGAAAACAGGCTTAGATATATATTGTTAATGTATTTGTTTATTAGTTACTATAGTGCAAACTTTCAATCCTTGTCTGCAGTATTGGAGAATTCTAATAATTCATCAGGTGATTCTGCAGTGGATCCAAACTTTATACCAACTGCTAGTGACACAGCTAAGCCAGCAGGAATTGTCATACCAGAATCATCATCCGAATCGGAGGAAGATGAACAACTTACCCCAGCAGATCAATATCATTGGATCAAATTGGGTAAAATGCCTGATGAGTTCAAGTTTAGTGCAGTGTAATGTAAATCTGTCAAATATCAATGCATAAAAGAAAATTCTGCTTGAATGTATTATTTGATATTTTTCAATAAAATTATATAATAATGAGTATGATTGATTTTTGAGTGCTTTTTTGAATAAAATTATATAATGAGTAATGATTGACTTTGTAAGTGTTTTGATCATATATGTGATTAAGGACTCGTAATGTACTGTAATATTTTCAGGATAATGAGGTGGTACATTATTGTCCCATGCCAACTTTAGTTTTTACATGACAGTGGTAGTATAATGTACCACCGATTTTGACTGATCAAATGATCATAAATTATTATAAAATCAAAGTATATCGACAGTATTCATTGTACTAAGTCATGAAAACACAAAAAAATAACTGTAAATTGCGAGAGCACCTTATGCTCTATGAAGGGTTAGCTTATTTTGGATAATAGGAAAGTTTCTTAGTATTGACACTCGGATACATATTTGATATGTCAAACGAATGCAAAGAGTGGGAAGGCTGTGTTTCAAAGATATCTAGTTTTTAATTAACTTAATGGTATTTTTTACAGACTTATTCGACAGAAAATTATAACTCTTTCTTAGAAATTTCTATATATGTTGTGTTAATTTATACAATGGGCTTGGCCTATAACTGATGATCGGGCGTATGAGTATGCCGGCCTGATGGATCTTAGGTAAAGCTTCCGCTACTGGCTGTCCGGGGTTCATAGTCATTAGTTATGTCTTCTCTTGTTCTGTAAATAAAAATGACGAATATTTTACGGTTGATTTTAGGAGACGTATCTGTTGGGTTAGATCTTTTTTAGTCACCAAAAAACAGCTCTTCTTGAAAAATTCTTTCGTTTTTTCAGTGTGATCTGTTTTTTGCATTATTACTGTCATGTTCCCTTTATCTGCCCTAGTGATAATGAGGTTCATATCCCTAATTTTCATTTTGAGGTTTATTACCTGTTCCCCGTCTACAAAATGTTGTTGGTTTCTATTGTTACTAGTAGGTAATGTTCTTCTTTTTGATACATGGATTTTGTTCTGTTTTCTCCTAATATCGCATCTTACCTGATCTTGTATGTCAGGGGGAATTTTATTAAAAGCTACTTTCGACTCAACAATCATTATGGCAGTGGCATTGACTATATTCGTGTTCAGCAAATTGTGTTTCGGACCTTTTCCTAGTATCTTGTTTTCCTGCTCTGTTAGTACTGTTTTTGACAGATTTATAACAGGATGGTGAAATTTCTCAATCAAGTTGTTTAAATGGTTATGATTTTCTGTTTCCCTTTTTGTGCCCGTTTTTTATCGCATTACCCTTAAGTGTGTTGAGATACGTGTCTAATACGAGCTGTTTCTGAGCTAATATTTTCTGCTCTCTTCTTGAAATTTCTCCTTTCCTCTCAGGAAGAGAGCAGAAAATATTTTAAGTTCAACATAGTGACTAACTTAATAGGTGTTATTCATTTATTTACAAATCAAAAGTTATTCTTTTTCAACTGTTTTATTAAATACAATACAAATGTAAATCTGGACACAAAGAAACATTTTATTATTTTTTAGATGTAAATAAGGACTGAAGTTCCAATAGCAGAGCAGATTTAAATTTTCAGCATATAGTGACTAATTTAATAGATTTTTCATTTATGATTTGAAAATTTCTATTTTAAAGTCTGTAATAAATGACATAGTAAGTAAGTAAAGTTGAAACATAAAGAAATATTTCAACAATTTCATGATTTATATATAATTGTCCTGCTGATAAGCATATTTGTACCAATGTACAAATTCCAAAGATTATTGATGTTTTGGCACTGCTAAAGAAGAAAGTAGTTAGCTCTCAAAACATATAAATTAATTAAGTATCATTTCCCTAGTACACCTCTTCAGTGATGCCTAGGCCATTTATGACAGCTGATGGCAGAGCTGTTGAGGATCCAACCAGTCTTCGGGCTGAGGACTAAACATACACACAATAAAATGTGTAAAGTACTGACAAGGTGTTAAAGTGTTCTAAAGAAATTTGATTATAAGTCAATCCAGGGAGGATTAATCAACATGGTGAAAATAATCAATGCTAATAATATTCTTGCCATAAAATGGAAAGACAGAAAGGATGTGCATTTACTTTCAACTGTTGATAAAAACTTGAACTTTGAGGTGAAAATTCAAAAAAACGAGGTGGAAGGGAAGTAGTAAAAAAACCCAAGGGTACTGGAAAACACAACCGGAAAATGAATGCAGTATATCGTCAAGACCAAGTCCTTGCATGTCTCCCAGTAATGCAATGGACTATCAAGTTTTATAAAAAGATAATGTTGCATCTATTGCATATGGCTATCTTCAATTCATACATTGCGTTCATGAAGGTTACTGGCAGGTGGCTGCATTATACAGAATTTCTCACAGCATTTGCCGAGCGATTGTTGCAGAGTGTTGCTCTCTGCCTATGACAAAAAAAAAGGAAGAACGCCCGGTCAACACAGCCACCTGCAGCTTCAGGCAAATGTATGGGGACATTTTCCAGTGCCTATTCCTCCAACAGAAAGGAAGAAACATCCTTCTAGGCCCTGCAAAGTTTGCAACGGTCATAAAATAAGGTCTGAAGTGAGGTGGCTATGTGAAAAATATGGTATTCCACTCTATCTGGAGAGCTGCTTCAAAAAATAACAAACGATGATCCACTAGTGAAGACTGAGAAAAAAGTTAATGAAGAGTTAGACATTGACCTGTGAGGTATATAGCTTTGAAAAAACGGCCACTTTTTGAGCAATCCTCAATATACAAAATTAAAACATAATTTTTGAAAATAAACAGTTCCCTGTCCCTGCAGGTTAGAATACTAGTCAGGTTCATATGGGATAATTATAGTATAGAATTCAGAATTTAACTGGTTTAAAAGTATGAAACCTCAGAAAAACCATCTTTAGAAGAATGGCTGAAAGAGGAGTGCAAGGATGTTGAAGGCTTTATGGTCCTAGGAAAGGTAGAAACTGCATGCAGGAAAATCAAGGACACCTTTGGCGAAAGGAAAACTAGGTATGAAAGAGTAGTGATGGGTGATACAACAGTCTCAATGGATTCAATATTGAGGAATATAGTCAACAGCTTGCTGATAATCCTATGAAACTGCAGTCCAACAATAGGGCTCATTTCGTATGTGCACCATTCCCACTGTATCCAAGCAAATCCCCTCAACAAAAGCTCAGATGGAAAAACTTATAGCAAAAAAAAGACAAAGCAGAAATATGGTAGGAACATATCCAACACCACCATCAAGGTCAAGAAGTAGATGATAGGGTTCTGAAAAAATAAGAGGCTGTTGATGATGATGAAATAGGAGTCCCAATTATGAGGTCAGATTTCAAGAAGTTATAAAAGACATAAGTATAAACAAGGGACCAGAAATTGATGACATACCCTCAGAATTACTGACTGCCATAAGAAAAACCAGCATGGTGAAGTTATTCCATGTAGTGTGCAAGATACATGGGAAAGGAGAATTGCCATTTAATATTTGGCTAAATGATGTTATATCTATTCCCATGAAGGCCGGTGCTGACAAGTGTAAAATTTTTTTTGCTATTTGCTTTATGTCGCACCGACACAGATATGTCTTATGGTGACGATGGGATAGGAAATACCTAGGAATTTGAAGGAAGTGGCCGTGGCCTTAATTAAGGTACAGCCCCGGCATTTGCCTGGTGTGAAAATGGGAACCCACGGAAAACCATCTTCAGGGCAGCCGACAGTGGGGCTCAAACCCTCTATCTCCCAATTACTGTATACTGGCCGCACGTAAGCGACTGCAGCTATCGAGACAAGTGTGAAAACTATCGCACCATTAGTTTAGTATGAAAAGACAATTTGACAATGAGTTGGAGGACATCAGTTTGCCTACAGAACAAATGTATGAACACATGCCACAATCCTCGCTTTACATCTGATTGTAGAGGATTGAATTAAGAAGCACACATACATAGTGTCCATAGAACATAAAAAGCATTCGTTATCAGATACCGAGAAAGGAAAATAATTCATAATGTGAAAAAAGATCAGTCTGCTGTGATAAGAATACAAGACTTTGAGAAAGCAGCAGTATTCCATAAGGGAGTGGGTCAGGACTGGAGGTTCCTCCTCCTTTACCACGTTCATATAGAAGAAAGAGAAAATAAAGAAAATCAAAGAGGAATTTGGAAAGGGTATCGCAATCAAAGGGGAGGAAATCAAATCTCTGAAGTTTGCTTCTGATATTGTTATCTCAGTCTGCAGAAGACCTGGAGAAATTGTTGAATGATACAGAGCCTTGGGGAAGGAGTAGAAGAGCAAAATAAATAAAACTAAAACAAAAGTAATGGAGTGCAGTAGAACGAAGTCAGCTGACGTTGGAAAAATTAGATTAGAAAATAAAATTCTAAAGGTAGCAGATGAATATTGTTACTTGGGTAATAAATAAACTAACAACAGCAGAAGAAATGAGGACATAAAATGCTGACTGCAGGCTAGCACAATCAAGTGAGGCCTTTCTTTAGAAAATAAATTTACACTTTTCAAACAGTGATAAACGGATTACTTAGATGTTTTTTAACAAATTTGTCCGCAGCATGGTGTTGTATGGACGATAAACATGGATGATAACTAGCTCAGGAAAGAAAGAGGGTACAAGCTCCTGAAACATAGTGTTAAAGATGAATGCTGAAGGTGAAATGTGTAGATCAAATCACGAATGAAGAGATATGGAATTAAATTGGTGAGAAAACAATTTGGCTAAATTTGACAAGAGATAGAATGATAGGACATATCTTAAGACACCCAGGACTTGTTCAGTTGGTTTTTGAGTGAAGTGTAGTCAGTAAGAACAGTAGGGATAGACCAAGATATGAATATGACAAGCAGATCTGAGCAGATGTAAGATGTAGTAGTTATCTAGAGATGAAAATGACACCACATGGGGGCACATGAAGGGTTGCATCAAACCAGTCTTTGGACTGATGACTCTCAAACAATAACAAGTGAGAAATTGTATACTGGTTAACGTTAACTGCAATTCGTTTTTTCCAAGGGGACATGCTGAGAATCCACTTATATTCATCAATCAAGATGAAAAAATCAGGCCAGTGCACTGATAAAATAGACTGTATGTAAGCCAAACATGGTCATACTGTATTACAGCTTTCTCCATATCACCCAGAATTGAATCCCATTAAGCTGATATGGGCAAGTGTCAAGAATGGCATTTCTAACAAAATGTGTTGTTCAGAATGGAAGCATTTCTATAACTTATGGTGAACAAATTGCTTCTATTACAAATGTGGACAGGAATTCAAATTTGAGCACACAAGTAAATTTGAAGGTAAGTAATTTCAAGTGAAGGTTTATTGGACCATGGAAAACATAAGCGTGGGAAGAGAAATGGACAGAAATAGTGACAGTGATGGAAGCAATACTGAAACCACAAGAGAAAGTGGAATAGAACGCCAGACACTGCCAGCGGAAGTGAAATAGGCATGGATAGAGAATATGATGAAATAGTAGGAGGGGCATTCTTTAAAAGAATTAGTATGAATAGATATAGTGACAGTGAATGAACCATAGTCTTCTATCAAGTGATTAACATACTGAGTTATGTGTAATCTGCAGTTATGTAATTATTGGAAGGATTTGTGAAACAATTCTTAAAAGGAATACTATAATTTACGATGAGATTGTACGTTTCATAAGGTATGCATTGTACAATGTCCTGACTTATACTCTCCTATGTATGCTCGAACCCAGTCCTTGCCACCTTCCACTACAGCGCACTTCCTGTCCTGCACTTAAATGACTGTTCTCCACAATTTATAAAAGCTGTACCCAAAGACTGTGACTTTGTCCTCAACACAACAAAAACAATGTAAAAAAGAAACCTACACCGTCCAAAATCTTTCTGATGTACAAAGGTAATAAATATGGTATATCTAGGGAGTAATACAGGAACATTGTACTGGAATCAAATGCTGGATAGAGAAAGCATAGTCCATCCTCATTAACATGTGGCAACTCCTATCCTGAAATGATCACAGAATAAAACTCCAAATGAAAATAACAAAGTGCTGTGTCCTTTCCACCCTACTATATACTGTAGAGCCCTATGTATTTTACTACCCACAGAAGAGAGAATCCAAACTTTCAAGATGTTGATATATAATGGCAAATTGTGTAATTACTATGGGTAATTTTCATTGTAGCACCAATGGAGATAGGTCTTATGCTGACAAAAGAATAGGAAAGGGCTAGGAGTAGAAAGGAAGCAGCGGTGGCCTCAATTAAGACACACCCCAGCATATTAATGCTGTAAAAATGGGAAACGATGAAAACCCTCTTCAGGGCTGTCGACAGTGGGGTTCCCCACACAACGAGCTGTCGACATGAGCTTATCAAGACAATTTAACTCGAGAGACTGAAATACGTGTATCAGATGATGGGACTCCTAAAAAGGATAGTCTGTTACAAGTAATATTTTGAGG
This sequence comes from Anabrus simplex, assembly GCF_040414725.1. Lineage (NCBI taxonomy): Eukaryota > Metazoa > Arthropoda > Insecta > Orthoptera > Tettigoniidae > Anabrus > Anabrus simplex. The sequence continues at coordinate 98,424,961 of NC_090274.1, read as the reverse complement.
AAAAAATTTAAGCAAAAGAAGACTTAGAAGAAGATGGACATCTCGGATCAACATTTTGAAGAAATGGTTTGGAGCTTTTTGGCACATGACAAACGGAAGATAGCCATGCTCGTAGCCTAAATTCGGTTAGGATAAGGTAGCAGTAATAGTGAAGAAACCAGCCACCAGATGCCATGCAGCATAAAATTTAGTACATGAAGAAAAATGAAAATCATTTCAAAATATTGGAAATTTCATTATACATCTTTCCAAAGATCTTCAAAATGTCTGCTTTAAAATGAGGAATAGCTCAATTAGGCCTATTTTACAGTTTGTTAGAATTTCCATTATCAGAAAAATGTCACCAAAATATTAATATTATATTACTTCAAATGTGCTCACCTGTGTTTCTCTTGGCACTGCCAATTCTGATTTTCGTTCTTCTTTCAAATGCATCTCTTCTGATATAAAATTGTAATTGTCCTGTGGAAAAGTCAATATATTACGCAAATTTTTCAGACACATCTGGAAATGTATTTATATACGTCGTATTTCCTAGTAATTGAAACAGTTTCAGATTCAAATCTTCATTATCATTTGTCAGAGAATCGCCATGTCGAGTATCCATAAGAGCATGACAACTAAGGGAGCTTCAGGAGTGCAGAAATGTCCTGTTCGAATGCTCAGAATTATATTTGAAGAGTAGAACAATCATATAATATAAAACCTCCCAAAATAACACTGAATGATCAGGAAAATGTACAGACATACTACAAATAATCTGCTCATTATAAACAAACCAATTCTGAAAAATTAAGAACTTCACAATTTATCACTGTTATCTTTCACATCCTGTACCAGAAAATACAACTCAGCAGGAAAACGTATCTTGCATATTTCCTCTTGTATATGAAGTGCTCAGCCTGAAGGCAGGGAGAGTCCTAAACAGCACTACATCAGCTGAGATAGAGAGCTAGGTGTCACTAAGGAGGCAAACTAAGGAAATGAAGAGTAAGGTAGTCTTCCATTGCTTTCCTCTTCCAGCCAGACAGTGGTGTTACATACCAGTCTCTCATGTTCACTTAAATGTACACACAGACCAGCAATTTCACACCTGTTCCTGTGTTAGGTATGGTGTTACACATGCTGCTCATATCTCAGTCACTTTCATATTGTAAGAGCTAAGGATGAGACTGAGACCCAAATTACAAGTGACAAACTTGTTCTGGGCAACAGGCATTGAGCACAAAGTATCTCACCAGAGATGGATTAGGGCAGGCCAACTCATATTGGAAGTCATAACCCCAAACTAACATGAACCTTACAAACAATTATTGCTACAGGTTATCTACAAAGTCACAGAGGGCCTGTATGTTTGACATCAGTGCTCCGAAGGGATGGGAAAGTGCTAGGAGTGGAAAGGAAGTGACAGTAGCCGTAATTAAGGAACAGCCACAGCATTTGCCTGGCCTGAAAACAGGAAAACACTGAAAACCACCTTAAGGGTTGCCTGCAGTGCGTTTGATCCTCTATTTCCCAAATACAAGCTCACAGCGGTATGACCCTAACCGCATGGCCACTTGCTCAATTTAGATATATTGTGCATTGTGACAGGACTTCATATGAATTAAGAAGCAAAAGGTCAGATTGTTGTCCCAATTTTGTTTTAACTAAATGTTACTGAATCATAACTGACATTGCTCTTGCAATTCCTGTTTGATATTAAACCCATTTGTTTAAACAGTGGAAGTAGTGTGAGATAGAGTTATTATTCATTTGATCATGTTTCTGATTTCCCTTTTTAAAAACCAAGGAATTAACTCAACAATGGCTTGTGAGGATGAAAAGAGACAACTTGTATCCCACCCAATAAAATAATATATGTTGTGCATACTTCAAAGTTAAGTACATGTATCAAATGACCAGTGGCTATCACCGCCAAACATGACATTGTTCTAAGCATTTTATTTTCCCTCACATTTGCAAACAAAGAAAATAGAGTGCTCACTGCCAATTAAACAGAACCAAGAAAACCCACCACAGGCAACCTGTTAAATTTAAAGTACTTGAAGTGGGGACTATTAAATAGTTTTAAATTATCTTTTCCTAACCATTTGCTGCTCCTATTTATCATGCAATTTAAAATTGTAGTGATCTAGGTGACAGTGTTTTACAATTGTTTTAATTTTATTTTTTAAATCACCAAACCTATGACCAAAAATACAGCTTTTGTCCCATCCCTAAGAAATTAAAGCAGCAATTGATGCAGGCTACCAGGAAACATAAAATGGCTGAAATCATGGCAAATCAAACAAAGGGGAACAGGAGGAAGGTCTTCCATCAGCAAGAAATCACTGAAGGTCTTCACAAGAAACATAATGATTTATGTTCTGGGCAGCTATTTCCAAGAGGTGATCCAAAACCTTGTCAGGCTTCAGGCCAACTCAAACCATGCATCAATATCCCCAGCATCCTTATTGTTACCGGTACCTAAGAAATATTTACACCACCACATCTTCAAAATGTTTGTCACTAGGCAACATCTATTGATGGCAGTCCAGGTTTTACAGAGGAGAGTTTTTCAAAGAAAGGAAAAACTTGATGTGGGACAATAAACAGTTTTGTCTCTGTGTTGACTTGGGTCAGGGATATTTAGACACTGGTGAGTATTAAGTGGTTAAGGAAGTATTAGACTTTATGGTGGCAACACTGAATAGGAGCTCAAAAATACCAGTGAGTGGATGAACCATATATTCAGCAGCTGTGATGAGATTGTGACTGATAGCCGTAGGAATGAAGGTTGTTGGAGTGAACTCCTGGTGTTCTTTTCCACACCCAGCAGAGTTTGAGCTAAAGGCACTAACTTTCCTTCATGCTGCTCACGATATAAAACTTGCAATGAATTCCCTACCAGGAAAGCAGGTTCTCGTAGATGGTAGTGCTCCAGACCAAGAAAATATTAGGTTTGTACTATTACAGGAAGTAAAAGGCTTGCACACTGGTCAGAGATTAAGGAGAAAGAATATAGAGGGGATGAGACAGAAGATAAACATTTCCTTACGTCCATAAACCTTCAGTAATTCTGTGGCTGATACCCTTAAATTTTGCAGTGATCTATGTCTTGAAGTGTTTACTGATTCTGAAAGTACCATTCAGTTTGCAATGTTCCTAAATCCTGCGTTTGATTTAATAATTTCATGCCATCTTACATGTAAGTGAACCAAGGCTGCAAACAGATATTCCAACGATGCCAAAATCTGTACTGATATTGAAAAATGCATAGGTTATCCTAATAATATTATGTTAAATGATGGTTTGTCCCTCTGTAACTAAGAAAATAACTGCAATGAATGGTCCCATTTCTGATTGGTTAAGTGTGCTAGGTTTTGCAGAAATATGTCTGGAGAGAGGATTCTGTACTAAGATAAATTCTCACATGGAGTTTAAGCCTGGATCACATTGAATTCATTCTCTCTTGTGTGAGGAACAGAGATGGATACAAAATTCTGGTCAGGAAATGTCTCAATGGTCAGATTGTCCGGCTCCATGGCTAAATGGTTAGTGTGCTGGCCTTTGGTCTCAGGGGTAACGGGTTAAATGCCTGGCAGGGTCAGAAATTTTAATCATAATTGGTTAATTTCGCTGGCATGGAGGCGGGGTGTATGTGTCGTCTTCATCATCATTTCATCCTCATCATGACGCCCAGGTCACCTAAGGGCAACAAATCAAATGATCTGCATCTGGCGAGCCGAACCTGTCCTCGGACACACCCAACACTAAAAGCCATACGACATTTGACTTTTTTTACTGGTCAGTTCGACCCATCTTGTAATTCCGATATGCATTTTTGAAATGTACTGTTTTATTGAACCCTGGTCTTGTATAATCAATTCAACAAGAAATTGATTTTGACAGACTTGATCAAGATTAAGTCACCAAATATGTAGTCCTTTCCTTATATAGTAAATATGTTGATTATATTGCAAGCAGTGTGTAAAGTATTAAGAGATAAGAATTTCATAGTATTCCATATTGTGGTAAGTTCACTATTAGCCTACGTTAAAAGAACATATATATGATAGTTCAATCTTTCAATACTATTAAAATGGTAAACATAATTTTTTACATTCTTACTTAATTATAATTGCTACTGGTTTCGACAATTATTCTTGGTCATCATCAACCAATCAAAAATAAGTACAAAAGACAATGCACAGGAAAATAAAATGCAAAGTTTAAATAATTCCGTCAGTTGCTGTTTGTGAAGCACTAAATCACTTTAGGGAGCACTGTGTCTGTTGGAAATTCAATGTTACAAAGAATTCTAGGATCAAATAAATATTCTTAGTTGTAGTTCATGAGGCACTATATAATTTTAGGGATCAGCACTGCATGTTGATAGTTTCAAATTCATAAAGAGTTGGAGATCAAATATGTACATGTAGTACAGAGCAAGTTCTTGAAGAGTAGCAAGACATATATGCAGATCGGCACTGTGCTTTATGAACCACAACTAAAAATACATATTTGATCCTAGACTTCTTCATAACATTGAATTTCCAACACACACAGTGCACCCTAAAGTAATATGGTGTTTCTTAGACAGCATCTGGTGGAATTTCTTAAACTGTACATTTTGTTTACCTGTGCCTTGTCTTTTATACTTCTTTGAGATCGGCTGATGACGACCAAGAATAATGCTCAAAAAGACCGGTACCAATCATAACTAAGTAGGAATGTAAAAAATTAAATTTCTTATTTTAATAGTATTGAAAGGTTGAAGCATCATATAACTTCTTTTAATTTAATAGTGTGTACAACATACCTCTAAATCAATTAAATATGTGCAGTATTTGCATCTTTTGCAGTGTTGCATAATATCAGCTTCATATCCATACTGGCAGTACTGAATTATACACCTACAAAACTTTATGACATCCTCCTAACCAACACAAACTTCCAGATAACTTCACTGATAACTTCAGGCCATGCTGCCAATAGGGCCACACTAACGCAGTTCATATCCTTATTGAATACGAGGATCCAACAGAGTCCTATAAAGGTATACTTCCTTTGTAGTGCACAAGCACTGACACATGTGGATTGGTGCATTGTAATGAGTCTACATGAAACACATCCTTGTCTTATCATCATGGTTGAAATGCACAGTATGGAAGATATGACACATTTATTGATCTTTGCCTCAGTGATTAGACATTCATGTTTTTCTACAGGTGTCAGTTCAAAAAATCTGCAACTGGTCACATATTTATTATTATTATTATTATTATTATTATTATTATTATTATTATTATTATTTTAAATATTCTGAATGGCTAAATTAAGATGAGAAGGACCATTCCTAGAAAATTTTGTTTCATTCTTATTCTAGTAACAAAAATATTCCTTAATGGGGCTGACTGATAAAAACTCACCATCAAGGAGGTGAACTAAGAGTGAACCAACACTCAGATCAGATAGCAATTTTGTATATCATGTAATAAGGCAATAAACTGATGATTGTGTGTAAGAATGCATTCAGTATTTTGTACTGCATAAAGAATACAGGAATCTTCCGGGCAACTTCAGACCATGCTGCCAATAGTGGCAAACACAGACACTGTGCTAATGCAATTGTTATCAATGAGCACATCAAGAATTATCCTGTTAAAGTAATAGATACATACATACACATTATAGACTGTTATTCCTTCTGGTATTCAGTCTGCAAGCCTCTGTAAATATACTAATCACCACAACAATTCCCTATTTCTTACTAGTTCTATATCTCATATCTTCAAATCATTAGAAACTGAGTCTAATCTACCTTCGCCTTGGTCTCTTACCCTCCATGACTGACTCCATCATTCTCCTAGGTAACCTATCCTGCTCCATTTGCCTCACATGACCCCAGCATGATTCGTTCATGACTACTGCTCCATCCATTGAATTCAATCCTAACTTAGCCTTTATTTCCTCATAACAACTACCCTCCAGCCATGGTTCCCACCTGTTTTTACCAACAATCATTCTTGCTACTTTCATGTCTGTTACTTCTAAGTTGTGAATACATTATCCTGAGTCCAACGAGCTTTCACTCACGTAAAGCAAAGTTGGTCTGAAAACACACCTATGTAAAGGTAGTTTCATCCAGAAGCTGCCTTCATTCTTCCAGAATACTGTTGATTGCAACTGTAAGCGGACTGCATTAGTTTGATTCAAGTTCACTTACTATATTACCAGCCTGGGAGTATACACATCCTAAATATTTGAAATTATCTACATGTTCCTACTTCATATCCCCAATCTGACATTCAGTTATCTTGGATGTCTTACCTACTGACTTAGAAAGGCTAATTTTCATACCATACTCATTGCAGCTATTTTCAAGTTACAAGGCAGCAGACTGCAGACTGCAGATAAAGTTGTCAGCATACGCAGATTGCTTACTGAATTTTCACCTTCCTGCTAATTTATACTTTTTAGCAGATGATCTATGTAAACTACAAACAAAATATTCCAAGATTCTGGCGAATAGAGAAAATATGATCCTGACAGCCCTTTGTGGCCTGAAACCACACTGCCCTTCATCCTACTTCCTATGAACCACTGATCTCAACCTCTCTTCTAAGATGCCAGTGAAAACCTTGTCAGATATACTGATTACTAAGATACCTTCTTAATAGGTGCAATCTTCCTCCTTGCCTGCTTATAGGTAGGTGCAATTACAGCATTCATCCAATATAAAGGTACCTTAATAACACTCCATGATGATCTTATTTTATGAAGCCATTTCAACCCTTCCTTCCCACTATACTTCACGATTTCAGGTCTAATTTAATTTATTCCTGCTGCTTTATGACAATGGAGTTTATCTACCATCCTTTCCAATTCCTTAAGTGTAATTTCACCAACGTCATTGCCCTCTTGACAAAAGAGTTGAGAAACAATAGGGAGTGCAAGTAATATATGACACTGTGATGTTGCAGAAGAAAGACTGTGTTCCATGACTGAGAAAATTATTTGTGAGAATTAATTTGATGAGTACAATGCTGTACTGCAAGAATGTGCTGAAGATGGTATTGCTGAAGAGAGGCATTATGAAGGAACTAGAGGTAAAAGCTACTTTCTACCTCATCGGGGTGTAATTAAGGACAGTGCAACAATGCGAATTAGGCCCATATTCGACGTATCCAGCTAAAGGAAAAGAGAGTTGTCACTGAATGACTGTATGACAAAGGTACAAACTTCATTGAACTTATTCCCTCTGTTATGTTCAGGTTTAGAGAGAGGCCAGTGGGTCTTGGCACTCGCATGTTACTGTTGCACTTGCGGGAAAGATTTTCGGTTATACAAGGATGAAGGAGAAGCCAGACCATGAAGTCAAGATGTGAGATGAAAAATGGCATGAAGGTAAGAAGGCAGATGCTGATTCTGGAACTCTCTCGGAAAACAGAATAAAAGATGCTATGGTATTTGAGGTGACAGGTGTAGACATTGCTGGACTCTTGATACTGAAAGTTAAAAAAAGGGGTGGGTTATGCTCTATACGTTTGCTGTGTATAGGGCAGTGCACTTGGGACTGGTCAGCAATTTCATAACGAATGGATTTTTACTGAGTTTTTGATGGTTTGTCACTTGATGAGAAAGACCAAAAGTGTCTACAACAACGGAATAAATTTCACTTGTAGAGAAAATTTGTTTTGAACACTGTTGACTAAAACCATACAGAAAGAGAGTCCACAATGCAGCGAATACAGTATAGGGTTAACCCTACTACAGCAGGCTAGTGGGGTGGTTGTTGGCAAAATTGGATTCAGATAGTAAATAGTAATTTGAGATGAGTCTCGGGAGAGCTTCGCTGTATTGCAAAGAGATGACGACACTACTGTGGGAGTTAATTTCCGTCTTCTTGCCTCCTTGCCTGAGAAGCCTGAAGATGTCAACCAACTTTCACCTTCAAGTATCTTGCAAGATGATGTCTGCATGGTAATACTAGATTTAGATCAACTGGATTCTGTGAACTTAAAGGAGATTGTAACAAGCTCTTGAGAAGAGTACCTACGACAGTTGAACCAGAAAGAGAATAAGAGGTATATAAACACTGGAGAAGGCGATGTGATACTGGTTGCAGCTAATGGGAAGAACTGGATCGAATGGCCATTAACTAGAGAAGTGTATTGTGGGAAAGAGTTGGAAGATTTGTGAGGTTGAAAACATTGTCACGTGAGATGACTAGTACACATCAGTGACTTCTGAAACTGCAAAAAAGGATGCTGACAACTGTCCCAATAGCTTTCACTCTAATGAACAGTCTGACTCAAAGTGGTATGACAGTATGTTTACTGTTTCATGTGAATATAAAAACTGATTAAATCTAAGTGATTTACAATAAATATGAAGTTTCTCTCAGGTAGAAAGAAAGTTTCTCACAGGCTATGTGCTTTAGGAATTAAGACTGTAAGGCAGCCTGAAAAGATATCTCCCTCATTAATCCTCATATCAAAATAGTGTACCTGAGCAGAAAGTTTTAAGCTAAAAAATATTTAGGTATCATTATTACACCTGAAATGGATAATTAAAAGAAAATGCTGCCAAAATAATCAATATAGTTGTTACAGTTTATAAATATAGATTACAGTCATTACTAATATGCATGGCTCATTAGTCCATGGACTAGAATGATGCAGGGTTCCATGTCAATTTATCCTGTCCAACCAGCTTCTTCTCTAACTAGTGCAGTGTTTTCCCCAGAAATATTGTCAGCCGGGAATCAGGAACGAGTGGCTAGGTGGGGAATACTATGTAAAAAACGGATATGAAAAAAATGTCAATTTATTCCCCTCATGGAATTCGTATTAACAGACAGGTAACAGTAACTGTAAAATTGAACTATTTTAGTATATTTACCCTGAACAAGACAACAGAGGATTTTGAACTTCTAGAGTTCTACTGCTCATTCATAACCATTCAATACTGGGGATTATTATTCCATTGCTGCAGATTACCATACGGGTTTGTGGCATCATTCAAAACCTCTAAATATTTAAACTCTGATGTAGTTATGATGAAAATAATGATTGATCATTTAATTAAGGAGTTTTACAGTATGACATTAGTGCATATCTAGGTTATGCTAGCTGGGCAGTCTGTAAACGTGGCAGGGCACCTTACCCATTAAGAGGTCTTAGGGATAGCAGTGTAGTTGAACTAATATTTGCTACAACTCTTTTATCACACTAAAATCATGGCCTGCCTTATCACTCTGAACCATTAAACTTGCTCCTAAACTAAATTAATGAAATCCTGCAGGAATTTGTTCCTAAAAAGATAACAATAATAAGGTTGTTATAACATTTCTCGAGTTGTGCTAGATTTCATAGAACATTAATGAAGCTGGCCCCACAGTTTAGGGGGCAACTTGCTTGCATGTCACCTGACGGTCCTGGGTTTGATTCCTGGCTGGGTCAGGGTTTTTTAATTGTACATGATTTATATCCTTGACCTGGGGACTGGGAGTTTGTGTCGTCCTTAACGTTCCTTTCTTCATATTCAACACTCTACACTTCCCCCATTCCAATTACATACAGGTTCATGTTACATGTTGCAAGTAAGGGCCTGTTAATCCCTCACACTAACGGGGAATAAGTATAGTACTCTCCTAGATTAATCCCTCTGTCTAATATCAAAAACAACACCTCAGGAAGCCTTAAGAGTATTGTGACAGTGGAAAGTCCAATTATCAGAGTTAACCATCAGTGTTATAAAACCTTTTCAATCAGGAGAAAAGATGAGAAATCAATAATGAGCAAGCTCCCCATACAAACATTAATGTAGATCTGTTCATGCCAAAGAGGATAATATAGAATTATCAATACAGCATTAATGGATTTGATCCCCTCATGATTTTAGGCAAAAAGGATGCGACCAGTCACAATCAGTAATTTTATCATGAACAGTAACCTAAAAGCCACTGCAGTAGTTTTACCTAATGAAAAAAACATCCATAGTACGGATAGGATCCATAATCAGCACTAAGTTTCAGGTACTGATATCTCAAATTCATTGGAAATCTTACTGGGGCCTTGTAGGTAGGATAAAGGTGCTCATATTTTACAGAATAGGAACTGCTCAGTTAATTTACACTGACAATAATTAGTGTTATGTAACCAATCATGAAATTATCCACGGGGGAAAATAATGAATACACGGTTCCAATGCCAACAACTATCCACTATTTCCAATAACAATGAATGACATCCAGCACATAATGTACTACGGGTGATGGCCTTGAGAATATATTACCAGTTTTGAATTTTGTACAATTATTTCACTGGTACATGCTTTGGGAGCCCCAACTCACTTCATCAGCGATTTCTACATCATAAAACAATATTCACCATATCTTAAGGTCTAACCTTTATTTATCTATACATAAGACATCATCAATATATACCACTATTTATAATGCACACATAATGACCATTTCTTGATCATGTTAGTTGTAATGGACCACTTTAAAACATTTATGAAAAATTTAGCTGGTTATTCGTATGTTATGTAACACTTTACAATATGTTTTAAAACACCAGATTGTTTCATTAGAAAAATTATTCAGTGATAAAATGTTTCTTGCTACTGTTTGTTCTGTTGTAGCCCACTTAACCATAGGCCTATTAAAAATTAACTATTATAGTACCAAAGTTAACATTTTTGCCTTGTGATTCTTCGAACACCTTCTAGAAACAACAGGTTTACCACTGAATTATTTGACTCCTTAAGATCTAAACATGTAATTCATTATATCATTTTAGATGGAACCCGTCTATGTTGGTGTTGGGCTGGAATTTCGACAGAGGCGATCACACCTCCCGTCATGTCCTTGAATTCGTGGCTATTATTTACTCTTCTTATTGTAAATTATCGAAGTGGAGGAAGACTACCCGCTCACCAGCCTAACACTTATTGATTCAATGTCATGCAAACTAGCTTTAAATGTTTTTAAAACACTAAGATGACGGAAATCATTCCCGCAAGAGGCTAATATATTTGAGCACTTTAACTCCATCAGGGTGAAAAAGGATTTTATATGCCAACTTGAAAACAGAAGTCAAGCCCTCCACAATCTGAGCTTCTGAGACTGCCATTTTTCCTGACAAAAGCTACAAAGCAAAGAGAGATAAAGAGAAACCCACTTCTTCATCAGCTTTCAGACATGATGTACCAAATAAAATTCTGCAATTGTGTAATCATAAAAAATATACTTAGTCAATTTTGAGATAAGTATTACAAACATATATGTGCCTCAAGAATAGAAAGCAAGATACTCATACATCTCCTGAACAGATAAAAGTAGAGTTATGTAACCAGTCAAACTCAGACGACTGCTAAAAGTTTAAATGTAATCACTACAAAGTTACCTGGAATGATACTTACACATGAAGTATTTGAAGTTTCCTCAAAGCAGATTGGTTCCTCTTTGATCTTTACTTCAAAGTCCATTTTAAATAGCGTGTGAAGGTATAGATGGTTCTAGGATGTAGATTGCTTCCACAGATCTTGCACTGAAACATGAGCAACAAACATTATTATTGCTGTTTTCTCGTCGAGTCTGTATTTTTAGATGACTGTTGATATTGTGCTCATAGCTATAGGACCTCCAGTTTTACCTGGAGACTGAACTTTAGGGATAAACATTTTCAATGAAAGAACATCCCACACCCACAGAATGGGATTAATTTGCACAGTACTTCTGAAAAGCCTGTGACTATGCAACTTACATATATCGCCCACTACAGTCAAGAGTCTAGAGTGGTTTGATGTACCTTATTTTTTCTTTTAAGACTTGTTTACAACACACTGACACAGATAGGATTTATGGCATTATGGCTAGGGGTGGGAAGCAAGTGTCTGTGGCCTTGAGTAAAATAGAGTCCCAACATTTATTTGATGTGAAAATGGGAAAACACAGAAAACTGTCTCCAGGGCTGCAACTTCCTTCCCACTCTTAGCCCTTTCCTATCCCAACATTACCATAAGTCCTATCTGTGTCAGTGCAATTTAAAGCCAATTGTAACAAAAGAAAAAAGAAATTCTAAAGATAAACATTCGAAACTATTAATTTCTTCCTCAACTTGCAGGTCAAATGATCCGCATTAAGCCACTGTTAAGACACATTCCCCATGCCCTTTCCCTCCGCTAGCTCCATTGGTTGTGTACATTTTGCACCACCCAATATAAACCTCACTCTCTTTACAATAGACTCCAGCGGTGATTCAGATACAATATCAAATCTGAAAGTCACTATTAGGAATGTTCTGATAGTGTAAGTTCAAGTTTTGTTTTCAATCTACAAACCTTCAGATAGTAAGTGGTGAGCCCAGTCTAATTCATAAAACTTACAAATTATGTAAATAATCCTGGATGTTAATGACATTTGTGGGTAAGCCCTGTGCCTTATGTATTTTAATACGCCAGTTTCTTACACAGATATAGCCATAGTTCTTCTCTCGACGCACAGTACTTACCAGGGCTAGCAGCCTCTTTACGTTCTACCATATAATATGTTGAATTCAGTAGCAGTGTAGCCAGATTCCTTATTGACCAAACAAATTATTTGATAGACGATAGCTATTTTAGCTATTTGCTTTACGTCGCACCGACACAGATATGTCTTACTGCGACGATGGGATGGGAAAGGCCTAGGAATTTGAAGGAAGCGGCTGTGGCCTTATTTAAGGTACAGCCCCAGCATTTGCCTGGTGTGAAAACGGGAAGCCACGGAAAACCATCTTCAGGACTGCCGACAGTGGGGTTCGAACCCACTATCTCCCAATTACTGGATACTAGCCGCACTTAAGCGACTGCAGCTATCGAGCTCGGTCTAAAAAGTTGCAACCAATACTGATTATGCTACAATGTATACTGTATGTCCCTTACAACAAACAGTATCGAACTGGCTATGAACTACTTTGTTCCAACAAAGAGATCCAAACTGGTTATGAACTCCTTCGTTACAACACTTTTGTACTGGCTATAAACTATTTTATTACAACAAACGGTTCTGAACTGGCTATAAACTACTTCATTACAACAAACAGTTCCGAACTGGCTATGAACTCCTTCAAAATAATCTTAATGAGCATGCATGAATCAGAATGCTTCCAGAGCTGATTGTTAATAATGGTTTGAGTGAGTTAGTAAATAGCATTTGTGAACTGTATCAACGCCATCATCGAACTGTTACAAAATACACTGACTGACAGTGACAATGCAACACCAAGGAGGAGTGGTTCGAAAGGGATGAAAGTTGGGGAAAAAGCAGAGACGGCACGGATGAATAATTGATGTTTATTTCAAACCGATATGCAGGTTACACAATGCGCACGGCATCGACTCAGTAGGATGTAGGACCACCGCGAGCGGCGATGCACGCAGAAACACGTCGAGGTACAGAGTCAATAAGAGTGCGGATGGTGTCCTGAGGGATAGTTTTCCATTCTCTGTCAACCATGTTCCACAGTTGGTCGTCCGTATGAGGCTGGGGCAGAGTTTGCAAACGGCGTCCAATGAGATCCCACACGTGTTCGATTGGTGAGAGATCCGGAGAGTACGCTGGCCACGGAAGCATCTGTACACCTCGTAGAGCCTGTTGGGAGATGCGAGCAGTGTGTGGGCGGGCATTATCCTGCTGAAACAGAGCATTGGGCAGCCCCTGAAGGTACGGGAGTGCCACCGGCCGCAGCATATGCTGCACGTAGTGGTGGGCATTTAACGTGCCTTGAATACGCACTAGAGGTGACGTGGAATCATATGCAATAGCGCCCCAAACCATGATGCCGCATTGTCTAGCGGTACGGCGCTCCACAGTTACTGCCGGATTTGACCTTTCTCCTCGCCGACGCCACACTTGTCTGCGGTGACTATCACTGACAGAACAGAAGCGTGACTCATCGGAGAACACGACGTTCCACCATTCCCTCATCCAAGTCGCTCTAGCCCGGCATTATGCCAGGCGTGCACGTCTATGCTGTGGAGTCAATGGTACGGTAGTCTTCTGAGCGGACGCCGGGAGTGCAGGCCTCCTTCAACCAATCGACGGGAAATTGTTCTGGTCGATATTGGAACAGCCAGGGTGTCTTGCACATGCTGAAGAATGGCGGTTGACGTGGCGTGCGGGGCTGCCACCGCTTGGCGGCGGATGCGCCGATCCTCGCATGCTGACGTCACTCGGGCTGCGCCTGGACCCCTCGCACATGCCACATGTCCCTGCGCCAACCATCTTCGCCACAGGCGCTGCACAGTGGACACATCCCTATGGGTATCGGCTGCGATTTGACGAAGCGACCAACCTGCCCTTCTCAGCCCGATCACCATACCCCTCGTAAAATCGTCTGTCTGCTGGAAATGCCTCCGTTGACGGCGGCCTGGCATTCTTAGCTATACACGACAACACGTTCTACAATGACTGTCGGCTGAGAAATCACGGTACGAAGTGGGCCATTCGCCAACGCCGTGTCCCATTTATCGTTCGCTACGTGCGCATTTCACATCATGAGCATACCTCAGTGACGTCAGTCTACCCTGCAATTGGCATAAAGTTCTGACCACTCCTTCTTGGTGTTGCATTTGCTCTGTCAGTCAGTGTATTAAACAATGGATGATGGAAGATCGCATAATTTGTATATTCAACTATTTTCTAAACACAACATAAACACATGTAATCTACTAAATTAGGATTTTCACCTGCTCAAAGAAGTATTGGCACACTGGACGTCGTTTGTTATTGAGCTTTACAGACAGTGCCGCACATAGCAGAATTGTGCAATCGGAGTTGACAATAATTCAGTTCAGTCACTTGCCTGACACCGGTGTATGGGTCATTCACTTGTCACGATGAATCAGAATGCAAAGGAGTATTCTGTGTCATTCCGCACCAAAGAGGTTTTCTTGCATTTGCAGGGTAAAATTTACCATGCCATTAGTAAAGAACTTTCTGTTACTTATTCAACAGTGTGGGCAATCATCATGAAGTTTCAAGAGACTGGTGCAACAGACAATAAACGCAGATCTGGACGTCCAAGAGTTCTTACATGAAGGGAGCGCCGAATCATAGTTCGTCTTGCATTAAAAGTCCTTTAAAATGCAGGGTCGATTGTATCGGACATCCAGTCAACGTCCAAAAAACAGGTCAGTACTCAAACTATTAGGAATGTTTTGAACGCAGCTGATATTCATGGGAGATCTCCTAGAAGGAAACCATTATTTTGGAAATTAATCGAAGAAAACTCTTCCAGTTCGCCAAAGACTAAGAGAATAAATCGACTGCATTTTGGAATTCTGTGGTATTTACTGACGAATCAAAGTTTAACTTGTTTGGATCTGATGAAAATGTAAACGTGTGGTGCAAACCATATACAGAGCTCCAATCACAACATGCCCTACCAAGAGTAAAACATGGGGGAGGAAGCATAGTGGTTTGGGCATACAAGGGAACTTCCGGTGTTGCTGACTTAGCAATTATTGAAGGTGTCTCTGGATCATCGTAAATACACCGATGATTTGCGAGGTCACTTATGTAGCAGTGCACAGAAACTGGGTCTTGATGGCATCTTTTACTTTCAACAAGACAACGACCCAAAATATACTCACAACTTTATATTTACTACTGTACATTTCAATAAATATATTGGTGTGTTGGCTTCACATTTATTTGTGTGCCAATACTTTTTGGTGTCAGTGTATACAACTGCGCATGAGCAGGCTACTCAGAATCTATTCGGTACCATGTTGGAACAAATTTGCATGTACTATCACTAAGAATGGTAGCTGAGATACATTTAATGTAGACAGCCTACATTCGGCTGAAAAACAGAATTATCTGCCGCTGATCTTTTGTGTTTAAACACGAACTGAACAATAAAGCTTACCTTATTTCCTATCACGTAAAGTACGGTATAAAGTTCGTTATGGAGATGTACAAGTCTGAGACTCCTTTGGACAGAGTGTACAACGTAAGAAACTGTAATTACCTGATGTAGAAAATCTTAAATGAAACAGAACAATCTACACAATAAACCCGCAGCCGCAATATGTCCGAGATGCACAGTACATATTACATAACGACAAGCCAACCACTTCGAAAGTAAACCCGAATGAAAGAATGGTCTCTTCACAAATTTACAACCAGTGCGTCGTTCCTCGACCGTATACATACACACCCCGTATAATTCACTATCTCCAGCTAACTACTGCACATGGATAGAAGTAAAAACACATCTGGGACAACCAAGACCGAACATTACACTCAGACTACAAGCCAGAAAATACATGGCGTTAGGGATGGGCCACTCGATCACCTGCTCGAGCAGGCTCGAGTGCTGACGTCACGAACTGGTGTGTCGAGCGTGGTCGAGCCAGATCGAGCAACACGGAATTCCCTCGTGACGTAGGCTTGCATGTGCGCTAAGCAGGAGTGTGTGTTAGGGCTCGAGCCACAATTCCGTCTGCACTCATTCGCGTTGATATTCCCTTTCCGGCACTACGCGTACAGTAGAAGTAGAGTCATTAGCGATAGCGTCCATTCTACAGAAATACATACGTACCGTAAGGCATAGTGGACGCATCAGTTTATTAAATCCACATATGCCCAGAATTACTTTTCTTTATCAAATGGAAGTGACTGCTCGACATGGCGATGAGCTCTGCATGATGATAGTATTTGTGTGGTTTTCCTTTCGTTACTTGGTCGCTACTTCCATTTTTGGTTCTTCTGAACATTGTATGTATCATTTTAATATATTCTGTTCAGTTTTATTATAATGCTATATTTAATATTTCTCCTACATAATAAAAAAAATGTGAACAGACCTGAAGTCCTGCGTCCGATATAGGCCCTAATATAACTGGGTTTTTCGCTATTGGTTTTACGTCGCACCGACACAGATAGGTGTTATGGCGACGATGGGATAGGAAAGGTGTTAGGAGTGGGAAGGAAGCGGTCGTAGCCTTAATTAAGCTACAGCTCCAGCATTTGCCTGGTGTGAAAATGGGAAACCACGGAAAACCACTTCGAGGATAGCTGAGGTGGGAATCGAACCCACCTTTACTCAGTTGACCTCCAGAGGCTGAGTGGACCCCGTTCCATCCCTAGTACCACTTTTCAAATTGCGTGGCAGAGCCGGGAATCGAACCCGGACCTCCGGGTGGCGGCTAATCACGCTAACCACTACACCACAGAGGCGGACTTACTTACATATTACGCCGTATCATTTCCCAGGCGATAATATTACTCTAGGATAACAACCATATAATCCATATACTCGTATGTTGTGTAAGGGATTCAATGTATTCCGTTAATAATGTTAAGGCGTTATTATTGTAAATATTATTTTCATGGTACGAAATGTAACAAGCTATTTCTGAAATTGCCGGGTGAGGATATAGTTTGTTCAGTTGTGTTCCTGTACACACACTGGGTTTATTTGATAGTATTAAAAGAGCAAAGAAGATTGCCACTCATCGTAGTACAAGGTAATCACTCATAGATGGCAGGCCATACTCCTGCTCGAGTACTGCTCGACCTAGATCGAGCAGTGACGTCATCAGCTCGAGCCGCTCGAGCTGCGCTCATGCCCATCCCTACATGGCGTGCATACCTACTGAGAAACGGGAGACTTACTTGCTTGCTGATGCTTATGGGCTGTGTCTACGACATTTCACCCAGTCAATACTCCCTTACTTATGACATAGAACGAGTACTAGCGAACACTTCCGTTCAAGAATATATGTTTGATCTTGCAAGTAGGTTACACAAACACAAACGGGAGACGAATGATCAGAGTTGCCACCGGGAATAATATTTTCGTACTAAATTTTCCCCTAAAAAGGTAGGTACTATTAAAAATAGTTTTTGGAAGAAAAAAAGTACTAAAGAATTTATTTACAATGGAATAGGGTTATTCATAAGGTAAGTAAGTTACTGAAAGCAAAGTATACTTATCAAAAATATTTATTAAATGAGAACAGAACTTACTGGTTTTGGTCTTCACATTTTTGCTCTTCTCTTAATCCTTGGAAAACATTGCCAAAGCAATAAACTGTTTTGAAATATGAAAAGTATGGGCAGACGAATGTTTTAGTTTCTCCTCCGTCAGAAGCAGCCAATTCAACATACAGGTTTGGAGTTTTTTTCTCAATTTGGTCTTATTGGTAGTAACAGCAGAAAAAACCCATTTTGTTGCAGCAGAAGAATGTAGTAAACAGAACACTGCCTTCACAAAATTCGTCAAATTTGGAAAGGTGTAGTCGCCTACAGGATTTTTAATTTCAAATACCCCGGGCGAGTTGGCCGTGTGGTTAGTGGTGCGCAGCTGAGAGCTTTCATCCGGGAGATTGTGGGTTCGAACCCCATTGTCGGCAGCCCTGAAGATGGTTTTCCGTGGTTTCCCATTTTCACACCAGGGTGAAAAGCTTTTAAGTTTCTGTGGACTTAGCTAACCACTATTTCCTATCTAAGTTCATTAACACTTTCTGTAATTACAATAGGGAAATATATAGCTAATGGGATTATACTGATGAAACTGCCATCTCATTAGTAATTTTCCAGGTTCGCCATGGACAGATTTCTTAAAATAGGATTACGAAAATCCACCATCTTAAATATCTGTTCGCAAACTTCAACATGGCTCTGAAACTTATTCTTGTTCTTTTGCTGCATTAGAAAAGTTTATACTCTACCCCCGTAAAAGTTACAAGATTCCCATAAGAACGTACTAAAATGATCATGAAGTACTCGATCTAGCACTAAAGTACTAAAGATGGCAACCCTGCGAATGATTAGAAGCTAGAGATGGGCACTTTCGAGTGATAACTATGGAACTTGTCGATAGTTTAAACTATCGTAACAGTCGACTACTAAAAAAAAAAAGTCGACTGAATTCAGTCGCACTCCCGTCACAGCGACGCAGAAAAGAATGGGACTATCGGTTTATGGTCACTAAGGATACGTAATATATATGTTAACTTTATAGGTACCTACTTGACTTGCTGATATTCTCTTGTCGTTTATGTGCTTTATCTTTCCTAATTTTAAAAACACCACTCAAAATTGAAGTTTAATAATGTCATTCCACGCCATCAGTCCATTGACACTTCGGAACATACCACATAATCGAGCAGCTTGTCTCCTTTCTCCCAAGTCTTCCCAGACCAAACTTTGCAACATTGTTTATTATGAATGATATTATGATTATGCCAATTGTTGCACTCACGGCCTGTACTCATAGACATGATATAGGCTATTGGGCTTGTGCCTTATTTTCTTGTCACGGCATAACCCCAAAAGTCTACATCATATCGATATTATAATTGATGGCCTTTGAGAAACTTATTTCTAAGAAGAACCTCATCTTCCTTCCATCTGATACCAGACTTACAAACAATAGGTAGCGGTATCGCATACTTGCGTATCGGAAGCCTGTGTGTTACATTTATGTGACACTCCTCAATTCGTGTCCATTGCTGGTCCCAGTGATGTGATGGCATCATCTATATCTCCATCGTTCACTTAACGAATGCAGTAGTTGTAGGGCAATGCAGGTATGTTCTAAATCACTGGCGTCATCATTCTTCCTGCTGAGTCAGCACCCGTAGCCATTAACCCTATGAAGCCATGACCACGTGACCGTGACGTCACGAGCACGCGGGCTTGTTTGTAAACAAAAGCACTACTTTTGATAGCTGTCATCTTGACATACCTTAACCCCACTTTTTTGGAGAAGAGAACGTCGCTAATTCACTGCTGCCATCTTGACAGCTCCTAACCGTATTTTTCTTGAACAAGTGAACGTGGCTAAGCCCACTGCTGCCATATTGACAGGTCCTAAGCACACTGTTGCCATCTTAACTACGTGGGGCGCGGAATTTAAACAGCTGCCAAGATGACAGCTACGAACTTGACAGGTCCTAACCACGTGCACTTGATCGGCGCGGAATTTTGAACGTGCCTAACCTCAGTGCGCAACAGGTCCTATCCTCACTGCTGCTATGATGACCATGTGTGCGCGGATATTGAACAGCTGCTAAGATGACAGCTGTCGTCTTGACGGAACCTAACAACACCTTTTTGGACAAGAGAACGTCGCTAACCGCACTGCTGTCATCATGACAGACCCTATACCCACTGCTGCCATCTTAACCACGTGGGGCGCGGAATTTAAACAGCTGTCAAGGTGACAGCTGCCATCTCGACAGGTCATAAACCACGTGCACTTGTATGGTGCGGATTTTGAACAAGTAAACGTGGCTAACCTCACTGCTGCCATCTTGAGAGACCCTAACATCACTGCTGCCATCTTAACTACGTGGGGCGCGGAATTTAAACAGCTGTCAAGGTGACAGCTGCCATCCTGACAGGTCCTAACCACGTGCGCACCATGGCGAGGATTTTGAACAAGTGAACATGGCTAACCTCACTGCTGCCATCTTGACAGGTCCTGACCTCACTGCTGCCATCTTAAGCATGTGGGCGCGGATTTCGAAACAATAATAGCTGTCATGATGACAGCTACCGTCTTGACAGATCCTAACCATGTGCACTTGTTTGCTGCGGATTTTGAACAAGTGCCCTTCGAGACATCACCCTTCCCCGGCACTATCTTAGAGGGGGCCTAATAGGACACCTCATGGCATTATGTCTCCATCCGACAGAAACGATCAAGTCTAAACATGTATAACCATGACGACGTGTTCTTATGCTTAAGGTTTTATGTCCCCTCATCCGACAGACTGTCTCCGACGGGACTGGGAACGTGCGGTACTAAGTTAATTCTGCTTTTAACATGCAGCGATGACGTCGATACAGTGATAGAGAGTAGAGCGCCTTATTCCATCATGACAAGAACGTTAATAGTTGATGTACAAGGCTGCAAAGTAAACGGCAAATAATTTATGTAAAAAGGTGGCTGTCTTTTACAGCACTGTCTTGTGGGCGCCAAAACTCGTCAGTTTAGTATTTAGCCCACATTTCCCTTCTTGTTCGGAAACAGATGAAGACAAAAAGCAAACTCAAACTCAATGGATTGATAAAAAATATGTCGGGAGTGGGAAGAAAAAGGAATACATTATCGCTTTCTATCTCTGATCATGAACGCTTATTTGTCAAGAGCAGATCGTGTTTTTTTAGGATTATGAAAAGAAGAAATGGTTGCGTGAGTATCTGCTATCACCATGTGTGATTATCGCCGTGCATGTATTAGGATGTCCATACTTTAAAACTCTTTACAAGGAGCACAGTCTTCACGACATTGCTCTTTGATTGGTTGTGTTGCACTGCATGTCGGCAGGTGAACAACATATGTAAATTGCAGTGTCGATATGACGCCCGTATGAAAGAAACATTTGTAGAGTAAAGACATCATGTCATTTCTATCCGATACTAAGTGTAACGCGGTTGAAAAGACAATCGTATAGTTTTATGCATGCAAAAAGAAACTAAACACTTTCACTGAAGAAGAGTTGAATGCATTACCAAAGGCATTTTTGGTTAATATAGCTGCGAATGCTGTAAAGAAGATCTGGGACAAAGTGCCTCGTGAGTGGATTCAAGATCCTGTTTTTCATATCTTCAAACATGTAGTCTACATCATGAACAAGTGAGTTTTGAGCCAAACCCCGCACGCAGAAAATCCTGTTCACCGTGCATAATATAATATTCTTACCTAAAAATTGTGGCCCGATGTGCGACTAGGAAAAGCCACAAGCTACAAGCCTTGAGCTTGGGATGAGCCTCTCGGCAGAAAAGTTCCAAGAGACTACTTAGAAAAACAGCAAGAAATTCGACAACTAACAAGGAAATATTTATTGAATTAATAGCATAAGAAAATGGAGAAAGTAAATGAATTTGAAAATAGGGAATGATAATCGGTATGAAAATTATACATACCTAATTCCCCTTTTAGAGAGATGTAGCAAGAGTGTCACTGTGACGGTATACCATCATTCAGAATCGAATTATATTACAATCAGCTGAACCCCTTATAGGCGTGCGATTACATTCAGGTTATTCCCCATACAAACACGACGCAATCCACAAAGTTAATTAAAATATGGTCTAATTTTCCAACAGTTATTAATTTCATCTACTCAACTTATCTCCACTCCCGTATATCACACCTCTCTTCTTTTATATCTCTTACTTTTACAACAATCCGTTACCCCCAAAAAACAATATTCCTACGTATCAAAGAGCAGACTAAAGGAAGTAATTACTTGTAGAACCTCCACAGTAGATTTAAAAGCAGCGCGAACACGACCAACAAAAAATAATGGTAAGGGACGAAAGTATGCGCAGTGCATACATGAAAGGAAGAAAAATCATGTCGGTCGGAAACGATACATGAGGCTAAGAGAGGTGCAAAAGCCAAAAGGAAAACCGATGACAAATTAGGTAGAAAAATAAAATTATAATCAAGAACAAAATAAAACTCAAACAAAGATATAACTTCTTGATACCCCACCCATTTACATTCACGTCCGTACACACATGCATTCAGGCAACAAAACAATAAGAGCGAAGAGCTGTCCTCAGTGTCCATCAAGGATTCAAATTCTTCAATAACACGACGCCAAGGTCGGTAGAAGGCGGTTCCCAGTTATTAGGGGCACGTGAATACATAAACATAAATTTGGCAATGGGATCAGCAGGTCCCGTAATCATATCAAAACCCATCCAAATTGCGATCCATACAGAGCGACCGAAGCCTCGTGGTGACACAAATAACCATACAATGTAGATGGGAGGTAGACGCAAAAGAATGCACGCACGTAGTAATTTGAGGACCATAACGTTGAGAATGAACATAAACATATTAAGCAGAGAGAATCATGTTTCATTCATACTGTGGGGTAAACAAGAGATATCAACAACCATGATGAGAAGGAAAAAGGTGAACAAACGATATTGTTACCTGAAGTAATATCAACGTGCAATGAAAGGAGGCGAATCGTAGTAGAAAATCCATTTAAAAGGTTTAAAAACATTTGGGTACGTTAAAAATGCAGTATCTAGACGCATGGAGTCCATTTTATATCTTATTAAACGCCGACACATGTTCCTCAATTCAATGAGATAATAATAATTAAAATTTCGTGTGGCTATTTCTAGCCGGGTGCAGCCCCTGTAAGGCAGACCCTCCGATGAGGGTGGGCAGCATCTGCCATGTGTAGGTAACTGCGTGTAATTGTGGTGGAGGGTAGTGTATGTGTGGTGTGTGAGTTACAGGAATGTTGGGGACAGCACAAACACCCAGCCCCCGGGCCATTGGAATTAACCAACGAAAGTTAAAATCCCCGACCCGGCCGGGAATCGAACCCGGGACCCTCTGAACCGAAGGCCAGTGCGCTGACAATTCATCCAACGAGTCGGTCATTCAATGAGATAAGAATACATTCCTGTGGAATGTTAGACCATTCGTGATAGAAAACACAATGACTGCCATCTTTCGTACAATCACGGAAGTTACGGGATCGTCCCACGTGAAGCAGTAACAAGCCATTTTGCCAAATACACCCATCTCGGGACGAAATCGAACTGAAGCAAAGATCGAAAATGGTTCACCCCCTTTTTTTAAATGTGTCTATACTTGTTGATCAGACAAGGACTCACATTTTAAAAATGGGCCCCAATAATAGTACTAAACGTGCGTGTACTGAACAAGTCTACGGTTCTTATACCTAAATAAAGTATTAATATACAGGATTATTCATGGTTACGATGATTGGTTGCACTAAAGAAGAAGAGAGACACAGCCCACTGAAACTGCGGTCCGTACACTGACCTAATGCACCCGGTATACATAAACAGTCCTTACCCTTTTGTTATTTAGTACGTAGGTCACCTACCATTCTGATATTCCTCAGTAGGATTGTGTCATTTTCTTGCAAGGTAGACCTTTTTCCTCGTGGTATACGATCAATACGAGGTCGCTTTCAAAACTTCTTCCATTTTTTATATACATCCAATGAGATGAAGTAGTTCATTCGTTTCTGGAAAATAAAAAGTCTTATAATTCTGGAACTACACGAACAAGGGGAAAAAGCTAAAGACAGACTAAAATTGTTATTAGGTTTAACATTTTTCTTATAGAGTAAGGTTTTAATAAAGATACATGGAATTTGGATACACTTTGAATTTTTATGTCTTGTAGCTTAAATGATAGAGGTCTAAGGATTTCAATAATTTTCTTGGGGCTGAACCATTTCAGGTAAAGTTTAACGGCGATTTGGTCAGCTGCTGAAATGTCAGGTGAAGATTTCACGACGACCAGATCTGCAGCTTTGAAACTGACGGCTTTCCTTCATTGGTTGAATTTTTGGCCGAACTGTTGCGGGCTTTGATCAGTTGTTCGACGGCATCTATCCATTTTGACTTAACATCGAGGTTCCTCAATGACTCAGACAGGTATTCGGCGTTCCATTTTAATTGAAGTGGATCTGCGATACATCTACCTAGAAATAAATCAGCTGGCGTATGGCGGGAGATTAATGCACAGCATTGTTGAAAGCTAGAACAAGAAAGGCTAGATTATCGTCCCAAAAACCTTGATCAGCGCTGTGGAAGTCGCTCAGACAGGATTTCAGATTTCTGAGGAATAATTCCACGTGAGATGAATTGGGGTAGTGCGGACTTAGAAAAATATGTTTGATTCCCCACCCGGAGCAGAGGTGACGGAATTTATTACAATTGAATGTAGAGGTATTATCGGAAACTAAAACCTTAGGAGGCCCGAAAACTCAAAAAATGTGCTGGGACAGCACATAGACGGCAGCATTCGAATTTATTTTACGAACAGTGAAAAACTACACAAACTTTAGAAAACGCATCGATAACAGAAAGTATTCCGACATGATTGTTCTTCGATTTCATTAGAGGACCGAAATAATCAATGAATAATTTTTCATCAGGGTAAGAAGCTACATCATCAGAAGGGAGGCAGCTTTGCGAACTTTGTGCACGCTTACACCGTTGGCAGATATCGCAGCTCTTAACATACTCTAAGATATCATTTTTGAGGTTAGGCCAGAAGTAATCCCGCGAAACTCGTTGAAAGGTTTTGTATTGACCTAGGTGAATTGTGAAAGTAATGCATCATCATGGATGTTATTTTAACAGGAACAAATTTTTGTCCCTCCGATTCTTGCGGTTGCTACGAAACAACAATCCACGATTGATTCAGAATGCGCTGCCACGAACGGACCCATCGGCGACCCCTTTGATCAAATCAGAACACTCTTTGTCTTCCTTTTGGTGCACACAAATATCGGTGAATGACCAGGGATAGTTTGAAGAATATGGACCCAACAAGCGGGTCGTATTTTATATCGGACTCGCCGTCAGGCGGTTTAAATCCTTCGAAAATCTGCGACAAACAGACCGCTACGGCACTCTCTTTCCCACAAACGTGCAAAATGGTGAATTTATAAGCTGAAAGTTGCAGAATCCACCTAGCCGTCCTGCCGAGTCATTTTACGTTGGCGCTCATCCACGATACGGTTTGGTTATCCGTGTGGATGAAGAAATGACGGTTTTCCAAGTAGGAATTAAATTTCTCTACACCCAAAACTACCACCAAATATACCTTCTCATAAATAGGACATCGTATTTCAGCTTCGTGCAAAAACTTGCTGAAAGACGCGATAGGAACCAGTTTCCCTTCATCAGCATATTGATTTAATACAGTGGCAGCCGCGGCCTCGCTAGAGTCGCACTGTAGGACAAAAACCCTGGAAAAATCAGGACTGTGGAGAACAGGGGCTTCACAAATGGCTATCTACAGTAGATCAAAAGCATGGGTTTTTGCTTCCCCCAGACAAATCGACAATTCTTTCATATTAGAAGATTAAGCGGGCTGAAACCTGAGAAAAATATTTGATGAAACGACTGTAAATACCGACCATACTCAGGAATTTTCTCACACCACGCACATTTTTCAGCTGTGGAAAATCACGAATGCATTTAATCCTGTAGGGATTAACGGCAATGCCAGAATCAGATATGACATGACCAAGGAAATTCAAACGCATAAAACAAAGAGACACCTTGTTGGATTTACAGTAAACCCGTGCTTGCGTAAACGAGATAGAACCTCTCAGAGATGACGTAGGTGTTCCTAAAATGTTGGAGAAAATATAAGATCATCAAGGAAGTTAAACACGCAGGAAAATTTCAGATCCCCAAGGATCGAATCAACGATGCGGCTGTTCGCTTGACCACCTATAGATATGCCCATCGGCACATTGTTGAATTCAGAAAATGCAAACGGGGTAGCAAAAGCAGTATAAGGGCTGCTTTTATGGTGTAAGGGATTTTGATAGTATGCTGAAATAAAGTCAAAAAATGGTGAAAATTTTAGCTCCAGCGATATTGAGGAAGGCACTTTCAATGGTGGGCAAGGGGAAACTGTCAAGTAGTAAGTTTATATTGACCTTCCTATAATCGACAATAAAGCTGAATATGCCGTGCTTTTTAGGTACAAGGGAGGCAGGAATACTGAAGGGAGACTTGGAGGTCATTAAGCAGACTGTTTTTGAGGAGAACAACCGCAAGGAGGGGATCTAACATAGGTATCAACCTTTAATTCAACTGAATATGAAATTTCCCTTTCGCACCCTTAATCGGCAGTCAGGACATCAGCAAAATTCCTCCAATAAACTGTTTTACATTAAATTCTGATTATCTGACAAATCACAAGAGGAGTTGGGTAGTTTGGAACTGGAAACGCAGCAAGGAGTGCTTCAAAATGGTAATTTTCGCCAGATTTGAAACGAAAATCAAAGGTTCGGGTGATAAAATCAATAGATAAACCAGTATATAACATAAAATCGATGCCTAAAATGACGGGTACAGATAGATCAGAACAACATGTAACATCCAGTTCCACGAGAGGTTGCGGATTTTGATATGGCATTTAACCCGACCCACAGGACATTCTTGACGACCATCAGCTGAAGTAAATTTCCCTGACTCCTCACTATCTCGGAGGTACATCAAATTCATGCCACTCACAATAGATTAGTTCATGAAGGAACTACAAGGTCCAGTATCTAACAGCGCATACATTATGCGTGATCCACAAATAATTGTGGACCAGTGTGCTGACGAGGGAAGACCAAAAATCTTCTTTCCCAGCTGAGAATTGCATCTAGAACATACATTGTGCGCAAAACAATTTAGACCACATTTATAACATTTTAAGGGATATTTAGACCAAGAATACTTAAAGACGTGCCCTAATTTCCTACAATTCCAACATTTCGCAAGCGTCCCTTGGGACTCATAAGATCAGCAGCCATCTTGCGCAAGCGCCCCTAGGGTGTCTCATAAAAGCAGCAGCCATCTTACGCAAGCGCCCTTAAGCCGACTCATATGGAGCTGTGCATAGCCGCCATCTTGTGCGATTGGCGTCGGGAAGGGTATCCGGATATTCAACTGAGGTTAGGCTCCTCCATCCGGTTAGGTGTGCCTCTTATGCTAATCCCCATTGCCCTACTACTCAAAATAACGTCTTGAGAATACCCATTGCCCTACTACTCAAGATAGTGTCGGGAAGAGCATCCGGCCATAAAACTGAGGTTAGGCCCAACTGCAATAGCGGCTCTTAGGTTTGGCTTGTCGTCTTGCTCGTAAAAAGTAAGGTTAAGCCCCTCCAAGATAGCGTTTGTGAGGTTAAGCTGGCTCTCTTAGGCGTCAGGATGGGTATCTTGTCGTAAATCTGAGGTTGGGCTTGCTCTCCTACGCGTAAAAAGTAAGGTCAAGCCCTAGAAGATGGCGGATGTGAGGTTAAGCATGAAGTTTTAGTCGTCAAGAAGTGCATCTCGTCGTGAAACTCAAGTTAGTCCCCTCCCTGAGGTTAGGCTTGCTCTCTTTCGCGTAGAAAGATAGGTTAATCCCCTCCAAGATGGCGTCTGTGAGGTTAAGATCATTCTTTTAGGCATCAGTAAGGGCATTTGGACGTAAAACTGAGCTTAGGCCACTCCGTGAGATTGGGCTTGCTCTCTTACGAGTAAAAAGTAAGGTTAAGCCCTCCAGGATGGCGGATATCTGGTGAAGCATGCAGTCTTAGTCAGCGCACTCAGTGCAGTGGAGGACTCTTCCGAGAGCGTGTGGTGGCAGCGGCAGCCGAAGCGCAGTCAATGTGGCGGGGGCCGCCCGAGAGCGTGTGGTGGCGGTGGCGCTAGAACCATCCACTTGTACTACTAACATCAAAATGGGATGGAAGCAAAGAGCAAATAACGTTAATCTTCAAGAGAAAATAACGTCAGATTTATAGAAGTTTAGTGAATTATTGAACCCTACCAGACAACGATCCCAGGACCTAATACGGAGTGCTTTCATCGCGCCGATTACATTTATCAGTCCGTGAACCAGTAGCCCACAACGAGGGAGGGCTCCGTTTCACAAGCAAGGTAGACAAAGAGCAGGGCGCGCCAAGCCCCACTGTGTGAGAGAAACGCGCAAGCGAGACAGTCACAGAAATTGAATAACCCAAGCTTGTTCAATTTGTTCGGGTAAATACAATTGCCAATTGTGTGTGTGAGGGGGGTGGGGAAATTTGAGATGCTTCAACTTCGAAAACCCTACGAAATATTTTCTATCCTGCACGGTTACCAGATAAGGGCGTAATAAAAAGACAAAACAGCCAAGATATTATTATGTTGGCTGAGAACGAAAGAGTAACAACTCAAAATGAGAATTTCTGAGATTTTTCTGTCAATATTTGCCCGTATGCCGACCTCTACACCCTCCGAAATCGTAACAACGCAGCTTCTAATGCATTCATTTTAGCAAGCACTTCAAACTGTTTTTATAATTGTGAAATTCGTCGCTTTATTTAATACAAAAGGCTAGCCTTATGTGTTGTAACTCTTTTCCACTTTATAACAACCACGTAATAACGGCGTACACACTAATTTCCATATAAATTACGTAACGCGTCTCTTTTGACAGGCAATGATGTAGACTGCCAAAACTCTAAACTCTTCTCTTGAAAAGCATAGATTTTGAATGGTAACTGTTTCGTTCTAGACCATCGAATTATGCAGCCATGCCCAATCATGCTTTCATTTAACATTTTGGAAGAAGCTATGCAATTACAGCGAACCAATGACAGGATATCGGCTGCCCTAAGAAGGAAATGTTTGTTAGTGTCTGTGGAGGGGGCCGTGACTTCAAAACATGAAGGGGTGCGATGCTTCCCCTTTCTTGTGTCCAGAGCTCTTGCTAGAAGTGCGTGTCGCCTGTCCAGAAGTCGGAACTATTTGTGAGTCGCACATTTTGCTCTTCATTCAGAGCGGTTAGAGGATAGAATCCAGTAATACATTTCGAAAACCTAGAGGTGGGAACAGTGAATTTGTAA
This sequence comes from Anabrus simplex, assembly GCF_040414725.1. Lineage (NCBI taxonomy): Eukaryota > Metazoa > Arthropoda > Insecta > Orthoptera > Tettigoniidae > Anabrus > Anabrus simplex. The sequence continues at coordinate 98,395,568 of NC_090274.1, read as the reverse complement.
ACAGATTCAGTAAAAACTGCAACCGTTAATGTGAGCGCTGAACTAGACAAGCTTATAAAATTCGTATTAAAGAATATGTACATACGATTGGACGAACTAAGACCATGATGATGATGATGATGCTTGTTGTTTAAATGGGTTAAACATCTAAGGTCATCGGCCCCAACTAAGTAAATTAGGTGTTCTCTAATATCTTCATATGAGTGGACGGACTAATTCCAGAGAGGGAAGTAAGCACACCAAACACTATCTGGTACTTTGACAAAGCTGGAGTCCTTGAGTTCGAGTGTCGTGCGCGGTAGACGTGTACCATAACGTTCGTGCGGCTCGCTAGTTGGAATAAGTGTAAGTGAAAAATGACTAAGTAGCTCAACGTTTAATTTAACAGTGACGCATTTTCCTATCCATCAAGAATAAAGCCTCACTAGTATGGTGGTCAATATCATAAAAGGGACCCATGAACTTCCCGAAAGTCAATATTATAAAAATGAAACACTAATCACCAAAGAAAGACACTACGAGGCCCATGTATATCACAATAGAGACGAGGTAAGTACTAACCATCAACATAAATCTGTAAATATCTATCACTTATGATTCATTGTGTTGAATTAAATTTCCTAATTACCTAGTATATAATTGGTTGAATGCATGTCCTCTTACGGTTGATGGGTTGCCTAAGTCAGTATTAGTCAATGCGGTATAAATATTAGTAATTACTTTAGTTTAGAAAATATTATAACTAATGGAGAAAAATGTATTTATATTGTATCATAGACTATTAATTGCCTGATCATAAACGTCTCAGGCTTCAACTATCTTGGCAAAACTGTCAGCAAGGTAACATTAACGAATCAAACATTCCATGATGATTAAGGCAAAAAAAAAAAAAATAGTCTCTGTGGCAGAAGGAAACTCGGAAACACAATAATATTTTAATACCGGAATATTTAAATTTAATTTAATATTTAATTTATGATCTTCCCCGAAAAAGTAAGGCATTATAGAAACCCATAGCACTACAATGAGAAAGCTGCATTCCTCATCTTGCAAGTAATCAGAAAGGAAACGGTTTTGCTAAGCAGAGTATTTCTGAAGAAAAAGGGCGGTAGAAATCTAACAAAAGGTTATATGGAATGGAAATATAAAAATAATTGTCAATGACAAAATGATTAAAGATTATAAATTAATGTATCACTGTTCGGGAAAAAATAAAATCATGAAAATCGTAGGAGGTAATAAAAGAATCAACAGCATTGCACCACATGTCCTGATTTACTTCTTTATGAACAAGTACAAACTGGAAAATAAGTTTGATATCCTTGAGGAGAATTACAATTTACCTGCTGATATTTTGAGTTAGCATCAATTACAGATGCAATGGTACAAACTTTATGTGACATGGAATTACATTTAAAAGGTCTGCCACGGTAACTTTTAGTATACATGAATTGTGTACTAGTGGCAAGTAAATAATAAAATCCTTGTGTATAATTTCTGTTTCTCATTTATCTCATGTTGCTGTCGCATTTGTGTTGCTTTTCTGCATATGAATTCCAGTTCTCTAATATTTCAAATTCTCGTTTACTGCAATACGAGGGTATTTACTCCTCTTATGCCGTTTCCTAAAATAATATTTTAAACAAGAATTACCTGCTTGTGCTCCTGTACCGCCCTTCATGACATTATACATCACAATTACAAACAATACAGGTACATTTAACAGATTTCAGAGAAAATAATAATTTGTAGACTATAACACGGAGCACAATTATAGAGTAAATACACGTGCATAACACTACTTTGGAGTGTCACTGAGCTCGAAGTGTGGAACTATAGGTTGTTGAGCGGCAACAATTCATTCATATTCATACACGAAAGCAAAGATCTACTTCCAATGTTGTTTTCACACAATTACAATTTTAAAGATATTTCTACAAATCGAACATCTAATCAGCCATACTCCACAGTAAGTAGTTAGAAGGGCATTAAAGGGAACTTATTGAACAAACAAATTTTCTGGCACAAAAAACTCCATGACACTTCTCAAGAGAGAAATCAAAATGTTATGTAATAATAACAGTAAGGTTACTGAGCCACACATCCCGGTTGTTGTTTAAGGAAAGACCTGTTAGAAAAACGTGGCACTATATACATGAGAAAAGTGCGGCCTGAATCGTGTGTTAGTGGACTGGTAACATGGACGATTTTACCACTGAGAAAATTTACTACTTTCTTTGCAGCAATAGCGCATCGGTACATTTTTGTGTTCACACTTCAATTTTCCAGCAGTGGACTCGTGAAAGTAATATACAACGTTGTAGAAATTAAGGCAAAATGACGTAGAAAATACGACGTTGGAGTTTTTCCGAGTAATCTAATTCAGATATATACTGCGCATTTTTGACGATACTTACTGGGTAGCATGGCATACGTCTATGTTGAAATGATGAAGATAAATAAGGGCGAAGGAATGGGTAAAAAACTCAAATTTAGAAATAAAAGAGAATAAAAGTTAAAATTGGTTTAATGGCACCAAGTTAATCACAATAAAAATATTGTTATTTTTGTTGCTGATATGGTCATCTAATATTAGTTAACAATTACTCTCATCATTGAACACACCTGAATGCTTCATACTTCCAGCTCTGATTCCTTTGTCAAGCCTGGGACTACACCCTCATTGGAAATACAAAAATATTTATTTAATTTTAATCAATTTATTCCATTATTACAAGAACGATAACTTATTTACACAGAGGCTAATGGCCTAATGAACACTATTCAATATCACAGGAATGGTAAAAGTGTGTAACATATTGCATTTATTAACAGATAAAACATTGCATGAATGTTGTTAAAACATCCAAGCCAGACTGAATCCTGGTAGAAAGTGGTCTGGGGACATGTCCCGCACTAGCCACATGCTACCTCTCAGTAATGACAAATGATAATACTCACTCAAGAACACATAAAAACCTGCCCTGGGGTTAAAATAATAAACATCAGGACGATGTGCTTGGACTTATACCTTACAAGGGCATACTGGTCATCATCACTGGTGTCTGTGAACAATCCTATAAACCTCGTTAGAGTGCGCTACATATGGTGAATTATTCATTTATCATCATTACTAACCTCAACAGGCTTCAATACATCATCCCAGATTCATATTACTAGCCTCACATCAAAGACTCACTAACATCATCCCAGATTCATATTACTAGCCTCACATCAAGGACTCACTAACATCATCGCAGATTCATATTACTAGCCTCACATCAAAGACTCACTAACATCATCCCAGATTCATATTACTAGCCTCACATCAAGGACCCACTAGCATCATCCCAGATTCATATTACTAGCCTAACATCGAGGACTCACTACCATCATCGCAGATTCATATTACTAGCCTCACATCAAGGACTCACTAACATCATCGCAGATTCATACTACTAGCCGCACATCAAGGACTCACTAACAACATCGCAGATTCGTACTACTAGCCTCACATCAAGGACTCACTAACATCATCCCAGATTCATATTACTAACCGCACGTCAAGGACTCACTAACAACATCGCAGATACATATTACTAGCCTCACATCAAGGACTCACAAACATCAAAGTAGATTCATATTACTAGCCTCACATCAAGGACTCACAAACATCAAAGTAGATTCATATTATTAGCCTCACATCGAGGACTCACAAACATCATCGCAGATTCATATTACTAGCCCCACATCAAGTGCTCACTAACATCAAAGTAGATTCATATTACTAGCCTCACACCAAGGCCTCACTAATGTGTGTAATTTGCAAAGTTACAGTTTATGATGAGTATACATCCTATTTGTATGCAAATGCCGATATGTAGAAATCCAAAACCGATCAGGAAGTGCACTTGAAGGCGAAGTGCGACCAATTAATGAGATCAATAATGCATGCATATACATACTGGAATATATTCGAGATCATGCGTACATTTCAAATTTCGTATTTATTGTGCATGTTTTCCTTTTCTATTATGCATATTTTAATCTGTTTTAAAGCAATCTTAAAATAAGATTGAATAGTTAATACCGTGAACACTTTCGTCAATGAAACAGTTGAAAGGGAACAGGCACCTATCAAGAAACACTTTCATATCATACCAGAATCAGTCAAGAAGCTAAAAGCAAGTGGATTGAGTCTTGGAGAAAGTGAAGTGTGAAATGAAAGTTTTTTTTGCTAGTTGTTTTACGTCGCGCCGACACAGATAGGTCTTACGGCGACGATGGGACAGGAAAGGGCTAGGAGTGGGAAGGAAGCGGCGGTGGCCTTAATTAAGGTACAACCCCAGTATTTGCCTGGTGTGAAAATGGGAAACCACGGAAAACCATTTTCAGGGCTGCCGACAGTGGGGTTCGAACCTACTATCTCCCGAATACTGGATACGGGCCGCACTTAAGCGACTGCAGCTATCGAGCTCAGTAATGAAAGGTTTCCCAGTAAATCTCGGATAAAGAGGATCTACCGGAATGTTTAACAACCTACATTCGCTTCTCCTATCACATCAGTAGTATGAGTGGATGGTTCGGGCGCCACCGCCACCGCAGAGGCATCCTCCACCTCCACAGGCTCTCCACAGAGGCCTCCGCCACCTCCACACTCTCTCGGGAGAGGCCTCCGCCGAATTGATTGTGCTGGCTAAGAGCGCGAGCCTAACCTCACATCCGCCATCTCGGAGGGGCTTAACCTAACTGTTTGCGCGTAACAGAGCTAGCCTAACCTCATGGAGGGGCCTAACCTCAGTTTGAGGGTCGGATGCCCTTCCTGACGCCTAAGAGTGCGAGCTTAATCTTACATCCGCTATATTGGAGGGGCTTAACCTAACTTTTCACTCACTAGACTGCAAGCCTAACCTTAAGGAAGAGCCTAACCTCAGTTTTAGGCCGGATGTCCTTCCCGACGCCAATTGCATAAGATGGCGGCTATACAGGTCTCCTTATGAGACGCCTTAAGGGTGCTTGCACAAGATGGTGGTTGCAAGATGGCTGCTATACACAGCTCCTTGAGACGCCCTAGGGACGCTTGCGCAAGACGGCGGCTATCTAATTCCACAAGATAGCGCTATAGATAGCTTCTTATGAGACGGCTTAAGGGCGCTTGCACAAGATAGCTGTTGCTCTTATGAGACTCGCTAGACATGCTTGCGCAAGATGGTGGCCGCAAGATGGCAGCTATGAGACGGCCTAGCGACCCTTGCGCAAGATGGCGACTATACATAGCTTCTTATGAGACTGCTTAAGGACGCTTGCACAAGATGGCTGCTGCTCTTATGAGACTCCCTAGGAATTATTGCGCAATATGGCGGCTATCTAATTCTACAAGATGGCGACTATACACAGCTTCTTATGAGACGGCCTAAGGGTGCTTCCAAAATATGGATGCTCCTCTTAAAAGACACCATAGGGATGAGTGCGCAAGATGGCGGCTATGCACAGGCTCTTATGAAGAAAGCAAGCTTAGAGGATACTGCGCAGGATGGCGGCTTCTGTTATGCATGCGGTGGAGAGCAATTTGAAATTTCACGTGCTATTGTTTGCAAACAAAGCTACGGGCTTTTTGACAGGTTCCATCTTTCATCAACAAAGCATCGTGCTGCCATTTTTAGCTACTACCTTTGAAATGTGGTGGCGGGCAATTTAAAAATTCCACGTGTTATATGACAGCTGCCATCTTTAGTCAACAGAGCACCGTGCTGCCATCCTTAGCTCCTACCTTAGATACGTGGTGGCGGGCAATTTTAAAAATTCCACGTGCTTTATTGATAGCGGCTATCTTCAATGAACAGAGCATCATGCTGCTATCATAATGGATGTTTAGACTTGCAGATCACAAAAGAAGTGATTGAACCATAACAAGACTAGAATCGAACACTGTACTCGATGTCGTTAACCTCAACATGCGTTCAGAACATTGTTTGACGTGTTCAGATTACTAAATAAGTTATTAAAACATAACAAGACTAGAAACGAACACTGTACTCGATGTCGGTACTTTCAACATGTGTTCAGAACATGTCAGGGGATACCTTTGTTCTAAGAAGATCAGATCAGAAAAGAAGTGATTGAAACATAACATGACTAGAATCGAACACTGTACTCGATGTCGTTAACTTCAACATGTGATCACGATATACGATGACGTTACTTACAACATGTGTCCAGAACAAGTCAGGGATCCGAACACAGAAAAAATAATAAGACTACAATTCTGAAGAGCTTGTGCAAAATAGCGGCTGTTATAACGTCCTCCTCTTCTGCTCGGTTAAGGCATATCTCTATCGAACATAAAACGGGATCTTATGAATAAGGCAGTGCACATACTGCGTAGCCGATTTGCTCGGTAAACGATAATATGAATACAACAAAAGTACAACTTCAAATGATTGCCTTCTATCATTTGTCTTGTGCAAAAATAAAAAACTATAGAAAAAACCATCCTGCGTAGCCAACTCTCTCGGTAAACGATAATATGAATATATCAAACGTATTACTTCAAATGGTTTGCTTTCTATCATTTGTCTTGTGCGAAAATCAAAAGGTACAGAACAAAAACCATACTGCGTAGTCAACTCGCTCGGTAAACGATAATATGAATATCTCAAACGTACAACTTCAAATGATTAGCCTTCTATCATTTGTCTTATGTGAAAATAAAAAAATAGAGAACAAAAACCATATTGCGTAGCCAACTCGCTCGGTAAATGATAATCTGAATTATTGGCAATATAAAAACATAGATTCAAACCCTGTTCTCTTATCGCAAACACGGAAAGTGAAATTAAGCAGAACGCCTAGTGCTATAAGAAATACATTGGTTACATTTAAGCCCCCCTAGCAGTCGAACAAGTCATCGCATAAACACGTAACATGAAATATCAGTTCGGAAACATATTGTTTCAATCTGTTGGCATGGGTTACAAGCATTTAGCTCATGCGGAAAATAAAATTGAGCGGAATGCTAGTGGTATAAGTAATACACTGCTCACATTTAAGTCCCTAGTAGTTGAACAAGTTATCGAATAAACATGTAACACGAAATATCAGTTCGGAAACATCTTGTTTCAATCTGTTGGCATGGGTTACAAGCATGTAGCTTGTGCATAAGAGGGCTACTATGCAAGATAATTGCAAAATGTTGAACCGAACAATAATTGTGCTACACACATAATAGAGAATAGGACCTAAGTGTTCCATTTTATTAGATCACAGTCTTGCCTAAGCCACGGACGAAGGAGGTCGCAGTGAGCTGTGGGTCCCGGGAGGGGGAGTGGAGTTCGAGAGTGTGGAGTGCTGGAAGGTCGCCGAGAAGTGGGCCGATAATGATTGGCATAGAGCAGTACAGAGTGACGATAGGAAGATGGCAGAGGAGAATGATGAAAGAAGAAAAGAAGCCAGGTGGGTGTAAAATGGATATGGAGAGGAAAGGAGAACTATTGTTATCGGCAGCAGTGATTATAATTTTATTATGTATTGGGGGGTCGAGTTGAACCCAGGCCCGTCATCTGGTAGAAATGAGGATAGGGAAAATATGGAGGCAATCAAAAGAGCTGTAAGAGAGGTGTTGACAGAAGTTTGCCCTTTTGGGCAAATAAAAGAGATGATTGAAGAACAAACCAGTAAGATTGAAGAAATGGAAGTATGGATAAGAGAAAAAACGGACGACATAGTTGCACAGGCGAGAAATAACACCGAGGAAGTGGTAGCATTAAGGGAAAAAGTAGGAAGACTTGAAGAGGAGAATTGCAAGTTGAAAGCAGAAGTGGAAGCAAATACTTTATACAGAAGGAAGAAGTGCTTGTTTATTTATGGAGTGCCTGAGGAGTCGAGAGAAAGCAAAGTACTTACTACTTATAAAGTAGTGGACCTTATACAGGGGAAAATGAAAATAAATTTTAGTGAAGTAGATATTGACGATGTGCAGAGAGTGGGGAGAACTAGAGGCAACAGGCCTATAAAGCTACAATTGTTTTCAACGTTGATGGCGGATGTTGTGTTAACAAATGCGGGACACGTCCAGAGGGAGAAAATATGGATAAAGAGAGACGTTGGAAGCGACGCGATCAGAAATGAGAGGATTCTCAGAAAACACAAGATACTGGCTGTAAAACAGGGGCTGAGGGCAACTATTAGAGGTCAAAAGCTAGTGGTGTCAGACAGAAGTTGGAAGAGGATCTGGTCTGCGGATAGATTGATGGAGTTAGAGAAGTCAAGACAGGCCGAAGAAAAAGAGTGTAGTGCAGCGATTAGTGGAGAGGATAGGCAAAATACCAGAAGTAACAGTGTACCGTGTGAAGAGAGGCAGGGAGAAATGCCAAGTGCTAACGGCAAGGAAAGAGCAGTGGACGGACAGTGCAGTCGAGAGGCTGAAGAACAAATGGGTGATGGGGGCAAGAAGAGTGAGCAGCAAGAAGCTGAGAGAGCCGAGTGTAGTGGTGTAGCAAGGCAAGATCAGGGTAAAAAAGTAAGGTCAGTGTTAACCCGGGAGATTTTAGAGCAGAATCAGAGTTTTAGCGGAGGGAGGAATAGAAGCTTAAGGGACATGTGGAGAGTTGCGCAAAGTAATGAAGGTATTGTAACAAGAAGCAAAAAACAATAATATAGCGAGTAAGTAAATAATGTAGTGTTGAGGAATGAGTGTTTGGTATTTGTAGGTGAAGATGAAGTGATATTTTGAAGGTTGTGATGATGTATGAGTGTATGGTATTTGTAGATGGAGATTTATTTGATGGTAGACGAGTGTGTGCTAGGGCTGAAATGTGGTGTTGGAAGTAGAGGTGGTATATGTTGAAATGTGGTGTTGGAAAGGTATGGAGAAGTGAGGGTGTACTCATGAGTAAGTTGTATCTAATGTGATGGTATATGAGTGGGTGGTATCTGTAGATGTTGAAATGTGGTGTTGGAAAAGTATGAAGATGTAGTGATGTAATTTGGCTATTTGTATGTGGAGTTGGTGTTGTATGAGGTGTTATGTGGTGTGGGAGAAGTGGTGATATAAGATAGTGGAAGGCAGAAGGTGAGTGTAATTGTCGGAGAAGTAGAAGTGGTATATATAGAAATGAGGTGTTGGAAATGTGGTTAGGAGGTGATGTATGGCTTGGTATGCTTGGTATAAGAAATATGATGTTGGAGAGGTGTTGGTATATGATTACCGAAATTTTTTGGAGATGGAGAGGTAATTTTATTATGGAGTGCTATGACGGAATGAAATGAAATGAAGCAATGTTACCGAGGATTTGTAAAAGTTGTGGTATGGTGGACTGGAATGTAATGACGGAATATTTTTGTTATTATGGCTGGTTTGGTATGCAATCGTGTAATGTTGCTGTGGTAGTTTATTTTGGAGTAGGTCAGGGAACAATAAAGGTGATGAAAATACTGAAGGTAAACATAGGCATGGTGGGCCTGAGCACACCAAAGCAGAGTAGGTCAAACAGAAAAACAATGGCGGTGTGGGAATGTGCTGAGTAAGAAAGGAGAGTTGGTGGAAGGTGTAGTCTTGCTCCGGGATCGCATATGTGATATTTTAAGTTTATTATTTACTGCAAGTAAGGCAAACGGTTCATAGAGGGATTCTACCGTTGGCCAGTTGATTATGAATATTATTATTACTTTATTATTATGATTATTATCATTATTTTATTATATTATTATTATTATTATTATGATTGACATCACTATTATTATTTTATATGTGGGTAGGGGGTATTTTATATTTAGTTATTTATTTATTTATTCAGATAATTATTTATATGACGTGATAGTGTAGAGTGGCTTAGGAATTGAGTATTTTTTAGAAGGGAAGCATGGACGTGCCATGGGGAAAAAAGGATGGCTGCCGTGGTGACCTATATTTGAAGGCACGTTTCCGGAGCATCTGATGGACTCCATGGCGCGCCCAAAGGAGTGCAGGATGGCATGTGGTTTTTTCTCCCTAGTCATGTATAAAGACGGAGTGGGGGTGGGCCCATTCCAAATGAAGAAGGGGGTGGGAGGGGCCCACGCAGATTAGAGTTAAGAAGATAAGATGGGAATAGAGGAATAGGAGAAGGGAGCGGCGCCAACGGGCCGCATTGGATTGGTGAGAGGGAATCACATTGTCACCTGTGAGGATTATGGGGGTCCATAGTTAGACCCCAGGGAGAGGGCCGGCCATGTCATCGACGGGAGGGTGGCCTTTCTCTCACCAAGAGTGATGACATGGCCGGACAGTAGTAGTAGTAGCTAGTTAATATTATGCTCTATTGTGAACATGTATTGGGGCTAATCGCCTGTGTTGTTCACTAATAAACCATAACCATTTTATTAGAAGGGCAAAAGGATGAAACGACTCTTCCTCCTCCTCTATCCGCGTCCGCCTCTTTCTCCTCTTCCTGACCACGTCCACCTCCTTCTCCTCTACCACATCACTACGCCCTCCTCCTCCTAGAAGGAGTTAGCTGAAGTTGGTACATTTTTAACAGCAGCAACACCCTTATCGAATGTTATCAGAATGAAAGCTCCTACTTTGTTAAGTGTAGCAAATTAATTTCTATTGGTCAATGATTTTGTGTTCAGAACCGAAGAAATTCATGCCGCACATAACAGGGAATGGAACCCAAGGGTCACGTATTATCAGAATTACCTTATAAAGAACAAAATTCCCGACCTATTAGTGGAGCAATAAGTTGCGTTTTTTTAACAGAAAGCAGTATCTGCTTGATAGTTTTGGTGTTTGAAACACTGAACTTTTCAAGATGGCAGCAGTGAGGTTAGCGATGTTGTGTTGTTGGATTTTAAATTCCGCGCTACAACATGCAAAAGATGGCAGCAGTGAGGTTAGCGATCCTCTGTTGTCCTTAAAAGTGAGGTTTGGATCCATCAACATGACAGCTGTCAAAAAAGCCCGTGGCTTTGTTTACAAACAAGAGCACGTGGTCGTGGCGTCACGGTCACGTGGTATGCTGCGTCAGCATGCGAAGTTCAAAATCCACAGCCACGTAGTTAGAACTCGTCAAACGATTTTAAATTTCGTGTCTACGTCATACAGGGCAAATTATAGAAGGCTAATCATTTGAAGTTGTACGGTTGATATATTCATATTATCATTTACCGAGCGAGTTGGCTACGCAGTGTGGTTTTTGTTCTGTACTTTTAGATTTTAGCACAAGACAAATGATAGAAAGCAAGTCATTTGAAGTAGTACGTTTGATATATTCATATTATCGTTTCCCGAGTAAGTAGGCTACGCATGATGGTTTTCCTGTAGCTTTTGATTTTCGCACAAGACAAATGATAGAAGGCAAATCATATGAAGTTGTACTTTTGTTGTATTCATATTATCATTTACCGGGAAATTTGGCTACGCAGTATGTACACTGCCTTATGCATAAGATCGCGTTGAATGTTCGATAGAGATATGCATTAACCGAGCGGAAGAGGCGTAGGACGTTATAACAGCCGTTATCTTGCACAAGCTGTTCAGAATGCTAGTTTTATTATTTTTTCTCTGTTCGGATCCATCTTCTTAGAACAAAGGTATCCCATGACATGTTCTGAACACATGTTGTAAGTAACGTCATCGTGTATCGAGTTCTATTCTAGTCTTGTTATGTTTTAATCTCTTATTTAGTGTTCTGAACACATCAATCAATGTTCTGATCACAGGTTGAAAATAAAGACATCGAGTACAGTGTTGGAATCGAGTCTTGATAAGTTTCAATCACTTCTTTTGTGATCTGCAAGTCTAAACATGCATTATGATGTTATCGTTGCAACACGTGCACACTCTTGCCTTCGCGATGCAGATTTAAACTTGTTCGATGGAGACATAAAGCTATGTCTTGACAGAGGAGGAGAACAGCCTATGTATAGCCACCATTGTGTAAAGATGGACGTAGACAGCTGCCATAAAAGCACGTAGAATTTTTCAAATTACCCGCCATCACATTTCAAAGGTATGAGGTTTAGTGCTATAAATATAGCAGCACGATGACCTGTTGATGAAAGATGGGAGCTGTCAAAACAGCATGTGAAATTTTTCGAATTACCCTCCACCACGATGAGGTTAAGTGCCGTAAAGATAGCAGCAGGATGCGTTGTTTCAAGATGGCGATGACGGCTGACAAAACCACGTAGAATTTTTCAAATTGCCCGCCACCACATTCCAAACGTAATACCTAAAGATAGTACCATGATGCTCTGATGATTAAAGAAAGCCGCTATCAATAACGCACGTGGAGTTTTTCCAACTGCCCGCTACCACATACCTAAGGTAGCAGCTAAAGATGGCAGCACGGTGTTCTGTTGATTAAAGATGGCAGCTGTCAAAAAGACGCGGAATTTTTCAAATTGCCGGCCAACACATTTCAAAGGTAGCAGCTAAAGATAGCAGAACTATGCTTTGTTGATGAAAGATGGCCGCTGTCATAAATCCCTTAGCTTTGTTTACAAACAAGAGCACGTGGAATTTCAAATTGCTCTCCACCGCTTGCATAACAGCAGCCGCCATCCTGCGCAGTAGCCTTTAAGCTAGCTTTCTTCATAAGAGCCTGTGTATAGCCGCCATCTTGCGCAAGAATCTCTATGGTGTTTCTTAAGAGCAGCATCCATATTTTGGAAGCACTCCTAGGCCGTCTCATAAGAAGCTGTGTATAGTCGCCATCTTGTAGAATTAGATAGCCGCCATCTTGCGCAAGCGTCCCTAGGGCACCTCATAAGGAGCTGTGTATAGCAGCCATCTTGTGGAATTAGATTGCAGCCATTTTGCGCAACCATCGCTAGGGCGCCTCATAAGGAGCTGTGTATAGCAGCCATCTTGCAGCCACTATCTTGTGCAAGCACCCTTAAGGCGTCTCGTAAGAAGACATGTACAGCCGCCATCTTGTGCAATTCGCGTCAATAGTTAGATTAAGAGGCCCCTCCAAGATAGCGGATGTGAGGTTAAGCTCGCTCTCTTAGGCGTCAGGAAGGGCATCCGGCCGTGAAACTGACGTTAGGGCCCTCCGTGAGGTTAGGCTAGCTCTGTTACGCATAAAAAGTTAGGGTAAGCCCCTCCAAAATGGCGGATGTGAGGTTAGGCTCGCACTTTTAGGCGTGAGGAAGGGCATCCAGCCGCAAAACTGAGGTTATGCTCCTCCATAAGGTTAGTCTAGCTCCCTTACGCATGAAAAGTTAGGTTAGCCCCTCCCAGATGGCTAATGTGGGGTTAGCTCGCGCTCTTAGCGAGCACAGTCAATTCGGCGGAGGCCTCTCTCGAGAGCGTGTGGAGGTGGAGGTGGCGGAGACCTCTGTGGAGAGCCTGTGGAGGTGGAGGATGCCTCTGCGGAGGGCCTGCTGTGGCGGTGGCGCCCGAACCATCCACTTATACTACTGATGTGACAGGAGAGTACTTGAATTCGGAAGCGAATGTAGGTTGTTAAACATTCTGGTAGATCCTCTTTATCCGAGATTTACTGGGAACCTTTCATTTCACACTTCACGTTCTCCAAGACTCAATCCACTTGCTTTTAGCTTCGTCACTGATTGTGGTATGATTTGAAAGTGTTTCTTGATAGGTGCCTGTTCCCTTTCAACGGTTTCATTGACGAAAGTGTTCACGGTATTAACTATTCAATATTTTTTAAGACTGCTTTAAAACAGATTAAAATATGCATAACAGAAAACCAAAACATGCACAATAAATACGAAATTTGAAATGTACGCATGATCTCAAATATATTCCAAAATGTATATACATGCATTATTGATCTCATTAATTGGTCGCACTTCGCCTTCAAACTCACTTCCTTATCGGTTTTGGAGCTCTACATGTCGGCATTTGCATACAAATCCGATGTCTACTCATCATCAACTGTAACTGTGTAGGATACATATGTTAGTGAGTCCTTCATGTGAGGCTAGTAATATGAATCTACTTTGATGTTAGTGAGTCCTTGATGTGGGCCTAGTAATATGAATCTGCGATGATGTTAGTGAGTCCTTGATGTGAGGCTAGTAATATGAATCTACTTTGATGTTAGTGAGTCCTTGATGTGCGGCTAGTAATATGAATTTGTGATGATGTATTGATCCCTGTTGAGGTTAGTAGTGATGAAATTGCAGATCAACTCGTACACAGTCTAGATGCAGGCAAGAGGGACTGCACAAGATCAAGCCTGAAGCATGTTCTCTTGTATGGAAAATTTCAGATGGAAAAACAACTGCACCGATGACGTCATATGTGGTTCACATGTCGGGTTGGCGTTGCGTCGTGATCCGCGGCTACAAGTCACCTGCTCGGTGGGGAACGCGAATAAACTCGCTGAATTAAATTATTCCTCTCTCAGTTACCCGCTTGCAGAATTTTATTTCTTTTTCAGCAGCGTATTCTGGATGATTCTGTCCTATGATGTGGATTTTTTTAACTATGTTCTTCAAATTGCAACGTGTAACCCACGAGTTGCATCATAAAGAACGCAACTTACGTCCGTACAAGAACGTCCTCGAGCCCAGTAGCCTCGCGCTGAAGCTTTAGCTCATCACCTAATCGTCCTTTGGATGAAACAATATCGCTGTAGAAGGTATTTCTGGAGATCATGGTACTGAACAGATCTCTCGGATAACACTTTAGAACTGTGACCTTCAGTTCTTGGTTTCTTTCTTCACGACCTGAATGCGTGTTTGCTGCGAGTTACACAACATATATTATCGCACGCATGTGTTCTGTAATAGAGGCACAATTCATCATTTTCTTCCAAACTGCAGAGACCCGGGTTCTATTCAATTTCTCTTCTTACGTATTTTCCGCTAAAATGCCTAGATGGAATCAACGGTCCCCACCGTAGGAGGAAGACGATTTGCGGGTCATGGTAAACGAATTGTTGAAATTTAGTGGAGAGGATGGTGATCATAGTGAAGTGGAGTTCGTAAGTGACAAGTACTGCAGGCTCAAATGTACAGGGTTCGGGCCTAGCTGATGCGAATATTTAGCAGTCACAAAATAAAGACCGGGTCCGGACATATGAACGAAATAAAGATCCTTATGGGCATACTGTTGCCGCAAGAGATCGAACAGAAAACTGAATTATGGCATTATATTACTCACAGTTGCTTGTTGATAACTGCTATTTCCTATCAGCTTATGACACAGAAGGGATTTTGTCCTCTCCAGGCTGAGTGGTTGAGACGATTGAGGCTTTGGCCGCCCTTCTGATCCTATCTTGGCAGGATCTATCCTCGCTCAGTCCGGTGGTCATTGAAGGTGGTCGAATGCACCAATATAACATGCAACCAAAGACGGTCGTGAAGGCAAACGCGTACTCAGTAATGCTACAACATGTTCAGAGAATCATGTAACTTAAACACTTATGTGGGGACCTCGGTACACACCGGCTCACTCCCAGGTCGGGAATGAATTCCCTGATAGAAGAAATTATTTAAGTACTTGCTTATAAACAATCTTAGACTAAAATGAGCAATATACGGGCCACATGAGAAATATTTAATTGAATACAGTGTATTTAGGTTTTGAATAATCCTTCTATTTTTCAATACTCTGGGCAAGAAGGTACAAAGTGCTTTCACACTGTGATACGAAGTTCGTTTCTTCTCAATAGCAAAGCTCTGACTTTCGATTATGTATTATGTTATTATTCGGTTATACAGTAACTTATACCTAAATATTTTACGTAGTATTCTAACAATCTCTGCCTGGAAATAAACTTTCATATGTATGTAAATTCTAGACTAACAAGGTTTTCAATTAATTAAAAGATTTAAAATGGAATAAATAATACTCAGGTAAGTTTCTGTTATGATCGTTAGCGCTTCTGAGGCAGCCAGTTTATAGACCTGCAATTCATAATTGTCACTAATTGCGCTACAAGTTTTCGGAGACGCCGAGGTGCCAGAATCTAGTCCCGCAGGAGTTCCTTTGCACGCCAGTAAATCTACCGACACGAGACTGATTTAAGAGACCACCGTCAAATACCACCCGACTGAGCAAGGAACGAACCTGACAAGTTCGGACCTGAAGGGTGGCCAGCATCTCAACCGTCTGAGCCACTCAGTTTGGCGAGGAAAAATATCTTCTGTGTCATCAGCTCATAGAAAATAGGAGTAGCCAATAAGCGTTTGCGAGAAATATAACGTCCTAATTTAGTTTTCAGTACAATCCCCTGTGACAACTGTTTGGCCATAAGAATCTTTATTTCGTTGTTATTTGTCCGGAACCGGTCTTAATATCTCCTTCGTTTTTTTACTAAACTGAGTTTTATGTGTAATTTTCTGCTGGGCATCTTTTGTCTGTACAGTTATGTTCTGTCATTCCTCTTCATCAAAAAATTGAAATATTGCGCTCGGTTTTGTTTTCCCTAATGTCTCTCCCACTACATCACGATGGAATTTTGGATCTAAGCAGGATTTTCTTTAGGCCACTTTTGGTCAAGGTTGATGAATGTACACTGGTTGGACTATTATCAGTATTATCGTCACAGCTGTCCCTGTCATGGTTCCTACTTGAAATTGACCGAACACGTGTTATCTCTTCCGCGACTGCTAAATAATCGCATAGGCTTGGCTCGAACCCTGTATATTCGAGCCTGCAGTACTTGTTCCAGGTAAATTCCTGTCACCTGGGAATTATACTTCGGCAAACCTTACTTCATAAAGATCACTATCTTCCCCACTAAATTTCAACAATTTCGTTTATCTTGACCCGTAAATGGCATTCCTCTGAAGGTGGGAACCGGTGATTCCTTTAAAATATTTTAGCGGAAAAGAATTAAATAGAACGCTAGTCTCTGTAGTTTGGAAGAACATCATCAAATACGTCTGTATTATGGAACAAACGCGTGCGATAATATATGTTGTGTAACTCGCAGTAAACACACACGACAGTCGTCAAGAAAGAACCCAGGAACTCAATGTCACAGTTCTTAAGTGTGATGCGAGAGGTCTATTGCGTATCATGATCTACAGAAATACCTTCTACAGCAACATTACTTCATCCAAGCTTCACCGCGTGGTTATTGGGCTTTAGGTCGTTCTTGCCCGGACGTATGTGGCGTTCTTTATGATGCAAATCGTTGATCACACATTGGAATTGTGAGAGCATGGTTGAAAAATTCCCATCACAGGGCAGACTCATCCAGAATACGCTGCTGAAAAAAGAAATAAACCTCTGCAGGCAGGTATTTTTGAAGATAATTATAATCTCCGAGCAAGAGACTTGTAGCCACGGATCTCGACGCATCGCCAAATCAACGGGTTAAGTTACATGATACTCTGAACAATTTATAGCATTACTGAGCACGCGTTTGCCTTCAAACCCATATTCGTTCGCATGTGAGCTGTTACACTGACATTCTGGCTGTAGGGTTTGTCACAGACATTAGGAAGGTATGGCCCTTGCCTGTATGAGTTAGCATGTGAATGGTTAGATCGACAGTCTGCCTGAAGGATTTGCGCAGATATTGCAGCAGGGTGGCTTTTCGCCTGTGTGAATCCAAATTTGCTCTGTATGACTGTCTTTCTGGCTGCAGGATTTGCCGGAAACATTGCAGCAGTATGGCTTCTTGCATGCATAAGTGCACTAGAGATATGCTAGGTTGGCTTTAAAGATGCAGAATTTGCCACAGACATTGAAGCAGTGCTGTTTCTCGCCTGTGAGAGTTCGCATGAGGTCTGTTAAACTCCTTTATGCCTGAAGGATTTGCCACAGATATTGCAGCAGAATGGCTTCTCGTCTCAAAGCGTTCGAATATGAAATGTTAGATCGCCTTTCTGCTGAAGGATTTGCCGTAAATATTGCTTCAGAGTGGCTTCTCGCCGGTTTGAGACCACATGAGTACTATTAGATTGAGTATGACGCTGAAGGATTTGTCACGGACGTTGCAACTGTGAGGATTCTCGTCAGTGTGAGTTCGCGTGTGTTTCGAGAGTGCATTTCTATCGGTGAAAACTTGAATACAGAAACTGCAACAGTGTGGCTTCTCACCCGTGATATTCTTAAAGTAATCTGTTCGACTGCCTTCCTGTCTAAGGAATTTGCCACAGGCATTGCAGCATTAGGAACTCTTGCCTGCGTGATTCCGCACGTGAGCTGCTAGATACGCTTTAATGCTGAAGTATTTCCTCTTCTGTGTGAACTGGTGAACTGTACGACTGCCTTTCTGGCTGACGATTTACCATTTTAAAAAAAATTAGTACGGCTTCTCGCCTGTGTGAGTCCGCATGTGGCCTGTTAGACTGCACTTCCATTTGAAGGTCTTCCTACAGACATTGCAGCAGTATGGTTTCTCGCCTGTGTGAGTACGCATATGGTCTGTTAGACTGCTTTTCATGCAGAAGGAATTGCTTCAGATATTGCAACAGGGTAGCTTCTCTCCTGTGTAAGTCCGCATGTGGGCTGTTAGACTGCCATTCTGACTGAAGGTCTTCCTACAGACATTGCAGCAGTATGGCTTCTCGCCTGTGTGAGTACGCATATGGTCTGTAAGACTGCTTTTCTTGCTGAAGGACTTGATACAGATATTGCAACAGAATGGCTTCTCGCCTGTGTGAGTACGCATATGGTCTGTTAGACTGCTTTTCTTGCTGAAGGACTTGCTGCAGATAGTGCAAAAGTTTCGCTTCTCGCCTGTGTGAGTCCGCATGTGGGATGTTAGACTGCTTTTCTGGCTGAAGGACTTGCTACAGACATTGCAACAGCATGGCTTCTCGCCTGTGCAAGTCCACATCTGGGCTGTTAGATTCACTTTCTGGCTGAAGGATTTTCCACAGACATTGCAACTGTGTGGCTTCTGGCTGAAGGATATGCCACGAGGACTGCTCCTGGAACAAGGTGCTCCACCATCCGGAGGTTGATGATCTGCGTAGCTCACCTCGGGTCTCGATCTACAGTGAAAAAATTAAAACGATGTTGCCAATAGATCAACAGTCAACTCCACTACAAGTCTTACACTGGCGAAATGCTCCTACTGAAGATTCCACTGACAGAGAGCTTGTTACTCATGAACATCCCATTCCTGGGGTTTAACGTCCTATGACGTCAAATTCAGAGTGTAGTCGTAAATTCGAAAAGGTCTCACTTTTTACGAGATTGTGTTGAGTCTTTTGCCTCGAATCACGATATCACGCGCAAGAAACATCTGACGATTTAGGAACGTGTAATCTCATAGACAATTCCATTGACAGAATGCATGAGAATAAGTGGTACAGCCTGAAAGGAGAAACACAAACTCTGTAATCCGCCAAACATTTACCTATTGAAATTCGTATGTCTGTTCTCGAACACGAAGGACAGAGTATGCTTTGGGGATTTCATCTTGTTCAAAAAGTACTCTGCGGTTTGTGGCAGGCGAGTAATAATTTTTGTAAAAAAGGTTGTTCGAGAGAGAATCTCAATGTTGGAGATATTAATAAAGTTGAGAACATGGTTTTCCGACTGTCAGCAAGATCTACTGAACAATGGGAAATCATTTATAAATATTAATTACAGTCGCACAAACATACGCATTGTATTTGTACATTGTTACCATATCATTGCCGCATTCTACTACGTCAGAGTGTGCAGTTAACCCTAAACACATAGCTTGGATGTGCAACCAAACACAGTCGACATACATATAGACGGACGGTAGTAAGAACAAGGAAGTTCATACTTACTACCATGTACTACATCATTCTACGTCTTAGTTACTGTCTTTAACAGCAGCATGGAAACCACTAATCCAGATAAAATCCTCGAAAAGCTGAAAGATAACGTGCAGATTACAGCTTTCAGTTTCACCTCCAGATACTGCTGTGTTAGATATTATGATGGCGACAAGGAATATGGCTTTGGTAGCAGCGTTTTATAACAATTTTCTGATATGATGAAATATTTGAACCCAAATGCTGACTGTCACGCCCTTGACAAGAGTTCCTCTAACACTACAGCTAAAAGGAGCACAAAAATCAAGGCTTGAGCTAAAATTAAAGATTACAGGACATTGAACTGCACCGCAGTGGATATTCCTACTTTGTAAAGGAAGGAAAGAGATTCCTTTTATTTCAAAAACCTCAAGGACAAAGTGATTATTTTTAGTGGAATGATAACATCGTTGGGCAGCATCCTAGTTTGTGCATGTCTCCCCACCGCAGAGTAGTTCGAGATATTCTAGGAAAGAAGAGCCAGAAATACAAATTTCTTGGTTAAGGGTGAGATTCCCTTAAGCAGGCACGTAGGAAAAGGCGATCACGCAGGCCAAAATACATCGCAAGATGAAGTGTTATTTCCCAATTCAAGCTCTATGCACTGAATTCACATGGGCCGGTGGAAAGCATGACTTCCTCACAAGTAAAGTAGTAGGAGGCTCGACCATGTGGACAAATGAAACGGGGTCATTGATTCCAGATACGACAGACTAGACCACTTGAACACCACACAAAATATTAATATTGCTACCACAAGGCAACAGGGGGCAGAGAATACGACAGTGGTTTGAATGTCATACATATTGTTGCATATCATACCAAGCAAAAGGTACAATATTCTGTGGCAATTCTTCTTACGTGATTATGTGATTTTTGTGACAAGTGAATTATCAGGTTCTCAATTAGTTTTTAATTCTGTATTGATGAATATACTCCAAGAACTATACTGAAATTCAAGTCACGAGCTTAGGAAAAGTATCCTTCCGCATGTGAGCACGTCCCCTGTTCCCCCTTCCCGTCTCGTCACCGTTCTCCATCTCCGCCACAACCAGGTTATCATTAACGCCGTGCGTCCATCTGACAAGTACAGTACTTCATTCTGAAATAGTGAAGCATCAAACAAAATCACTTCCTTTCACACAGCTGTCCTTTGATTACGTCCCATACCTATTTATTCCCTTACTGACCATGTAAAATCTACAGATTACTGACGAATACCGAGGCAAGAGAAACAAGGTTTATTTTTATTTCATAATGCAATTTGTGTGAGGCAATGGAGACTGTCAGTGTCAGTTTCTCACAGTGAGTGGGATTGCAAAATACAATGTTTGAAATATTGTAGTCTCGTCATTCGGAACCCATGATCCTCTCATGACAACATTTCTGCAGGTAGAGGGCGATAACGAATATAAAGTACACATTATTATTATTATTATTACCATCGAATACGCCAAGGATCATATTCCCATACCATATTAAGGCCCTTCCTGTTTTATTTACGGCGAGTGCTGAGCTGACACATCGATCTTTCGCTGGAGACTTGGATTTTCCGTGGAGTTTAAATTCCAAGCGAGCGGCGTAAACACTGTACACAAAAACGCCGATCAGCTGCGCGGTCTTCTTCACGTCTTCCACATTCCACAGTGGATTCTAATCTCGTAGGCTACTGTAAACGTGTAAAACAATTTGGCTTAGATTTTCTACTTTATTTTTCCCCACTTTTGTTAGCTTTAAAGTATTTCACAGGGGACTCAAGCGTCACAGCATCACACACGCCTTGCTCACAGCTGGCAGCCATTATGAATACTAAACAGTGAACACGCTGTTGCAGCCAGTATTGCCAACAGTTTTCTTGGATCCATCTTCAACATCACACACATTATGCAAACTTATCAGCAGTGGAATGAACTCGAACAAAGTTACTAAGTACACAGTGCAATAAGATATCAATATCATATTAAATAATTATTATTTTGCTACATACACCACTGAGAACAATAACTATTCATAGCCATCTACGTATGAAACACAAGAGTTGGTAACGAACCCGAATAACATACAACCTGTAATATATTTTCCATATTTATGCAGGGCAAAAATTTTAATTCATCAAGTCAGTTCACCAGAATATCTAACCAAACTGAAGAAAGCTCCTGACTTCAGGAACAAGTAACAAATCTAGGGAACTATTTGGCGCTGCGGAAGCCTTTTCACCGACCAGAAGTCTGACTAACATCAAAGGGACCACTTTCGATACGGAACAGTTGGCAGAAGAGGTACTCTACCTTTATGGAAGTTGATGCAGAAAGTAGCATAGCATTCCTCCTCCAGAGGAGCGGATGCAAAAGACGTCTGTTCTCCATCTCCGGAGTGGCGTAACTACCTGCTGTCATTAGCTCTAAAATGTTTCCTAACAAGCTGCCCGTAAAATAACACCATCACATCATTATGGCAAAATCTCATGGAATCGGAAACAAAGGTTAGGGCGTCCCCTGGAAGGGGCGCGCGTTGGCAGGGCCCAGTCAGCGTGAAAGGTATGCAAGGGTTACCATCGCACGGGCTGTGACGGCTAAACAAGCGAATTATCCCATCTTGTATCGCATCACTTTACTAAGTCTGGACGAAGTAGCGAATTAGCCACAGCCCTTGAGAGAAGGCATGTAGGCATCTGTAAGGTGCATAAGAAAAGTTGGAGTGGGGACAAGTTTATAACTTATGTGCAAAAGAACACGAAGAAGTGTGACAATCGCTTGATGTAACTCGTCTACGCTGGGGACAGAAGGAAATTCCAATTTTTCAGTGCAACGCTGCATAAACTGGGCTGAGCACGGAAACCTGATGGACACGTCGGATGGATAAAGGAATACCACACAGCCCATGGAATACTTGGGTATGGACAGAAGAACGACGACGGCCAAAAAATTCCCAATTAAGCAGAAACTAATCATCGCGAACAAATAGTACAAAAAAAAACGATACATCCTTGTTAGACAGAAGGAATCTCAAAGATGTTCTAGATGTTCCTTACGAAACCGTTATAATGCAACATCGACCAGTCACCTGTAAGCTGCGGGAAAAGTCACCATGATCCCAAAAATTCGCAGGAAATGGACTAAACAATCAAATAGTGGCGCCTGAAGGAGGAGGTCGATGTTGTTGCGAAAGTTACAGTGCCACAAATGACCATAGTTGAAGTGAGCCGGACTAAACTGAAAGACACCACATGCTCTGTTCTTGGAACAACTCAGGGCGACGACGACGAAGGTTTATCTATGACACGTGGCTTCGGAATGACGATGTTAAGGATGCAGTACGGTTGAAGGAACAGCTGTACCACGCGGTTCTTACTCATTGGAATGCCTACAAAGCAGCCAAAAGTAATGTGAAGGAGGTTATTGCCACAGCAAGAGCACACAGGTATGCAGGTGAAATCTGGTACGCCAGAAGACGAGCGGGATATTTAAAGGCTAGTCAAATCAAGGCAACGAAAAACGGAAGCCAACGTTTTTACAGCTTCAAAGAGGAATTAGATGATTTGCTACTCGACTGGAAGGAAGTGCGAGAACGCTGGCGGAACTACTTTGACAAAATTTCCATCTTGGAATTTCAGTATCTACCTATCCAAAACACCTCTGCTGTTGAAGGTCCAACGAAGGATAATGTCATCACTGAGGTCCAGGCTATGCTGAAGAAAATGAAACCAGGTAAAGCCACTGGCACCGATGATCTTCCGGCAGAGTTTTGTTTCTCTCAACTACGGGATGCAGAGTGTGGCCAGAATGAGCTTTTCAACCTGATCATCAAAGAAGGTCGAAAACCAACAGATGGTTAACGGAATATCGATTCAGAAATAAGTGAAATCCTGCCAATTCTTCTAATCACCGCCCGATCAGACTTGTGAGCCACGCAATGACAATTTTCGAACAAATCCTCGACAAAAGGATTGGCGATTTAGCCAAACTCAACACGAGCCAAGCTAGATTGGTGTAAAATTTTGGCACAACAGGAGCAATCCACGCTGCAAGGCTCTTAGTTGTTAGACATAGTGAAAAGAATAATAACAATCATCTCGACTTTCTGGACCTTGAGAAGTCCTTCATCAGGTACCTCAAGAGCTTACCTGGTCAGCGCTACAAGAATATGGCATTCCAGAGCACATTATTAAGGGGGCACAATTGCTTTATATAGAACCAAGGAGTTACATTCAAGCTGCCGCAGGAGCGTCTGATGACTTCCATAGAATGGTAGGAGTCCACCAAGGCCGTGCCTTATCATCACTGCTGTTCATTCTTGTGATGGACACCGTTACATCAGACCTGCACAAGCCAACACCATGGACACTTCTCTAAGTTAATGGCGCCATTTTGTCTGCAGAGAATAAGCTTGATATCCGCGTCAAACAGAAGATTGCAATAATCGACTGGCGCAATATGTCCCGCGCCTCAACAAAACGAAGACATAGTCGAGAAGATGAAACCGATTGAAATAATAACATTAAGTTATTTATTAGACCACCTAATCAATACAAAATCGTCTTGGATGATTTACATAAATTTGTTAGCTAATAGTGGGACATGTTTCGCCTTCTCTGAAGGCATCATCAGCCATAGTCTTAACCTTAAATTAAAAATAAGCGTCTAAATAACATGTAGTGATGAAATGAATTTTAAAATCTTGAAGAGATTTGAAGTAAAATAACATTAAAAATAACAATGATGGTTTGAAAATACAATGTGATGAGATACAATAGTGGAAGTATTAACAAAATTAACCTTAGAAGGCTGCTAAAACTAGTTACGTCAACGCAAACAGATCCCCCTCCAACACAAAACTTCAGTTATAACACACGTAGCAAGAAGTCTACTGTTGCAAATACTTCTTACTCATAATATTACAAGCTATCTTTGTCACCGTCAAGTAATTCCACTTGTATATGCTTTTTCAACTAGAATATCTACAAACTCACAATTTACAACATTTGAACATCACTTCAAATTTTGAGATGGTCCATAGTGATCCTATTTGAAACTGTTCTTCAACTTCTATTCACCAACTTCATATCCTCAACGTGTTCTACAACTTCACCATATGCATCTGACTTTCATCCTTTATCTTCAAGATCATAATGAACTTCGGATCTCTCGACTAACTTTGACTTTTACTCTCTCCTCTTTACTTTGATTACATAAGATTTTTCGCCATCGTCTAATTATAACCGCCATTACTATCAACTTTACTTTTATGCAATCTTACTACTTGTTGTATAACAATCTGTTGTTTTATTCCATTGTACTTATTTTAGCAGCCTTCTAAGGTTAATTTTGTTAATACTTCCACTATTGTATCTCATCACATTGTATTTTCAAACCATCATTGTTATTTTTAATGTTATTTTACTTCAAATCTCTTCAAGATTTTAAAATTCATTTCATCACTACATGTTATTTAGACGCTTATTTTTAATTTAAGGTTAAGACTATGGCTGATGATGCCTTCAGAGAAGGCGAAACATGTCCCACTATTAGCTAACAAATTTATGTAAATCATCCAAGACGATTTTGTATTGATTAGGTGGTCTAATAAATAACTTAATGTTATTATTTCAATCTACATCATCAATACGGACCAAAAATGATATTTATTACATGTAAAGATGAAACCGTGCGTGTTGCCGGTGAAAATACAGCACAAGTAGAGAAATTTGGCTCCACAATCTCTGATAATGGCGACTTACTGATGAAGTCACCTTAAGGATATAAAAAGCCAGGCTGAAATGGAGAATAACAACGGGCGCGTTGCGACCGTCAGATGAAGGGCCATCTGAAACCTAAGATCTACAAAACTGTTATCTGCCTTGTCGTTTCCTACGGCAATAAATGCTGGCCAGCTACAAAAGAAGTAGATCGCAAATTAAGCGTCATGGATACGAAGATGATTATTAGGAAGGCTGGCATTACTAGACTGAATCACAGTCCAAATGATGCTATTATGAAATGTTTTGTCGTTGCACCGATCCAGAAGAAAATTGAGAAAAGACATGTGCGCAGGTTTTGGAATGTGTTGCGTGCAGAGGACGATATATAGTTAAAGTCAGCGTATACACAGGAAGTCTTTGAAAAGAAGCGCAAGGCACGAACAAGACAGCAAAGGAAAGATACAGTGCACAACGACCCGAAAACCGAGACTACATACAGACATGGCCCGAAACCTAACTGGAGACAATGAATCACGACAGCGGATCATCCACCAGGCAGGACTAACACTAAAGAAGCAGAATAACAAAAAGCAGATATGAATATTCTACTATGAAAAATGGGATATAATGGATATTTTTCACATCCTAACATTCAACGTAATATGTTCAAATTCTCTCTCCTAAAGCCTACGTCCAATATTTATAAATGACTTAGTGTTTGAATGACAGAGTACTTCTCGATTTGATGTTTAAGCAACTATATGAAATGCATTATAAAGAAAAATGAATAACTGAACAAAATAAACATTTCAGAATGATGTGTGTTAATCGGGCGTGACAGAATAGCCGTGGAGGAGTCAGTCAGTGTATTCTGGACTGAACGGAAGTTCGTCTTAGACAGCAGACAATCAGATTCATCAATTTGGTATTTTAATACGGTCAAGTCTATAATTATGAAGACCGTGGAGGAGTGGCAAAAATGGCTGGTTCAGGACCATGTGTCTCTAGACATGAGTCTCTTCACTAATTATTTAGCACAGGGCAAAGTGTCTCTCCACAAACGGAAGGTAACCTTGTCACTAACTGGTGAGATCACGGCCATGTGTCACTACACAAATTAAAGTTAACCTCATCACTAACTGTTTTGCTCAGAGCTATGCTCTCTCCACAACAGGAAGGTAACCTCATCACTAAGAGGTAAGCTCAAAAATATTTGTCTTTCCACAAGTCAGCAATTAGGAAATTTTATTATCTTCATAACCTTTTCTTATGTAATTCAGTACCAAATTAACATGGCAAACCTTTTAGACATTTAAGTTGCTGCATGATATTTGTAGACTGCTGAAATGAGAGTCAGGACAAGATAGCACCAGAGGTTAGATATAAAAAGTGGGAAGCAGTAGATACAGTAAGACCCGGTCGAATGAATCCTTCAGAAGCATCTAAAACATACGATAAACAACGGACTAAACTACGTGGACAATGGATTATCCTCGGCCTTGTATACCAAGGAAAAAGTATACACACAAAAGGCTTGCTGCTTTGCTGGTTGGAGAGTGACCCTGCATGATATATGTTTAGGAAGAATGCTAAATTAATCTCCATCCAAAAATAGAAATATGCATTGTGAAATAATTATTTTGTGTGAAAAGTATTGATAAGCAACATTCTTATTGGTGGTCATATTACAAGATTGTTTTCTAACGTAGCCTACTGTGTCCTGTTACACAAGAATTACTCAGAAACCGGAGAAATTCAACCTCAAAGAGTTGACGTATTTGGGCGTTCCTCAGTTGTGTGCATGGTTCTAATCTGACTAATGAGAGAGTGCACTGGGCAGTTCTCAGGAATTAAATGAATATTTCTTGCCACTGGTTGTGAATGTCAGGATAACACAGCGCCAGATGGAAGATGAGTGGGAAGCAGTCAACGCATCACATAACAGACGAGGAGACTCTCACTACCCACAAAATCAAATAAGCCTTTCAGACTTCATAGTTTCCATCAATAATCTGGTTTGAAGTCAACCCTTAAGCTATGACTAGCCATTGCAGAGGCTGCCAATACAAGGGCGCGGCTAAGAGCACTAACCCAAGCTTAAACAATCATTTCCCATGGATTATCAAAGATCGTTTCACACAGTAACCAAAAAAGGTGTGACAGCAATAAATGAATTAGCAAGTACTCCATTGGCACAGCTACAGTTCGAGAAACACTACTGCATTAAAGGTTTGAATATAGGATATACATGTGTGCTGCTCTGTTACGTCACTGATAAAAATAATTTTGAAATAAATTTATATCATTAGATTATTTTTTACCTACTTTTACGAGATAATAAATTCACCTGATGAATTCTGGAAATTTCTTAGGCAACCTGCACAAAATATAAATCTTCTATTGTAGCTATCCATTTTATTAGTTTATATTAATTGTGTTAATGTGTTTCCAGTCAACACAGTACAAGCACTTCACTGACAATGAGCACTAAAATGAAAAGTGGGGAAATGGCGACATTCAGCAAATGTGACCGCAACACTGGAACAAAGATAATTCACTACCACAATATCTTGTTATGCTTAAAACCATGTGGAAGTTTTATTTGAAAACTATGTTATTTAAGATGTAGGACTACTGAACTGAACGTTTCATTTCTACAGCAAATTATCTGCTTTGGTGTTCACAAATGGAGGAATTTGACTTAACACAACAGAACTGGAAAGTTTAAAATATGACATTCTTTGTGTTATTGCACTATTGAACTGAGCCATAAATATATTGATTAATGAAGCTATGTTAGTTTGGAATTATTATATTGTTTGCAATGTACATAAAAAATAACAATCTTGAATTTGTATATTTATTTTGTAATCTTCAATTTTGCCTCTTTCTGTGCACCACTCTTGATACAAACATACAAAATGACTGAGAATATCTGGAGGTGATAGTTGCAGATGGCATTTCAGATGATAAAAATGTGAACAAATTATTCGGTGACAGTGAAAGAACGAATACAGCTTTCACCCTTGCTTAAAGGTATAAAACTAAGAAACAATTCTAGGTTCTGTTCAACCCAATCAACACACATCACTTTACAAGTGAACTATTTATTTAGGGACATGTTTCGTCTCTAGTTGAGACTTCATCAGCCATTAAATCACATGGTAAATTACAAAACTCAAATTAGACACTCAAAAAATGTTAAAAAATGGAAGAACCCAATATCTTTTTAAGGACTATTTGGGAAATGCAAAATATATAAATATATACTTAAAATGCATTCCATTTTATTTGCGAAATGACATTGGAATGAATTCCATTCTAGAGGGACCAGCCATAGGGGGGGGCCTCAAGATGAGCTAAATACAACTAAATACAACTTTTCATATAAAAGGATTTCTTTCTGTAAAGAAATTTAATCTCTTTTCTTAACCATAAGTGGTTGACCTTGTTTTGAATCGAAAGGTGAAACTAAGATGATATA
Source organism: Anabrus simplex (assembly GCF_040414725.1). Taxonomy (NCBI): domain Eukaryota; kingdom Metazoa; phylum Arthropoda; class Insecta; order Orthoptera; family Tettigoniidae; genus Anabrus; species Anabrus simplex. The sequence goes on along the minus strand of NC_090274.1, from coordinate 98,366,679 downwards.
ATTTTTCTTTGGGAAGGTTTTGAGAATTTGGGAATTACTTTGCTTACTAGACATTTCTTTTAAAATACTATGTCTTTTAAAATTTTTGCTAATCTGATTTTGAAATTCATGAACCTATTTAAAACTTCCTTACCCTGGTTGGCTTCATTAGTACAATTCACAAACTTAATTGTGTAGATATTTCTGAAGTGTGTTTGTTTAAAACAAATTTAAGCACAATTTACGAACATCACTGTGTAGATCTGTATTGACACAGTTAAAACTAACAAACAATGCTAGGTTTTGGTCCACCCAATCAATACACATCAAGTGAACTATTTATTTAGGAACATATTTCGTCTCTATTTAAGACTTCGTCAGCCATAAAATCACGTGGTAGATTACACAGACCTCAAGATACAACTTTTCATTTAAAAAGGATTTCATTCTGTAAAGAAATTTAATCTCTTTTCTTAACCATAAATGGTTGACCTTGTTTTGAATCGAAAGGTTAAACTAAAATGATATATTTTTTCTTCGTAAATAAACAGTTCATTTGTAAAGTGTAGTGTATTGATTGGATGGAACAAAACCTAGCAATGTTTCTTAGTTTTAACTGTGTTAATACAGATCTACACAGTGATGTTCGTAAAATGTGCTTAAATTTGTTGTAAACAAATACACTTCAGAAATATCTAGCTCTACCAGAGATTTTTTGTAGATAGATTAGAAAAAAACTACATGAAGGGTCATTAAATATGATCTAAAAGTTCCTGAATATTTTAGATAAAATTAGCCTATATAATTTTAAGATATTAGTGTTTAAATGTAACAATTTAAAGAAAGGATTAAACTGATGAAAACGGCCAGTTTTCGGATATAAATCATCCACTACTGAACACAACTCTGAATAGGTACTACATATTCCATACTGTGTAGGGTATGTGGTGTACGTACTTTGTTTCTTCTTTGATGTTTGGTACCAGCTGGTTAATTGAACCCGGATCTGTGAATATTTCCTCCTTAATACCTTCGGAAGGCTATAAGTAAAAAATAAGAAAAGTATAATTAAAAGGGAATAAAAATATATATGACTAAACAGGAAATAGCTGAGAAAATACGTTTCATATTCGCACAATAAGAGTCTAATTAATTTATCTCCCAATGTAAAAATATAAGAATGGAAAGGAACAGTGAAATCAAATTGAATCAAATCAAAATCACTTCATTTTCAAAAGAGATATCTACCGCGATGGCAAATGGTACACAAGAATACATTATTGACAAGCACTAAACTTTAAATTAAGAAAAGAAGACATTTTCCTAAAACACAGTATTATACAATTCACACGAACAATTTTTCTATTAATCACACAGCTCATGCTTAATAAATTTATATTATTTACAAGATTCTACACATAATATCTTCTGTACTTACAAATATAATCAACTCATATATATTATGTGGACTTACTTCAAATAATACTATAAAACTGCTGTAAGATTGAAATACACATTGCATTTATTTATTTCCTTTTTACCCATTTTGGAACGTAACAAGCATAAGGACCTGCTGCATCTTAATCAGAGCTCCTTTCACCACTTCTAGTGATAAGAAAGATATGAACATGAAAATGAACACATAATAGAATAGCAGTAGGCAGGGTAGCAATAGAGAAGGAGGAACACAAAAAGAACAAATACTATCTCTAAATGCTTACCCAATACCATTCCTTGCTTCCTTTTCAGAGAAGGAGGAACACAAAAAGAACAAATACTATCTCCAAATGCTTACCCAATACCATTCCTTGCTTCCTTTTCGGTTTCTGTTGATCCCTATTTCCACATTGACTAGCTATTTTCTTTATCCTCGTATATTCACAATCCCCGGTTCCCACTTTTCCATATATGACTCGTTGCCTCTTTGTTCATTTCCATAATCCTATTTAGTTTCTTTCCCTAATGACCTCACTGTAATATAAAAATAAACCCACATCGTTCCTATCACTTTATTAACAAGTGGACAACTACAGAAATATCCATCAACCCTCTCTGCTCAACACATTAAAACCATCAAGCAAAATACAATCAATCAGTCTATCAATCAATCTATCAACCATGAAATCCATCAATCACCACTGATCAGCATTTAGGAAGGTGGCAGACTTGTTTAACAGTTGTTGAAAAAAAAAATTGTGGAAATTTATGAAACAACTCTCTTGGTAAATTATTTCAATTATTAAATCATCTTCATACAAGCCTATATTTGCCAAAAATTGTCCCTATGAATTCTAACTTATCTTCATGTTGTGACCTTTCCTACATTTAAAGAATATGACTTAAAATTATTGATAACTAACATCATTCCAAGCCATCTCTCCAATGACATCTGAGAATATATTGCTTAGTCAAACAGCCTGTCTACTTTTTCGAGGTCCTCCCAGTACAAACTTCACAATATTTCCGTAACAAAACTATTTTGTCAGAAATCACCCGCGAGGAATGGAGCTGATTCTGTGGATTACTTCCTGTTCTCTAATCAAGTAATCCTGGTGACGGTCTCATGCTCTAATTGAGGCCTTGCTGGGGATTTATGTTCCCTCTCCTTAACAACCTATAAATTACCTCATAATTTCATTAAGAGATCCATAAATTTTATTTTCAATCTTCTTTCGGTGAATACCTCAATGAAGATCTATCCTTATTTCAAATACCTAGGTATTTACAGAGATCCCCATGAAGAACTTTCACCCCATCAACACAATAATTAAAACAGAAAGGACTCCTATCACACAACCTGACTTTCCACCCCATTCGCCACCTTACCATTGCCCAATGTCACTCTCACAATCCTGTCAAGAGCTTTATATATGCCAATCGTGATATACTTGACCTCCAGAATCTAAAATGCCTGCTATAATTTGCTGGAATCCAGAAGATGAGCTGCAGTGGAGTAATGTTTCCTAAACCTGAACTCACTTCTATCGAAACGGTTAGTAATGGTGTATAACATAATCTTGAAGAATCAATACCAAGAGCGTGCATCCAAAACCAGTCAAGATGACTAGAGTGTAATTATTGGTTATGTTTATCAAAATTTTATTTATACGCAGGGTGTTACTACACCAAATCTTAATTCATCTGGTACAGCTGCTGCATACATCCAATTCAGCCTACAGATTTGGTTCTATATCTCAATCAATTGACTATAGTATATGCCCAGAAATATTACCATTTCTAGTTATATATTTTTTTAACTTATTTGCAATGCCGTTTTTATTGTAGGCCCATGTGGACATGGAAATTAATTTCAAAGGACTGGGTGAAACTGTTAACTGCGTCAGGTATTGTAAAAGGACATGACCATAACATTCGCGACACGACCAATACCTCATTAGTGATGGGTGCGATGCCCATTTGCTGGTGAATGGCGATACGCATCGTCTAATGGAGTATACTCATTCCCATGCAATATAATTGGCACTCCATAGTGTGTCATTCCACTATTTCAGAAATTAAGCTCAATCGAATTAAGACGAACGCGATTTCTAATAATGAAGTCAGACACAATGAATAAATTATATAAAATCTTAAGGAATTTGAGAGTAACGCAAAGTCGGAATGAATGAGATCGTGATGGCAGTGACCAAGACAAAATTGATATTCGAATTGTTAAAACCAACACTGTTTAAAAATCACAAATGAAAAGCTAACTCAAGGGACTGGACGTGTTCGGAGCAAAAAGCTGCATAAAGCATATAAGATATTAATAACGAGAGAAGAAATCAAGAAAGGAAAGATATTTATAACGTCTAAACAAGAATTTAAGAGTTGAACATATAAAAAGATTAAATAATACGCGTAAAATATTGAAATACGAGACTTACAAATTGATTAGCAGTGGCATATAAAAACTACGCAGTTAAGGCCGTGACTATAAAAGCAGATATTCGATACATCGCAGCTTAAACGATCAATAACTAGAAAAGCCATTCTATACGAGATAAACTTGAAATGTTAGCGGCCATATTGGAGATCTGATAGCAACTGAGATTATACGAAGCAATATTAAGCGGAATGAAGAAGTTAAATTATGTTAGAAGGCTTTCGAAACGAAACATGTCACGGCTGATTTCATCGATGTATTTCGTCTTTTCAACCGAGCTTATGAAGGAAACCATGGCTTTCTAAGGAGATTTGGGATTGACTATCTGGATGATTCCCAGCTGGACCGACATGGCACAGATGACCCCCTGGTTCCCGATGACACCACGATGACCGGGCAAGCAGGGTGACCAAGTAACATATATAATTCCGGAAAGCGACGGAAAAACATAAGTTTCATTAATAAAATAGAAGGATCGATAAATGGAAAAAAAGGCTAATGTTTTTGTAGTTAAAGGCCAAAGTAATAGATATGTGTTTAGTGTCTTCAGAATGATTTATATGATATTAGGTTCTCGCGAGAGATTTGTATGTGGCGATGATATAAGTCTTCATCACAAATAAAAGAACCCCCAGTTTGGGAATGTAATAAAGTGATAATAATGTTTCAATGGGAGCAAAGAGTTCCAATTAGCCATATCATGTGTGAGGTGTATAAGAGGAATAATTTTAGGATATTCGATACGTAATACCAACTGATATTATGATAAGTAGAGGTTATATGTTACCATAATAAGTTAGGATATATGTTAGATTTGGATATTATGGCCGACTGAAGACATGTGAATGTTATTTAAGAAGATATTAATCCGATACGACGAGTATTTGAAAATAAGGTTATTTAGCGTCATGTCATATATATATATATATATATATATATATATATATATATATATATATATATGCTAACTGTATGAAAGAATATGAGGAGATACGAGAAGAAATGAGTTATATGTAGATATTATGATGTTATATGAAGAAAGTGGAGGATATATTGAAGGAATAAGTAATTCTACGACGAAATATGAGATGTAAGTGATGTATTTGAAATGTTAGGAAAGATATATTGACGCACAGTGAGATCATACATGTTCATTACCAATGATAATATATTGTCCGAGAATCCATACCATATGTTAATGACGACGTGCTAACACATACATGAAATGTTATTGTAGATTAAGATCATCAAAGGGAATTCAGATAAGATTGATTTCATTACTCACTTGGATGTTTCAACCTGATACTTCTACTCTGAAATCACATTTTTACCAAAATAATGATGGCACACGTAGGTCAACTTGGATAGTTATTACTATATTGTATAACAAATCTAATTTAAAATAGATATTACATAGTGTCTTCAAAGATGATTTTCCGTAGCGAAAATACTGCCAATAACACGCATATTAGTTCATTTATTGTATATTTGCGCATATTTGAGAATATTATTACCTTGTTATATACGTCCAATTATGATTTGCGTTTAATAGTGAATGAATATCAAATATGATGATGGTTAATATTACAATTAATTTGAAGAGAAGCAGATTTCATTTCGTCACGCTGTGGACTAATATGTAACAATTACGCGAGTTAGGTGATGCCTAGATGTCTCCACTGAGCACCTTACTGAGCTTTAATATACTTTTTTTTAGAATTTGTTTTACATCGCACCGACACAGATAGGTCTTATGACGACGATGGGTTAGGAAAGGCCTAGGAGTGGGAAGGAAGCGGCTGTGGCCTTAAATAAGGTAGAGAAGCAGCATTTTCTTGGTGTGAAATTGGGAAACCATGAAAAACCATCTTCAGGGCTGCCAACATTGGGGCTCCAACCCACTATCTCCCGGATGCAAGCACACAGCTGCGCGCCTCTAATTGGACGGCCAACTCGACCAGTAGTTTTAATACAATCGATATCTCTGATACTCCAGGTTACATTACTTTTGCAGGATTACTCTCTTCAATGATATTGCTATTAGTTTCCATTGCATTCGATCTAGTCCCACACAAGCTGTTCCTTCTCAGATGACAGCATGGAAGGGGACGTCCTCGTATGTACCCATTAGCACAGGAATTTCATATAGTATAGATAACTCCCTCAATTCGTAACAGCAAAGCCTGAAAGAACTTGTACATAATTCCCCCTACTGTCCTAACAACAAGCTAATATGCCACTGCTTGAAATGGGCAATTCCTGCAATATACCGCAAGTAGCAATGATACCAACGTCCACAAATTATGTATATGGCAAAGAATCTTACAACAGTATCAGCTGTTGTATGGCCAGGTAACAAAGCCAGATGTCACAAAACACCTAGCAGTGCATTACAATACTCTGTGGAAGACATAGGAACTACTTGAAGGTAATGAGAATATTCATATAAAAACTACAACATTTCTAACGAACTTCAGAATTAATGGTTTAAAATAAGGGATGTGGTAGTAGTGGTGAATGATTTTTTAAGAGTTGGTACAACTACACAACCATCCTCTCAAAGAGTGGGTGTCTCACTTACATGAACGTGACATATCAAAAAGGCTTCTTTAAGACATACCGGAGGCAAAAAAGATAACCTCCATAAATCCAGTACCTAATAATAATGGAACTGAAGCAAAGTATTACAGTGAAACCTCGTTAGAGCGTTCGTCATTGACACCTTATCTCACTTAGCACGTCGTAAATTCGAAGTCACAATGCTCATCGTATTAAATCTATATAAAAATACGTCACTTACCACGTCACGAATTTTCGCTGTTACTGCTTAGTACGATCACATTTTCCTAGTCCTGAAAATGTTATTTGTCATCCCTTGGGGAAGGAACGTGATTTCGAACTCCGGTAAAAGCGATGGCCGCAGCTGCGTGATAAATGGAAAAGGCCTTGAATTCTTTAAGTTCACAGAATAAATTTCACCTTCAGGGAGCCTCAGAAACGCTCAGTTTTTGTTGCGGGTCAGCAGTGAAACTGCTGAATAACACAATGAGCCTGTTTGTGCTTGTATTTCACATTCGATTTAAAAGTTAGAAATGCATTTCGTGTTTAGTTGCACAATGACGGGTAGCAAATGTCTGTCGCGCAGTAGCCTACATCTGCAACATAATCGTGGGAAGTTGACCACCCACTGGTCCAAAATAAAATGCTTTCTCTAACATTTGTTTTAGAAAGAGTGTGATGTGCATAATACTATGATATTTTTACTGACCATATTCAAATATTTTCATATTTGTGCACTTTTCAGTGCACAATTTTTATGTTATAAGCCCCAGCGGAAAAGGTCTCATATTTGTTCTCTCGTGTGTTTTCAACTCTCAATAGTCTCTCCTTGTAAAGTTTCACTGTACCCGTGGATATACGACGAGAAATCCGAATATGTCGGAAAATCGTATGTACTGTTTCGATATCCCCGTTGGATATTTTTTATACATTTATTCAGTAGTATGTTTTCTTGTTTAACACATTCATTTTCCTTGTCCCATGCAGAAACGTTTTAACGATGTTCCAGTGTGTTTAAATCAACAGAATTGGTAAATATGGCAAAGGTCTGGCTTCAAGAAATAAAATTACCAAGTTTTGACGAGACTATATTTCGAAGGCATTTTTGAAAATATGATCACTAAAAATTAAGGCCTCATTGGAATAATAAAATGTCAGTATAACACCTCATCCCTGAAAGTTTAGACAAAGACGACCATAAAAACACATTGCCATGATCGAATCCAATGTCACCATATTGTACAACTTAAGCTGATTGCATCAGAGTATGTGAAGCACATCCTTGAATCCACAAATAAGCATGTTGATTAAGGCTCACTTTATGCTGTTTAACCCTTCTCCTCTGAGTGGCATCGAACCAGATTTAATATTCCATTGCATGTAACTGAGAAAATATGGACGCTACATGCCCAAAACCTTGTGTATTTGTTCATCTCGTTCAGTAGTAGTGACATGATTTAAAAATATTTTTCAGTTGCTGACTTCTCTACTTGTTCAATAAATTAAATATATGATGGACCCATCCATTCATTTCAAAGCTTCCCTGGTCACCATAGAAACAATGTTTGACTACTTCCATGACTAGAGAGTACTTCAGTAAGGAAAGTAATATTATGTTCATTGTTTCAGTGTTCAAGTATGGCTGGTCATCAGCGGATATGTGAGCAATCTGTACAAAATATATTGTATGAAATTAGTAAGAGTGAATATGAAGAGGAAGCTGATGATGCATTGGCTGATCCTGATATTATGTTTCCCAAAAAACTCATGATGAAGATCACGTTTCCCTCGAGGGAGAAGAAAATGATCTGATAATAAAATACAACATGTGGTTGACTGTACATCATGATATGTACATATCTCGAAATAGGACAGAATGGAGAAAATAACCCTATTGTAAGGTACATTCAACATATACAGTAGAACCCCTATGTAATGTTTGTACAGGTACCCAATTCTTTTAACCTTAAATGGGGTTTACACTAAATCGAGGTTTCAGTAGGAAGCACGCCATTTCCCGAGATCTTTGCGTGTTTAACATAAATTATACCATCGTACAATATTTACACAATAAGAGCATTCATTAAACAGAACAGATGTTTCCTCACACCAACTGTACAATGAGAAATAAGAAACATTTGGGATGATATGATAGGAAAGAACACAGGAGAATGAATTCAAAATGAGCATTTTTAATTACAAAGTCCAGGCATGCCATATGATCTGACCAGACCGGAAAGTATAAACATAAACAAGTTTATGATAAGACTATTACGCAGTTGAGGAACGTAAACAAATATTGAAATCTGAAAGTTCTTGAGAGAATTGACACACAGAAAGTTCATTTTCACATAAATTTAAAAAGTGATCCAAATAAAGGAATAGACATACATCTGCTTCGTAATGGATACAAAATAGTATACAAGCACTCCAGAATCAAGCGCAGTTTAGAATACCCTATGGTCTAAGAATAAGTTCCATACCAGTGTGAAAATTTACACCAGTATGACACAAAAATGTTGCCCGCTCTCCAACAACCAAAGAATGACTAAAGGTAGTAGAAGACAAGGAGAACTACTTATACAGACCAGTTGAAGAGGTTAGGTACAGGAAAAGTGATGACACATGGTACTAGAAACGCTGAGAAAAACCATGAAGAGTGTAGAGTGTAAAATCCAAAACCAATGATGTCATCCATGTTTAACGACTGTAGTCCTGTAACTGTGATAGTGTGCACATGTCAAATGCCAGGAAGAAGGAAGCAGTAAATGATGAATGGGGCGGAGTGAATTGACGATGTTAAAAAGTAGTCAGTTGTAGCTATCTACTAACAAGAAAGGGAAGATAAAAACTATACCTCATCAATCTCTATTCCTATGCAACCTACAAAAAAATTCAACTATTTTGGATAATACAAGAACTACACCAACAGAAAAAGGGTTTGAATCAGAATTCCAGCAACATATGACAGACATGTCAAGCAGATACACTGTTGATTTCCCTATTAAGAAATACTTCAAAACTTGGTAGATCAAAACAAATGGCAATTCAGCATGTCCTGTCCTTGGAAAAAAATTTAAACAAAATGGGAAGTTCTGCCCGGTATATATTGAATTCATGTGAGAATTCGAGTCACTGGTTCACATGAAAGAAAGAAATGTGAAATGCTCGTAGGAAGAAAAATCACTATTAAATTCCACATCAAGATGTCATAATTCTGTCAAGTTAAAAAACAAAAACACTTGTTTTCTGTCAATACTGACAATGGCATAAGTCTGAACTACATCCAACATATAGGGCCATCTATTCAAGAACATCTCTTCTCTATAATCATTGCAGGCTCAACAAATAGCATTTACAGCAGACATAGGAAAATGTATCTTCAGGTGAATATCAAGATTAACATTTACAATTCATGATGTGTACTCTGGCAAGATAGGCCACATCAGGCAATTAAAACATACGGAGTCACAGTGGTAACCTACACAATAGCATACCTTGAAACAAGATGCACGAATAAATTCAAAGAATGTACAAGCTCCCCTTATGCAGGAAACATCATAAATCAAGACTTCTGTGTAGATGCATGCCTCAAGTGTTCTAAGTTGAATGCAGACACTTCTGAACAATTAATGCAAAATACACAAAGGGTGCATGCAACCCCGACATACCCATTCCTTAACACTAGAACAGATTATCTTGGCCCAATTCTGGGTCTGAAACTTTGATCGTTTACATACCTACATGGCATCATTCCATATCTTAAAAATCAACACAAACGACCGATACCTTCATGGTGTTGCACTTTCTATTTTCTTAAGTGTATCATATTAATATGTCTAGATTTTATCAAAATCAAATCGAGAGCTAATTTGTGCCTGTGAGTGTTAATGTCCTTCTAATGGTTTGATTATTATTATTATTATTATTATTAAATTTTGGTCAGTGTATTTCATTCTATTTTTCCTTGTTCTTGTTATGTGATCTCTAATTGTGCTGTAATTTTGTGTTTTATCCTGTGTTGGTTTACTTAACATTATGGGATCATTCTTCTCGCTGTTTTGGGGTCTAATTTCAATTATGCCTCATACACACATTATGCTGTTCCCAAAGCCCCTCACTTTAAATGTTATAACAATTTCGGTCACTGTAAAGTGAAATCTTAATTCAATCCAACTATCATTCAATGTATTAATAATTGTACCTCACCTCCGCTCATTCAAATAAGCGCCTTAATGAACTCCTCTACGGTACAAAAGTTGAAACTGATACTACACGAATTTGGAACTTTAATCAGAAGATGTCACTACTGAAATATTAAGTTTCCTAAACAGATTGAATTTCTCCTTGTTTTGTTTGGCTATACATCAAGATGTTTGAACATTTTTCCACAGATGTCACTACCACAAACTCTGATCATGCACTCTGGTGCAAGGTGAAAGAACTTATAACTTAAAGAAGTTTCGTATTTTGAAGTTTTCATAACTGAATCTATGTTCATTTATTTTTGGACTGGCAACACTTCTTTTCTTTCCACCACTTTGAATCTAGCCAATCAGGAATTTTTGTAATTAATTTCCAAACAATCCTGCATTTCTTGTTCACTTTGTGCTAACTAATAATAATTGAGAGGGTGTGGCCAGATCAGTCCTGAATTCTCTCGAACCTTCCCCGAGGGTATATAAGTTGCGGCTTTTCGAGTTTCCTTGTCAATTGATCGCCGTCTTTCTAAGTGTGTGTGTTAAGGCAAGAGGCCGGGCGCCTCTTTCTTCAGCCGGCAGAACATCTTCCAGGTAATGGCCCGTTAATCCTATCTTTCTTTCTGTCTCCGCAACTTTATCTGAGGGGAAGGTCCGAATCTTAACTATCTAACATTCTTTTCTAAAATGTAAATTTTCGTTTGGCTAATGTAAAACTTTATAAAATCTGAAACTGTAAATTGGGCATTGAGAGTGAGTTACCCTCTCGAGATCCCCTTCATCTTGGATTCAAGTGACTACGATTTCGTAACCTTTCGTTCCTGTAATGTATTACAGGTTTTCCCATGCACACCACCTCAGTAGTTCGGGACTAGCCCCAGTTTCACCAGCCAAGATCCCTGTAGGTTTTAATATTTCATTATCTCAGAGCGCAGTGTATGCCTCCATTCTGGTTGTGTTTGGGCCGTTTATTTGACATGCTCTTTTTCGCAAAGGCCCTGTAGATCGAGTATTAGATACCACTGTATCAAAATATTTCTATTTGTAATTTGTGCCTTGTGAGGCCAGAGAGTGTAACATTTTGATGTAATATTGCCTTGAGCGTTCTGTAAGCAACTGAGAGCCCGTTAGCTCTTTACCAAATTTTATAATAGTAAAGAGTGGCTCTGGAAGGGTAGATATTTTATTTAGGGAGCAAGTGATCTTGAATTAGGGGATATCTGCCCTTGACTAAATTGTTCCTTATTTTGACTTGAAGTTTTGTAAACAGGATCTGGTATCTCTGAAATTTGAAAACTAGGGGCTTGAAGCCCAAAATGGTTAAAGTTCTGAATCTTGGATTTTTCCAAATCTGGTTTCAAGATTGGCATTGTACCTGATTGTTACTTCACTTAGTGGAAATTTGTTTGTTTTTATATGCTGAAAGGTATATAAGATATATAACCTTTGTTAAAATTTTAATTCAATTCTTGATATTGCAGTTAGACCCATTCAAGACCGCACCTTCTTTCACCATCCCCGCATTCCACACATACCCCAGAACAACAATAATTATTATTTATCTTCTGTAACTAGGCCATTCTAGGGAATTGAAATTTGTTTCTCCTGTTCTTAATTTTCCTTTGGTTCACGCTCACATGTCTTATTCACATCCATGTTTTGTTTTTTTCTCCCATTATTTATTTGTTCTGGCGCTAAGTTCTTATCTCTTATTTTGTGGATGCTTTCAGTTTAGCAGGCCTTGCCTGTTATTGATTAATGATAACTTTTGCTTGGGTAGCTGTATGCTTCAGTTCGTGTATCATAGTTCTCTTAATGTCAAAAAACCTGTTTTTGAGCTATTAGCATTCGAAGTTTTGCTTATAGTTTTCCAATTATTTTTTTCAACAACTAACTTTAAATAAACTTTACACTTTCTGCATGGAAGTCACCTTATTACACCCTAATTTTCTTCTATCCTATTCTTTAAAAATTGCCAGGTATCTAATCTTTATTGGTAACCTAACATTATTGGCAAGGGCTTATTTAAATAAACATCAACTGTTTGTTTAGTACTTAACAGAGACATTGGCCCTTTTAACACATTGCAGGCCAGGATAAAATGCATTTGTATCAGTTAATATCCCAATCTTGATGAAAAATGGCATTGGCTCTGTTAGAACCAAGCCACAGAATTGTGGACCATTAATATTGTTTTTCCACTGTAATATTGTAATTGGTATGGGGAGTTTTCTACCATGTATTATTGTCATTGAAATTCATTTATTTATCCGTGTGATTTTATTTGCTGTTCAAGTCACATTTTGAGTTTGTGTGCGTCCGTGTTTCCATAATTGTTCAAACATTCATGTAAGAATGAATTGAAACAAAGTTCAATTAAATCAGATTAATATTTAGTTACTGGCCAGTATTCTATTTCTTAGAGAGGTATACCTTAACATTAAATATTAATTTTGTAAAAGAGTCTCAGGTTCATAGTAATAATCCAGAAAGGTGTCGAACTTTCAGTATCCTTATTGCTTTCGTAATTTGTTCAGAGTTATTAGTGGTCATATTTCTTGTAATTTTATTCATTTGAAATGGTAATTCAATTGTGAATAATATGAAATTTAACTCTTTATTCATTAAGTAAATTTAACTCCAATTCTAATTGCATCTCTTCATTTGGTAGTGTTGGTTACTTTGACCTGTCGACTAATTAAGAGCTAATTTAAGATCTTGCCCTCTTACCTGTCTATTATCCTGGGCCCCTTCCACGTTTTATGTTCATATGCTGCTGCCCCAAGTAGGTAATTTTGTGCTTTGATGTTCTTTTCTGTTGTTTTACTGTATTCATTTTTGTGTTCTTGGCCCATTACAAAATGGGCATTGAAATACCCCATAACAACATATTCACACCGAAAGAAGATGACAGAAATGCTATGCAGTGGACGATTGCAGTGATCAAATGGGTATCATGGTAGTGACGGATTCATTCATATAACAAATGTTCACGTGAGTAACGGTCAACATACAAGGACAGTATCTGTTATGAAGTATGAAACAGAAACAGAAGTGTTTATTTATTCATTGCCAGTTTAAGTAATGCTATACGTTACAATACACTAGTAACATCATAGTTGGAAGAATAAGAATACTTTTGCTTGCCACAAGAGGCTACAATGTGTGTAGTATAAAAGTGATAGCTCACAGTAAGCAAGCATATCCCTTGCAACTTATCCCTACAAATAATTGTATTATCTAGAAATCAATAATTAATATCATCAATAAGAATACAAATGTGTTTCATTTGGATGCAACTAGTAAAGTATCCAGTAACTGTAAAAAAGAATGTATCTTATAGCAAATCTGTGTTCAAGAATACTTACGAACACAAAAGTATTGGTATGAATAATACCAGGTCACAAATGATAACACGGTACTGGTCTTTCGGGTAATCCTAACTGCTACACAATACATAATGCCAGTTCGTGGAACAACTTGAAGGAAAAGTGAAAATTAGGTAAGTAAACAGTCAATCTCATAAAAAAGTATATTTTCCATAGGACTATCAATCGTATGCATTGAAATGAACGGTCAACCACTGATATCTGTTGAGCCATTTTTAAACTATTTTGATTACCTGCAGATGGATTATCAAATCATGTACATTACCTCAAGAGTGTTTTCCTGTGTTGACCCTGGTTCTGTTAACTCTGATTTAACTTCATTTTTCAGAACTACCATATCTGATAGATATTCAATACTTTCCTGTGGAAAATAAGATATTAGGTATGCATTAAACATATATCTACAAATACAGTCACCAACAAATGAACATGATAATTCATTATCTGCCAGTATAACAGTTACTTTCAAAATTTCACTTATGTTCAAGAAAGATTTCTACCATCAGAGGATTGTTAATACCAAAGGATGTACTGAGAATGGGCTTCCTCACTCCTTACGTCAGAGAAAGAATCGGACTGAAAACCAAATATAAAATGTGATACACATTCTAGCAATATCAGAATATATCCTAGAAGAGACGGAACTGGGGCCATCTCGCACAGAATTTGGAAGGAAGCTGCCATAGGCATGGACACTAAATTGTATGTACTGTACCCGGACAATATACTGTACCGGTTACGACCTGTACACGAGTCTTTTTTGAGTATAAATGACATTTAATTATCACGCGTAATGTTCTGAGCATGCCTGGTTTGTTTACCGTCAGCGGGGCAGGCAAGCGAGTGAAGGACAGCTGTCAGCTGTGACGTAGCCACAGGGGCTAGCTAGACCGCCCGCCCGTCACACCACGTGTTCCCAGCCTGGACTCGTATATTCTAGATTCCACGTCACATCTTCCGGAATGTTCGACGGGGGAAATTTTGTAACTCCCGTAATAATTACGCTAGCGGCTTGAGCGATATATCATCTTGTTTGGGATCACCTGAACGTCGCAATGCTCGAGTTTCAAGTAAATCCATCAAGGGATTCAGGAGATATTCAGTCAAGCCGTATTGTGACGTAGACGTCCCGGATCTAATAAAAGGAGGGCCCACTGTAGCCTGTTCACTCAGTTGCAGCTGAGTAGTCAGCGTGGACACTCTCGCTGCTACTATCGTCGTGTAGTGACAGTCCCGACGAGGAACTCTGTAATTTTCTAAGTATTCATAAAGTGAACTTGTATTTTTTTCGAGTGTGGGAGAACGAATTCTTCCAAGTATTCTCAAGTGGACTTGCAATATTTCGAGTGTTAAAGAACATTTTCTAAGTCTTCATAATTGAACTTACAATATTTACGGGTGTTCGAGACTAGAATTTTTCCAATTATTCATGAAATGGACTTGTATTATTTACGTGTGTTAAATTCATAATTAGACTTCTTTTATTTGTGTTAAAGAACGAATTCTTCATAAATTGAACCTGCAATATTTGCGAGTGTTAAGAGACTCATTCCTCTAATAAACAGTGATTTATAAACTTTGCTAGTGATGATCTCTGAATGTGCTCAAAGTTCCCATAAGCATAAATTTGTGATTTTTGCCGGTACTGGTTCAAAGACTTATAAACTTTGCCGGTGATGAACTCTAACTTCATTCAACGTCTTTAAAACATAAATTTAGGATTTCACCTGTGTTTACTCAAAGACTTGGATACCTTGCCAGTGATGGACTATAAATTTATTCAGGTGGATGGACTTGTGTTTTTCGTCCATGTTCACTCAAAGACTTGTACATTCGCCAGAGTTGATTCAAAACTTTATAAATTTGGCCATTGATAGACTGTAAATTTATTCATGTGGATGGACTTGTGTTTTTCGTACATGTTCATTCAAAGACTTGTACATTCGCCAGTGTTGATTCAAAACTTTATAAATTTCGCCAGTGATGAACTTTAAATCTATTCAGATTTTCATGTGGATGGACTTATGTTTATCGTCCGTGTTCATTCAAAGACTTGTACCTTCGCCAGTGATGAACTTTTAATTTGGTCATAGTTTCATGAGAAGGGACTTGTGTTTTTTTGCCAGTATTTATTCAGAAATGAAGACTTTTGCTAGTGGTGAACTCTGAAATTATTTATTTTCCTCGTATACAGAGACATATCATTTTACGAGTGTTAAATTTTGAAAGTCTTGACGAATAATAACCAGTGACTTCGCTAATAGGTTAATCACCCAAGGTTTTTATGAACTCAGATTTATCAGTACTGCGAGTGACCTTGGAGACATCAACCCTCTCAGTCACATTGGACTGAGGTAGCAAATGATTATCTGCAACATCACCAGGATCATCGGGGTTCAACCTGGGCCTCGAAAGTTCGAGGCATCTCTACCTTCTACCAACCCAGACAGTCCAGCCGCTTCTGTACGGAGTCCCTGGAATCTTCCGGAACGTGTTCCAACCTGCTAGGCTTGGTGAACTGGAGAATCCCAGCCATATTATAGGACTATGTGGAAGACAACTTATATCTACCTGGAGGTGATGTGAAATTTCATGTCTTACATGAATAAACTCATGTTCAGTCAGAGTCAAAGTTTTCTTGTAGATAGGACCCTACCTCCTGTACCGAGCCCTAGCTACTAGTCACCCAGTTTTAGCCCTGAAAACTATATTCTTGCTTACTTTAAAATATAATCTGAGAGTCGGGCTCTTTTACCGGTACAATATGGAATAAGGAATAAGGGCATGAGATTCAACAAAGGGGTGAACGGACCTTATGGAGCAGGTACTGAGAGGTATACGCTGATCGAAATAATAGCTGATTTTTTAAGACAAAATTTATTCATTTCATTGAGTAGGACTTGAATTTTCCTTATTATTTGCTTGATCAAAAATACTTTGATAAACAGACTCAATATCGTCTTGAAGTTTTAATATCAAATTAATTGTGACGAATGTCTGTCTTTCCAAAATGAATTTCATTTGAAAGTACAATCTCTTCCTTGAAAAGTTCTTAAAATTTTTTCTTGAACTCGTTTGAATTATGGGAAAAGAGAAAATTATTAAATTTAAATTAAGTTTCCTTCACTTGAAAATATAGAAGTTTTCCCTAGGGTCTTTTCTAAATGTTTAACACTTGAAATTGTGAAACTCTCCTCTAGAATCTCTTTAAACTTTTAACACTTCACAAAGTATCGCAAAATGATTCGTCTTATAAAGTTCAATCTTATAATTTCTTTACGAATAGAAGTTTAAATATTCTGATAGTACTGTTGGAATATTGATTCCCAGTAAGAGTGAATAAACTGTTTGTTGAACTGCTATCTAGAACCACTGATTCTAATATTCCACCAATGAAAAGATAGTCTTGTGGAATTCAAAGAGTCCAAAAACACTCATCACCAGTAATCTGGAATTCAGGAATGGATTGTGAAGATATGCGGTTCAGTGAATAGCATGTTTGACAGCCGGTGTCGTGATGTCATCACCCATGGTACAACGCTAAACTCCCTCATTGAGACGACGACCCCTGTCCGTCGCTGAAACCATGTCTCAAATCCCGTGTTGAAACCACGTCTTCAATGCCACGTTGACAGGTAGACATGAATATAATAGGCACTTGTCAGGTTTTAACGCGTTTTTGGCTGGATATAAAAACACGAAACAGTTCAACTGACTAGTAATAATTACCGAGTGTCCTATCTGACCTGTTTTAGATTTATGAATCAGCCTACGAACACAGTATCGTCTTAAGTGCACACTAGCAGTAAATTGTTGATAACTATTGTTCTGGAAATCGTCGTGTAAAATAGCAGTCGGAGGATATGTACAAGTGTTTTCACACGCAGATCACAGTCTATTCAAATGACGGAATCTTATTATCTCGAGAATACTCACACTGAGATCACAGTCTATTCAAAATGACCAAATGTTATCTCTCGCGAATGTTTACAAGTCCTGACTGCGGTAGAGTAGAAAGCGGTACAATATTATGCACTCGCGACGAAGGATTAAATACGTTAATAGTTCAAAATTGTCATTAGACGTGTGTTTTAAAGCACAATTATGAGATAGTCTGATTTAGTAAACAAGATATTTTTACAAGAAAATGCCCTTAACATGCACCCGTTTATCAGTTGTAAATGTTTTAAGTTATTCCGTCCAGAAGAAAATTATAAGTTTTAAATAGTCAAGTTCACTCGAGTTAAAGTCCAAAATGTAAAGTAAGTTACTATCACCAGCACTGTTAAACACTTTAAAAATGGTGAGATTACCAAGTCATCGTAGTAATAATTGAAACATTTCTAAGTGCAAGATTTTTCACTGGACTACAAGTCCGAAGACAGTTCAAGCGGAGTACCGCTGCGCGATAACTAAGTTCGACTTTCGACGTGTATATCAGCGTCAACAGCATGCTTACGTGATTGGTGTGAGTTGAGAACTGTCTGACCAGGACAAATGCCTGCTATTTTATATCGTGCAGCTGTGTTAGCTTTCCTCCCCTTCTGATAAAATTGCATTTCTTTATTGCGGAATGACTTTTAACTCCGTGGGCACATTTTTATAAAATTTAAATATGTTGCCATTTAAATCATGGGCTACAAGATGGTTTAAGTCATTATTTGATATTGCCACGGGATAAGAGTTAGTAAAAATACTTCTCATATGTTCTAAAGGTATCATGCGTTGTTCACATGATCATGACGTCAGTTCTGACGTAGACAGCTTGCTGTTTGCCTGCCTGAGCGTGCCGTTGCAGTTCCTCACACGTCGGGCCGTATCGTTGCAGCACACTGACATTACAAAATAATGTTCCAGGCCGTTAATGGCTCCTGGTACAGTGCTGTTTTCGTATGTCCAATCATATCAATCAAATCTTGGAGAATGTTTGAACCAATTTCATGTGTTACAACTGTTCTAAAGATTTCTTTGTTCTCAGCACAGACTTTGGTTTAGAGACAGATTAAAACATTTTGAAATATCTGAATCACATTCTCTACTGTGGTTTTGTTGAGATCACAGGGGCTGCATGCTGCATTGATACAATTCTGTTTCAAACAGTACATTTCAATGCTTGCAAGTGTGAAAATAAAAAACGAACATGGAAGA
Source organism: Anabrus simplex (assembly GCF_040414725.1). Taxonomy (NCBI): domain Eukaryota; kingdom Metazoa; phylum Arthropoda; class Insecta; order Orthoptera; family Tettigoniidae; genus Anabrus; species Anabrus simplex. The sequence goes on along the minus strand of NC_090274.1, from coordinate 98,347,519 downwards.
AGAAGGCTTATCACAATCATATAGCAGGGAAAGTTGTGATGTAGCCCAAACTCAAAGCAACTACAAATGAAACATTTTACTACTACAACTAGGTTATACAGTGTTCTGTAAAGAACTGTGGGGAAGAGAGCACCATCAGCAGTGTTGTAGTGTACATCAGCAGTTTCAGAAGATCTTTCATGAACTTTCACGAGACCTTTTAATTTCTCACATGGATTCTTAAAACCTGATCTGTACGAAAGTATGTGGGGGAGGGAGTGTGATCAAAAGCTTACATTCTAATATAAGTTAATTTTTAATAAAAGTGTATTCACGTATAAAATTCCAGAATATACTGACATAACCTATTCAATATAGAAGAAAGAGAACAGTACCTGATGTAAGCAAAGGATGAAAAAGATGCAGAAAGTGGAGAGGAAAATAACTACAAAGAGGAAAGAAAAGTTAATTTCTAATGTGCATGAAATCCTCAAAGTGTCGGAGCCCACTGAGAAGGGGCACATTAAAGAAAATTTTCCCCGAAATCATATATTCTAAAGTCCTTAGACATGGTTCTCTATGTAACATACACACAGACATGTATTTGAGAAATAAAATGGGCTAATCACTATTCTGCCTTTCTAAATGAATTCAATGTCTGAGCAAAATAATTATTTTGAGAGAAATCAAATTTAGATTTTAACTCTCATATGCCATAAGCAAATCTGCTTTTTCCTTAACACAAATATCTTCCAGCAGTTTGTGGATGTGAGGTAACCCAGAGTAATCATACCCGTGTTGACATTCTGTTTAGCAGACTGCTGTATCCAGTCTCAAAAACACTGACAAAAGATATGTGATTCAACTACACTAATGAAGTCAGGAGTAATAATTTTTAACATGTGGTGCTAATGCTGGTGCAGTAGTGTTGGAGGATATTACTGTTTTAAAAAAGTACAATAGGTCAACCATCCTCTAGTTTAATCAGACGGGAAAAATAGAAGAGGCATGACCCCTAAACCAAAGTAAATTTGATACAGACAGAAAAAATACAGACTAATCCAACCCAAACATTAACACACTCGCCAACAGTTTCCGATAATAGCACACATTTCTTTAACATCATTTTGAGATCTGTACAACTTAGAAGCAGTATCATTATAAGAAATATCAAACCTAGAGTTATTGTTTGAGAGTGCGCTCATATGCCAGGTTCAGGCCTGACACAGAACATAACAAGAAATATCAAAGGTAAAGATCTTGAACAGCAAAACGCTGACATCATTGATATGTTCACACACCTTTACCTTCTGTAGTGCCTGTAATTAGAACTCAACAAACACACATTTATTCTGAGAATAGCATGCATTAACTGCAGAAATTTAACTTTAATTATTACTGTCAAGTCACAGTTATTCACTGAACATCTCTCTTCCAACTTTCAAGGTTTTCAAAGACTCTGAGGTGCCAGAATGATGCGCAGGAATTCACTCTCATGCTAGTACAACTACAGGCATGTGCTACGTCACATACCTCTAGACCGAACCCAAATCACACTCGCCAACACGAAATTAGCATGTCATCAGTTTACCATCTGAGCTATCAGATTAAGAGCCACTGAACTGAAATTCACACTCAGAGGATAGTAATGGACTGTGATTAGATTAGCAACAAAGCAAGGAAAGATGATGAAAATATCTTGCTTCTTCTCAAAAATATTCCACTGCATCTCCGCCTCCATCAGGGTGTTTGCTTTAGAAGAGCTATACTCACAGCAAACTGCCAAGGCAGAATTCACCACATGCTCACCCAACATTAGCGACATTGTACAGAAGGTTGAATGATGCAAATCTTACTTGGAATTTCTTTTGGAGGAAAATTATGTTCACCATGAGAGCCAGGGACCTACTGGCCATAACCTCATTCAATCTAGCACCCACCATTTTCCACCATTTCAGCAACTACTAGCACTGCAATTGGCTGACATATGATAGGAAATTATTTCAATCCCACAAAGATTTCATTACTAAACAATGCAGAATAAATTCATAACCACACACCCTCCAGAAATCAATTTCAATAACCAACAGAGGTAAACAATTAAACAACTCAACAGTCAGTCAATGGGTACTTAATACATGAAATGCCCTGAAAACTCAATCTTGAGACAATGCCTATCACAAATTTGTCACTAGCTGGACTTAACCAAGGTTCCTTCACTATCAAGCCCACAAAAATAATTCAGCTTTTTGGCACTATCAAACACTAGTAAATGATAGAGGCCAATTGTCCACTCAACGGCCCTAATCTGGGGGCTTATGCCACAACTACTGTTGTTTGTAGTTCCTAAGAGTTGGCAGCTCTTTGTAGCACACTATAACATATTGCTAAGCAAAGAAACAAAACAGAGAAATACCATGCCTAGACACCCATGCAGTAAATGAAGACTGCTGGCATTAACGTTGGGTAAGCACACAGTAAGTTTTGCCCCAGCCAAACTTATTCAGCTACTAAGGGTTAAATTATGATCTCTATACAGTTATCTGGAATGGGACTTACAAGTGATGCATTTCTTGTTCCTTCAAGCCAGGCTGGTTCCTCTTTGATGTTTACTTCCAGGTCCATTTCACACTGCACCTGAAGTAGTTAGAAGGTACTGGGGTTGTTGATTACTTTCAGTGACCTTATACTGAAACACAGGCCAGAAAAACATATTACCTTATTGCTGTCATTGCTACTTACATTATTTGTCAACAGACTACGCAACAAACATGTAATTCTATATGACTGTCAATAATATGATTATACCAAAAAGACTCAAAAATTTAAATGATTGTTGACACCGTGATCGTACCTATAGGATTTCAAGTTTTCTATTACGGATGTTATGATCATAGCTAAAGACTTCCAGTTTTACATGACCTCTAACACAATGATCACATCCATTGGATATCTAATTTAACATATCTGTCGATATCGAGATCATAGTCCCCTAGTTTTACATTAAAGCTTTTCTTATTAATAGCTATATAACATACTGTTTCATATGGAACTGAAACCACAGCAAGATGACTTTTCTTTCTAAAAATCCAACATACATTGATTGTGATTGTAGTTCACGAAATTTCTTGAAAATTCAGTGACTAATTCATTTGCATATCACTCTGATCTCCTGGGTCTATACCTTGGAATCTTTCTACCATTTTTATCCTCTGCACTGCGCTCCAGTGCCTATAGATTTGTTCTATCAAAATTTTCCTTCTTAGGATCCAATTCCCTCAAACCATTCTCCTCTCATCAAGCTGATTCACTAACTCCTTATTTGAGACATGTTCTATTCATCTGATCTTCAATAACTTCCGATAACACGGCATTTCATAGGCTTTCGCTCTGTTTTTCTAGGCACCAGTTATTATCCATGTTTCACCTTCACATCAGTGCAAACATCATTATTAAGGTTTTCAGTCTGTTGAATCTGAAGAACATGATGGAGAAAAGATGCGAGTTTAGGCAGGATTTAGTGATGACATTTACAGATATTGAGGAGACATCCGGCTGTGTACCACAGCAAGTTGTCTTCAATGCTCTAATAAAAAAAGAAGGCAGGGAGAAGAGAACTAATTAGAAAATCCAAAAATGAAAAATGAGAAATTAATATGAAGACTACTATAGGACAAACAAAACAGTTCAAAGTAGAAACAGGACTTCAACAAGGATGTGTATTATCCCCTGTACACTTCATTACAATCATGGATGATATCCACAAGTGGGAACCAAGGAGGCAAAGGCCTCACTCTTTACAGATGACATTGTAATATGGGGAGAAGATATGGAGGTACAAAAACAGGAGATAGAGGAATATGGTATTAAAATAAGTGGGGAGAAGTTCACTGTAATAGTGGTAACGAGAGGTAATAGAGAGGAAACTGGGAATATTGAAGTAAATGGAAGACCATTAGATGTTGTAGAAAGTTTCAAGTATTTGTGGAGAAAAATAGCAAAAGATGGAGGGATAAATTATGAAATTGGAAATAGAACAGAACAAGCCAATGTGTTTTACCAATGTGCGAGATGTAACCTATAGTCAGGAACTGAGGCATCCCACAGGAATGCAAGAAAATTTTGCACCCTACATATTACACACCAATTTTGCTATATACTGCAGGCACATGGACAAGAAAAAATCATGATGAAGGCAGAATCCAACAGGCCAAGATGAAATTCCTTGGATGCATAATAGGGAAGACATGAAGGGATAAAATCAGAAACATAGAAATCAGGGAGAGAATTGGAATCCCTAAACTGCAAGACAAGATAGAGACCAGTAAGCTGAAATGGTATGGACACATGATGAGAATAGAAGAGGCTAGTGTTCCAAGGTGAGTATATACACAGAAAATAATAGGAGAAAGGCACCAGGGAATGCCCAGAAGGAGGTGGATGGACATGGTGAAGGAGAGATACACACTGAGGATTTCCTTCATTCACAATTCTACCCAGGAGACTGGAAATGGAAAATGAAGAAAAAGAATCTGTTGAACTGAAGACAGAAATTTATACAAAAGTGCTATTAGCTCATTTCATTGAACAATGCCAGCAACCTTTACTTAAGTGGTCTTTCATTATTTGTCTGTGCATATGATGTCTTACGACACAACCGAGGGGAGCTTAAAAGAGCACCCCTTGAAAGGAGTTCTGTGCTAAACAATTGGTTTAAATATTTAGCAGGTTTTTGTTCCCCAGGTGGTACAAAACATGTCTGAATTGAATACCTCGAGTGATATCTCCCAAAATTCATTTCACCTAATAGCAATGTTTGTTAGTCAGTGATTAACTGCCTTGTACAGTTTCCGGAGCCTGAACTTAGTGCTGAAGTTTTTTCTCTCATTCTTGGAAGTGGTTTAATGTTGCACTAACATATCGAAGGGAAAGGGCTAAGGTTAGGAAGATAGGAGAGTTAATTAAGCTTAATTAATGAGAAAATGGGGAAACCACGGAAACAATTTCTGGGCTGCCCATCGCGGAATTCGAACCCATGCAATCTCACCACCACTCACCCCTGAAGAAGATATTTTACACACCAATAATTATCAGGAAATATGTTTAGAAGGAGAGGCATTCTACTGATAAATAAAACATGAGGACTAATTACTGGATATAGCTGTGTTGTGGGGTGATGATATGGTACAGAAGAATCTCCATAACAACACTTATATACCAAGAATTCTACATATTCAGATAATATTCCAGATAACCTAAACGGAACAACTCTCAAGATTTCGAACCCTACTACCATCTTTCGCAGCCGACAGTGTAAAGAAAAACTCAACATTCACAGCTTCACTTTTAAATCGCACACAGAGGTAAATAACACATTAACACAATAATTAAAATTATACACTACATCTTGTAATTTCTTTCTGAAACTACAATCCGCATTTCTTCACCTGCGTAGCTCTTCAGAAAAATTCCTCATTCCTCTAAATTTAATTGCACGGAAGAATTGAGAGAAAGAAGAAGAGCTGCTCGACTAAGTGGTATGTTCCGAGCTGTCAGCGGAGAGTTGGCGTGGAATGACATTAGTAGACGAATAAGTTTGAATGGCGTTTATAAAAGTAGGAAAGATCACAATATGAAGATAAAGTTGGAATTCAAGAGGACAAACTGGGGCAAAAATTCATTTATAGGAAGGGGAGTTAGATATTGGAATAACTTACCAAGGGAGACGTTCAATAAATTTCCAACTTCTTTGAAATCGTTTAGGAAAAGGCTAGGAAAGCAACAGATAGGGAATCTGCCACCTGGGCGACTGCCCTAAATGCAGATCAGTATTGATTGATTGATTGATTGATTGATTGTATGATTGTTACAACACATGACTTGCCGACACTTGTAAGGCAAAGGCCAGGAGTTTTCAAGAAGAAAGCTAGTTATAGAAGTATACACTTTTAATGCTTAAGTAAGCGTAAAATTTAAGAAAAATTAAAAGTATTAAATATAAAAATATGTACGCTAGAATGCTGAAACAGAAAGATTAGTATTAACTTATTACGGTTCTCAACTGAGATCTGTATGTTCGGCAAAAGTAAATTATTGAAACTTCAACATTACCACCAATATGTTAGATGCTGTGAACACAGTGTAAAATGATAGAAATCACGATTCCTCAATAAAGAAAATCTGTAACACAATTAACGGAATAAGCTAGTGAACTGGCTAATACGCGTCTTATTGTAACAACATACCTCACACTTCGTAACAAAACCAAACATTTTAATGTAGTTTAATCACTTAAAACAAAGCAGGAGGAACAAATTTAATTTCTGTCATTCAGTACAATAGGCTGAATTTACAAAAGGATGTATTACCGCTAGAAACTCCCAAGTATACAAGACTTATTCTTCTTCTTCTTCTTCTACTACTTCTTGATATCTGGTTGGGCTCAGTATTTAACTGACACCCAGTTCCAATAATTTTGAATGAAACACTTCACAACACACGTAACCACTTATTTATGGTGAATAATACACACTTTATCTCACAGTTTTTAAAGGTCGTAAAACTGTAACCTTCTTTGTTATTACTATGTTGGGATCGCACCTTAGTATGTGGAATTATACGACACTTACTGAAAAGAGCACTGGGTATAATCAAATACAGTAGAGACAATACGCGACTCTCAGCGACATATCCAGGGACAGTGCTCTCTCTAGCGAGTAGACCTGAGAACTGCTGATTCTGTCATAAGAGCACGTGTATTTGTTTGTGAAATTTTTGGTGTTATTTATGCGTTTGCAGTGAGCTGACATAATTCAATAGTAGCGTGTGTCATTCCTTGATATCTCCTTCCAACATGAGGGGAAATGTATGTGCTGTAACTATGAAGTAGAGAAGAATGCGCGGTCTTTCTTTCGCTACCCTCGTGACAAGAACAATAATATTGTATTTGCATATATATATTCTTCCAGTGACAAAGATATTTTTATAGTACTTCATAATCTTCTGACCTGCTCGACCCATATTTTAACTGGCTTAAAATATAATACGCATATTTTATTGTATAGTGCAGCAGATAACCTTCAATATTCAATATTCAAATATTCCTCAAAGCATCACTATCGACAACATTTTCATACCTTTATACTTTTCTTTCTCTTATCCCTCTTCTCAGATTAAAGTCGGACTTTTACAGATTTCTCTTTCTGTTAGTAGGCTTCATGTTAGGAGGAAAATTGTCCTGCTTTTAAATGTTAATTCATTGCATCATGTGGGTAAGGAATGTGCCGATATTTTTACTGACAAGTGTCTTAATGTGATGATCCAATGTTTTTAAATGAGAAAAAAGACAAATCTAACCGTAAAAGTTCAGGCAGGAATGCTAAAGCAAAAAAAGTAATGCATAAATGAAAGATCAATCCCTTTCACAGCAGTCCATTTCACATCTTGTTTATATGTCTAATTTCAGTCTTTAAATAATAACCTTTTAAATAATTCTTCATTCATTTATCCAGAATTGCTTCAGCAACTTCGAAGTTAATAACTCGATAATACTTTCTTTCTAGATGTAATTTATTTATCCATTTTCGTATACGCATTTCCATTGATATTTGCATTTAGCGCGACTTTTCAGGTCAAGTCACTAGGAGCACCACCATCGAATTGTCTCACATTTTAACATGGCTAAATCCGTAAGTCGCGTATTGTCTCTACTGTATTTGGTATAATGTCCGGCTATGTCTGGCCCAAAGAGGATCTATAATAGAAAATGAACATCTCCGGGTATCAACAGACGGGAATACACAAATTCGATGTTAGTTGCTTCAGAGGAGAAAAATAATACGACAACGGGTCCATAAGTCGTAACGTATGCGGATAGCCATGGAAGGAAGGAACAACTGGCTGAATTTCAAGATCCAATTCGTCGTATAACAGAAATTAAATCGTAGAGTTTATTATTATTATTATTATTATTATTATTATTATTATTATTATTATTATTATTATTATTATTATTATTATTATTATTATTATTGAAAAATGCGAGGGAATTTGTATGACTACCAATTATGCTTGCCTTCATGTTATCCTTAGCTGGCTTTGCTAGATTCAGTTTCCAAGTAAGTTCCTTCAATTCCTCCTTATTTCCACAGCCATTTCTAACTCTATTTCTTTCCATTCTGCACCTTCTTCTTAGCCTCTTTACTTCTTTATTTAATAATGTGGGTATGTACCATTCATTACCACCTTTAAAGGTACTGACCTATTTTCGCATTCCTCAACAATTGCTTTAAACCCACCCCAGAGTCTGTTAACATTTTCATGTACCGCTTTCCACCAATCATACTCACTTTATAAAACCTCCCTAATACCTGCTTTATCAGCAATATGGTACTGCCTAATACTTTTCGACCTTCCTTTCCATAATTTATTTTTAACTACGTCAATAACAGCTCCATGATCACCAATACCGGTACCATCTATTACTTCGGTTTCTCTATAGAGCTTATCTGGTATTATCAGCACCACGTCCAGGATATTTTTTTGCCTCTAGTTAGTTTCATCACTTTCTGAATCAGCTGTCCGTCCCATATTACCTTGCTTGTCATTTGTTGGTCATCCTTCCTGCCGTTCGCATTACATTCCCAATTGACATTTGGTAAATACAGATCTCCCGCTACAATCACATTCCTTTCCATGTCGTTTCCCACATTTCTGATTAGCTTATCAAATAATTCTGCTTCAGTGTCAGTGCTACCCTTTCCCAATATGTACACTCCAAAGAGATAAAGTTGCCATATTATCTTTAGAAATGAGCTATACACCTAGAATTTCACATTTGTCATATTTAACTTCTTCGTAGCGTACTAATAATTTGTACTCTTAAACTAATAAGCCTAACTAATAATATTACCCAATACCTCTATGAAACGTCATTTGACCGGTTCAGGAATAGAATGAATGAAGTCCCCATCTAGCCTGTCGCACTCCTCTGGGGCAAAGATTAATGAATGACAGATGAAATGAAATATTACTGGAGAGTCTTGCTGGAAAGAAATATGAAGGGAAAGCGGGAGTTAACTGAGAAAAACCTGTCCCGCCTCCGCTCTGTCCAGCACAAATCTCACATGGAGCGACCGGGATTTGAACCTCTGAACCCAGTGGTGAGAGACCGGTGCGCTGCCGCATGAGCCATGGAGCCTCTGTACTACTCATAATATTAATAAATATTATGAGTGAAAAATGTCTTATAAAACAAGGCCCTGCTCTCGGTGGGATCGGTCAAGCAACACCCTGTACCGAAAAAACAGTGTTCCGTATCGCCTGCACTCGGCGGGACTGGTATAGCAACACCCTGTTCCGAAAGAACAGTGTTCCGTATCGCCTGCACTCGGCGGGATTGGTCCAAGATCGAATCCAACTCTCCTTATTGGTCTAGGTGTGTGAGAACCGCGCACGTTCCGCTCCGCTGGCTGTCTGATTGTTCAGACTCCGGGCGAATGTGAGTGCTATTTCTCTACACTGGTTTTGAAGTTCTTTGAAAATTGACTGCACTGGACCATCCAGGGAAGGGGAAGGGAACCCTCGAAATATGAAACTGTAAGACGTAGGGGCGCGCATCATAGTCAGCATTTTGACAGACAGCGAAGGTATGCATGACACTGATTTTTAATCTTTATTCGTATGAATTCTTGCTGCTTGAAACCACGTGCATCGTCAAAGTATTCAGTTACCGCGATTTACGGCTATATGTTCTATGCTATCCACTGCAATTTGTTCATAAGAATTGTTGGAAATAGACCATTATGCATACAGCTATATAAAACACAGCAATATCCATATACCAAATGTCTGTAGAAACAAATTTTTTATTATGAAATACATGAAAATTGAACATATAACAACAGATCAAACCTAAAAATTAATTTAATTTAATTACTTGTTCCTTTCTCATGTTTTATTAATACACATTTTCTGTGATAAAAGCCATGTTTCAGCGTTTTCTACAGACATTAAAAGTCAAGCATGAAACTAACATTGAGAGGCGGAACTGTTATTGGAACAGTTATTCGGAACAAAGTATTTTTTCGTTACCGGAACAAACAGAACTCTTCCAGAAAAAGATAAACTTCGCCCATCCCTACAGGTTTGGTTCTTCTGATCCCCAGAGAGCAGGTAGGTTGCCCTGCCATTCCGTACGGTACCAGTGCGCATTATTTCAGATTTTCTCCTACAGATCGTTACTCGCACCACATATCTGGCAACTCTGTTTTACATTATCCCTACAATGCCCGAAATCAACAGAGGGTTTTATTGGACTCTTTGTTGGCGGCGACAACTGCTTGGAATTTGAGATCTATCGAGAGGAATAAAGATGAGTGCCCGTCTAAGGTAAGTTGCTTTATATTGTTTATAAATGCTGACAATACAATTATGTATCCCGGGGTTTATTGACTTGAAATAGCAAGCAATTGGTCAGAATTTCTGTATTCGCTGTTATGACACTAAATATGTCGTTGGTACAGTATGGTACGGCACGGCGCTTACCATACCTTCTTGTTTCTTTCCTCCTCCTTACTTCTAGAAAACAATTCATACTGTAGTCACAAATAATGGGCCATTGAATTATATAATTGTGGATTTTACTCAAATGTCCACGTCGTAATGCACGTGGAGTGCGTGATGTATCGCGCCTAATAACGTGTAAAATTATTTTCAGTGGCTTTACGCTTGATGAAGTTCTGTGCATTCTTGAAGAGGAGGATACTGAAGTTGAAGCGATATACATTGAACCACTGGAATTCAATGTATTATCCGATGAAGTTTCGGCTGGGAAGGTGAAGGCGGTCTCGCAGATAACCTAACGGGACGCCAACACCGAGCACAAGCTGAAATAGCGCTGAAGCGGCAAATTCCGCACAGCAGTAGAGAATCCACGTCTGATAATGATCCACGGCCCGCGAAGAGAGCGAAATCAGCACCTCGTCCGCCAGCTATGGATAGCGGATGACCTAGTTCCCACAACAGTCACTTACCCAGTGAGAATTTTTCCACTTTCCTAATATGACACTGACCGACATATTTGAGTTGTTTCTTGACGATGAAATCGTGAATTTCTTGTGCTCTGAGGCTAGGAAGTATGCCCTTTTTTAAAATGAAGAAGATCCCAAAGTAACCCCTGAAGAAATGGAGTATTCGTAACCATTTTACTTCTAAGTGGATGTGTGCGAGTGCCTGGGAAAAGACGATATTGGGAGAATGAGGCCGACGTTCACCATGAGTTGGTCAGCAATGGCATGCACCGAGATCGCTTTCTTCAAATAATGAGATTCATTCATTGTGCCTGTAATAAAACTATGGTTACAGATGACAAAGTGTGGAAATTAAGACCTTTCATATATATCGTAGATGTTCCATTCAAACCAGAAAACCTACCTGACAGACTGGTTTGTAAAAAATGCAGGCACTTCTTATTTTCGGAAACAGTAACAATAAATTGATTTATTCAAGGTAAGACTGTATTTCCGACACATCTATATACACAACATAACCATAACTCCAAGACTGCAACAAGTGACGGTCTCGTGTCCGTGCACCAAAGCCCATCAAACATAAAGTTATTTCACTCAGCTAGATCTCTACAAAAGGACAGAACGTGACATACCTCCCACCTTCATTTTTTGTTATACAACAAAATCAAACGATCACCCCAAAAAATTATCATCATTAGATTACTCCCTAAACCGAACTGGTACATTCACTGAACGCCCACTCCTAGTCTTCAAGACTGCAGGCTCTACAGCTGGAACGTCAGTTCTCAGGCTGACATCACTATCTCTTTCCAGATGTGGTACATCCTCTGGTGAAGACACCTCCAAGGGAAAAATTCGTTGAATAGGTCTGATGATATCTCTTCCTGCAACTCTGACTTTCACTACTCTCACGTGACCATCTTGTCCTGGGATTACCTCTACCACTCTAGCAACAGGCCATTGCAGTCTTCTTTTATCATCAGAACCAACCAGAACTATATCACCAACCTTCAAAAGTTCCTTGTGTACCTTCCCAGTCTGCTGCTGCACCAAAACACTCAGATACTCCTCCCGAAACCTTCTCCTCAGCTGCTCCCGCAGGTGTTGGACGTACTTTGCTCTCTTCCTGATATCTATAGCATCCAGGTGGTCAAGATCTGCTACTCCAACTGAAAGATTGTCCTGCAGGAACATTGCAGGGGTCAGTGGTGTCAAGTCATCTGGGTCTTCGGACAGGTAGGTCAGGGGTCTGGCGTTAGCCACACTCTCCACGTCGCACAAGACTGTAGACATCTCTTCATAGTTCAAAGAAGCCCTTCCAAGTGTCCTCCTTAACAGTTTCTTTATCATCTGCACCACCCTCTCCCACCATCCACCCCACCATGCCGCAGTGGGTGGGATGAATTTCCACTGGATTCTCTGCGTGGTTGCAACCTCCTTTAGCTTGCTCCAGTCTAGTGAGGCCATCAAGCTATTTGCTCCGGTGAAATTTGTGCCATTATCGCTATAAATTACACGAGGCCTTCCTCTTCTTGCGATACACCTCAAACCCTGGAGGAATGCATCTGTCGAGAGACTCAGAACCAGCTCCAAATGTACAGCACGATAGACAGCACATGTGAAGAGCACGATCCATGCCTTCTCACCACTCTTCAGGTAAAGCGGGCCGGCGAGGTCCACTCCAGTTACTTCAAAAACTAAAGCATCATTTACCCTGTCCTTTGGCAGTGGTGCAGGCTCAGCCATTATCTTGTTTGACTCAAATCTTCTGCATGTAACACATTTGGATATTACTCCACGAACTGTCTTCCTGCCTCTTAAAATCCAATATTTTTCTCTTAGCCCTCCCAACGACATCTGAACTCCAGCGTGTGAATGTTTCACATGGTACTCTTCTATCAGAAGTTGTGTGATTCTGTGTTTGGAAGGTAATATAATAGGGTATCTGAAGTTTTCATCGTCCTCCCTTCGAGTAATTTTTGTTTTCAGCCTTAGAAGGCCATCCCGATCAATGAAGGTGCAAAGTGATTTCATACTGTCACTTTCTCCTTTTCCCAGTGCTTCTGTCTGGACGAGCTTCAGAAGCCTTCTTTCAGCCTCTTCTATTTCATCAACTGTGAGGTCAGCGCGTTCACACCTTATCTGCCTCAGCGTTCTGGCAACGAAGCGTAGTATCCAAGCTACAAGTCTGACAATCTGAGTAAATTTGGAAAATCGTCGTAGATACCATGCTGCGTCTTGGTGCGAAGTACTAACCAAGCATGGAGACGACTTTTTCTTCTCTTGCCGAATTTCTTCTTCGTCTGTATTAATACATGATAGGGGCCAGTCCTTTTCTTCCAGCTTTAACCAACCTGGCCCCTCCCACCATCGGGAGTTAATCAAAGATCGCATAGAAGATCCTCGCGATGGAAGGTCGGCAGGATTCAGGTCACCGGCTATGTGTCTCCAGTCTTGCTGTCTCGTCAGTGTTCTAATCTCTTTCACACGGTTACTGACAAATGGACCCCACGAATCATTTGTCTTGATCCAGTGCAAGGCTGTAGAAGAGTCAGTCCAGAAATATTCTGGGATGTCTTTACCTAGAGTCTCCCTCACAGTGGCTGCCAAACGGCTCCCTATACAACAAGACAGAAGTTCCAACCTGGGCATTGTTAAAGTCTTCAGAGGCGTAACTCTCGACTTCGCCATGACAAGTTGCACCAGAACAGATCCTTCCAGTCCACTTCTCAGGAAAATAACTGCGGCATAGGCACTTTTGCTGGCATCACAGAAGGTGTGGAGGCTCCAAGTTTCTTCAGTTTCACAAGCACTTATGCGTCTTGGTACCCTCAACTCGGAAAGCTGCGGAATTTCTTGCTCCCACCTTTTGAATTTCTTTTGCATCTCTTCAGGCAATGGATCATCCCATCCCATCTTGAGGTTCCAACTACTCTGTATAAGAAGTTTCGGGATCAAAGTAAACGGACATGAATATCCAACAGGGTCAAAAATCCTTTGGGCCATAGACAGGATCTTTCTTCTGGTGATTGTCCCCGTTTCAGTCATCATTCGAACGTCACAGAACAGTTCATCATTCTCTTTATCCCATAGCAGGCCAAGAACGGGATTAACACTTTGCAGTCCTATAGTCCTTTCCAAGCAGTTACTTTCCCAGCCTCGAAGTTCGAACTTTGCTTCTGCAAGAAGTCGTGTGGATTCATCAATTAACTTGATCAATTCTTCTTCGGTGTCAACGGACGCAACACAATTGTCAACATAGAAAGATCTCTTTAGCATTTCAGATGTATTCCTTAATTCGGGTGGACTCTTCTCCAGAAGAAGGTTAAGTACAGCACTCAACAAAAAAGGGCTACAGTTGAGTCCAAACACTACTCTTCTATGCCTAAAAACCTTGAATTTTCCTTGGGAAAAATCCTCCCACCACAGAAACCTGAGAAAGTCTCTATCAGGTTGAGCAACAGAAATTTGAAGAAAGGCCTTCCTGATGTCAGAAACTACACCTATTCTCCCACGGCGAAATCTTGTCAGAATCGGTGGAATTTGCTCCAGTAAATTGGGACCCTTTTCTAGGCACTCATTCAAAGATGGAGATCCCTTACCCTTGCTGTAGGCATCGAATACCGGCCTGACAGATGTAGTGGAGTTGTCTTTGAAAACTCCCCGGTGTGGTAAGTAGTGGCATTTCTTATTCATTTCTTTGAGTGGTACTTCTTCCATCACTTCTTGTTGCCATTCTTTAAGTACCTCATCATAGTCACGATACTTTCCTTCACAGATCAGTTTCACTGAAGTAGACCTGCACCTCTTATCAGCAATTTCCAGGTTTTCTTGCAGATCCTCGAACCTCTTTCCAAGGTAAGCTGACCTCATAGCGTCCCTCACTATTAATAGAAACGGTACTCTTAAAATAGTCAAGTGTGGCCATTTCCATTTCTTCTCGGGACTTCTTTTCCACAGGATCTTTGATTCCAAGAGTGTCTAATTTCCACAGTTCAGTCACACTAGAATTCAATGTCAGCAAGGATGTTACAAACATGTTAGCGCTACAGGAGGAATGACGACCCGCCAAACTTCCCATAACAACCCATCCCAAACGGGTTTCTACAGCTACTGGCCCACAGTTCAAAGTTTTAATTCTCCCGGTCAGTAACAGCCCATACACGTCAGCTCCCAGAAGCAATTCAACTTCAGGTCTATTGGGACCACAATCAGAAATAAAAATGTTGTTTTGTTTCAGTTCCTTCATTAAGGGACCCCTCTGGAGCCTAGGAATTTCACCACAAATCACAGGCTGACTGAGCACAGGAATCTCTCAACAATATTTTCCATCCATGCTGCAGATCTTCAACTGGTAGGTCGAAAGCAACTGCCTGTCCGTTTCGGCACCTCCAAACAAAGCATGAGTTAAGGTCTCTGTACCTGAGGATTGAAGTCCAACAGACAGAGCAGTTTTATCCAACAAATAAGATCGCTGCGATCCACTGTCGATCAAAGCCCTGACGATGCGTTCTTTTCTTCCGGATAGGATCTTCACCATTAGAGTTTGAAGAAGAACCTCTTGACCATAGGTTTGACTGCTCAAAGTAGCACTTTGTCTTTCCGTACTTCGCTCCTCCTTCTTCTGCTCTTCATTCGACTCCTTCGATGGCAAGTTTGGACACATAAGAACACGGTGTCTCTTCCCACATACCTGACACCGCACAGTCGCTTTACAAGCCTTAGCCGTATGACCTTGTTTCAGACACTGGTAGCAGCACCCCGTTTTCATCAATATACTTTTCTTCTCAGACAAAGTCATATTCTGTGCCTTGAAACAATCGTTCGTATCATGGTTTCTCTTACAGAAGACACAATTGCTTCCATTTGATGAACTTCTTGCTTCTCCAGAAAACAGATTACTAGCAGTAGGTATAGATTCAGGTTGAGGTGACTTGCTCTTCTGCTTTCCCGGTTTCTGTGAGGATATGTGGAATCCCCCTTGGGCTAGAGAAATTCTCTGTTCTCCCTCCACTTCATTCTTCAGGAAAAGTGATAGCTGTGACAATTTCTCACAATAAAGATTCTCTGCTGTTTCACTGATAGGCAAAGAAATGGCAGTTCTTAACCACACTCTTAGCAGATCTTCTGGGAGTGATGATTCAACTAGGGGGAATAAAAAGGCTGCATATTTATCACTGGTCATTCCTAACGATTCCAGCGACCTAAGATGCGACTCTAATCGATCATGGAGTTGCAAGGGAGTGAGTTTCTGAGTCGCTGTGAAATTCTGAATAACTAATCCTAACAGTTCGCGAACATAAAACTCCACCAATAATTCTTCTCTTCCGAACCTACTCTGTAAACACTGAATTGCTTTCTCATAGTTATCAGCTGTAGGCGGAAAGCTATTTACAACGTCTCTCGCCCTACTGCCCTCTGTAGTAGCTTGAATTAGGTACTGGAATTTATCTTCCCTTTCTATGTCCGGATCATCGTGTATCCTACGGAACTGGCTCCAGAAACCTAACCAGTCTTTAACTTCACCACTGAATTTCCTCAGTTCGATCTTAGGCAACTTAAGTTTTTTCTTACCGGAACTGGAATTGTCACTCAACACATCGACACCTTCACTTGAGACAGTTGCTACATTCACTGCATACGAGTTCTCGACCTTCTGACGTGCTTCGTCTAATTTATCGCGGTATTCTTGCACTTTATTGTATTCACTTTCATAATCTGCGTCATCGCTACTGTTGAGAAGCACGTCTAAAACTTTATCATCAGCTTCTTTCAGTTCAACAGCCAGTCTTTCTAACTTAGTTAAATACAATCTTACCTTGTCGAGTTGTGTTTCCGTCATCAATGAGTCAAAAGTCTTCGTAAATGCTGCACGTATGGGTTTTCTCGACTTTACGAGTCTCTCCACCTTGACTTGCTTACAGCTTCTTCACGTCGAATCGAATCCGTCCTGTCGCGGTCGCCACTAATGTTCCATTCAAACCAGAAAACCTACCTGGCAGACTGGATTGTCAAAAATGCAGGCACTCCTTATTTTCGGAAACAGTAACAACAAATTGATTTATTCAAGGTAAGACTGTATTTCCGACACATCTATATACACAACATAACCATAACTCTAAGACTGTAACAAGTGACTGTCTCGTGTCCGTGCACCAAAGCCCATCAAATGTAAAGTTATTTCACTCAGCTAGATCTCTACAAAAGGACAGAACGTGACAATAAGAGTGCACTAAATGAATCTGCTACCTTGTAGATGAAGTAGAGGACTACTAAAGGCTAGGGGAGTTCTCGCTGACAGAAAATTCCTCGATTGTAGTAGACCCAGTAAGTCACAGAAGAGGAAAATAAAATGGATTGCTTTCAAATGTTTTTAAATGTTTGATAATTTTCAAAGTTCTTTGAGAACTTTTAAAAAAACTGATAGGGAATCTGCCACCTGGGTGGCAGCGCTAAATGGACTGATTATTCAACACAAAAACGAGCCTCGGAAATTAACTACTTTTTTGGTTTTCGGAGAGGAAAGAACAGTAAAACACAGACTGCGGCCAACATTTCTGATACATTTGGAATTAATTATGACTTGAGTATATTAACCGTGACCAATAAAGTCAATGAAATCACTGACATGATGGACCACAGGCAGCTAACGATCTCAGGCCTGAGTGAAACAAAATGCAAGGGTTGTGACACAAAAACATTAGTTAATGGCCTTTAACTTTGTTAGAGTAGAAATAAGACCACAGCAAGGAATGGTATGGGGATAGTCCTACACCAGGACATTGACTATATTTCTGATGTAACCTATGTTATTGAAATATTAATTACAATAAATTAAAGGTTTTTTAAATGAAGAATATCTTACAATTGTTCAGGTCTACGCTCCCCAACAAGGCTGTAGTGAAGAAGAAAAGATAAATTTCCTACAGCAATTGGAAGACAACATCGATGAAGGGAACCTCAGAATGATACGTGAGTGTAATGCCCAGTTAGGAACAGAAAGAACAGTATACGAGGCAAACATGAAATCATTCGGGCATGGAAGGAGAACTTTTACTTGACCTATGCTTGACAAACAAACTCTTAACATGGTTCCAGAAGAAAGAAAGTCATAAGGTGACCAGATACAGCAGGGATGGCAAATCAAAATCTCTGATTATTAAGGACGTTGGTAGCGGAGCTAAAGTGCTAGATATCAAAGTCTTTCCAAGTGAATTTCTTGAAAGTCATCAATCAATCAATCAATCAATCAATCAATCAATCAATCAATCAATCAATCAATCAATCAATCAATACTGATCTGCATTTAGGGCAGTCGCCCAGGTGGCAGATTCCCTATCTGTTATTTCCTAGCATTTTCTTAAATAATTTCAAAGAAATTGGAAATTTATTGAACATCTCCCTTGGTAAGTTATTCCAATCCCTAACTCCCTTTCCTATCAACGAATATTTGCCCCAATTTGTCCTCTTGAATTCCAACTTTATCTTCATATTATGATCTTTCTTACTTTCAAAGACACCACTCAAACTTATTCGTCTACTAATGTCATTCCACGCCATCTCTCCGCTGACAGTTCAGAGCGTACCACTTATGATATACATGTTGATTTCCATAGATTTACATAGATATTCCCATAGATATAGCCTATATTTTCAATCCCATTTATGTGATTACCCCAATGAAGATCTTTCCTTACATTAACACCTAGATACTTACTATAATCCCCAGAAGGAAATTTCAACCTACCACCGCAGTAATTAAAACTGAGAAGACTTTTCTTGTTTGTGAAACTCACAACCTGACTTTTTACCCCGTTTATCACCCTACCTTTGCCTGCTGTCCATCTCACAACATTATCGAAGTCATTTTGCAGTTGCTCACAATCTTTAACCTATTTATTACTCTATTTAGAATAACATCATCCTCCAAATCCTTAACTCTGATTCCACTTATTTACTGATATCATTCATATATATTTATATAAGAAAACATAAAGGTCCAATAATACTGCCTTCAAGAATTCCCCCCTTAATTATTACAGGGTCAGATAAAGTCTCGCCTACTCCAATTCTCTGAGATCTATTCTCTAGAAATATAGCAACCCATTCAGTCACTCTTTTGTCAAGTCCAGTTGCACACATTTTTGCCGGTCATCTCCCATTGATCCACCCAATAAAATGCTGTAGATAGGTCAATCACGATACAGACCATTTGCCCTCCTGAATCCAAGATATCTGCTGTTCCTTGCTAGAATCCTTCAAGTTGAGCTTCAGTGGCGTAACCTTTCCTAAACTCGAACTGCCTTCTATCGAACCAGTTATTAATTTCACAAACATGTCTAATATAATAAGAAAAAATGCCTTCCCAAAGCTTACATGCAATGCATGTCAAACTGACTGGCGTGTAATTTTCAGCTTTATGTCTATCACCCTTTCCTTTACGCATAGGGGCTACTATAGCAACTCTCCATCCATTTGGTATAGCTCCTTCATGCGAACAATAATCAAATAAGTACTTCGGATATGGCACTAAATCCTAACCAATTGTCTTTAGTATATCCCCAGAAATCTTATAAATTCTAGCCGATTTTGTAGTTTTCAACAAGTAGGAGAAGGAAACCTAAGATTAAGAACTGGAAACTAGAGGAATGGAATAGCAAGTAACAGTTCAAGAGAGGAAAAAAATAAACTACCAATGGTAATGAAGAATGGTCTATATGCCGTGCTGTCGAGCTATGTGGTAAAACACATACTAGAGTACTGTTAATGTAAAAAGAACTTCATGGTGGAACAACCAAGTAAAGGAGGCAATAAAGAAGCAAGGGCGCCCGTATGACAGTTTATAAAGGGGGCCTAGACCTGGGGTTATGTAGTATTTTTAATATTTTGAAAGATGAATGGCGACTTGTAGTCCGCGGTAGAATAACACTCACGGTATCCTGTGCCTGTTGGCGGGGGGCGGTACTACCAATTCCACGTAATACCGACTTTTAAAATCATTTTCTTGAAAAAGAACACCTGTCTACATTATATTTTTGCCTTGCGCACGGGCATGGGCGCCCTTGTAAAGAAGGGAAATGCAGGCAGGAGTGACAGGGATAGAGCTAAACTCAGTAACTGAATCACAATGAAGAAACGTGAACAAGAAAAAAAATTACAGATCAAATGAATTGTTTGTGAGGAAAAAGAAATATGCTGAGATGAATTTACACACAAACTGGAGGAAGGCTCTAAAGGTAAGATGATGATGTTATATGGCATTGTGAAAAGTAAGAGAAATGGCCAGGAAGATATTAGGGCTATAGAGACTGCTGATGGACAGAGAGCAAGGCATGTGCAAGACGTCAGGAATGTCATCAAAGTACATTTTGATAATCTCTTAAATTGACCAATAAAGCCAGAATCTGGTGATTGGTCAGGAATAACTGGGAATGATGTACTGATTACATCCAGACGCACAAAACTACACCAGATGAAGAGTGGTAATGGATGAAGTAACAGCCTGCCTGGTGGCCATCATCGTTGACAACCTGGCTAGTCAGTTCGGGTCCCATTCACCATCAGAATGTTAGCCAGCAGGATATGGGAGGTGGTGGTATACAATTCCAAACCTCCTTCCAGTGTTTATATGGAGGGAGGGCATGTGACGCTGTTGATGGTAATTCGTCCGTCGGATGGGATGTAATGCTTTGAGCAGATGCCTTGGTGTTATTCAACAGGAGTAGGCTACGTGCCGACACCAGGTTTCACCCCCTCCCTGTCTCATTTTCAGACACCCATACACACAGGTCGCCCATGGGAAGCTACACTCTCAACCATATTAGAGCCTATCTGAGAGGAAGAACAACATGGCTTTAGATCTCACAGAAGTGCTCATGGAGAAGTACAGGATAAAATTCTATTTGTGATCTTCTTGGATTTGGAAAAGGCTTTTTACAGCGTTCCAAGATATGTCATCTGGAGAAGCCTAGAAAAACTAGCCGTACCAGACTACCTTACTGGCAAGATAAAAATGTTATACAATAAATGCTACTGTTGCAACAGAATTGCTGACAATCATTCAGAATGGTTTGAGACAACTTGAGGAACTTGAGGAATACAACAGGGAGGTGCTCTTTCATATCTACTGTTTGTGACAGTCAGATGCTCTAATGAAAGACTTGAAAAAAGAACTAATTGGAGAGTTAAATGCCTTGGTGTCTGCTGATGATGTAGGTATTTGTGGGATGCAGAAAAGGAGGTACAAGACTAGCTCAACAAATGGGTAGACTAAAAGTAAGAAAAACCAAAACCATTGCCATTAAAATGAATAGAGACAAAACTGGTTGCCAAATACGTCTTGAGGGATGTTTATTATTAACTTATAGAATGACGAATTAGGAATTCGAATCACATATCAAGGGAAAGATTCAAATAATTTCCAGTTCTTTGAAAACCTTTAAAAAACAAGCTATCGATAGGGAATCTGCCATCTGGGTGACAGCCCTACATGCAGATCATTGATGATGAATGACAATACATTACAACAGTATAAGAATTCAAGTACCGGTACCTTGGGAGCGAGGTCCCAAACAAGGGTGGAGACAGAAGAGGAGGGGACCGGAGAGTGATCATGGAGGGAGAGACCTACATGCAGATCTTTGATGACGAATGACAATACATTAGAACAATACAAGAATTCAAGTACCGGTACCGGTACCTTGGGAGCGCGGTCCCAAACAAGGGTGGAGAGAGAAGCGGAGGGGACCGGAGGGTCATCATGGAGGGAGAGACCTACATGCAGATCTTTGATGACGAATGACAATACATTACAACAGTACAAGAATTCAAGTACCGGTACCGGTACCTTGGGAGCGCGGTCCCAAACAAGGGTGGAGAGAGAAGAGGAGGGGACCGGAGGGTCATCATGGAGGGAGAGACCTACATGCAGATCACTGATGACGAATGACAATACATTAGAACAGTACAAGAATTCAAATACCGGTACCTTGGGAGCGTGGTCCCAAACAAGGGTGGAGAGAGAAGCGGAGGGAACCGGAGAGTGATCATGGAGGGAGAGACCTACATGCAGATCACTGATGACGAATGACAATACATTAGAACAGTACAAGAATTCAAATACCGGTACCTTGGGAGCGAGGTCCCAAACAAGGGTGGAGAGAGATGCGGAGGGGACCGGAGGGTGATCATGGAGGGAGAGACCTACATGGATAGACAACGCTGGTGAGAGCTCACTGAACACCACTCTATCCGGTAAGCAGGAAGGGTTACATCATAATGAGTAGGGCCCAGATTTTGATGAAAGGTCATCTTTTTTCTGAGTATTCAGAGCCGATGCTTAGTGACAATTAAGTGTATTCTGCAATAATTAAATATGTTAGATTTGGGAGGTTTACACAAGCATGAAGAATGAGAGTTTTCCACCTAATCAATACTTTATTATATAAAGTGTCTAAAGTATTTCAATCACATTAAAACACGGAACCGGTTTTGACCTGTTAATTAGGTTATCTGCTGATGAACCTGCTTACTCAATAATGATTGTACAATGTAAAACATTACTTAGACTAAACATGAATGTCACATATTCCAATAAAATATAAAATAAAATGCTATACACAACAGAGTACAGTTCCTGAAGTATTTTGTGCAGTGCTCATATATTACAGATTTTACAATACAGATATTCTAACCATGTATTCATTATTTGTCTAAGACGATTATTAAGAAATTTATAATTTTTATTACGTAAACTTTTTAAACTTGAGGTCAGTTTAAGAGAATTTTAGGGGCATTCTATAGGTCATTTTTCAATAATTTTAGGTCTTCAACATCCGGGCCCTAAGGATGAGTAATAGCATTAGTTTTGAAAGTTGTTAAGGTACCTTCTGATTGGATGAAAGCAGTAACTGCACCTCCCTATAAGCGGGGTAAAAGGAAGGATTGCAACAACCGTATTTCATTGATCTGTATACCAGGCTAGTCCCGCTCCTTGGCTGAAAGGTCAACATTGACGCCTTCAGTTCAGAGGGTCCCAGGTTTGATTCCTGCCCAGGTCAGGGATTTTAATCGAGTCTGATTAATCATTCTGGCTCGGAGACTGGGTGTCTGTGTTTGTCCCAGCACTCTCCTCTCCATACACAGACAACACACCACACTACCAATCAGCACAGAAACACACAATAGTGATTAAATCCCTCCATATCGAGTTGGCGTCAGGAAGGGCATCCGGCCGTAAAGGAGGGCCAAGTCCCCATGAGCAACACAGTTCACACACCCCACAGGTGTGGAAAAAGTGATACAAGAAGTACAGTATACCAGGCTAGGTGCTCACTAGCTTTTTGGAAAGGAGGGTACGATCAGTGGTTGAAATTCTGTGTGTTTTCAGACCTCGAAGGTGCTGTTCAGAAAGGCGTATGAAGAAAAAGATGTTCGCCGTACTAAGAGATTGTGGGATTGTGAGAGTAATCAAAAAGATATTTATATTGACATTTGGGTTACAGTGAGAACTGACAACAGGGTGAATTCTTCGCTCAAGGTACTTACAGGCATTAGAAAAGGCTGTGAGTTTTTCACCTTTGTTGTTCGTAGTTTACCTGGATCATCTACAGAAAGCTATGAAGTGGCAAGTAGGGATTCAGTTAGGTGGAAATGTGATCTGGCATGTGCTGATGACTTGGTCTTATGGTAGTCTGTGCTGAAAGCCTGCAATCGAATATCTTGGAATTAGAAAATTGGTGCAGCAAGTATGATATGAAAATTATAATTTTCAAGACTAAAGTGATGTTAGTAGGGATGAAACTTGAGAGAATTGAATGCCAGATTGGAAATACAAAACTGGAAGAGGTAGTTCATTTGTAGTATTTAGGTTGTGCAGTATGGTGAGATTGAATGAAGGTGCAGCAAAGCTATTGCAGTGAGCTTGCAGTTGCGATCAACAGTATTCTGTAAGAAAGAAGAAACTATCTTTATATTGTTCTGTTTTAGGTCAACCTGGCTGTACAGGAGTGAAAACTGGGTGGACTCAGGATATCTTTTTCATAAGTTAGAAGTAACAGACATGAAACTAGTGAGAATGATCGCTGGTACAAACATGTGGGAACAATGGCAAGAGGCACTCAGAATGATGAGATGAAAATTAAGTTAGGAACCGATTCGATTGATGAAGTTGAACACATAAACTGGCTTCGGTGGTTGGGTCATGTGAGGGGAATGGATGAGGATAGATTACCTAGAAGACTAATGGATTTGATCATGGAGGGTAGGAGAGGTAGAGGGAGACCAATATGATGATGGTTAGATTAATTATGAACATGATATGGAGGTAAAGAACCGAACTTGTTACAAATAGAGGACTGTGAAGGCATTTAGTAAATTCACTTAACACTGAACGGCATAACAGTCTATAATGGAGATGTATGTATGATGACCAAGATATGGATATTCATCAAGTAACAACCATAAATGCTTCAGATCAATATGGTAATCTATAATCCAAGTCTCTCCTGCATTTGACTGAATAACAGTCATATTAACATGGTTATGCCTTTCTTGTTTTGTGACAGAGATATGGCCCTTCCGTTGATACCAAATGGATTATAATTTTTGTTTCTTTAGGTCTGGTTCTGTATATGTGTATAGGATGGTTTCACCTTTCATTTCGATAATGTATTTTATTAATTCAAAAGGGGAATAATACAGGATCTTTCTTTATGGCTTGTTACGTGTGTCAGGGGAAGGCGATAGTGCGGCCTGGTGACTCATTTGTCGAGTGATATATTGCTTCGTGACCGGCTAAGATGATCTAATGCAGCAAATACAGTAGAGACAATACACGACACTTACGGATTTCACCTTGCTAAAATGGGAGACAATTCGACGGTGGCGCTCCTAGTGACTTGACCTGAACAAATCGCGCTAAATTCAAATATCAATGGAAATGTATATACGGAAATGGATAAATAAATTACGTCTAGAAAGAAAGTGGTATTGAGATATTAACTTTGAAGTTGCTAAAGCAATTCTGGATAAATGAATGAAGAATTATTTAAAAGATTATTATTTAAAGACTGAAATTAGACATATAAACAAGGTGCGAAATGGACTGCTGTGAAATGGCTTGATCTTTCATTTATGCATTACTTCTTTTAGCTTTAGCATACCTGCCTGAAATCTTACGGTTGGATTTGTCTTTTTCCTCATTTAAAAACATTGTTTCATCACATTAAGACATTTGTCAATAAAAATATCGGCACATTCCTTACACACGATGCAATGAATTAACATTTAATAGCTGGACAATTTTCCTCTTAACATGAAGCCTACTAACAGAAAGAAAATCTATAAAATCCCGGCTTTAATCAGAGAAGAGGGATAAAAGAAAGAAAAGTTTGAAAATGTTGTCGATGGTGATGCTTTGAGGAATATTTACGTACAATTAGAGTAAAAATGTAACATACCCTTGGCTGTATAGTCGAGGATTTTAAAAGTCGCTGGCCTGGAAATGATCTGAACAGATCTTATAATTCTTATATAAGCGTAACGTCCCTTCTTTCTTGTACACCTTATCCAAATCGCTTCTGTGACATTTCAAAACCCACAGATCACACCTACAACAACACATCGGTATTGAAGGTTAACTGCTGCACTATACAATAAAATATGCATATTATATTTTAAGCCCGTTAAAACATGGGTCGAGCAGGTCAGAAGATTATGAAGTAGTATAAAAATCTCTGTCAGTGGAAGAATATATATGCAAACACAATATTACTTACATGTTCTTGTCACGAGGGAACCTGAAGAACGACCGCGCACTTTTCTCTACCTCGTAAATACTGCAGCCAAACACAGCATATACCTTTCCCCTCATGCTGAGAGGAGATATCAAGGAATGACACACGCTACTATTTAATTATGTCAACTCACTGAGAACGCATATATAACACCAAAAACTTCACACAAAAATGCACGTGCTCTTATGACAGAATCAGTACCGTTCAGGTCTATCCGCTAGAGTGAGCTCCAATAGCTGTCCCTCGATATCTCGCTCAGTGTCGTGTATTGTCTCTACTGTATTTGAATGCAGTACGGTACCGACAGCGATAACCATTGCTTCACAGCAATACTTCAGTTTAACATCTGCGGTGTTCGCTTTAAAATAGCGTAGTTTCTGTAGGAAAACTACACGTGTGTTTAACGAGGGATGTACGGTGCGCAGTAGAACAGCGTGTTGTGCTATGCGAAGCGTTCTTCTCATAGAGAAGGCCGCTTTCGATTCATTCGCAAATTTCCTGGCATCCTCCTCCCCATAAGAATACGGTACGTAAGTTCCGCACCACCGGGTCCATTCTTAACAAGAAATCACACAGGAGACGAACCGTGTTAACAGAGAAAAATCTTGAAGAAATGGGAGCTCTCTTAAAAAGAACTCCAACAAAATCCCTGTAGCGCCTCGCCGTACAAGCTAATGTGTCAGTATCTCCTGCCCACAAAGCAACAAAACTGTTAAAAGCAAAACCGTGCAAACTCACCTCTGCCCAATATTTAAGGGGACCTGACAGTTTCACTAGGGCTCGGTATTGTAACCGGTTGCTTCAGTCAGATCACGATGGGTACGTTGACCCAGAACTATTCTATAGTGATGAAGCATGGCTACACTCAAGTGGCTATGTAAATAGTCAAAACATTCGCTACTGGTGTGCAGAAAATTCCCACCAGCTGCATGTCCGTCCACTTCATGATGTAAAAATAGGAGTTTGGTGCCCAACAAGTGCTCGCAGAATTATAAGGCCTAAATTTTTCCGCGAAACAATAAATGCTGATCGATATAATATAGACCTCATTCTCAGACCATTCCTTCAAGACCTGACGGAAGAAGAAAGGAGTAATGTTTACTTCATGCAAGATAATGGGACGGCACACGCTGCTATTCGGTCTATGGAGGTAATACGGGAAGTTTTCGAAGATCGTGTGGATAATTATACCCCTAAATCTCATGATTTAAATCCCTGTCATTATTACCTGTGGGGATGCCAAAGGGAAACAACTCTCAAGCAAGAGAAGAACCACAAGAGAATATTACACAAGTTATTTCGAATAATTCGAGGCATCAGGCGTGTTTGACAGCTGAGGGACAACATTTTGAACATCAAATGTAATGCCAGGTAGGTTTTAAACTAATAGTTGCACTAGAAATGGATTTCTATAAGTGTGAATTGCCTTGAGTAGTAGGGAGGAAAAGAGCGCATTATACCGGCTAGCGACCGAGTGTCATTGCACCAGCCGTGCTCTGAGTGGTGCTCCGGAACCAGTTAAAAAGGATGTTACCAGCTGCCCTGTTTGATTGAATTCATTTTCCATTTCATCCTGAAAGGATTTCAATGATGCTATGAGATCTGTTGTGTGGCCTCCGCAGAGGCCTAGTGCAGTCCCGCAGGCGACCTGCGCTTCGTGATGACGAAGAAATGATGAAGGAGATGGCCCCATGCCAGGGGAATGGTTAAAATTCCCGACTGTGCCAGTAATAGAACCCGGCACCCCTGTGACCAAAGGCCAGTACGCTAACAATTTAGTCATGGAATCGGACAGGTCTGAAATAAGTTGTACTTAGTCCTGTAAAACAAAGAATGTGTTTGAATATCAGAATGGTTCCCTATACCGTACAAATACCAAGACTGCTTCCTACCCAAAACTAGCTCTCGGTAATTGCAAAGAATAAAACAGTTCATGCATCATATCTTATTTGGCTTTACAGATACTAAGGGTAATTTTAAATAAGCAGATAGTGACAATGTTGAATGTTTGAGAATTGCTGCCAGTGTGATTCAAAGACAATTACTGCTTTTATTCTTTGAGGACTATTTCAAAATAATTTTGAGTGTTACCGGTAATTTTCTACTGATATGTGGGATTGTTTTAAAACCAGATTTGATTCAATTTAGACCATTTTATGCATCACTTGTTTATTCTTCAAACTACTGTTGCTATATTCGGTTTAAACACGTATACTTGTAAATCCTGGTGAAAGGTATCTTGTGTAATCTTCAGTGGCACCGACTTTGGTAGAGGCAAGGTATTTTCTTCCCCCTCCCCCACTAAAACTGATCTCAGGGGGCAGAGTGTCAATTTTCACTCCCGAAAGAATTATCCTTCTAGATGGTAAGTCCCTTACGCTACCTCCATCGACATGTTGGCTGAGCGATGATTGACGTGTGACCCGAGTTGACTGCTCCAGGACTTCCTGAGTTTCCATAGAAGTAATCAGTGCAGTTAACATGTGCAGTCAAGAGAGGTAAAGACTAGCGAGTTTCGTAAGTGTGAGTTAATGCAGCATGGCCAGAAATGGAGATAACACAACACACTTTCCATAGTTTAATGACAAAGAAATGTAATCAAAAGTAAAAATGTAAATGTAAATGGTTTGTGGAAAGGGAGAAAATAAAAAGAGAAAAATTTTAAAAATGAAACTGCAAGAATTTACATATCTTGGGAAACTATTTAAGTTAGAAATAAGAAGTTTAGAAAAATTAAAAGTTAAAAAAGCTGGCATGGCATTTAAACCGAACCAATATTAATTATGGTACATTCCAAGCTCAATACTGAACTTTTAAAATTAGGGGTACTGTTTACGTGTACAATAAATGGTAAATTTATGGGTATGGCTATCTATAGGTATTTTCAAATTCAATTTTCATAAACATACTTAAATTATTTATCTTAACAGATCATAACCTTTCCCCACCCTTCGTCTTTACCAGATTAAATTGCCACCAGGCTTAACCGACCACAAATTACATCATCTTGGTTTTCATAGAAAGGGAACTTCGAGAATAGTGAAGAGTTTTTAATGAAAATAAAGAATAACTCTTACAAAGGGAAGCGCCACCATAAATACATCAAAGCAACAATAAACAAATCCAGGTAAACAAGTATCAACCCCATCAAAATAGGCAAAAATAAACAGAAGAAAATATAATTTAAACCGCGAGAACAGAAATAAAATATAAAGTCCATCAGGACAAGTTAAATACATTTCTGTGACTATGTTCGACACACGAAACACATGATACAGATGTTGGTTCCCTATGGGAATCAACGTCTATACATTCTGGTGGCCAAGCAGGCATCGATTTTTGGTAGTGAGACAAAGTCTCTCTTAGTGCATTGATACTGCCGGTGGCTCCAAGTAGCCTACGCAGGGGCTTCCATGGTATGCACTAGCCAGGCGTCTTGGTGGATGTGCTATGTACCAACTGATGAGCCCAACTTAGCACACGGGGGCGAAACGTTTGCAACCGTGAATGATGTAACTGGAAAATAACCGACCATTTATCTTGGTACATTAAATACACGTACACAAAGCATATTTCTCAACAATACAATGCAGGTGATAACATTAAATAATCACTATCACCACGCCCAATGGCAACAATACAGCATTCAAAAAGACGTGATCTTATCGGCAAGCAAAAGCAACATCTCACAATAATGCAACGGACGGCGTCAGGTCCAGAAATGAAAAATATTGGAACGTAAATTACCTAAGAGGAATAATAAAAGAAATTTAGAATAATCAAATCAAGACAACTGCCTACGCTTTCCACTGGCTCTGATTGAAATATTTATATTTCATATTCCGTAACAAAAATTACTATCCTCAGATTCTCGCAACCATGAACCTAGGCAGGAAGCTCATCCACTGCCATTCAGGGCTAACAAACTCGCACTTTGCTGTCTTATTTCACAAAAAATGGCCATTAGATCCTGTATTGTGATAAAAAGTGCGAGTAAAATCTCCAGCGCAGCATCCTTTCACCCACCACCCACCGCGGTATCACCTTAGCGAACACTTAACAACCACTAATGGCAATGTGACCACCACTTCTTTACAAGAGTGGATTCTTCTATTTCAGCCAGGTGATTGTAGTCAGTTCAAAGACAGGTGCGTGTTTTGTGGAAGTGGTTTGACCGATTTACAATAAACTAATAAAAGTATCGCCATAACTGTGGATAAGAGACACCGTGGAAGTTATTTATCCCTCCTTCTAAAATATTTAGTCCTAATAAAGAACAAGAATAATCAAAAGTACATTGTTTTTTCACTTCTACTTCTGCTCCCACCAGCAACATTAATTCTACACCCAAACGCAAAGTGTAAATATCAAGATGACTGACGCTCTTTTGAATAATCAAGAACCACCTCAAAATCTTCTTTGTTTGGAGATTTTAGCTAACGACAGTTTGAAGCCTGTGAGACAAAACATCCAGACTGTGTAAGTAAACCTACAGCAATTTTTAAGCATCATGAGCAACAACTAAAAGGTGATGTCAGATTTCCTTGAGAAGCGCGCAACAGTGCCTAAAAGAAAGTGCTAAGAGCATCCTATTTAATTACAAAATCCAAATCGCCATGGATCATTGGTGAGAAATTATTCTTAGCTGTGAAAATGTACGCGATCATAAACGGAGAAAAGTCCGGCGAGTATCTGAAGTCAGATGATACAGTGGCTCGTCGTACTGATACAATAACCTCTACCACGTCATAGTGCCCAGCTCCTTGTTTTCGTACGCTACCGTCATGAACATGAAATGCACGACGATTTTCTATTTCGTAGAGCTCAGGAAGGAAGGACTACAGGGGAAGATATTTTTTTCTTGTGAATTCGTTTTTCATTGACAACAATCTGTCGTGGACAAATTGTGTTGGTATATGAACCGATTGAGTGACGGTATTTACTGGAACTTCAAAGGAGTTCAGAGCAAGAGAGAGTCCCGTTACTAATTCTGTAAAATTTACACATTACATGATAGACAGGAAGGCGTTGACTTCAAAAGTATTACAACCAGAAGTCAATAAATTGCTGAACGATGCAGTCAGTGTTGTAAATCATGTAAAAACAAGAGCTTTAAACAGTAGGCCATTTTCCATTTTTTTTTTCGAGATGGGATCTACACGATTCGCTTCTATTGCACAGGGAGGTACGTTGGTTGTCTCGTGGTAGAGTTCTTCGTCACATTGATGTTACTGCGTGCTTTAGCAATGAAGAATGGCGGATGTGAAGTTATATTTATTAGGTTATAAAAGTAAACGTTCTTCTGGAGCCTAGCGTGTGTCGCAGTGAACACATTTCCTCTCTACAAGTTATTCCACATAAGATTTGTGACATTTCAAATCCATTATAATGTTATAAAACTTACACTCCACATACTGAATTTTACAGTTGTTTGATCAAATAGAACATGTTCTAATTTGCTTTCAAGACTTTTGAAGACCTCTTAAGATTTGTCAAGTACTGCAAGCGATGTGACAAGTAAACTTTTGAAGTACTGAACATTCTTGTGAAGTATTAAACTTGACAAAACTTTGACCGTATACCGCACGCTTTAGTTTTGCGTTACACTGTTCCCTTGTCGCACTCATGATTGTGTGGGAAGTAGTTGATTCTTCCCAAACATAGAGTATAATAAAAGTAAGTTGAACAATTAAACTTACATTTATGTTTTGAAAATATCAACTAGTACCATGCACTAAAGTAAATGAAAGAGGAATTTTGAAATGGAATCACAAACCAAGGACAGGGAATCAAAACTCTGAGATTTGCTAACGATATTGTTATTTTATCTGAGGCTGTAGAAGACGTGGATGGTGTGGACACAGTCTTAGAGAAGAAGTCCAAAGCAAAAGTAAGGGAGTGCAGTCGAATGGTGTCTGGCGATGCAGAAAATGAAGTCTTAAAGTAGGTGAATACTGTTACTTGTGTATTAGAATAACTCATGATGGGAGTGATAAATAGAACATGACGTGGTACAAGCAATAAGAACTTCCGCTCCGTCCCTCAAGATTTATATATACGCAGACGACATGGTGATGGGTTCTCACGATACTAACGAACACCAGAAAGGAATAAATGCTCTAGGACATGGGCTGAATACAACGGACTGCAATAAACGCAGAAAAGACAGTACACATGGTCTTCAGGAAAGGAGGACGCCTATCTGCAAGGGACAAAATTTACCTCAAACATGAACCTCTACAAACTACGAACAGCTTCAAATATCTGGGCGTAACGGTCCAGACAACAGCACACTCATTAAAAATTCACACAACACAACGAGCAGCTGCCGCAACCAAAACCATCTACGACATCATGTCATTAAGCAAACTTTCCCTGGATACAGCTATAGCCCTCTTTGAAGCCCAAATCGTTCCTATTCTAACATACGGAATAGAGATAACATGGGAAAAATTAAGCTATAAAGTCCTAATACGAATGGAAAAAGTGAAAGCCAGATTCTTGAAAACAGCCCTCGGAATTTCAAAGTACACCAAGTCAAGACTAGCGTACGAACTCGCGAGAGAAACATTTCTAATAGAGGACCTGAGATGGAAATTCAATCTGACCTGTACAGACAACTGGAAGAAACTGCGATTAGAGAGGGAGAAGAAAAAGAAGGAGATATGGCCAGAGTTCCACTCTTCAGAGGCCATGATGAGCAGAGCCTGGACCGGCACAAACCAGGAGCTGAGACATTTTGTAAACTCCATGGCAGTCCATGGCTACCATCACAAAATCTGTAGGTCGAAGACATATCACGACCCGGACCAACACCTCCTAGATGATAAGGCCTAACAACAGCGTAGTGACGTCACGCAACGGAGGCGATGGCAATGCAGAGAAACGCGGAACATAGTTAAACACAGACATGATTTTAATATTTTTTGCCAATGGAATAATTTATTTACTAACATATAGCGTTTCAAATTTGAAGGATATTGAATTATACTGTCGTTATTACCGTATTTTAGTGACTCTGCCATTAAAGATAAACAGCAGACAGTTGTAAAACACGACAGCATTTTGCAATGTTAACTCACTTAGGCCGAATTGCTAACATCACAACAGAATGTTACAAACATATTTCAATTTAAATAGGCATTACGTGATCTTAAAAGAAAACTAGCACGTATAATATTAGCATAGGCCTAACATCTAAGCTGATGTAGCATCACTGGCAGTATATGCACATGAGCCTACAGTGTTTCCTCCCTTGGAGTTCATGTATGGTTTAATGAGAATTTCACCTACCATCGATGTTACTAATTTGTAATTCTGTTCGAAACCTTTATGTATTCCAGAAATTATGTAAGTTTCTAACCTAATATTGGACTACCATTCGGACTGGAGCCTACTCTTTTAAAAGTATTGACATATTGTGGCAACATTAAATTGCTACTGTCTTATAAATTTGTAAAAATCGCACGGCGCAACAGCCCTGAAGGGCTTGGCCTTGATCCTGCTCAGCCCGAAGGCCTGCAGATTACGAGGTGTCTTGGGTTCCGCAGGACGAATCCTTTTAGCCGTTATTCTTTGCTTTCTAGACCTGGGCCGCTATCTCACCGTCAGATAGCTCGCAAATGTAAACACGCAGGCTGAGTGGACCTCAAACCAGCCCTCATATCTAGGTAAAAATCCCTGACTTGGCCTGGAATCGAACCGGGGCCTCCGGGTAAGAGGCAGGCATTACATCCCCTCACCACGGGGTCGGCCATAAATTTGTAAACATGAGGAGATATCAGACAGAAGGTTGAACAAATAACAAGAAAATCATACACATACTCCTTTATGAACTAAGAAATATTTTAACTATGGCTATTAAATTAACTGTTGGGACATCATCCCCGGTGTTCAATTCACCAACTAGGACTAGAATTAACTTATTTATTGAATCTTTCTACACATTGTTACACTCATTCCTTGTGATGCAGCTATGATGTTTTGTAACTAAAGAATATACCGCATTTGTATTAGTAATTTTGTCCACATATTCATTAGAAATATTTTTTACTTTAATAAAACCCGTTTAGAATAAAGGCCATGTCTTATAAGATGATTACATATGCCATGCAGTATGGTTGCCTTGATGTATCGACGTACAGAAAAATTACTTACTTTCCCTTCATCACAGTACAACAACCATCAGGTAACAACGTGTTTATTGTACTTTTCAGCTGTGTTGAAATTCTGTGTATGAGATATGTACTATCTTCAATGGCTCTCTTTATTGCTCCTTTCTATTCTACATTTTTGCCTGGTTCTTTTAACTACTCCTCTTCCAAGACCATGATTGTCAGAGACAGCAGTGGCTTATATCTTTTCCAACTGCCCATCATATTTATAGTTACATTCTGGCAGGATCAGTACCAGTTACTTCCCATAAAATATCACCGACTTTGAAATGTCTGTGGCATACCTGTAAAATAATGTATCACCGTGAGCGAAATTCGTGCATTTACAGAGTGAATCGGCCTACACCAGCAGCTCCTGTAGGTGGTATGTTTTAATGCGTATAATAATGATAATAATAATAATAATAATAATAATAATAATAATACCGTTGAAATAATGTATCCCATGATTGTAATCTAACATAACCTTATAGAATATCATTGAAGAGTAAATATGCCTACATATCACCAGCTGTTGCGTGTAGTTAAATACGTCATAGGCCTATACTCATTATGATTGTGTGAGAATGTAATAATAATAGTTACTCACCATTGAGTTATTAGTAAATCTGTAGGCTTGTCTTGGAATTGCACGTAAACATATCTGCCGCATAACCTCGTCTTTCGTAAACTTAATGCATGCACTTCGTTATCACTGCCGGAATTCTCCTTAAAGTTGAGTACGCAACACATCAGTACCATTACGTACAACGGTATTAACAATTGGCACCATTAAACGAATTAAAACTCTTCTAATTTCAGCGTTACATGGCCAAACTCATTGCTGTGTTATTACTGAAAAGGTTCAAGCTTGCCTCCCGATTTTGACGTCACAGTATATTCCCAGAACAGTTGTGTGGCCTTATATATCTAGGAGGTGTTGCCCGGACTCGATGTGCATATGTAAACTCTGTGGTAAACATTGTGACCGATATCACGTACTGTCGTGTAAAAATGGTGTGAAATCAATCATAGACCTCTGTATTGATTAATGTATCCTAATATTGCACAACTTGTGCGCAATAAAGTTTATATATAAAATGTATTGTTACAGAAGAATACAGATAGACAGAATTATGAAGCTTATTTTTTACAAATTACTTTACGTCGCAGAGACACAAATAGGTCTTATGGCGACGATGGCACAGGAAGGGACTAGGAAAGGAAGGAAGTTGCCATGGCCTGAAGGTATAGCCCCAACATTTGCGTAGTATGAACGTGGGAAACCACGGAAAACCATCTTCAGTGTTGCCGACAGTGGGGTTCGAACCTACTACCTCCCGAATACTAAATACTGGCCGCACTTACGCTCCTGCAGCTATCGAGCTCTGTGAATTACGAACGAAGAGGTACTGAATCAATTGGCGAGAGGAGAACGATTATAACAAGAGAATAATAGGACACATAGGACTTGTTCAGTTGGTGTAGGAGTAGCACAGGATAGGGTGGGATGGAGAGCTGTATCAAAGCAGTCTATGGACTAATGACCCAAACAAACAACATGTATTTATGCGTCACACTATTGATATCGCGTACATGATTCCAACTGTCACCACTCAGCCTAAGAACCGGAAACTAAGGAATCAACACTCCTCTCCGTCATTTTGGAAAATTTTACCCCTTCTGAATCCGCCCCCCCCCCCCTGCCGGTGGAGGCTGGACATGGACTTAAAACGACATCTATAGTGTCCAATTCATGTCAGTACCCCCGTAAAATATGGATTCAACACTATTTAGGGTAATTTTTATATGCAATCCTTACCCCACCTCCGCCCCTAGCAGTGCTAGGATGGCTTATCCCACAGTGCTTCTCTCAAGACGTTAAGCCATTTAGCACCAAATTATAACTTTGAAATATTTAAACAGAATCTCTTGTAAATACTGAATTTAACGCTTGTATGCTTCTCACAGCCATTACTGTAATACTGTAGTGTGGAAATTCGGAGAGTATCTCGGCAGATTAATTTTGTCTATAAGTTTTAAAATATATTTACAATGATCATGCTAATAACAGTATGGAAATGTGGATCCAGTCGCCATAAGTGTCTAGCAGATTAACGCTAGGTATGAGTTTAAAACGTTTGAAGTAGAATCTCTCCTTGGCCTTGCCTATATTCACGCACATGCCTACTTCGAACACCAGACCTTTATACTATTGTAGAATCCTTGAGCTGACATATGGCCTGTCATTTCTTCATCAGATTCCTAATGCCAATATCTCCGATGGTTAGTTTTAGGGCCTCAAAACAAGGTTTTCGATGCCCCATAGGGAGTTATAGAGCTTCGTCCTGTCCTTGTACTCTATACCAGATTCGATATTTTGCCTTTATTAACGTGCCAAAGGGCCTAAATCTACGGAATGAGTTATTATAGACAGGGTTATCTGCAGGGTCCTAAAAGGTAAGTACACAAAATTTGCTTCAGATTAACGGAACGGTATGGATTTGTATATGAAACGGCCGGACAGACATTCTGCTTAATATACTGTATATATAAGTATACAGATTGCTACGGCTGATATTATACATATCATGATATTATTTATGCGGACAATATAATTCTCACCTCAAGATCCAGCGCGGAGCTACATTAGACATTTAACGTGTTGGTGAAATGGACAGAAGGAAACTTCACTTAAATGAAGATAAGACGAGACATTTCCAAAGACCTTCACAATGGGTGTAAAAGGGCCTGAATCTAGGGAATGGGTTCTTATAGACAGCGTTATCTGCAGGATCCTAAAAGGTAAGTACACAAAATTTGATTCAGATCGACGGAATGGTATGGATCTGTATATGGAGCGTACGGACAGACATTCTGCTTAACATACGGCATATATAAGTATACAAATTGCTACGGCTATCTTTTTTTTCGTGCTGGTGGCTTCACCTCGCAACGACACAGATAGGTCTTATGGCGACGATGGGAGAGGAAAGAGCTAGGAGTGAGAAGGAAGCGGCCGTGGCCTTAATTAGGGCACAGCCCCAGCATTTGCCCGGTGTGAAAATAAGAAACCACGGAAAACCATCTTCAGGGCTGCCGACAGTGGGGTTCGAACCCACAATCTGCCGGACGCAAGCTCACAGCTGCGCGCTCCTAACCGCACGGCCAAACGCCTGATATACATATCACGAGATTACTTTTGCAGACAATATAATTCTCAACTGAAGATCCAGCGCAGAACTACAACAGACATTTAACGTGCTGGTGAAGTGCAAAGAAGGAAACTTAACTTAAATTAGGATAAGACAAGAAATTTTCAAAGATCTTTAGAATGAGCGTAAAAGCTTCAGAGTTTTACATACATGGAGGACCTCTGAAGAATGTATCGAGTTTCAAATATTTGGGCATCACGCTAAAATCTAGGGGTAATGTTTTCTCTGCCCACATGAATGACAGGATAAATGTAGCAATTAAGGCCACAAATGACAAAAGAACCTGAATAAACTTTCTATTAAAACAGCATTAAAACTATTATAGACTTGAAAGTCTCACCCGTTGTCACATACGGTCTGGAAATTGTCTGGCCACATTTGAAAGTGAAACAACTAATGCAACAGGAAAAAGTGAAGACAACGTTTCTGAACAAAATCACTATGTGTCCCAAAACACACACTTTCAAGGCTTGTGTATGAGTTAACATGTGAACCGTTCTACGTAGCAGATCTTCGTTATCACGTGATGCTACCATCTACACCGAGTTATGTGCAGTTTATAGAGAAATTAAGGACAGAGAAGAGACATATGGAGTGAATTTTACTCCACGGAAGCAATGATCTACAAAGACTGGCAAGGAGCAGGTTACGAGTTGAGACGCTTTGTTATACGCTTTACCAAACATTGTTTTCTCTTGCCGTGTGAACGCGCCATAGGTCTGGGCCAGTGATATGGTGACAAGCAAAGGAGCACCCAGTTAAGAGTCGCAAAGTGGCCTTAGGCCTCTACTTTCTTGCACAAACACCACTGGTCTGGATTGGTTAGGGTAAGTGCTGGACAAGGCCATTGGTCAGGTCTGCTTTAATTGTGCCGGAGTTGGTAAAGGAATCCAATTATCATGGTAGACGGGAATGAAGTCACGTACCACTTTACCCTGGCCAATAGGAATCCAAGCAGCCACTGCAGCAATGGAAAATGCCATCTAATGCTCTTCATGAGGTTATAAAAGTAAATGTACTTCATGGGGTGGGATGGTAGGTTCCTGGGCATTGCAATGAACACATCTCTCATCTGACGCTCTTTCCAAATATGATTTCATTAATGTCTACCTCCCTATAACGCTAGAAACATGTTGTGACTAGGTGTCAATTTTTACCCACGTTGGAAAAAGAGATGCACCCGGGGCCACTGTCAGTCCTTCACAGTTTCATCTTTATATTGTCTTTAGTATGCTTGTTAAGCAAGACAGAGGTGAGGTGTGGTATCAGGTTTCTGATATTCTGTGTGAACGGTACACAACTCGCGCAGCCCCAGAAATAATAGGCCTACTTATTAAGTGCGCCACGTG
The DNA here is from genome assembly GCF_040414725.1 of Anabrus simplex. Taxonomy (NCBI): domain Eukaryota; kingdom Metazoa; phylum Arthropoda; class Insecta; order Orthoptera; family Tettigoniidae; genus Anabrus; species Anabrus simplex. Next base: position 98,308,998 of record NC_090274.1, on the reverse strand, counting down.
AGTTGTATCAGTGTTTGTCCTCAGCTCCTCGTTGCATTACATAACAAGAACCATAATGAAGTGTCTGTGCCAAGTCTCGGTCGTCCTCTGCCTTTCTTAGCCGTGATTTTCCCTTCCAGTAGATTGGTGAGAAAGATTTAAGTCGGAGGAACAAAGTTAAAGGTCGTCCTCTGCCTTTCTTCCCCATGATTTTCCCTTCCAGCAGACTGGTAAGAAGGATTCATGTCAGAGGAACAACATTATATAAAAAAAAGATCTGCAATGAATTTATTGATATGACTGATAAGGATGTGTCATTATTTAGTGATGGTTCAGTTGAGTATTTACCTCGTGAATTTACAAATGAAAATAAATGAGAAGTAGGAAGTAAGACCAGTAGTTACAAACCCGACAGTATAAACAGGATGTGCTGATGCTAAGGACTCTTCAAGGTGATGAAGAAAAGGAAGTTCAAACTAGAGCAGGACCAAGAAGAAGCCGGTAATAGTAATCGACTATGACCATTCAAAATTATTCATAGAAGTGTCTGTCAGGTGAAATCATACTTCCATTCCCTAAGACGTGGCATGAAATATACTAATCCCCACAACAGCTGGAGTCTAACGCATAGGCCTAGCGCCACTGGCTCGAGAAGGTTGACTAAAGCTGTTCGAAAAGGATCTATTGCTATGGCAACGATAACAGCGATGCCATATTTAACAAAGCTATCGCCCCGTGGGTTGGCTTGCTCTCAGTCTCTTTTGTAACATTATATGAGCTGTTGCTGTTTGTATATTTACCTGTTTGTTTTATGAATATTATTTTAGTTCTTAGTTCATTTCTGTTTATTTGTTAATTTTATTGTAAGTCAATCAGTGACCAGTTGTACAGATTTGTTCTCTATTTAACATGTGCACTTATTAAGGTTATTGTCAGAAACTTATAATTCTGTTAGTGATCACAAAATCCATTTATCGGTACTGAACTATTATTGCATAAGACCAATTTCAGGTTTTTGCCCTATTGAACTTACTACTAGTATTTACAATCCTTGTCTTTATTATCCACTCAATTCAATACATGAAATATTTATTATCTGCAAAGGGACATTACAATACAAATAACGAAAACACAACGAAAAAATACTGCAATTTTAATGCTTTAGCTTTCACTAATTTCATTTCCCGATAAATACACAAACAGTGTTGGAAAAATCAAGAAACAACCCAGAATTAGCCAAATCTTTCAATTTAATTGGCATATTTAATATGACTTGGACATCAATATTATGTCATTAACGTCTATGCCATTGATGTTACATTATAATTGTCAAGAAAATGTTGGTTACTTTTTAAGTAGTGACGAAATTTTATTGTGTAAAACATTTTCAATCAAAAAATTATTATAAGTAAGGTTTAATGTATGACTCAACCTTGAGAAGATCGTATAAAAGATGGCCGAAGATGCTGGATATAGCGAGAGCAACATGTCCCAATTAACGGTTGGAGACAATAAACATTTGATAGTGGATAATAAAAACAAGAATTGTAAATACTGAGCCATTAGCCAGAAAAACCGTAAATGGCGACAGTATTATGCTCGACTTCTAATTAACTATATGTACAAATAACAATAAAAAATAAAAATTGTCAACATGAACTCAAAATTAGCTGCTCTCCACTTTAAAAACATAAATATTATGAACAACTTAAAAGCTCATAGTCAAGCTAACTGTTTCTACATTGACCTCTAAAAAATCTTACCCAACATATCCATTAACAAAAAACTGTTTTAATCCAAAACACCACCATTTAAAAGCAAGCATTAAAAGTAGAACACTATACTGTACACAGCCTACAGACTCAAAAGTAGACTGATTACAAATGAGATTCAAACACAGCGCAAGACTACTAGTTCAGGTTCCCTATATCAGACTACTAGTTCAGGTTCCCTATATCAGACTACTAGTTCAGGTTCCCTATATCAGACTACTAGTTGTTAAACCACAAAAAAGTCCTTTGGCACACTAGCCTATGATACAAAGAAAATAATACTGATAAGCAAAAAGTAAACTGAAACACTGACAATATTTTAAAGATGTGCTCTACAATAATATAAATAATGACGTAATATGGTAGGCTAACTTAAATTTGTACTACGTAACAGGAACATTACAACTTACTTTAAATGTCTCCACATTAGGATATATTTTATTACTTTTTATATCTGATTAGATGATGAAACACAATTTGTTCAAATATTTTTTAAGAACTAATGAAAATTTAATATATGTAATGGTTCCTAATTTCTTTAAAATGGAAATTAAATATTTGGAGACAATTTTTGGTTACTGGTATTACATAATGCCATATTGTGGTTCTTCAATGTTGAATACATTATATAGTGATAATGATAACAAATCACACTGCCCTAACAGCTGTTTTATGAATTACCTCATTGGTCTAATTTAGTGTTTCCCAAACTTTTTCACTTGTTGGCCCTCTCCGTGAATAACCTTTAAGTAGGATTTAGCAGAGATTGTTACCACGAACTTACAACAAATACAACGTTGGGGTATTTTCTCCACTCGAAGGGTCAATACATGTGCCACAAGATTTCTCTTTGCCGAAAATGTTTCACCACAAACTCACAGACTGTACTTCCGCATTCGTAATCAACGTTTCCAGCAGCCATTGTTCATTCCTTACAAAATTCCTCTCAATTAATATTCCGCCCCAACTTCGAACATGCAACACAAAGAAATGATTACGAATCAGCTGCACCAAGCCACGCTGAACTAACAACAGAGCACGCGGTCAGTCAAAGCGTAAAATAATAATGAACGTAAAGTGAGTCCACTCGAGACCTCCTTCCAGCCTTCAACGCCAACACCCCTTCCTCCACACCTCAACAACCGAACTTTGCCGAACAGTACCCCTCCCGTCAAGAACGTGAAACCAACAAAGTGCTGGTCTGCATTGATTCAATCGTGACAGTAAGCAGGTTCAAGATATAGAAAGAGAATGGGTGGCATACAGGGATGCTGTAGTAGCAACAGCAAGGGAATGCCTAGGAACAACTGTGTGTAAAGGTGGGAAAAAGTGTACATAGATGAAAGAAACAGAACGAAAAAAATAGTTGCTGAATCCAAAAAGAAGTCTTGGGAAGATTTTGGTAGTAACCTAGAAAGGCTAGGTCAAGCCTCAGGGAACCTTTTTGTACAGTAATAAAGAACCATAGGAAGGGAGGGAAAAAAGGAAATGAACAGTGTTCTGGGTCATTCAGGTGAACTCATTATAGATCCCAGGGAGTCACTGGACAGGTGGAGGGAATATTTTGAAAATCTTATGAACATAAAAGAAATGTTCATGGTGGTGCCGCGAACAACGGAGCTCAAGAGGAGGAGGAAAATGATGTTGGTGAAATTACGCATGAAGAAGTAGAAAGGATGGTAAATAAACTCCATTGTCCTAAAGCAGCAGGAATAGATGAAATTAGACCTGAAATAGTGAAGTATAGTGGGAAGGCAGGGATGAAATGGCTTCATAGAATAATAAGATTAGCATGGAGCGGTGGTAGTGCACCTTTAGATTGGACAAAAGCAGTAACTGCACCTATAGATAAGCAACAGGAAGGATTCATCAACTATCGAGGTATCACTTTGATTAATGTACCAGGCAAAATATTCCCTGGCATCATGGAAGGGAGGGTGCGATCAGTCGTTGAGAGGAACTTGGATAAAAATCAATGTGGTTTCAGACCACACAGAGGCTGTCAGGATCAAATTTTCAGTATGCGCCAGGTAATTGAAAAATGCTACGGGAGGAATAGACAGTTGTGTTTATGTCGCATAGTTCTAGAGGAAGCATATTACAGAGTACCGAGGGAATAGATGTTTCTCATACTGGGGGACTATGGGATTAAGGGTAGATTATTAAAATCAATCAAAGGCATTTATGTTGACAATTGGGCTGCAGTGAGAATTGATGGTAGAATGAGTTCTTGGTTCAGGGTACTTACAGGTGTTAGACAAGGTTGTAATATTTCACCTTTGTTGTTCGTAGTTTACATGGATCATCTGCTGAAAGGTATGAGGCCACAGCATTCGTTGCAAGTATAGGATTGTGGCGACATTTAGTAAATTCACAGAGGCTTTCAGGCTGAACGCTGAAAGACATAACGGTCTATAATGATGATGTATGTATGTTTACTATCTTAAGCCACACACACATTACGGTACGGTATATAATATTATATAACATTTCTCGATGCGAATTCTTGTGCCTAGCATGAATTTTATCAGTTGGCTTAGTTGTTTAAGCAGTAACAACAGTACTATTACGTAAAGTGTAAACGAGGTGTCTCATGCGACTCATAGTTTGCGTGTCAAACGCTGCCAATATGAATCTCGAAGATTGTCGAGGTCTACAGATTCAGCACTAGGGAGTCCACGTATCACTAAAAGTTTAGCGACTAATACACACTCCTTATCCACAACGACGTAATACATAAAATCCAATCTACCTCCAATCAGAAAAGACTGGGATGGAGTACACTACCGTCAGACTAACACAATTCCATAAATTACAGATCCGTAACAGTTACACGACAGTTAGGTACCGGTATAGTTTCTGTACAGTCTTTTTATTTTAATGAAAGTTATGAAATACTGTACACACGAAATATTTAGTATCGTGGCCAGAAATACTCATTTCAGGCAAGAAATCAGTCCAGTTCTCATAACGCTGCTAACACACTCTCTCTCATTGGTCACATCCATTAGACGCGTTAACACATGCACACATCTGATGAGTGAGGGGAGGTGGACGAAACGAAGTACGAGGATATCTAGCATGAACGAAACACACGCGGAGGGGGAAGATATTTGCTTCCCCGCCTGCCCATACGTCCCAAGGTCTCGACAATGGAAGGAGAGAGGAATGAAGGGAGGAACCACACGCCGCCTTGAAGGCAACAGACGTATTGGTAGGTCAACTCAATGAGGGTCAAATTCTCCAGTTTATTAAAAACTAATATGTGCGAGTCTGCTTGAAATGTTAGCGGTCCTGACTATGACTTCATTATCAACTGGGTGTTTTCCAACAGGATAATGCCGCCATGATGCTGTTATAACGCAACCTGCTCATCAAGGTGTCGAGATGTTGTATTGGCCACTGGATCTCCCCACCTGACCCCAATCGAGCACGTATGGGACATCACTGGACGACAACTTCAGCGTCATCCACAACCGGCAATAACCGTCCCGGAATTGATTGACCAAGTGCAAGAGTCATGGAACTCCAACCCAAAAGCTGACATCCAGCACCTGTACGTCACAATGCATGCACATTTTCATGCCTGCTTTCAAGTGTCAGGCGATTACACCAATTATTAACATTTCTTTATTATCGAACCACTTAATATGAAGAGGCAGGAGAAGTTCGTTTGTTTGCGGATTTCACCATAGTGTCAGCATATTGTCATCGGTGCTGCAGGGCAGACTAACATTAATGATCAAAAAGACCACATCGGTTGATCTGAGTATGTAGCAAAGATGAAAGTTTGATAGGAATGAACTTGACAGATTTGATGGAGGAGTAAAATAGCTAAGCAGCTGTGCCAAACTGAATCAGTTTGTTTGAGAGACCTGCCGTCGTCTGCCTGTCCGAGATATGAACGTTTCAAACTCCACATTATTTCAAGTGTGTAATTTCTCAAAGCCAACAAAGTGCACAATAATAGAAAATTATACGAGTAGAACGTGGTGCCTACAGGCACAGAAACAGGATCAAGGGAGACAAGGTCTCCACGTATTGATAAACAAGCTGAATAACCGATTACGTTTACAGAATGGACTCTCTTGCTCTTTACGGACTGTATTCAGTGTGAAACACACACACTATAAACTGCATCACACAACTTACTGTGTTAGCTTATTTAGACAATCGTGCTGTGTGTACTGTCTGCAAAGAAGTAAATCTATCTTCATGAAGAACTTTATCGTTCATTAAAAAGGTATTACTCACTGTAAAGGTGCGTGCTGAAACAGGGCCGAAATTACAATTTCCAAATAAAAAATACCTGAACGCTAGGGTAATTATTTTAAAAATAGATATGTCCTTTAAATACATCACGACTTTAGGAAAGCTCTTGTGGCCAACGATACCATCAGGCCTTCTCTTCCCAGCAGTCATTCACCCAAATATACAAATAACTGGAATTGCAACCATTAACTGTTGGAAATGGAATACTTTAACAACTAATACCAACAGATTCAAAACGAGACTTAAAATTCTAGAACACAAGGAAAAGATCACTTTGGGAATTGCTTTCCAGACAGAACTACTTGCATACTTATTTCTCAGTGTTAAAGCTGGTCACACCACAACTGCAAAATGGCCGAATGAAACATGCAGTTGCAGATTTTTATCCTAAAATCCAAGATGAAAAGAACGAGTGTTTATTTTATCCATTCTCAAAAAACTGCTCATGTTCTTTCCTCCGACATCTCACTAAATTTCCAGTAGTTGTCAGCTTGAATGTTAAACACGGCACTGAAGCTTAACACAAAATCATCTATGAGAGAAATTATGAATCCTACGTTCTGCCTGGTAAACAAATCTCCTCGCACAAGATTGGAGGAATAAAGTTTGTATTTATAAGTAGAGCCACCAGCTGTTAGGATATGATCTGTTGTGTTTGCACGTTTGGTATCTCAACTCTGGGCTCCGTGGTCAACTACAATTTGTCCATGTAAAATAATTAATAATAATATCATTGGCTTTACGCCACACTAACTACCTTTACTGTTCTCGGAGGCGCCCAGTTGACGGGATTTACTCCCGCAGTACTTCCTCGTGCCAGTAAATCTACCGACACGAGGCTGACGTATCTGAACTCCTTCAAATACCACCGGGCTGACCCAGGATAGAACCTACCAAGTAGGGTTCAGATGGCTAGCACCATAACAGCCTGAGCCATCAAGCCGGGCAAAATACAATTAAGAAAAGGGAAATTGCAACACCATGAATGCATTAATCGTTTGTGCTGATTTTCAAGATATGGAACGATGCCACGTAGGTATGTAAACGATCAAAGTTTCAGACCCATTGGATTGTTGCTACAGGTCTCCCCATGTGATTGGTCGCGGAGGAATCAACTCCAGTATACGGACTCTGGTGTAGCGTAGTTAACTTGCAATCTATGCAGTGAAGTGTTTCCCGTCAAAGAGGCCTCGACGACAGAGAAGAGCACGCTATCAACAACTGTCGCTGTTTGAGAGGGCTCGGATTATTGGGCTGTGTGAGGCTGGATTATCGCTAAGGACTGTCGCTGCACGTGTTGGCCGACAGGAATGTACCGTACAACGTGTATGGCAGCAGTGGTCAAATGAGGGTACCCACACTCGTAGACCTGGCACAAGCCCAGCGCGACAGACAACTGTGAGAGAGGATCGCCGCATCATTGGGATGGCCGGATGGAACCCCATGCAACAGCAGCGCAAATTCGAGCAGCTGTGGCACCCCACGTTACACAACAAACAGTTGGTAATCGCCTGCGTGCAGCTGGCTTACGAGCCGGGTCCCTGCAGAAGGTGTTCCATTGACCCCACAACAGCGACATGTAAGGCTGGCCTCGTGTCGAGAAAGATCGACGCTGGTCGACGAGTGGCATAGGGTCATCTTTAGTGATGAATCGCGCTTCTGTCTTGCCCGCAGTGATCGCCCGAATCGTGTGCTCTGACGTATCGGGGATAGGGGCCTTCCAGATCTTATTGTCGAGAGGCACACAGGGCCAACACCAAGCATTATGATCTGGGGAGCTATTGGCTTTAATGTGAAATCACAATTATTGCTTGTTGAGGGCACTATGACTGCTCGACAGTACGTTGATAGGGTACCTACTCAATCCAGTGGTTGTCCCTATGATGGCGAACATTGCTAATGGGGTGTTTCAGCAGAACAATGTCCGGATTCACACTGCACGCATTTCCAGAGAAGCTCTCCACGACATTACAACCTTAGAATGGCCCGCCAGATCCCCGGACCTCAGTCCTATTGAGCATGTGTGGGACATGATGGGTCGACAACTGGCCAACCGTGCTCAGCCACCCACAACTCCGGAACAACTGACCCGTGCAGTGCAGCAAGCATGGACCACAATTCCTCAGAAAGCGATCCAGGGCCTTATCGACTCCATGCCTCGACGAATTCATCAATGTATTGCAGCTCGTGGTGGGCATATCCTGTATTGATTGTTATCCAAATTTGCGGTCAGAGGGACCTGACAGTGTAATAATCGAATCACAACCGAACACTCGTCCTACATGTTCAATTGCAGCAAAGTAGCACCACTCCTCCTGGGTGTTTCAATTTCCATTTTCTTGAGTGTATTTAATAGGTTGAAAGGAAAATACATACGTTTATTCATGTTCTCATTGCATTTTTGTCTTTTATAGTGGGATGGAGTGATCTGTTTTGTTGCTACCTGAAATGTTTGAATTAAAACACTTATTACCTAGCAGTGATGGATTAATAATCAACAACAACTCAAGGCAACCCCAAAGTAAATAGTAAAGCTTGATACATACAAGGTAGATACCATGTCCCTTAAGCGAGCAAGTCAAACAAAATTCCTAATTAAATAAAAAACAGCCTATAAATAGTATCATATCCAACGTTGAGTTTAGATTAGGTGCACCAGAATGAACTACGTAGACTAATCAGCATCGGTGAGGATCGAGTCAAAACAGTCTGTTCTCTCATTTGAAGATTCCTCGTGTGGCAACACATACGTTGACTGTGAAAATTAATAACTTCAGTGCAAAATATCGAACGTTCAATTACTCGTCCTCTGTTAAACATCACTTGAGAGCATGCCTGAACATTCCAGGTTAACTGAGACTTGAGTGTTCTATGATGAGTGTAGTGAACTCGGGAGTGCCCTCCAGAAGATTTGCAAGTAGGAGAAATATCTCGATACAGTACTTATATTTCATTCTTACGGACCTCGTACACATGCTCCTCGAATTCATAACTGTGACACTGTAATCGTCTCCATCACGGTGAGGAATTATTATTATTAACTACACACGTAGGTACGTTATCAGAGTAAATCTGCTGTAATAACAGCAAGGCAAGATTCATACTGCGATTAAATTTATGAAAGTGAAAGATTCCATTACTGTAATTTAAGAGTTTGTCTCTTCTTTGACCTCATTGCACAACACTTCCAAAATGTGTCATCTCCGGTGTAGTGTTATTTTTCGTTACTTTCTCAATCATGTTAATTACAACTCCAGATGTTTCCAGTCGCGTTATAGGTTATGGAAAATTTCCATAATCGATCTTTGCCATACAAATTTTCTGAACTCATGGGTTGTATCTTTGTAAAGGCAACTGAATGTTCAGAAGTAAATGAATAAATGGTTTGCGTGATTTTACTGCAGTGTTCTGCGTAATACAAGTCAGCTTTATCTTAAGCGCCTCATGTAGTAAGTACAGGCTGAGCAGGATGAGGAATAAGCTGCGCAATATTCCTACATTTTAATATTTTCGTTTCATCTTTCATGTCTTTTTTAAATTCGGTCAACATATTTCCACAACAAACATGCATATGTTTCCAAGTATTATAGATAAACCTGGGATTGAACTCAGGTATTGTACGACTGTAATGGCAGCTGAATCTCCAGCATTCAATGAACAACTTGTGAGATTTAACTGGTAAGTTCTGCCTATTACAACTTAGCTATAAACCAGGAGCCTCCTCTAGTAACTATACGATGAGGTGGTATCTTGCATCGCTGTATCAGAGCCCCACGCCACGCGGACAATTCAATACGGATGCCCTTACTAAAAGCAACATCAAAATAGGATGGAAACAAAGAGCAAATTTCGTTATTCACCAAGAGAAAATTACGTCAGATTTGTAGAAGTTGATTGAATTTATTGAACCCTACCAGGCAACGATCCCAGGACCTAATACGGAGTACTTTTATCGCGACGATTATGTTTACCAGTCCGTGAACCAGTAGCCCAAAACGAGGGAAGGCTCCGTTTCTCAAGCGAGGTAGACAAAGAGCAGGGCACGCCAAGCTCCACTGTATGAGAGAGAAGACAGTCACAGAAATTTAATAACCCAAGCTTGTTCAGTTTGTTCGGGGAAATACAATTTCCAATTGTGACGCGGGGGGGGGGGATATGGGATGCTTCAACGTTCGTAAAACCAACGAACTGATTTCTATCCAGCACGGGCACCCGATATGGGCAAAATAAAAAGGCAAAAAACCAAGATATAATTACGGTGGCTGAGAACGAAAGAGTCACAACTCAAAAAATGAATTTTTAAGATTTTTCTGCCAATGTTTACCATATACCGACCTCTACAACCTCCGAAATTGTAACAACGCAACATCTAATGCATTCATTTTAGCAAGCACTTCAAACAGTTTTCATTTTTCTGAAATTCGTCGCTTTACTTAATTTAAAAGGCTAGCCTTATGAGTTATAACTATTTTCCACATTATAACAACCGCCTAATATTCGCCTACACACAAATTTCCAAAAAAATTATGAAACACCTCAAATTTTTTAGAGGCAATGATATAAACTGCTAAAACACTATACTCTTCTCTTGAAAATCATAGATTTTGAATTGTAACTCTTTCGTTCTGGGCCATCGAATTATGCAGCCATGCCCAATCATGCTTTAATTCATCATTCTGGTAGAAGCTAGGAAATTACAGCGAACCAATAACAGGAAGTCGGCTGCCCTCAGAAAGAAATGTTTGTTAGTGTCTGTTGAGGGGGCCGTGACTTCAAAACATGAGGGTGCGATGCTTCCCCTTTCTTGTGTCCAGAGCTGTTGCTAGAAGTGCGTGTCGCCTGACGACAAGTCGGAGCTCTTTGTGAGTTGTATATTTTTTCTTCATTCAGAGCGGCTAGAGAATAGAATTCAGTAATTAATATAGAAAACCTAGAGGTGGGAACAGTAGATTTGTAAATAGATTCAATAATAATTGCAACCGTTAATGTGGGCGCTGAAATAGACAAGCTCATAAAATTTGTACTAAAGAATATGTACTTACGATTGGACAAACTAAGACCTTGTTATTTAAATGGGCTTAACACCTAAGGTCATCGGCCCCAACTAAGACCATTAGGTGTTATATAATATCTGCTTATGAGTGGACGGACTGATTCCAGTGAGGCAAGTAAGCACACCAAACACTATCTGGTATTGTTTCAAAGCTGGAGCCCTTGAGTTCGAGTGTCGCACGCGGTAAACGTGTACCATAACGTTCGTGCGGCCCGCTAGTTGGGAGAAGTGCAAGTGAACAATGACTAAATAGCCCAATGTTTTATGTAGCTGTAACGCATTTTCCAACCCATCAAGAACAAAGCCTCACTAGTATGGTGGTCGATATCACAAAAGGACCAATGAACTTCCCTGAAGTCAATATTATCACCATGAAAAACTAATTACCAACGAAAAACACTACGAGGCCCATTCCCATCACAAGATAGATTAATCATTATTATTTTATTTAGGATAGTAGTAACCGCACATTGTCATCTGCATAAATCTGTAAATATCAATCATTTATGATTCATTGTGGCGAATTTAAGTTTTATAATTACCTAGTATATAATTGGCTTAATGCATGCCCTTTATGGTTGATGGATTGCCTGAGTGGGTATTAGTTAATGCGGTGTAAATATTAGAAATCACGAGTGTACAGATGTATTTGCTTAATATTCAGTCGACATGAAATTGATTTAGTTTAGAAAATATTATAATATATTATAATTATAACTAATGTAACTAATGTTGTCATAGGCTATTCATTGCCTGATCAAAAACGTGTCAGGCTTCAACTATCATGGCAAAACTATCAGCAAGGTAACACTAACCCAATCAAACATTCCATGATGATCTCCTTACATTACCTGGTGATCCGATGTTGCCTTGTATTAAATCACTACCCAGTCCCATACCGAGCTAATAACCGCAGAGAACGGCTAGATGATAAAACATCCTTGTCAATAGACAAATAAGATCCGCTGAAGAAAAGGAAACGTCATAGAGTGACAGGTAAATAATAACTGAGCTTTACAAATGGTACAATGTAATACAAGGCAACATCGGATCACCAGGTAATGTAAGGAGACAAGAAGTGAGGAAACCAGCGCGCACCGAACTAACAAGGTACATAGTGTACCATTTCATTGCCCTGATAATTTGGAATCATGGTGTTAAAATCGTCGTTTTGCCGTGAATAGCGATAAAGTGTCGGGAATCATGCGGCAGAAAATACGACTTGTAATATACAGACGTGCAGAATTAAATAGGCCATGAATATCTTGGAAGGAAGTGCAGACATGTGGAATCCAAATGGCCGTGAAAAAAAATGCAGGGCGTTTCAGATTGTTAAAAAAATTATTACTACTATTCACGGAAAGAAGAAGGCATTCCAAAAAAAAAACTTCTACGGAGCAAGAATTGAAGAAGAACTAATACGTCAAGTAGTATTAAAAATTGCGCCAACCACATACATATATCAAGTCTAACGAGGAGGAAATCGTAATTAAAGAAGGAGGATATATATTATCGAAGAATAAGTTTAACACCGAAAGTTGACGCGAGTCACCAGTTAAAAATAAATTATCGCCAATTAAGAATATATTAACGAAAGGCTGAAAGTGGACTACAATACTATTACGAAGTTTCTGACGTAGAATTAACATTGAATTTTGGTAGAATAACTTGTTAAAATTGTAGTTAGATACAAGAGAAGTTCCTCAAGAACAACTAGATTATGTCACTAACTATGATGTTGGATATGTTTCCATTACATGCAATCAACGGCATGGTCATGAGTGGCTAAATCCGAGATGGGATTGATAACTGACCAACTCCACGCCAGCTGATTCTACAAGCCCGTAACCAGTTGCTACTTCTAATATGTGACGCAGCCATGAACTGAAGGCGGCCAGCTGCCTAAAGATGACGAAGAAGAAGTCTAGCCCAGTCCAGTAATGCCTGCGGATAAAGTTAAGTTCCATGTAATTTTATTTATTCAAAGTAAATAGTACGTAAATTATAGATGTAGTAATTAGAGGTTAGAGGCATAATTTTCATGAAGGTTGCAATTAGATCTTCGAGATATATTTTCAGTGAGCAGTGTCGTCGCAAAGAAGTTACCATAAGCGCTTTTAAAATATGGAAATAGGTAATCTTCATTTACGGAAACCAATATCCTTATGTAGGAATGTTTTTAGACAGATATGGAGAGATTTGAAATAATGCTTCGATGATTACCAAGGAAATGTGAAATGCATAATGTGTTATGATCTAACCGTAATACGGAGAGGAGTTAGATGTTTTTTTATTGGTTATTAAGATCTGGTTATCGGCAGTACGCAGTCACATGTGAGTAAATATGAACTTGATTTGTTCATACTTGTATTTCTCTTACTGGGATGAGTACGGTAATTATATATTTTTGAGTAGAAATATAACCCGTTAATACAATGTTGTCACTCGGTGATAGAATATTGAGACTTTACGCCGCTTAGAAGTAATGTTAGATATTTATATGAGTAATTAAGAGTTTATTCGTCGTAAATATGAGATTATAAATATAAATATTCTGAGGGATATGTTTGTAGGGATGAATTAAGTGAAGTTGTAATGTTTACGGTTGAGATATGGAGAGAGATGCATACTTGAGATTTATTGGTAGTAATTACACACTGTAATACTAACCACTGATTATATCTGACGTGTCGGCGGCATGAATTTAATAACATGATAAGATATTTTTGGATTAAAGGGATATTCTTGCGGTAAGTACGTGACGCAATTCGTAGGTTGATAACCATATATATAACCATATTTACTCATCGAAATAACATCTCCAAATAATAAATATTGAGGTAAACCTGAATTCTTCTAACAAGATTTCGCATGTTGTAACGAGTCTTGCTTGATTGGTATTGGTTGTCAAAGTCATAATTTATGAAAGGAAGCATTTTCTTGAATTAAGTCTCTGCCGTTGGTAAATAAATCTTGTTACTAACTATAACCTATAAAATTCCATGAAATGGTAGTTAACTTAGACGCAATCTTGAATCTCGATATATGTAAGACCTCATAGGATTATGACAATGTATTGTTAAGCAATACCTACATCTATTTCTTAGGAAATAATACGGACATGTTTATCCAGTAACTTGGAGAAACTGATTGATATATATATCGGAATATATTTAAATAGCCATTGGGAGCTATACTAATGTGGAACTTCGCTTTCTCCGTTAGCATTACATTTAGAGATCATAGATGTATGGAATGATGAATAATTCAAAAAAATTCAAAATAAGCAATTTCAAGTTAAATGAATGCGATTCAATTTTAATGTTAACCATTTTTAATTTATTTGCTTACGACTTTATTCATACTTTAACGTAAATAATACTTTGATTACATGGATATTCAACAAGAATACTATCTAATGAGATTGTTAGTTACGACTTATGCCACTCCTTAAAGTTTTCTTTGTTTTTCGTTGTAAGAATTATAATTTTTTTTAAACAAGAATGATTAAGCTTAATCATAAATTTTATCGATTTATCCTTTCAATGAAGAAATACTGAATATAATTGGATATTATTTTACGATTTTATTTCATCCCATATTAATTCTTTGAATAAACCAAGTATTTACATATTTAATTTAATACTATTGTAGTTTATTTTCATAAATATAGCAGATAAGCTTACGCCGAACAATTACATGATTATTCTTAGTTGAATGAGTTTGGATGATGACTCTATTGTATTTAAGGATCAAGGGATGTGCTGGTAAATCATATCAAAGGAAATGCGGGTTCCCAGTCGGCCTCACGTTAAAATAATATACCTTATTGATGCACATTAATTACCCCTGAGACGTATCGGATAGCAAGTCGGAGATGATTTTAACGCTTTCAGCAGAACGTAGAATGGTGAAATCTGCTTAAATTGGAACTTGTGCAAGCGTGATGAACTTATTATTACACCGATTAATGGAGACAAACATAGCTGCCGATACTTGACATCACTATTAATGCATGATCCATTCAGTTGACTCCAATTTCTGATGCAATTGGAAGGGGGGGGGGAGCCGGTGCAATACATGGGTCGCCCGATAGGGTTCTAGAAAGAGATTCCCCCGAAGGATGGTGCAATAGGACCAGTTAAAATTATTCCAACTGAGCGATAGATCCATACGGAAGGTTATTCGCAAATCTACGAAGACACAAGGTACAATTAAAAAGGCACCGTATAGCCTATACCTGACATGTCAAAATAAATCAATTACACAATACCATAATAACCATACAACCATGACAAACTTCAACAGATATGCGCCAGCCCCAACAGGGAAAAAGGACATTACAACCCTCAACGACATGCTGCGAAACCATCATGCCCACCCCAAAATATAACCCCAACAATAAATACCTGGTACCAATTTCATCACCCAACACCGAACCATTAATCAAATCCTATTAGGTCAAAAGGAATTCCTCCTCAAATTAAGGTCCAGTCTTGCACAACAGTAAAACAATAACAGTAGAAATGGTAAAGAAGCCGATGGAATCCACAACTCAAAATGGAATATAATAAGGTAAAAATAGGTTAAGAAAATTTTACACCATAAGAATTCCATGAACATAATTACCACGGCAAGTCACAACACTAACTATACAGGAACCACTAGTCACCAAAAATATCTACACATGAACCAGAACTAACACAAAAAGGTTAACAGAATGAATTTCTCAGATACAAAAGTTAGGTTCTAAAAGGGAAGACAGAAAATTCAAGAGCTGGAAACTTGAAGAAGGCCACACACCACGCGACTCACTACAATCAGGTGACAGGTTGAATTAACTAGAAGGCATTAGAAATGGAGAACTATCAGCAACCAATAGACAGCATGGATAAAGTAGTAAAGAACTAAATAGGTCCAGACACAAGGTTAACAAATCACCCACACTCTTACCGGCTGACAGGGCTCGACCATAACCAATGCCTACCCGATAACTCCACGTTAAATGAATGACCTTGGTGAAATGACTCGAGTGACTGCCCAGAAACTCACCAGCCCACACCAACAGCGAGACAGGTTAAAATAGACTACTATTCATGCCATCGCCTCACAATCAGCACACGCTAGCCACCACGTAGCAGACACACCAGTACATCACCAACGACAGTTCCTACGGGAGAAATACTTTCAAGTACCGTGTCAAGATATCACACCAATTATCGACCCACAAGTTACCACAGAAGGGTAAATAAATTCGAAAAATTCAGAAATAGTTAAATGCCCAAGATTACTCACAAAAAACTGTCCACATCAAAATTATAACTTGGTTAAATAATTTTCAACGATTAGGTTTCAATAAATTTAGGAAATCAGTACTAGCATGAAAACCATACCAATCAGGCCTTTAGTCAGAATTAGCCATAAATATTCACATACGATACAGGTAACACGAACACAGGTCAACCACATAAAACCATTAACAGTCAAAATAAAAGGCATTAGGTTATAACGATGTC
Organism: Anabrus simplex; assembly: GCF_040414725.1. NCBI lineage: Eukaryota > Metazoa > Arthropoda > Insecta > Orthoptera > Tettigoniidae > Anabrus > Anabrus simplex. Next base: position 98,292,406 of record NC_090274.1, on the reverse strand, counting down.
ATGAGAAAGTAAACCACAATACCACTGGCATATATATTAATAACACACGATGGTCATGCCTAAAGTAAAGATACGGTTCACGCGCCAGATACTACACAGCAGAACAATATTAGAAACAGAAGGTTCCCATATAATATGTTGGTACATACACCACACAAGTACACATGCCAGGAAATAATAATAATAATAATAATAATAATAATAATAATAATAATAATAACATTAAATCTGAGAACCGAAACATAGGGCCGGGACCGATAATAGAATAAAGTGTTTCAAAGTACAAACTATCACACGTAATCACACCGTAAACGGAAATTCAAGTGCAATTCACACGAAGAGTATTTATCACACAAGCTCACCAAGTAGAAATTAAAATTATTGCACACCGAACTAGTAGATGGACACACACGCAGTTATAAGCCACACGAAACACGGAGAGCACACTGCAAACGGTAGTATGCTCATGACCCAAAGCTAATCGATTTGTGTCCAAATATAAATACTTAGTACAGTTTCAAGATCCACAATATTACAACAAAATTCCGAATACCAGAAAACATTCAGTATTCACCAATTTATTAAGAAACAAGAGAAAAAAAATACAGGGCACCTGAGAACAGGAAAGCAAGGACGCAGCTCACACAGGTACATAACAGCTGGTGAGAGGGCTACCAACCTCATACACTTGACGCGAAACAGTCACACCAAAACAGCACGAAGGCGAAAAACACGGAACTCCATGAAAATATTCACATGAAACAAAAGGTAATACGTTTAAACTAGATGAATGCATTTCTTTTAGAGGAATGTTCTACCATGTCTTTCTTTCACTCAGTTAACATTCTGATACAGTACAGTGCAAAATAAATGTAAAGAAGGATACAACAGACCTTCGGAAAGATACGAGCAAACAGTACACAAGTCAAATAACCACGCTCTGCTGCCAATAACTGACCCGTTACGTAGTCAAAAACCATCACAACTACGTTAACGGCAGCCAAAGATATATGAACTAGCAGTTACACTACCGCTCCAGTTCATCAGTAACAAGTAACAATAGACAATATTCACTCCACACAAAACAACAAATAAACAAGAACTTATCTTAACTAGTGGAGAGGTGTCACGACAAACCGTGGATATTTAAAACCAACCACTGTACTGGGCATCAGAACACATGCCGTAAAATGAGTGAAAGAAAGAACACCTATACTTTAAGAAAATATAAACATTTCATAAAATCAAATGGTAACTCAGTAACATCGTCCTTAAGAAAAATTAACCAATAAGAAAATTAAAGTTTGAACTTACCAGAATTATAGTACTAAAACTTAAATTGCGTATCCAATTTTCTAAATTAAGTTAACCCAAAGACTCCAAGAATTTAATAAAACAGTAGCCTTGAAAAAACGCCTATAAAGTTTGTCTTGTGCCAGTAGAATTTCACATCAGCATGAAAATCCAGTTCAATAAATTTAATTTCGGTAAGACAGATACTTTCCTCAAATCAGGAAACCCAAAATAAGCAGAAAATAAGTAAATACACAAGAATGCGCACGACAAAAACTTCCCAGAAGCAAGAGGAGAGAAAATTCGTTACACCACCAACATTACCTCAACCGAACCACGCCCACACCCAAAGAAGAAATAATAATAATAATAATAAATATCTCGCTTCACATTACCATGGCAACAACGACAACACAAGTAAACAGTAAACGGCCAATGGCGGCATTAAGCTGCAACAAAGGATCAGGCAAAAGTGAAACTAAAGAAAATCAACCCATCCAAACAGAAAAGAAATACCAAGAAAAATGAAATATCAAGGGGAAATTTAAACTGAATTAAGATTTTATGCTCATGCTCATCCCATGTAGATTAAAGCCACACTAGGCAGATACACAGGCTAAGCCTATTCACGGGTGAAAAACAATTCCATAAATTTACACACAGTTTTTACAAACACCGAAGCTCAATTCTTAGAATTACCTGAGATACTTTTTCGTCCACATTATCGTTTCTTTCGAACGGATTAAACATACAGTAGGCGCCGCAAGAAGGTTACAGCTGCAGATTACAGTTGCACGAAGAACATTAGAAACGCAGAATATTTTCAATATCACAGAAGATTAAGTTTATATTGCTTCCAGTACTTACTTGTGTACATCCAAAATCTCAGTAAGCATGATACACACAGAAGTTATCTTGCAGGTTACATAGCTATATAAATAAGGAATATTACGAGAATGATGTCACCAAATTGAAGAAGAAAACATAAGGGTGTAAAACCCACTACAGCAGGCTTTAGCCTGGGTCAAAATTCCTTTCAAGCTCAAACATGTTGGTAGATATCCAAGCGCTTCCTCTCGCCATTAGCTCCTGCAACGAACTCCTCTCATCATGGCTTCCAGCTTTGTTGAACCAAGCTAGCCGTACACTGATTGGACGAGACAACGGTGGGAGGAGCGTTCGACTTAGCGTGTGGCCACAAGAGTGCAGTACATATCAGGAATTGTAAAAATAAATTCACATTCGTTAGCGAATAAATGTATTGAACTTTAAAATAGTTCTTTCCTGCCCACAGGCCGGAAGAACACATAATGAGGGACGAGTACTTGAACAATTACAGATAGTACGTGACAAAACACTTCAGTTACTGAGTTAAAATACGAACTTCCACAGCCGAATATCTAGTTCGAAACCGTTCCTTAGGAAGGAGGTACTAAATCAGTAATACTGTCTCAGTCCTCCCCTCTCGAAGCTGACCATATATTCCAACATGTTCACTTAGATTAGTGGTAGAGAAACAGTCTAAATATTAAACGAAGTCCACGCTAGATACGACCACCAATACCTTTGACACATCACTTCCGAATACCAGACCAGAGTCTCTTCAACGTTACATTAATTTCTCAATTCATTGTAACTGCAGCTTAAATTTTCTGTAATTAGTTCATCTTAACAGAATACGCACGCAGATGCATAAGTTAAATTCACCCTAGTTCCAGTAGAGTTCAAATTACCAAATGTTTACGACAAATAGGATTAACAGAATTAATACTCTTCGGCAGTACAATTAACTTTTAAACATTGGTTTTAATGCAGATCTAATTTATCGGGTTTCAAGTATCAAGAAATGCAGCCTCTTGTTTCATCTCAAAATTAAATTGGCATAACCGCAAAATCAAGACCGCTAAAGAGCAAAAAAGAGAAACAAAGAAAAACAGGCTAAATTGGTGAATACATTCAACGGATAACTAAGGTCCAAATATCAGAATTAAATTTACATTTTTAAGGAGCAATCGACTGAGCCAGAGCCAGAGCATACCACATAATAAGTTAGGGCTAACAGGATGTGCGTTTACAAGAGCAATGAGTAAAAGCATAAGAAACGCATAAATATACCACCAACACAGAATGGAGAACAAAAATAAGTGCACACGTCCAAAGGTTTTAAGAAAACAGAAATTCTAACTCCAGTTTCAATCAGCAATGCAATAATCAAGTTCAGATTCACCACACAACAGAAATCTATCGCACGTTAGCATCAAACACTACTCCCACGTACCACAAACACGAATTTAAATAACAGCCCCAGCAGAAAGCTTAACTAGGTAACACGCAAGGTTAAGGCATTCATCACATGTACCTACAAAACCAGGTCAAGACCAACCACAACATGACGAAAATAGCGTAACCCGAAGTCGATCAAAATATACTATTTCCTGACCAGAACATATTACACTTGCCGACATTCGGAAAGTACAGTACACTAAATTTCAAATTTTTTGAAACAAAATCATCTCAATACTACAGCTCGGTTAGCAAATAACGAAATAAAAATTTCCCACAATCTTATCAGAGGCATCAAGTTAAATTTGCAACAACTACTGGTTCAACATTCCCCATCACAAAACACCACCTATTTGAACAGGAATAATGAGAGGAAATGGTACCTCAATTCAACGATATCACACACCTACTACAAGTGTTAGAAAAATGAAAATGACCTAGGGTTAGAGGCAAAGATATTCGAGACGAGATGACGTTGGCCGTTACAGTAGGAGACCTCAAATACAATGAGATGGAGTGGTGCGCTTAAGGTTTGTCATCAACAACCGAACTAACAACAACAATACCAAGCCAAGAATAATACTAGGATGGAAAAGAATAAATACATAATGACTCCTTCATTAACACTATAGGAATAAAGGAACAGAAAATGGATTAAAGAAATTCAGGAGGGAAAACCAATCCAAAGTCACATAACCTCCAACTTCATTGAATTAACAACAGCAGGGCTTCATACAGGACACACGATTAAGGAAGAAAAGGCGGTAGAATCCACCTGTAACCAGATGACCATTAGGAGATTCAGAGCAGTGACCCACCCAACATAATCTACCACTTGCCTATAGAAGGCCTCGGTAAATAAACCGGATTAAAGATATGTGACATCCGCAGATTCACTCTGTCGCAATACCGTTAAACAGGTACCTTCTCCATTCTCCCAGGAAACAAGGTAAATAGGTAAATAAAATATAAACGGCAGAAAAGATGGCAGGACGTTATAAAATCTTCACAAACAATGAAGAATAAAGGAACAAGACAGATAGATCCAATATTCCAACAGTTGGGCGACTTAGGTACCACCAGTCCCTATAACCACAGAGAACGGCTAGATGACAAAACATCCTTGTCAATAGACATTGATTACTTGAATGTAGACGCGCCTCAGTATGGGACAGCGCCTGTTGTTGAAGAACTTCCTTTTCAGAAAACGTCCTCGCTGAGTCATTACCAGAACGTGGACTAAAACTAGTATGCATAAGCACGTGTTGCTGAATAGTCGCATTGTCTGTAGGCTCACCAGCATGCGTACATAGGCGTTCCCGAAGATGCGACATCTTAGAAAACTAATTACTATATAGATCACTGGAATGTGGACGCTCATCAGTACGTGTAAGGAGGTGACGCCGAAGATGCGACTGTAGAGAAAACTTCTTACCACATTGTTTACCAGAGATGGGTTGTTCGTGAACGAGTAGTTTAAATTGAACTACTCCCTATAGTGAACTATTGAACTAGGTCGCAAATACATTTGGCAGCGGTTCGAAATGAACTTAAGTTCCTGCCGACTGCTCGTTCTCTCCAACGTAATTAACAAACGAACGACACTCCACGTTGTGACTGCAGCGCCTAATAGCGGCTGAATGTCGGAACTTGGTCTACATAATTCGTTGCTAAAAGCAAGAGAATAATAGATGGTGCAAATCTGCATTACATCATATTTTGTATGTGGCGTCTACACTTACAGTCGGACAAGAGGAAATAAAGCCAGAATCCACAAATTATGTTTGCTAGATACACAGAAGTTCATATATTTTCTAAAGACTTGCAGTACATATGGATGCTCTGCAGTCGGTTCATTCCGTGAGTTGAGACACAATCGAACTGTTATGATACAGTTTGTAAAGAACTTGTTCGCAGTTCAGGTCTTTGAACCGGTTGGGAATATAATGCATTATGTGGATGCTTCTGTACAGTAAACGAACTATAATGACACAATTCTTAAATAACTATTTCATATGCAGTTTAGGTCCTCCAACCTGTTTCACAAATTATTTACTTTAGTTCATAAAATAATGCAGAACAATTAACATGTGGATAGGTTGCCATTAAATCAAACAGTATGCTTATTTAAAAATTTGGAAAAGAATACTAAAGTCACTTTTAAAGAGTCTTTATAAATTACATACAGAAAATATTTACAAAATTAAGAATAAGTTTAAAAATTGCAGCTAAATTTATGATAAACATGGCAAAGAAATACTAAACCACATACGTATAGTACAATTAATTCTTTGGTATGTTTCTATAAGATAAAACAGTATGCTTATTTCAGTATGTAGAACACAATATTATAAGACACTTTTTGGTAGTTTTAATATAACATACAAAAATTATAGTTTAAAAAATAAATCAAATATATACAGCCAAAGTTTGCAAAATATGAATAAACTTAAGAAAATTTGGTAAAGAAATATACAATATACAAGCTATTTAAAGTTAAGCGATTAGAAACTTCAATTGTTTAAAAATAATCATGAAAAAGAATTGTATTACCTGAACCGTTAATTTGGAGAATATTGAATGCATTCTAAAAGTTACCAATTATGATGCAAAAATACAATTTGGGATGCCTTTGCTGTGGTGAGTCTATTTGTTTTCTACGTAATTATCTGCCCTATCTTAGAGAAGATCCTTTCCCAGGGGACAGATGTTGCCCCTATGCACAGTCTTCTTTTTACAAGCTCGTGCAAGCGGGGATAGACGGCTCTCCTTTCCTTCGACTACTTCAAGGGATCTTCCCTGCTGTCCAGTAGAGGTTCCTGCAAGTATTTATTTAATTCAAGAATTCCTGCTGAAGTCGGGTTTTGAGAGGCTATCACTTCTTTTACCTCGCGTCAAATTCTTCCCAAAGTGACGACGTGAGGCTAGAAGATGCAGGTTCTTCCACAGATAACGTAATTGCAGGCTGGTGATCCAGCCGCACATTTACTGCACAAACTTTCTTCTTCAACGAATCGTTAGCTGCGGTAAATATAGACACATTGCTGAAACCATACTTTTGAATCTTGGATCCAGCATCGTCGCATGTGCAGTCTATTCGTTGTCTTCAACATCTTTGAAACGCTTCAACAATTGTTCTCTTAAGTCTTTACCAAACAAACTACTTCAATAGGAAATCTCTTATCCTTTTCGTACGCAATAAGCCTTCTGTTCATTGCCCGAAGAAACAGTATCACCTTAACTATTCCGAGCTTAACTCAACTGTTATTTCTTCTCACACCTGAAGTACTTCAGTTTCATATTCCACTCATGTTGGGTCAACACTTCCACACTGCTTTGTAAAATAGCTAATGTGGAAACTACAGCGTCCTTTGCTTGAACAATCCCCTTCAACACATCATGCGCAGAACTCCACCTCGTCACGTCATGCTTCAATCTGAGCTCGGGTAGTCCAATATGTTTTTGAACAGACTGCAGTTTAGCGAGGGCATGCAAGCTCCTTTTGAAATATTCTACTATATCCTTTACTTTTCATATGACAACATTTATTTCACTACTGCGCAGTCCTGTATGTACCACAAGGTTTACTGAGTTCGCCAAACCTAACAAGTGCCGCTAGTTACATTATCTAATTGCAGCAACAATGTTACTGGCGTTATCAGTGACGACAGCCACAACTTTATTCTCTAACCTCCACTTTCGCACTGTCACTTTCAAGCGCCCTAACAAATGTTTAGCGGTGTGTCCATCCCGAAATTCAACACATCCTAATAAAACGGTACTCAGCTGGTAATCGGTATTGATATAATAGGCTGTGACGGCCAAGAAACTTTGATTATTTATGGATGTACAAGAATCGGTTGTCAGACAAACAGCTTGTACATCTTCTATGAGTTTCGGCACCTTTTCGACAAAGTTACAGTAATATTGTGGTAATAAACTGGTGGAAACAGTTTTTCTAGTTCGGAGATTATATCCTGGGCACAGCACATTTACAAAATACTTAAATTCGGGCTCCTCCACGATACTGAAATGATGGTAGCCTCTGACTACCAGTTTCATTAATTAATTGTCAATTATTTTTTATTTATGTACAGTAGCCTGTTTCTTTACTCTAATATAGTCACCCATGCTTGTCTGAGTAGCATTTGCGCTTGAGGAAGGCTTATCAGGATGTCGCATTTCGGTGATATTGTCAGTAATAAATATCTGATGCTTCAGAACTATTTTCTTGTTGTGGGTATGGTTCATTTCTTGAGGTAAAAACGGTTGGGCGTTTTACTTTTATGTGTCTCTGTAAATTACCTAATGAACCACAGACAACGCTTATAATTTGTGAACAATAGACACACTTCGCTCTTTTACCCTCTTCCACTTCACTGAAATGGTTCCACACTTGACTTCTTCTCCGTGGCGGCATAATTATAAGTGTTATAATATCACTTGAAACATATACTCACACAAGCTCGGAAATACACGAACTAGTTGAACTAAATGAACTGTAGGAACTTCTTTTATGAAATGAACTACTAAAAAATTGACAATTGCAAGAATAGTCTACCTGTGTATCAGTGTTGCCAACTCCAGTGACAGCGGCAAGTCTCTTCAAAGACATTTAGCGAGAGAATTTCGAAGATGAGAGATTTTAGCAATCATTTAGAGACAATTCTGGCGAATTATAATTTATTGTTTAATAAATTTGGTGAGTCAAGTAGGTTAGCTAACGCTATGAAAATACAAGTGCTTAACTCGCGTTCTGATTGACTGCCGGCATCATTTAACGTAAATTCAATCAAGAATATTACCGTACATTTTTATTGTCAACTTAATTATTATATTTCGTTATGAGAAATCGTTTCGTATGGCAATTATTGCACCAAATCTAACTGAGCATAGTCATTTTTCTTTTATTACGAATAGCGCCTGGGGCAGTCAAAGTCGAACTTCTTCAAATAGTAAAGTTACTGAAAAACGATGACAAATATGTTATAGATTACTTAGCAGAGAACACTAGACATTATGTCCTTATCACTGCGAGTTGAATCCCACAGAACCAGTTTGGAGCCATGTTAAATGTTATGAAGGAAAGCACACACAACTTTTAGGTTAAGGGACTTGCTCATGTAACAGCTGAGAAGACGCACCGTAGGCGTATTTCAATCATGTGGTGAAAGGAAAATGATAACTATGGGTGTTAGACGGGACTACGGAGTCTGTGATGACCGGTAAATGTAAATGAAACATAATCAAGTGAAAGCGACGACACTTACACGGATATGGAGAGAATCGAGACACTGCCAGAAGACGAATAATGAGACTGCGTAAGTTATACACAAATTACTTTGATTGTATTGTTATTTGTGAGTCAGTTCTCTCTGTCTATTCTTGTAGGTTAGTAAAATTGTTACATATCAGCGTATACACGGCCCGGTGCAGATCTCGTGCAACCTTCGTCGTCTGATCTGAGAGAGCTGTAAAAGGAAGATTTTTTTGCTAGGCACGTGGATATATTATTTAAATTATTACATATCATATAAATAAACTAAAACTGGATTATGGATATTAATTCGACTTAATTTAGAATTTGCTGAAGTTTGTCTGACATTAGTTGGCATTCTTGTTGTGCAACTATCTGGCGAGAAAGCTAGGAAATACGGAAATGGGAATATGCCAGTACGGTTGGTGGTAAAAACGTGATGGGCACGTAGTTGTTCATCTTATTACGTGCATTGAAAGCCATCAATGTGTATTGTGAAATAACAATTATTTTAACTGCTGTGTATATATAAAGATACACAGTCGAACAAGTTATATATATGGGACGGCATAAGCCCTAAAGCCAATATCATGTCTACAATATGTATACATGCGCATGCGCGAAGTTGGGTGAAGATATGGAGATGAGAACTAGTGAACTAAACCAACTAGTAATACGAACTATACGTGGCAGTAAACTAGATCACTTCGACCTGATCACCAGAAAGAACTATTTTGCCCATCACTGTTGTTTACAGAAATGTGGACGCTAACGAGTATGTGTAAGCAGGTGACGAAGAAGACTCGACTTCTGAGTGAACTTTTGATCACAGGAGAGCAGACGCACCCTAGTATGTGTAACGAGGTGTTTCCGAAGTGTTGACTTTTCAAAAAACTTCTTACTACATTGATCACACGAATGTGGACGCACCCCAGTATGTATTAGTAGGTGACGCCGAAGATTCGACTTTAGACTATAATTAGAACCACAATGATCACAAGAAAATGGCCGCGCACCAGTGTGTGAAAGCAAGTGTTGCTGAAGATGCGAATTCTGAGAGAACTTCTTTGCACATTGTGTACACGAATATGGACGCTCACCAGTATGTATTAGCAGGTGTTTCCGAAGATTCACTTTCTGAGAAAACTTCCTCCCACATTGTTCGCAAATAAACGGACAGTTTCCAGTATGTGTAATGAGGTGCATCCGGAGATAAGACTTTCGAGAAAATTTCTTTCCACATTGTGCACAAGAAATGCGACGCACCCCAGTATGTCTAAGCAGGTGTTGCCTAAGATTGGGCTTTTGAGTAAACGTAGAGCCACGTTGATCACAGGAATATGGTCGCTCTCCAGTATGTGTTATCAGGTGACGCTGGAGATGCGACTTCCGAGAAAACACAGAACCACATTCATTACACCAGTGTGCCCCCTGGCTAGTGGGATGGATTGGCGTTTGATGAGAGTTGTGTAGGCTGTATTCTTTACGGGTGGGCAAAATGCACATTACCTCATTTGCTTCATTCAATATCTTGCGCCTACTGTTACATGTACCCACTGGACCTCCGGTCAATAATGCAACGTCCCGATAACTAGAAAATAGGAAAAAAAGGTTTCTCCATTTTATGATTAAGATAACAAAATCAAATACAATATCCAGAAGCAAACACAGTATATGTACCAAAATATCACATTACATAGCACTCCAGATTTCAATAATTTCAAATAAAGGCTCTAACATATAAGCCCATATAATTTCCAATTCCAAAATAGAATATATAATACGTTTGCACTTAACCACAGCACATCCAAACAATTCAAGGGGGTCCAATATGGAAGCAATTACTGTGAGAATGCTTCCCTTAGTGATTTCCTTACGTACATTCTTCATCTTTATTTTCACTGAGACTCAACATATTTAGGATGCCGAATAATACCTAATGTTTTAATAGTTCCATCCTTAGTGAGGTTTCATGTTGACACGATTTATCTATCTTCTATAAGGACATTGGCAAGGGCTTTTGGACAATTTGGCGTCAAATTTCTGAGATACACATGTGTACTATAAAGCCGGGAAGAAACTTCTGACTGAAGCTCCTCAGCTACTTCTACTGAGCTAGTACCTCTCATAACGACATCAACATAAAAACAAGAATATGCAGTAGGGTTACAGTTGTAAGGTGGTAGTCCTTGCTCTGTTCATCAAAGGATTCATGCCACGCAATATTCTGAAGACTCCTGTGATCGGGATGTATTAACACAAATTCGTATATCTTAGGAATATCAGCTGAATAAGTAACAAGATATGTTACGAACCTTAAAACAACAGACAGGGAGTCAGGCTAAAATTCAGGGTCAACCATTTACAAAGAGTTCAAAGCTATCCTATTTCAAAATTCGCATCTGTCAAACTCAGCTCTTGGCTTGGTTGTCATGCTAGAATCTTTGAGCACACAATGATGGGGCATATGAAAGCTTAATGAGTTAGAAGTCACAAGGGGTAGATTTTCCATATGTCGCGTTTCAATGTATTCATAGCATGAAAATTAAATACAATTGTTTCAAACCTGAACATCTAACAAACTTGTTTTCTATGTGTTTGAGCATTTTAACAGCATTATGCTTAGACTGAGCTACAGGTGACACTTCAGGACGAATAGGAGATTTGCTATTAAACCTGCCAGAATTATCCATTGTTCATTATTCAACAAAATGTTCCTCTCATACCCTTTCTTCAGGAATAAGAAATAGTTGGTGGAGTTCTTCAAGCTTCCAAAACCTTCGCAAATTTGTGTAAAGAGAATCAAGATTTACATGCCTGGCACACCGAACCTTGGCGTTATTCTGAACACAAAACTCGGGGATGGTGCCTGACAATCCCCAAGCAAATTTGGTCATCCAACAAGGTGAGATGACCTTTCTTATGCAAGGTATTTGAAGATAATGTATCATAGTAGACTTCAGCTCTTAGCAAGATATGAAGAACAGAACGATGCTTAAATATACTAACTTAAAATGATCTCATGACCAATATACCAACTGGAACAATCAATTTGCTGTGCAGGTAGTTGGCTTGTGGTTGTATTCACAACTGCACAGCCCAATGGCATTGTATAATCTGACACATTACAGAACGGAACAAGGTTGCATGTGGATCATCCAGGCGATACATCAGTATTGCCTATACCAAATACAGGTAGCCAACAAATCTTAGTACAAATGCCAAGCTTTGTGACAAGGCTACAAGACACTAAGGATAAATGACTCCACCAGTCCAAAAATAATCCTTAACTAATGCAACCTCTCCTGAACTGTTTTTCACTGCTACACAAGCTGTGCTTAATTAAATATTTGAGTGGGTGGCACAATTGCAAAACTTCTAACATTTATATCATTATTGGGAATTGTTTGATCTTTACAAACAAACGAGGTGTGGGGTCCATTGTACCGGGGGCAATTGTGTCGCTAACACTGTTTAGATAAATGACAAGCAAAAAATATAGATACCTAAGCTCATTTTCCCTCATAAACTTGCGGTGATAATCAATGTTTGTTGAACTTTCTACAACCAGAATTGCTATGCTATTCAAGTTATCAACAGATAAAATTAAAGGAAATGCTCTTGTTGGTATTGTGAAATAAAATCTAAAACAAATGAAAATGACCAAATGGCCATGAACAAAAGACAATCAGTGGATCCAATAAACAATGCCTTATATTCTGATATAATGCTTGTTGTCCAAAAGGGTCCAAAATCCATGTCAATGAACCTTGCAATTACTGGTAAAGCAGAACCACGGTTTTCCACCTATGGTGGTACTAATCACAGGTAATATAGACCCATGGCATGTCATACATAATGGCACCACTCACAGGTAACACAGACCAGTGGTGTTCCCCACATTAGGGTACTACTCAGAAGCAATGCAGAGCGATGGTGTTCCTCACATAGTGGGACTAAACACAGTCACCGACTGCTGAAGATGATCATAATTCTGGTTTAAAGGGGCCTACCCACTATTGGTACGAGGTGCAACAAAATGAAATGGTAATTAAAACTTCAACATGCATTCATTGCCAAGAATCTAAAGTAAATTACAATGAAAAATTAGCATGAATTCAAAACAATCAGTGGATCCGATTGACAATGCTTTACTGACTTTACTATGCAGAGTAGGATTGGAAAGAACTTCAGGATAAAACATACAACTTAGCCTGGAGTCCCAATGCTCAATGCTGCATCAGCCTGTTTGCGTGCTTTCCTCCACCACAGAGCAAGTTTGCTACATGTTTTTAGGTCCTACAGCCAAGAATTTCCACTCGAGGGATGTAAGTTCGAATCCGCAGCTACGAAGATAGTTTTAAAGTGGTTTCACATTTTCATACCGAGCTGGTTAACATAACGTCACTGTAGTGTGAAACTCCTTCCCTCAAAGATGTAGTGTGAAACTCCTTCCCTCAAAGATGTAGTAGCGCTTGACCTTCTCCTTATGGACAGAGTAGTGTATGACCTCTAACTACTGAGTACTCATTTCTGTTACAAAATTGAGTAAATCTCAGATTTATCTCTCGGACCTCTTAACAGACAATCAAACACCTTTATCGAATAGACCTAAATGAATTGCTGTTAACATTTATACTTCATCCGTTCAGATTAAAATAGCTGCCTTCCTCACCACCACTATTAAGAAACAAACGCTGAATCTCTGAGTTGTGATATAGAAAACTGAACCCCAAAAACTACAAAAAAAACTACACTCGTATTCACTTAGCAAACTGGTATTGATGTAATCTTTTTACAGAGAAACGGTTCAGCATGAGATTCGACTATTGAGTAATATCACTATTACGATTACACTTGTTAAATTGTCCACATTTTCAATCCTATATTATGCAATATGTAGAGACTATATAATATTGGAAAGGTGGACCATTAAAACGCAAGATTAATTATTATTGTGATCACAATTCAATACGGATCAAAACCATGAAGTTTTTATCCCATGATACTGAGTATTATGGCATAGCAACTATGAGCTGCGACATAACAACTTCAACAGAAACCAACAGAGTTCACCATCAATAAGAAATATACTACCTGCAGGAAAAGCTTCTTCCTCAATGTCTGGAAATTTTACACCATCACCACCACCATGAGGAAAACAAATTGCGATAGAGAAGAATGCAGGGAAGCGGGCTAGGAGCCTGGAAGACAGTGATTCTCCAAGCCCAAGTCATTGCACGTAGCTTGCTATTGCACCATTGGAATAAATCCCACTTGCATTGACGGGCAGAACACACTATCCACTCTCAATGAGGCGGCACATCTCTTCCTAACATCAGTGATAATCTAGCACAGTTCCATTTACCAGCTGCGAACCGCTCGTTGGTATTTATACCATTAAATATAAGGAGCTAGGCAGAGACAGCAAAAAACCTGCACGGCTCACGCAAAATACAAAGCAGTGGCACAACAACATACAATGGTCTTCCTGTCCCGTTCTACTTAGTAAAGATAAGAAATCTGAATGCAGATATCAACCACTCGCTCCAAATCTACAATATAATCACCAATCTTCTGCCCAATGCCACACGAGATTATCTCCTAGACATTCAGTACAGCAAAGATGGCCACCCCATCAAAACTTCCAGAAATTTTTACACAGTCCTAGTCAACAAAATAGGACTGGCACATATTGGACACATGCTGTAGCACAGAACCTGGCTCAACAATGTGGCATAACTGACCGCCTTTGCGTCCAGCTTCCACCTGGTCAGTGGTGGTACATGGGGTTGATAACAGCCACACAGAGGACGTTATCACTAGCCATCTTCAGAAACAGGGACATCAAACATTCAGGGCCATTCGGATCCGGAATTCTAACGGGCACACCAAGCTGATGCGTATCCTGTCCCGGATTATGGCAACCATGAACCAGCTTCTGAGCGATGGTTTGCTGATCTACGTGAAGCGACCTCATGTGGAGGCCTCTTGGTCATCTTGACCACAGCGCAGACACTGCTATCGCTGCCAATTCTATGATCATACTTATATTGCTTTCTTCAATATGTATGTGCCATTTGTAGTGGTCAACACACCTCAAGAGCTTGCACGAGATAGAGACCACTCAAAATGGAAAACTTGCAGAGATCATCCACCTTTCTCTGTTAAATGTAGGGGTAAACATTAACCTTCTATCACTCAGTCGGAAAAAGTATCACCTATCACACTAATTGACATCCCTGCCCCACCCTCCCCTTGCACTCTTCCCCTCCTTCCATTGAGACCATTCCGAAAACCATCATTATGGAGCTCCAGAATATTGCCCATTCCAACGTCCTGATGTTCTGTACCAGATCCAGCTAGCACCGCGATTGATCTTACAGACTTACTTTGACGGAACATTCTCTGGGACGTGAATGAACTGTGCATTATTTCTCCTTGATCCTAGTCCACTGCTGTAGTAAATAAATGTTTATTACATTGATGTGTGTTCTTTAAGGGTCAAGTGACTGCTGCTCCAATAGATGTCACGGAGGGGTAGCAATTAGTATTCATAAATCCATCTGTTCAGAACAACATTATCATTCCTTAAATAAATATCTAACTGAAAACTTAAAAATTGAAATCACTATTGGAAATCAAATAACTTTAGCAACAATGTACATATCTCTTGGCTATTCTCCACCTCAGAAAGTTATAGAAAATACTGATCGTAAATTCAGTACTTCCATCACGATCACAGATTTTAAAATTCTTCATATATACAACAACAACAAGCTATTTACGATCAACTATTACATGATATACTTACCCTTCCCTTCCCCCAACCCGCCCTACATCAAATACGGGCCCTGAATATCTGATCCCCAGCTCTAACCTAGCAATGAACTGTGATATCACCATGCTACCTTCAATGGGAAATGACCATGTCCCTGCCTTTCTAACCATAAAAATGTACTAACAAACCCATAGCAACATAACCAACATCCCCAGTCATACGGTATACACGAACTTATTGGGTAGCATACAGACAAACAATATCAGACATAATATGCAATACTGTAACACCTACCTCACAGCATGAATTACAAGATAAAGTTAAGAAATTAGAATCCAAACTAACCATTGTCAACCAACTCCACATTCCTCACCACACCTCCCATCTATGCAAACCTCCCCTGCCTACCTAAGCACTCCAAATATTAAAATATTCCCATGAACATTACAAGGCATACCTTCGAAACTGTGACCCAAATACTCAGGAAGAGAAGAGTTTGAACCTTTTTCTACTCTTCCTTCTGCGTTTGTAAATCCAACATGAATAATTTGGCTTTCATCATTTTTTAATTTTTTCATCAGATTTCCATGGTCCCATATCGAACTGGTAATAAAGCATGGTTTCAAAATAAGATCTTCATATGACCATACTATTTTCTCTAGAACCACCTGAGTTAATACCGTCGAATGCCACACCTTATACGAACAAAGATTATTCTTCGCATGAATGACATATGTTTTGCAATTTTGTTTAACACGACAAAGATTTGAACATTTTATGACTTATATGCTTCAAGCTGGATCATCTCTCAAGTGTGTACGGACTTAACAATTGAGTTTCTCACCTTAGATACTAAAGAATTCTACTTCATGGTCTGACGCACGATAACCTCATTCCATATTTTTGTACCAAAATTTTAACTTACTTTTAATCACTACTGTATGTGTGCCATGTGTCTGATACTGTTTTTGGAAGTTTGTATCTTGTTTAATTGTATCACTGGCTGATGACGACAGGTAACTAGTGTCAAATCTAGTACCACTCTTTTATGAACCGCATGTGATATAATTCACTTAAATAAATTAGCATTGAAAAGGTGGGCCCAAAATACCTTTAATTCACTGACAAACATAAAGCCATCCTACCCCTATTATTTAATAATGTATAACAAATCTGCACTCAGTGATAACAAAACAATGACTGACATTTTTGCAGATAATTATAAAGTAATTTTCTCACCATCTTCCGATCAGAATATCCACCAACCTGACCACGGTGCAATATCGGAATATTCAGGTGTCGCACAAAATCTTCTTTGCCTTACCTTTGAATCTGCTCCAGCTCTTGACCCCCAACATCCCCTAAATACTCCTATTACAGTCTAAGATATAAAAGATGCACTCAGGACTAAAAAGAACACTGCCCCGGACTAGATCAAATTACTTACCGATACATAAAAGAAGCTCCACATCTCTTCCTACAAATCCAAAATAAAGTGAACAACATAATTCTGCATACTGGATTCTTCCCCAGCCCTTCCCCAAAACTGGGTACATGCCAAAATTGTGTCATTTTGAAAAGCCCAAAAACTACCATCCTACTTTGTCCCATTAATCTTCTAACAAAGTGTTCAAACATTTTAGAAATCACATTAGCTCACTGTATATACAACTATCTTGGCTCCCTCCATCTCATACCTCAGCAACACACCACTTTCTGTCCTCAGCACTCCATACATTACCATGCCTTTCATATCTCTGTATCCATCACAAAATATTTACCTACAAAAATACGCGCAGCCCTTACCAGTCTTCATGATGAGAATGCCTTTCAACGGATTGATATATAAATTCTATCATCTTCCAGTTCCAATGAAAATCATGAATTTCCTAGCCAAAATCAGTATCCAAAACACATTTACCTACACCTCTCCAATTAAAGCAGGAGTATCACAAGGTATCCCACTCTCACCACATTTGTATGTCTTGTTTGATTCAATATTACCCAACCTGTACTCCCATCTTCACTGTCAGTTTGCTGAAAACACAGCAATACTGGCTGTGGAATCCAATAACTGATTCCTGCAATCCTGTCACCAAAAAATTTTTATGAACCCGAACATTGGTTCAATCTCTGACAAATCAAATTTAATGTTAGTAAAATAAGGTATAATTTTTTCCTAATCGTATATGTAGATGGCGTCCCACTAACAAACCCTTTCTAACATTAAATAATCAACCCCTTGCTGTAACGACCACACTTACCTACCTAGGCATAACTTTTCAAAACAATTTTCAGTGGAATGTACATTTGGACCAAATTTATAAAAAGGCATCCCACAGGATTCACCTCCTACCCTGGCTGTTAGGTCAAACCTGGGGATTAATAGCCATACAAATCACACCTTCTGCCAAGCACCACATCCCGCTTCCATGACAGAACATAGATAAATTTAAACTCAAAATGGAATTATGATCAAATACAGATTGCACATCTCTGGGCTAGGTTCTCCTTGTTTTTTTTCTCAGATATTATGACAACTTGGCTTATTCACATGGAGAAGAATCCATTAATAACTTTATGTCATTGATTGTATACTGATATTTAAAATATATATAAATGTATCTCAGTAAAAATATATTTAACATTGTTTCACTTCGAGAAAAACAATGTCTTCTGTTCTGTTATATTTGTAGTGATTCAATACTTTAACAAGAAAGCTATTTTTATTTCTGACAACGTGTTTTACAAAAGCAGAAGAAAAGTTTTTTAATTTACTACCATAAAACATGTGAAATTAGCACACAACCATTAATGAAACAAATATCTGTCATGTAATTGGCCAAAGAGTCCATTTGTTAGACTGAAGGCTCGCTCCTGTAGTGGGGAGAATGAAATAGCTATTAAACTAAAAAGATTGGTTCATCTCTCTTTGCCTCTTTCTGTCTTTAGGAAAATATCTACCATGGAACAACCTACCAACTCCGGGTTACATGTACAAAGATCGTGGAAGAACTTCCTCTGTGGGTACAACAAGAGTGCCATAAGATGTCGTGTAGTACAATTTTTGGTGCAAACACTGTAAAAGTCTGCTCTACAACCCTTCCAACAGCAAACATCATGAAGAACCTTGCAGTGTAGCTGTTAAATGTTCCATAGTATCAAGACAAATAACGTTATATTTGGGTGATAGTGAAGCAGTTTGTGTAAAAGTTATATTTAATGGACACAGTTATGTAATAATGTCAGTGTATTTTCCACATGCAACCAAACTGGAAACATATTTGTACTTCCATACATCATTTGAAGTTAATAAGGATCCTTTTAAATTTAGATCTTATTATAGCTGGTGACTTTAATTTGACATTAATTACTGGTGAGCAAAGTAATCTTGTAAATTTTGGACCTGCTCATACATCCTCAGCTGAGTTTATGTCATTCTATCAGTTGCACTCTGGTCAATAATATTACTAATGCAAATGGAAATACACTTGATCTTATTATTATGAATGTTAACACATTAACAGTATACAGAGATGAGTCCCCCTTAGTTAAGGAGGATAGTTATCAGCCTGAATTTTCAACACAGTGTTTTCAAACTTTTTTTTTGGATTAAAATCAAACTAAGAATTTTAGACTAGGAGGGGCGCAACCTCACCACAAGCACTACTGTTCGTTTCAGTCTGTATGATTTGTTTTCCTTTATTTTCTTCTTAGGCTAGCACACTTTTTGTACTCAATTATGTTTTATATTAACCTTTTTTCACTGAATTTGTCTCAGCGAGTTATTTAATGCACCTTCTAAATGTAAATATTGTACGGAATATTGTCATTGTTTTTATTTCCGTCTCGTCTCCTTTACCTTTCATTTGTTCCTTCATTACGTTTTTTAGCACATTTTTAGCTTGTATTACGCAGATTACCTTAAACCCCGCCCTTCCTTCACTGAAGATGGCTCAAATGAGCCGAAACATGTTTGAATTTTATTACTCCATCTCCTGATGGAATTATGTTTTGTATTGTATTAGGAGGATACATTTAATTTTTTCTTTTGTAAATTAGATCATGGCATTTTAATGAGAAAATTGTAATGTTTTGGTCTGAACCATCCTTGGTTAAAACTGCTTGCATCTTATCTTAGTGTATGGAAACTAAATGTTTGCTATCATCAACATGAGTCTTGTGCATACAATGTTACTTCTTGTGTACCACAAGGGTCTAACATTCGCCCTTTATCCTTTACTTTATATATTAACTATTTACCCACTAGAATTTGATTTCCTCGGTGTTTATTATATGCTGATGATGTCAAATTTATAAAGAGATTAAAAATTTTGATGATATGTTGAAATTACAATATAATTTGGATTACATATACGCATGGAGTATTGAAAACTGTTTGCAACATAATACAAATAAATGCTGTTTCCTTCAGATTTCAAATAAGAAAAATACATTGAATTATAAATATAAAATTCATAACGAATAATTCAAAGTTGTTCAATCTGTTAATGACTTAGGGGTAATTGTTACAAAAATTTAATTTTCAAGGAGCATATTAATACCATGGTTAATGATTCCTATCCTGGCTGAAAGACTTGTGGCGGTGGTATGGACATTGTCGATAGAAATCTTCCGTGCTGCCGTTTCGCGTGTAGTCATAAATCAATTGGATCGCCAACTTTCGAAGGGAGATGGCGTCATAAGAAGAAGAATGATTCCTATAAGAAATTGGGTTTTTAAATTTGAAATTCAAGAGATTTCACTAACACGTATGCACTCACCTTATTGTTCAAGAGTACTGTCCATTCTAAACTTGAGTATCCATGTTATAAATATTATTGAAATCAAGTTGAAAGAGTGCAGAAACATTTTTTAAGATATCTTTATCATAAAAATGAAAGATATTCACTTTTAGAAATTATGTTTCATATGAATTCTTGTTGAAATAATTTAAATATGTATCACTAGCCAGTACGCGTTTAATAGCTCAACGAATTTATCTCTGTAAGATTGTTAATGCATTAATAGACGATAATAGTTAGTTTCACGAGTTATGCTTTAATGTTAGAAAAGGAAATTCAAGATTTCGGCCATTGTAAATAACTCCAGTCTTAAAAAACTGTATGTTTAATAACTCTCCATTTATCAATATGTGTGAAACATACAATAACTTCATTAATAAATATCATATACATCTTGACTTTGTGTATGAAAATGACATATATAAATATATTAAAGGAACTGTACTCGTCAATGTCTTTATGAACTCCTTGACATCTGATCATGTGTAACTTGGGTGCGCCATATTTACATCTTTAAGAAAGAACGTTACTTCATTTATAGTTTCCTGGCAGTGTTCAGGACAATAAGGAGGGTTAATGTTATCTCGTAAGTATATCATTGTTTAATAGACACAAACATTGCACCACTTTTGGTCATAACTGGCAGCCATTTCGTTTTATCCATAGATAACAGTCCGAAGAAAGGCACTTGATATCTCGTTTACAATCTTACCTAAATTGTCAGCCATAATAATCGATTTGTTGAGACTGCCATGGAAACCATGAAGAAGACAGGCACATTGTATGTTCTTCACGGCGTTGCCTAGGACACAGAGGTTACATAATTTGTCCCGGAAAAGTGGAAACGGGTTGGCGACAGGAAGGGCATCCGGCTTTAAAACCAAAGAGCCATACCATACAAATATTTTTTTTTATTTATTTGTTTTTTTATTTATTGACTTTAGCAGTGGCAATTTCTACAAGATTAGACTCGGAAACTGCTAGGGCGTGCCTCAGAAGCGACGTGACGCGCAAGGATTTCGCCTGCCCCTTGTGAGAAATGAGCGAAGGATATCGGATCATGGGCGGGCCTGGCTAAACAAGCAAGTTCAAGTGAGAATTGGAACCCTGAATATTCGATCTATGATGGGGAAGGGTAGAGAGGTTGAGGACCTAATGATGAGGAGAAGGATTGGTATTCTGTGTGTTCAAGAAATGAGGTGGAAGTGTAATAAAGCAAGAGTGCTTGGCCGTGGTTTTAAGTTGCTGTACAGTGGAGGTAGAAATGGTGTTGGAATTATTCTTTCAAATGACTTTGCAACCTGCCTGGTCAGTGTAAACAGAAGAAATGATAGAATAAGGAGTGTGAAGTGAAGCTGTGCCTTGGGGAAGAGATCACAATTATAACTGCTTATCCTCCACAAGTTTGTTGTGAAGTGGAAGAAGAGCATGTTTATAGGAGAGACCTGGAAGAAGAACTTTACAGCATACCAGCAAATGAAAAAGTATTTTTGGGTGGAGATGTGAATGGTCATGTGGTAACCAGTATGGAAGGAGAAGCATTGAAAGAGTGCATGGAGGTTGGAGATTTGATACGAGAGACGAAGAGGGTGAAAGAGTGATAAATTTTTACTTGGCTTCAGATTTAGCGATTTGTAACACCTTCTTGCAGAAAAGCGAGAGGCATCTATGGACATACAAAAGTGGAGGACGGGAAAGCCGAATAGATTTCCCCTTGTGTAGAAGAATGCATCTGAAGGAGGTAAAGAACTGCAAAGTCATACTAGGGGAAGACGTGGCTCCACAAAACATAGTGGTAGTGCTTGACTATGAATGCACAGTGATGAGGAAAAGAGCAGTAAGGAAAATGACTCAAAGAATCAAATGGTGGAGGTTAAATGATCCAATTTTGGGAAGTGAATTCAAGAAAAAGGTGATCCAAGAAATACAGTTAATGAAAGGTGTTCACAAATGGCGGTCAGTAAACGGTGAAGCTATCAGTAAAGTTGGTATGGAAGTGCTGGGTATGACATCTGGGAAAGGCACTCCACTTGATAAAGAAACATGGTGGTCAAAAGATGAGGTCCAGAATGCGATGAAGATGAAAAAGCAAGCCAAGAAAGCCTGGGAAGTATCTGAAATGGCTGAAGATAGAGAACACTACAGACAAGCAAATAAAACTGCAAAAAGAGCTGTTGGAAGAGCAAATGCAATGGCATGGAATGAAGTCTACAAAAATGTAGAGACCAAAGAGGGTGAGACAAAGCTCTTTAGAATTGCTAAGGCATGGGACAGAGCATTAAAAGATCTTACACACATCAAGCAAATGAAGAATGAACAAGGAATGGTAATTCAAGATGAGAACCTAATTAAGAAGAGATGGGAGCAGTATTTTAAAAAGCTGCTTAATGAGGAGAATGAATGGCTTGTGTTTGAAGATGGTATTCCAAATTATAACGTAACAACTGACATTTGCAGGATAGGGGTTGTAACTGCTATGAAGAAAATTAAAAGTGGAAAAGCAATGGGCCCCGATGAAATTCCTGTACAGGCCTGGAAATGCCTGGGAGAAGAGGGAACAGATATGTTGTTAAACCTATTCCAACAAATATTGCAAGAGGAAATAATGCCCAATGAATGGCGGAAGAGTACCATAATTCCCATTTTCAAAGAAAAGGGGGACGTTCAGGATTGTGCAAATTACAGAGGAATAAAACTCACGTCGCACACTATGAAGATCTGGGAAAAAGTCCTTAAAATTAGGCTTAGGCAGGAGACAATAACAGGAGAAATACAGTTTGGATTTATGCCAGGGAAAGGAACTATAAGTGCCATTTTTTCTCTAAGACAGCTGGAAAGACACAGAGAAAAGAAGAAAGAATTAAATATGGTGTTCATTGATCTAGAGAAGGCTTATGATCGTGTGCCCCGCCCAGAAGTATGGAGATGAACGAGATCGAAGGGAGTACCAGAGAAGTATGTGCACATCATTCAGGATATGTACCATGGGGCAAATACACAAGTTAGAAATAGTGTAGGGCTAACGGAAACCATACCAGTTGAAGTTGGTCTCCATCAAGGATCTGCACTGAGTCGCTATATCTTTGATCTGATAATGGATGTTCTCTCTGAAAGCCTTAGAGAACCAGCTCCTTCGTGCATGCTTTTTTGCAGATGACATCGCACTTGTAGCACTAATAGAGAACAACTTGAACTTAAACTAGAACACTGCAGAAAAGCACAGGAGGATAGGGGTCTTAAAATCAGTCAAAATAAGACAGAATACTTGTGCCTCGGTGGAAAGGAAAATTATAGTGTGAAAATGGATGGAAATCGACTCCACACAAGTAATAGTTTCAAGTACTGTATCTGATGATGGCAGTCTAGGTCTGGTATTCAGGCTGCCTGGTTAAACTGCTGTCCTCTGTGACAGGAGACTAAATGTCCAAGTGTGGTGAGACCTGCCATGATATACGGAGCAGAAACTTGGCCAATAGTACAATAACAAAATAAACGGCTGGATGTAGCCGAAATGAAAATGCTGGGATGTATGTGTGGTGTTACTAGGAAAGACCACATCAAGAACAGCTTCATACGAGGCAGTGTTAAGGTTACTCAAGCATCACAGAAAGTTCAAGAAAGGCAGTTGCTCTGGTATGGTCACATTAAGCGCAGGGATGAGAACTATGTAGCAAGAAGACTTGGAGATGAAGGGCAGACCCAGAAGAAGATGGATGGACTGCATGCGAGAAGACTTTGCAGAAAAGCAGTTAACTGAAAACACCATTTGGAACCGAGGGAAATGGAAAAGACTTGTCTAAAACGTCGAGGCACCTGCCATCTGAGCAACTCAGCCTAATTTAGTCTGCAATATATCAACATCACCTCTGTCTAGTAATCTTTAGACCAGCCCTGCAGAGTTATTAATAAAAGGCTCACTGAATCCAGTGCCCTTATCGAGCAACGATTCCGTGAAGCTGGACTTCGCCTCGAAAAGAAACTTACAGACTCAAGCGCACAAGTTGAAGCCACATTAAAAAACATGCGGGACCAGTTCGTTGAAGGAAGAAATAAAGACAGAGGTCGTCAAGTCTTTAGACAAAGATCTTAGAATTGTTCTTCCTTCTGTTCAAGCATTTTCCACCGAACTCAAAGATTAACGAACTGAGTTTCAAGAATCCCATGGTAACATCTCGCAAGCTCAAGTAAAGCTAGCTCAGGTTCAGGAAAACCTTCGAGATGCATTAAAAACTGACGTGGGCAAATTACGAAGCGAGATAGTATTAATTAAAAGCACGCAAGGAGAACTCGACAAGCGTATTACAGGACAGCTAGACAGCACTCATACCCAGATAGCTGCTTTCTGTAAGGACGTAAAAGTCATCAAAACTGACTTGAGAAACGAAATGAAAGATTAATTCCAAAATTGAGAACTTATCCGAAGAGGTTAATCAAATAAAACTCAGAGATCGTACGACTGACGTCACAATTCCTGGTTCGTCGAGGGAAGTACACAGCACAACCACCCTCATTAAAGTACCGGATGACAAGTCAGTCAAATTTTCAGGACGTGACGAGTACACTGTCCGAGAATTCTTGTTAAATGTCGACGATTACCTGCAAGAGAATAGGGTAGAACACGACAGAAAACTTAGGGTCGTATCTAAGCTTCTAGAAGGATTAGCCTTATCATGGTTCATAGCTTTTAAGAGCAGCTTTAAAAACTATGACGACTTTAAACAAGCACATCTTAAACGTTTTTGGGATGCTGAGACGCAACACCTCGTTAAGATGCAATTATACGCTAGAAAATACCACACTTCAGTCAATACTTGTCGATATTCCGATTATTGCCTAATGCAATTAAAGAAGCTACAATTATTTAGATCCGCTTTGCCAGATATTGAACTCATTCCGATCTTGACACTTCAATATCCGCCTCATGTCCAGGAGATATTAGTCGCTGCCAATATTAAAACATTGGAGCATTTCGACGCTACTTTGCGCAGGCTAGACACGGCCAATACCCAATCTACTCCAAAGACTAACAGGAATAAAGAAATAAGTACGAACTCTACGGAGATAAAGCCGCCGGAGAGGAACCCAGGACACGTGAAGAAGGCAGAACAAGCCCTACCAACCCAACAAGATTCCGAAATTTTAGACGTCAGAGGAATCAGGACAGACATCCTTACCAACCAAGGAATTCATGGAGACAGCGTGAAAACACTCGTGAAGGAAATCGCGAGTCCAGAAGACGGGACCTCGAAAGAAGATGGAGGGATACACAAGAATAAGTCAAGGAAAGAAACCGCAATCCTGATGAACCTGGAGCCACGTCCCTGGAATACCAACGTCAATTCGGACTAAGAGAGCAACGATCGCCTGACCCTGACTTAACAGGCGCTATAAAAAAACGCCGATCACACAGTAGGGAGATTGACTACAAAACACAATGAGGACGAGATGTCAGATTATTGTATTGCTGTCATCAATTACTGGCACATTGACGATTCTGAATTACTGTTCGAAGACGCACAGACACTAAGGCCAACAATTACTCGTTCATTACCTGTTATAACAGTACGCACAGGTAACTTACAGGTGATTACGCTCATCGACTCTGGAGTGCAAGCTTCTTTAATTTCTGATAGGCTTGTGGACTCACTTAAAAATCAGAACAATATTTTATTATTATCTGCAGCTCAGATTAAAGTAAGAGGGATAATTCCTGATAAAGTAGTTAAGTGTAAATCCCAGGCATTTTTGGAATTTGAAATAAATAGCCAGTCATTCGAACACGTTTTTTTGTAGTTTCACGTCCTAACTTCAACCTAATACTTGGATCAGATTTTATGATCAAATACAAGGGAGCCATTGACTATGACGCCAACCTCGTGAAATTAAAGAATAATTCCGTAGGACTACAGCTGGTAGGACGAAGCGACCTGGAAGTTCAAGAGAACGGAACCCATTTCGAAGAAGCCGGTGGTGACAATATTGAGCCCGCTGCGAGCGAGAGAGCGCCAGCCGTAGCAGAGAGTAGAAGGGGTGACCAGACTGAGGACAGTGTAGAGTCCCTATTCAATGAGAACTCCATAATAGGTCCGGATTATGTAATGTCAAAAGCCAGTGTGGTTGAAGACACGGAAATAAAAATAAAATTGGAGGAGGCTTAGAATGAAGTTTTAGAAAAATTTGCATGTGTGTTCGATGATAAACCTGGAGAGATAGCTGGTTATGAGTATCATCTCAATGTAAATGACTTGTCCCCTTACCAGAAAAAGCCATATCCCATTCCCGAGAAATATAGGGAAGAAGTTCGTGATCTAATTCACAAAATGACAGATGATGGAATAATTTCGCCTTGCGTAACTAAGTATCTGAAACCATTGACCATAGTGCGTAAGCCTAACGGCAATATCAGAATTTGCCTGGACGCGCGCATCCTCAACGACCGATTGACCTTAGAATATGACCGTCCTCCATTACTTAAGGATATAATCAGAGGATTCCATGGCATGAATTTCTTTAGTTGCCTTGACGGAATTTCTTCATATTATCATATAAAATTGGATGCTGAAAGTAGACTTTTTACAGGCCTCTTGTTTGAGAATAGGACCTAAGTTTTTTTAAAAAATGCCCTTTGGAATTAAGAACTCTGGAGCTGCGCTGATAAGAGCCTTTGAAAAACACTCATCAGATGAAGTGAAGGACATAACTACGATTTATGTTCATGATATTTTGATTGCCTCGAGAACATTCGAAATGCACGTGAGAGATGTCAACCTAGTCCTACATGAATTGGAGAAGAAGAACTTCAAAATAAACGCCCAGAAAAGTCAGCTTTTCCAAACATCAGTATTATTCCTAGGACAGGTAATTAGTGGTGACGGAATTCAGCCCAACCCTGCCAAGATTAAGAGCACCATTGACTTTCCTAGACCTCAGCGCATTAGAAATGTGAGACAGTTCCTAGGTCTCTGTCAATTTTTCTCTCAACATTGTCCAGATTATACTGAGACTGTAGCTCCTCTTCAGCAACTTCTTCTTAAGAATAATAGATGGAAATGGACTGAAGAATTCGCACTGCGATTCTATCCTTCTCTGTATCGGCTCCAAAATCACCGTACACTACCTGAAGTCCTTCTCATGCCCAAAACCCACGAACATTTCCTGGCACAATACCATTAAGAACACAACACAAACTCGGAGAACTCGTATCACCACAGAGCTGCTTGCCACCATCTTGACCTATTTTCTGGTTACTTTGTTGTGATGAGCTGCAGATATAAATATTCAAGAACAGCATTCTTGCAAAATTAAACATTTAAATCATTCACTTTCATCCTACACAGCCAGACTAAAGGCAGTGTTGCCAGCATTCCTATCCCAGAATATACTTTCAACCAGCCTGAACACCGAGGATACCAAAGCCAACCTCTCGCTCTGAATCAACCCAAATTTTGCTTTTGTTTACTCACTTTATTTAACCGTACCAGGATGCATTTCTCAAACAGGCCGCTTACCTGTTACTCATGACCATATTTGAGTTTTATTGATTTAATAGTTCTTGGAACACTGTGATGAGCGAGTGAGGTTTTGCATTTCTACCATACATTGCCTGTGATTGTGCAGAAATCAGCTCCTACTTACACTGTCAGATGTAAGAAGAAAGACTGTGAAAGAACAACAGGGGGCCAAGTTAAATGTTGGAGAGCAATAGACTTGACATATAGACACTTAAATATCTCCAAACATCATAGAGCAGTGTTTATAATGAGGTGATAGAGGTGAAGAAGAATAAACAAAATACAGATGATGGAATATAACACACCAGCCACTGTGGATCATTCCTGGATTTTCAGACACTGGATCCCAAAATAAAATTTTCAAAGGACACAACAACTTCTGAGTATGGAAAGCATATTGAGGACACAAGAACATGGTCATCCAACTGCTAATAATCACGCCTTGAAATATGAGAAAGATTCCAGGCAGGTTCTTGATATTATTCTTCCATCTGAAACAACATTCAAAAATATGTACCTAATAACACCAAGATAAAAATCTACTATGCCATCATACGAGCCATTATAATTAATGGTTTTGAAACTTAGCAAGCCACTGAAGGCGACGGTAAATATATCGATATCACAGAAAGAAGGTATTTGCGAAGTATCACTAATGAAAGAAATAGGGATTTTGAAGGAAAAATCATAAAGATGTAAAGAGGCATGAAAG
This sequence comes from Anabrus simplex, assembly GCF_040414725.1. Lineage (NCBI taxonomy): Eukaryota > Metazoa > Arthropoda > Insecta > Orthoptera > Tettigoniidae > Anabrus > Anabrus simplex. The sequence continues at coordinate 98,263,764 of NC_090274.1, read as the reverse complement.
GGGAAAGAATCAAGTGCCTAATACACACCGAGTTGATTCTCTGGACATGTCATGTTGCAAGAATGGCCAACAGCAAAGTCGTGGTCAACCAGACACCCCAAGAACACCTATTACAATATGGAGAAAAGAACTGGGATGGTAATATTAATAATCATTGTACTGGCTCCGATACCGAGTGGTGCCAACTAGGCAGCCAGGTGATCACTAGATACTACAGGCTGACTTATATTAATTTTGTGGAATTTTCTCACGAGCCATGATCAAATCAACAAGTTCGGATCATGAGTGAAGTACAAGAGACAGAATTCGAGAATGATCTGGATCGACCTGTGCTCGCCTTGAACCCAAGATATTGGGATATCGAGGACTTCACTCCACCTCTTGTCTGCAGAGGGAGCTATTCAACATATAAATAGCAAATTCCATATTGTCAAGGGTTAGAGGTATAAAATCTAATTAAGCTGAAGTGTACTTACTTGTCTTCTTCTTTGACACAAGCGACCAACTGACCTACTGTGTGTTCATCCACAGTTATTTCATTCTTAATATCGCTGGAAGGCTGTAAGGAACAAATATGCAAAACAAAGTAAGAAATGTAGAGTAAACAGATAACTAGAGTAAAAGTTTATGAATAGACATGACATAGCTGACAAAATAAACTGCATAGTTGCACAATAAAAATATCAATTTATTGTCCCAATGTAAAAAAGAAACAAGCAAACAAGTGACAAGTCAAAATTATATGAAGAACACGAACAAGAAAAGGAATTCATAATAAGATAAAGAAGACAGCAATGGAAGAGGGAGCAAAAGAAGAAGAAAAACTTGGACAGCAATTATCACTTCAATTTTTTCTTCTCTTCCTACAACTTCCTGTCATCGTATTCACCCTATTATGTGTTCTTGAATGACTGGTCACTTATTTCTTTCTTGTGTTCCCCAGGATGACTCTGATTGTCAGATAGACATACACTGGATCTTAACCTGAGAAAGGTCAATCTCTCGCCTACCATGTTCAAGTTCATACAAAAATAGTCAGTTGTTGAACTTTTCATTGACTCTAGACAATCTGAAGGCTTTATTAATATAGACTTACAACATTTACATTCAGATTTTAAAGGACAATGCTGGCCGTGTTTTTTACATATGGCAGGTACACCGCATTCGCGGAAGCCTCAGATTGATTCTACGAGAAGTAAGAGATTATTATCAGATTCTGATGGCTAGTTGCTGGTCCAGTCAGGCTGTATGAGAGCAAAGAAGTTGTTAATTGATAGAGAGGTAGAGTTCTTAGTCTAAAAAGCCAAGACTAATGGCCCAGAAAATTTGTTTTGCTCAACACACACCGACTTATAAATTGCAGGCCATCAGGCTGAGCAGCGGTCGCTTGACAGGGTAATTAAAAGGACACGTTCAGAGAGTTTAAAACTACCTAGTATGTTTCTTAGACATGACCAGAAAAGCCTAACGTTTTTAAAAAAATTAAAAATTATCATTCATCTGAAGTAGTCTACACTTGACTTTGCATACTATGTTAGATTAATGTTATCTCCCGGCTTTTTTAAAAGAGAGAAACCTTACACTTTGCTTCCTCACAAGTGAACCTTCCACTGTCCTAACAAGGGTGAATGATTCAATTTAGTAAAATGTCGTTGATTATTTCATCAACAGAGAAATATTCAAATGAATTCATCATGGATCAACATTGATCGTGCCTGAGGTCGTACAGCACGAGAATGTTCTCGAGATCTTCAAGAAGCTTGCAGCGAAACTGCATAGCCTTGCAGGACAGTGGCAGGGCGGGAAAAAGCCTTTAACGAGGGACACCAATAAGTGGCAGACGTGTGTCAGCCAGGTCATCCTAGTGTCAGTGAAGGAGAAGTGCATGTTCTTGCCGTGTTAATGAACACTGGTTGATGTCATGTGATATGTGAGCTGGCCCGAGAAACGAGTTTTGCGAATATGAATGTGCTTCATATTAGAAGGAACACTTGGGCATGAGAAAAATTTCAGCAAAATGGGTTCAGCATGATTCAACAGAAATGCAGAAATTATTACGATACGATGCTGCTTGTAACCATTTGGAGTACTGTAAGTACAAAGAAGAGGCTTTCTTATGAAGTATCGTTATGCTGGATGAGACATGGGCTGAATTGTATGAGCCACAGCTGAAATGCTGATCGAAATTATGGCATCATTACGGGAAACCACAAAGATTGAGAGTTCGTGAGAACCCCAGCCATGTGAAATTTACTGTTATACTCAAATATGACTGTGATGGTTTTATCCTAATGCACTATGTTTCTCCACAGCATACCTTCAATGCGTATTACCCATCATTTTCCACGACAACGCACGGCGATACAGTGCAAACATGGCTGATTTGTTCGGTCGATGGGGCTGGGAATTTATGTACCCTATACTATAATCCACAGGTTTAAGCCATTGTGAATTTGACTTGATTCACAAGCTGAAGGATCCACTTCTGGGCCTTTGCTCCAGAACTGTTTCAGAGATTGGTCAGGCAGTAAACTGCTCCATTTGAACTATCAACATATCAGGTGCAGCAACAGATATCCTATGATGTCCACATCGTTGGTAACAAGATGTACACAATGCTGGTGACTACTCTGAATGACAGTAGATCACATTCATATCTTTTGTATGAGTTGTAATTGAATATTTGCTACTATTAAAGTTCCAACCCTCGAATATGTAAAATAAGTTTCTATTTTCAAACTTGCTTCATGGTGCTCTGGCACAGATAGGTCTTATGGCAATGATGGAATACGAAAGGGCTAGGAGTGGGAAGGAAGCAACCTTGCCATTAACTCATTGGTGCCGACTTACAGAACTGTTCCTTACGCCGCCAATTTGGACCGATCATCGTCATACGGAATTGTTCTTTCTTTTTTTTGCAAGTTGCTTGACGTTGCACCGACACAGATAGGTCTTATGGCGACGAAGGGACAGGAAAGGACTAGGAGTGGGAAGGAAGCAGCCATGGCCTTAATTAAGGTACAGCCCCAGCATTTGCCTGGTGTGAAAATGAGAAACCACGGAAAACCATTTTCAGGGCTGTCGAGAGTGAGGTCGACAGAACTGTTCTGTACCAACCTATAAACATTTGTAGTTTTAGTTACTAGCAACTGATAAGTCTTGCACCGCATGCAGATTACTCCTTGAAGTTCAGTGAAACTTCTACACTAGTGTCCGGAAGTTAAGCATAAACACTAAACGAAGCCATATCGCCTGATAGGAATGTCAGACGGATTACTGGACAAACGGAAGCTGAATCACACACTATGTCACACAACTTGTCCAAAAAGACAGTTTCAGAGAGGTTCTGATAGTTAAGGTACACCTTTGCCAAAAACTAAAAAATCTTGGCAAAGTCTTCCACCCCTAATGGCCACACATGGTACGCAACGTGGCATGCTCTCTATCAGATGGTCCAAGAGATCTTGTAGAAGTCAATCCCATTCCTCCGAGAGGGCAATGCGAAAGTTTTGTAGGGTCCTTGGCGGAGGCTGACAGGATGCAATTCGCCTCCCCAATGGATCCCAGCCATGTACTATAGGATTCAGATCTGCAGACCTTGCTGGCCAGTCCATGTGATGAATGTCTTCCCCAGCCGGAAATTCATCCACCAGGCAACGCGGTGCGGTCGAGCATTATCGTCCATTAAGAGGAGGTCTGGACCAACCGCAACCCTGAAGAGTCGAATATGTGCTCTCAGTACGTCATCCTTGTCTCTCCGAGCATTAACAGTGTTCCCTGCACCACCCACGAAGATGTGCAGGTCCGTGTGGCCATTCAACATGATGCCGCCCCACACCATGACGCCACCACCACCATAAAAGTCCTGTTCCACGATTTTCCTGTGGTTGTATCGTCTACCCGGTTCTTTCCACATTAATGTGTGACAGGAATCGTTCTGCAAACTGAAGTGGGATTCATCTGTGAAGAGCACTTGCCTCCATTCATTCATGGTCCAGTTTCGATGTTGACTGCTCGACAGTAAACGGGCCCATCTCCGTGCTGGAGGGAGCAGGACGCACACCGCTGGACATCAGGAAAACAACCCTGCTGTTCTGAGGCCCCGGTACACAGATTGCCGGGAAACGGCAACCCCCGACACAGCTGAAGGCTCCGGCGACAATCACCTTGCAGACACATTCCGATTTCGTCAGGCGGTTAAGGCCCGATATTGGTCCTGCTGTGGGTTGATTACCCTTGGTCGGCCTTGTACTGGCCTACGACTAACATCTCCTGTGTCACGAAATCGTCTCCAGAGCCTGGAAATGACACACTGTGGCACATTCGAGGATACGGCGACTTTGGTCTGTGTCTGGCCTGCTTCCAGGCGATCGAATATTCTAGCCTGTTAACGGGGTCCAAACGGCATCATTGTGCCATTATGTCGTCACATTATAAAAGTGCAAACACGACTGAGGGAATATGGAACGTGGGCACTGGCTATGTTTATATTGCGGTTAAGCCGCTAGTCAAAGCTGGCAACACTCCTTTCCCTTACAGAGGGAACAAGTAAGGTTGGCAGGAGCATATCACAGAGATAAGTTTTTTAAGGTTCAACCCCTTCAATACAAATTACCAGTTGTATAAGATATTATTTACATCATTTATTTAATAATGGCACCTGTTTTGATATTTAAATGTCATCATTAGCCATAAAATACATTAATCACACAATTGAGAAAAGACATGATAATTAAAAGTGGCATTATGATACATAAATAAATATATAGCTTTTTAACAATAAAAGATTACAGAGTCCTGACATGTTATCGACGTATAAAAGTCTCTTGAAACGCTTATTATAATGTGTGCTGAATAAAATAGTAAAAAATTTATAGCAATTACTTGACACACTGTTTTTGTTGATCTGTTAATTTGCTAATACGCAAATCATCACGTCATATTTACTGTTGCATTTGAATCTTTGGCGATAATTTGTCCATCCATTAAGACCCTTGTTATTCAAATATTGTCAAAGTGAAAACGTCATTTTAGTTGATAACACCTTGTTCATGTAACGAACTTGTAGAAACATGCGTTAGTATATCTCATTACACTCGTCTCAAGAGGCTTGTTGTGTTCATTAAAATTATACAATGATGTATTAATAAAATTATAAAGTAAGAAATGGTTATTAGTAATTGATTGTCCTTCCATCTTCTCTTCCGATATAATACAGGTGAACTAAAATTTCCCCATTCAATAGGAAGGATTTGAATCAGCCTGAAGCGAAATCAAAACAAAGGAATTATAAGTATTAACATATAATGGGCCTGGACAAGCTTAAGTGTGTGTAATATACGGTATATGTGGCTCACCTTGGACAGCGTGTTGAGAAGCTACAGTTTGTGAGAAGGTACGGACTAATAATGATGGGTGGAGTGTACTGAGGTAGGTTATATCTGGTGGGGAGAGGGGGAGGGGGAGGAGCGGGTTGGGGGACGATAGGAGGAGGGCATTAAGGCGGGTCCTTTGAACAGTGTGGTAGGGGTTTGTTACGTGATAGGGTATTGTTTATCGTGCTAAATATTGACCATCTATTGGGAAGATCGACACATCTAAAGACATTAATTGAGAAATCAAAGAGGATGTTAGTTTTTTCTGAGACTTTGATCAGGTTCAAATTGGAGTTAAAGAACTGATCCAAGTGAATCACGCATTCCTCTGTGACGTCAAGAACAGGGCCTTTGTTTACATTCATAAGAACCTCTAAATCCTGTTTTATGTTACGGAAGTTATGCTTGAAATCTTGAACATGTTGACTGACTGCCGAGTATCGATTATGTTTTATGGCATTTACATGATCCATATATCTGATTTTGAAGCTCCTCCCAGTCTGCCCAATATACGAGGACTCACAGTTTTGACATTGGGATCTGCAGACACCTTTCTTTGATAAATGTCAGTTTTATTAATTGAGCTCGTATTTTATATGATGCCCATATTTCTATTATCAGTTCGATATGCGGTTTTTGTGTTATGTTTCATCAACATTTTCGTAACGCTGTAAATATCTTAATTGAAAATAAAGGTTAAATAATGATCAGGTTTAGTTTTCTCTATAGTTAAAGTTGACTTTAAACAATATATGTGTTTATTGATAATGCGCACTATAAATGCATGATCATACCCCTTATGTTTAGGTATGGAGCGAATTGTACTAAATTCTTTACTTAAGTTTTCTTTATTTAGCGGTATACTGAATGCCCGGTCTACCATACCGCTGTAGGTAGCACATTTGTGTGCTTAGGGATGGAGAAAAGTATTTTTTGATGGTAGTAGCTGTCTGTGCCAGTTTTATGTAAATATTGCATTCTACTGAAGCAGGAAGCCAGTTTAACGTGAGATCTAGAAAATGTATGCTTCCATTTGACTCAGATTCCAGAATGAACTTTATCTACGGATCAATATTGCTAAGGGTGGAGCCTGTACCAGTAATTCTTTCGTCAAGTATAACGAGAGTGTCAACTACAAACTTGGCCCAAAATTTCATATTCACAAAGTCACTATTGTTATTTATTGCCATATGCTCTAAATAGTCAATGTATATTTCTGCTAATATCCCTGAGGCCAGTGACTCCATAGCCAAACCATCCTGCTGATATATGCAAATATTAAAACGGAAGAAATTATTTTTAACTACTAGTTTCAAAATTTCCTTGAAATCTTCGATCTCGAATTTACTGACATTAATATATTTGTTTTAATTATATTAGATAATACGAAAAAGTTTCTTAGTATTGATACTCAGATACATATTTGTTATGTCGAAAGAATGCAACAAGTGGAAAGGCTGTATTACAAAGTTATCTAGTTTTATAATTAACTCAATGGTATTTTTCACAAACATTTTCAACAGAAAATTATAATTCATTCTTAGAAATTTACGTGTTAATTTATACAATGGGCTTGGCCGCGTATGGGGACGCCCGCCTTATGGATCTTAGGTAAAGCTTTCATTACTGGCAGTCCGGGGTTCATAGCTATTAGTTATGCCTTCTCGTGTTCTTTAAAAAAGGGCGTATTTTTAGGGCTGATTTTAGGAGATCTTTTTTAGTCAACGTAAAAGAGCTCTTCTTAAAAAATTCTTTGTTTTTTCGACATAATCTGTTTCTTCATTATTAGTCATGTTCCCTTTATCTGCCCTAGAGATAATAAGGTTCTTATCTTTAATTTTTCTTTTTGATGTTTAGTACCTGTTCCCGTTCTACAAAATGTTCTTGCTTTCAACTGTTACTAGTAGGTAATGTTCTTCTTTCTGATACATGGATTTTGTTCAGTTTTCTCCTAATGTCTAACCCGACCTCACCTTGTATTTCCGGGAGCATTTTATTAACAAATACTTCCAACTCAATAATCATTGGCATTGATTATATTCGTGTTTGGCCAATTGTGTTTCGGGCCTTCTTCTAGTATCTTGTTTTCCTGCTCTGTTAGTACTGTTTTTGACAAATTTACAACGGGATGGTGAAATTTCTCAATCAAGTTGTTTAAATGGTTATGATTTTCTGTTTCCCATTTTGTACCTGGTTTTCGTCGCATTAGCCTTAATTGGTTGAGATTTTTGTCTGATACAAGCTGTTTTTGGCCTAATATTTTCTGCTCTCTTCTTGAAAATTTCTTCTTACCTCCCAAGAAGAGAGCAGAAAATATTTTTAAGTTCAACATAGTGACTACTATAATAGGTGCTATTTAGTTATTTACGAATAAAAATTATTCTATTTCAAGTGTTTTATTAAATGACAAAGCAAATGTAAATTTAGACACAAAGAAACATTTTATTATATTTTAGATGTAAATAAGGACTTGAGTACCAAGAGCAGAGCAGATTTAAAATTTCAGCATACAGTGACTAATTTAAGAGATTTTACGCATTTATGATTTGAAAATTTCTATTTTAAAGTCTGTAATAATAAGTCTAATAATAGAGTTGAAACACAAAGAAATATTTTTAAAATTTCAAGATTTATAGATAATTGTCCTGCTGATAAGTATATTTGTACCAATGTACCAATTCCAAAGATTACTGATGTTTTGGCGCCGCTGAAGAAGAGAGTAGTTGGCTCCCGAAACATGTACGATAGTTAAGTATAATAAAATGTGTACAGTATTGACAAGGTGGGAAAGTGTTCTATAAAAATTTAAATATAAGTCACTACGGAGAGGATTAATCAACATGGTGAAAATAATCACTGCTAACAATATTCTCGCCATAAAACAGAAAGACAGAAAGGATGTGCATTTACTTTCAATTGATGATAACGACTGGACATTGACGTAAAATTCAAAGAAAATGAGGTGGAGGAGGGGAAGTAGTGAACAACCTTAAGGGTATTGGAAGATACAACTGGAAATTGAATGCAGTATATCGTCAAGACCAAGTCCTTGCATGTTTCCTCGTAACGCGACGGATAATCAGGGGTTATAAAAAGATACCATAATGCTGTATCTAATGGATATGGCTATCATCAATTTATACATTGTGTTCATGAAGGTTACTGGCAGGTGGGTGCATTATACAGAATTTCTCACAGCATTTGCCGAGCAATTATTGCAGATTGTTGCTCTCCTGCCTAGGACAAAAAAGGAAGAACGCCCAGTCAACAAAGCCACCTGAGGCTTCAGGCAAATGTATGGGGACATTTTCCAGTGCCTATTCCTCCAACAGAAAGTAAGAAACATCCTTCTAAGCCCTGCAAAGATTGCAAGGGTCATAAAATAAGGTCCAAAGTGAGGTGGCTATGTGAAAAATATGGTATTCCACTCCATCTGGAGAGCTGCTTCAAAAATTATCACATGATGATCCAACACTGAAGACTGAGAAACAATTAATGAACAGCTAGGCATTGACCTGTGATGTATATGGCTTTGAGAAAATGCCAATTTTTGAAGAATCCTCATTATACAAATTAAGTTATAATTTTTGAAAATAAACGGTTTTCTGTCCCTGCAGGTTAGACTATTAGTCAGGTTCCAATGGGTTAACTGAAGTATAATTTCACAATTTGCCTGGTTTAAAAGTGGGAAACCACAGAAAAACATATTTGGAAGAATGGCTGAAAGAAAGTGCAAGGATGTTCAAGGATTTATGGTCCTACTGTATCCAAACAAATCCCCTCAACAAGAGCTCAGATGGAAAAAAAACTTCTAGCAAAAAAAGACAAAGCAAAAATATGGTAGGAACATATCCAACACTAGTATCAAGGTAAAGATGTAGATGGAAGTGTTCTGAAAAAATAACAGGTTCTTGATGCTGATGGAATGGAAGTCCAAATTTTGTGGTCAGAATTTGAGAGGTTTTGAAAGACCTAATTATAAACAAGGCACCAGGAATTGATGACATACCCTCAGAATTACTGACTGCCATAAGGAAAACCAGCATGGTGAGGTTATTCCATTTAGTGTGCAAGATGCATGGAAAAGAAGAATTCCCATGAAAGCCGGTGCTGACAAGTGTGAAAACTATCGCACCATTAGTTTAGCATAGAAAGACAATTTGACACTGAGTTGGAGGACATCAATTTGGCTACAGAAGAAATGTAAGAACACATGAAGCAATCCTGTCTTTACGTCTGTTCATAGAGGATTGAATTAAAATGGACAAGCACACATACATGGTGTCCGTAGAACAACAAAAGGAATTCATTATCAGATACCAAGAAAGAATAATAATTTACAATCTGCACAAAAATCAGTCTGCTGTGATAAGAATCGAAGACTTTGAGAAAGCAGCAGTATTCCACAAGGTAACGAGGGAGGACTGGAGGTTCCCCCTCCTTTACAACATTCATACAGAAGAAAGGCGCAGTAAAAAAATCAAAGAGCAATTTGGAAAGGGTATCGCAATCAAAGGAGAGGAAATCAAATCTCTGAAGTTTGCTCATGATATTGTTATTTTATCTCAGTCTACAGAAGATCTGGAGAAATTGTTGAATGGTACTGACAGAGTCTTCTGGAAGGAGTCTTCTTCTTTTCTAGCCTATTTCAATCCACTACTGGATATAGGCCTCTTTCATATGCTTCCATCGTCTTCGGTCTTGAGCCACTTGGAACCACGTGTTCCAGCCAACAGCTTTATGTCGTCGAGCCATCTCTTCTGGGGTCTTCCAATGCCTCTCTTGTGTTCCCATGGTCTCCAATGAACAATCCTAGACGTCCACCTGTTCTAGTCTTGGCGAGCTACGTGTCCTACCCATTGCCATTTTAGGATGTCTGTTACATTAGTTCTTCTCCTGATGTCCTCTGAACGGATCTCATCCCTAAGGCTGATCCCAAGTATCTGTCGCTCAATGGCTCGTTGTGTTCGCTGAAGCTTGCGAGCACTTTCCTTCGTCAGAGTCATCGTTTCCAGACCGTAAGTAGTAACTGGCAGTACGCACGTATTATAAACCTCGGTCTTCAGGTTAATTGGAACATCCTTGTTGGTGAGGATGAATCTTAGTTTTCGGAATGCTGTCCAACTCATACCTATTCTGCGAAAAATTCCTGCTCGTTGGTTGTCTTTTCCAAGTTTTATCTTGTGTCCAAGATAGATGTACTCATCGACAGCTTCTATATATTGGTTTCCCATTTTAGGTGATCGACTGTCTGGGCTTAGTATTTTCGTTTTATTAATGTTCGTTTCCAAACCAATCTTAGCAGAGGCAGTTTTTAATTCTTGGATCATGCTCTCTAGCTCATCTAGATTTTCACTTATGAGCACAATGTCATCGGCAAAACGCAGGTGGTTCAAATATAACTCGTTGATGTTTATTCCTTTATTATCCCAATGAAGGGTTCTGAATACATCTTCCAAGGCAAGGGTAAACAGCTTTGGAGATATTGTGTCACCTTGTCGAACTCCTTTGCCAACTGGGATTTTATTGGTGATGAGGTCTTCGTCCACTCTGACTACCATTGTTGCTTGATCATAAATGTTTTCCACGAGCTTTATATACCTTGAGTTTATCATAGCATTTTGAAGTGCCTTCATGATGGCCCAAATTTCCACTGAGTCAAAAGCTTTTTTTATAATCAATGAAGGCCAGATGAATCCTGATGTTGTACTCAGTGGTTTCCTCAAGAAGAAGACGAATAGTCTGGATGTGTTCAACAGTTGAGAAACCTTTACGAATTCCCGCTTGCTCGGCAGGTTGATAAAAGTCCAGTTCTCTTGTGAGGCGGTTGGTTACAATTTTAGGCAGGAGCTTGTAGAGGTGTGATAACAAAATCACGGGACGATAGTTCTCTAAATTTTCCTTATCACTCTGGAAGGAGTACAAGACCAAAATTAATAAAACCAAAACGAAAGGAGCGGAGTGAAATAGAACGAAGTCAGCCGACGCAGGAGAAGTTAGCTGTAGCTGCTTTTAAGTAGAGTAGTATGTTCTGCAATGTCAAATTTGTGACATGCCAAATTACACAACCTGAAGGCAACCGTTTTATTCATTAATCATTGCCTTACGATGGGTAGGAATGTTGTAAGTTCTGTCGTGAATGATCCTGAATTATAATATATCGTACGCTATGTCGTGTGAATCTAAGGAGTCGCTAGTAAATGTTATGATAGTGTCATTACGAAGAAATTTCAGTTTAATTTATGGTTCGAATATATATTAGAAGGAATCGGTAATAACATGTGCGTGATTTAGAGTCATCTGAGATCATACTTTTATGTTAAGCGTTGTTCGCGAATGTAATTATGCTGTTGTTGCGATGATATTGTGATAATAACGGTGTTAAAATGTATAGTCTTCGTAATGTGAAGTGCCTGAGTAAATTTTTTAATTAAATGAGAATTCGTTGAGCATGGCTTGTGTGTAATATGATGAAAGGTTATTGTGACAGGGTCGTCGAAATATGAAAATGATCAACGTTATATGGATCGCCGTGGATGAGTTATTGGGATTATGCATTTTATAGAATGATACAATGTAGAGGTCCTGCTGAGATTTATTGTAGTGGAGATTGATTTACTCATGCGTACGGATTTGATTTTGCTGTAATGAATGGTAATAACTTAGGCATAAGGCGATATTTACGACAATTCGAGAACACTGGTAGTATGATCGTCTAAAATATATTTAATACAGTATATGTGATTGCGCACAATGCTGGAGTGATATAAGATTTTCACGAGTTAATGACACTACATAGTTGAGAACCATGTCACAAATAGAATGTATGATCTTCATTTACATATGGTGAGTGGATTAATTGTTCTTGCTAGCTGAATTTCTTGACGCTTAGAGTTGATGTAGTTTTACAAGTTGATTTCACGGAAGACAAGAGTGCTGCAGAGTCATCGTAGATTTGAAACCAGTGTAGTTGGTGATTAGCATGTTTTCAAAAGTTCATTATTTAGGTGCAGATGCCGATGGAGCTCAGAAGAGGTCAATTTCATTTCTTATTTGTTCAATGTTATTGTTTGACGGATTACGATGTTGTCTTATGTTATTCGATCATTTTCTTGGCCTGAATGAGTCATGAGCATAGGTTACCGGTGCAATCAAATTGTTAGATAGATTTTTAATGAATTAAGCGATGATTTAAACATAATAATGGGATGTTGAGACATTTATTTGATTCAGTGAATAGGTGTGCCAAGCCAACAAGAATTAATGATATTTTATCCATCAGTTTGAAGAAGAATATGGTGAATGATGGACTTAGTTAAAATTTAAGCCTTCAGCATTGTGATTTGGATTTTCTTTTGATTTTTCTCATTAATTTGAAGTTATCATTGATGTTGTGAACGAAATATTGACAAAGTCAGAAGGTAAGATTGTTTCCTTATAATTAACGTAACATTCAATCATTTCCAACATCCATTTGTGTTGCTTTTTTATTTTCTTAGCATAGTAGTTATTTTAAACATTCTTTAGTCATTAAACGGAAAATCTTTCCATGAAAAGTTATATTTTTGGTGTTCTCATTTGATAGTATAAGGTATGTCAATATGATAGCCCAAATAAGGATATTAATTAGGAATTGTCTTCTTACGTCAGTTGAATCAACTTAGAGCCAACGATACGATTCTGTGACCCATCTCAATGACCTTTCACATCCCTAGAGTGGAATTTCTTGTATCTCCGCGTGACACCGGCCGAGGCATAACTTTATCACCAAGAACCCTGAATTTAGAGATGCGTGAAAGGTTACAGTCATCTTTCCCCAACAATTTCCTGCTCCTATTTATCATGATATTTAAAGCTGCAGTGATCTGGGCGACATTGTTTTAAAGTTGTTTTAATTTTATTCTATAAATCACCAAACCTATGACCAAAACTACAACTTTTGTCCCATCCCTAAGAAACTGAAGCAGCAATTGGTGCAGGCTACGAGGAAAAAAATCAGCTGAAATCATAGCAAAGCATATAAAGAAGAACAGGAGGAAAGTCTTCCATCAGCAAGATATCATTGAAGGTCTTCACAAGAAACATAATGATTCAGGTCTCAAAGTTCTGGGTAGCTATTTCCACGAGGTGATCCAAGACCTTGTCAGGCTAGGCCTTAACAAGAAACATAATGATTCAAGTCTCAAAGTTCTGGGTGCCGGGCTGAGTGGCTCAGACGGTTGAGGCGCTGGCCTTCTGACCCCAACTTGGCAGGTTTGATCCAGGCTCAGTCCGGTGGTATTTGAAGATGCTCAAATACGTCAGCCTCTTGTCGGTAGATTTACTGGCACGTAAAAGAACTCCTGCGGGACTAAATTTCGGTGCTTCGGCGTCTCCGAAAACCTAAGAAGTAGTTAGTGGGACATAAAACAAAAACATTATTTAAAAAGTTCTGGGTAGCTATTCCAAAGAAGAGAACCAAGACCTTGTCAGGCTTCAGGCCAACCCAACTATGCATTGATATCCCCAGTATCCCTATTGTTACCGGTACCTCAAGAAATATTTACACCACCACATATTCACAATCTTTGTCACTGGGCAACATCTATTGATGACAGTCCAGGTTTTACAGAGTAGAGTTTTTAAAAGAAAGAGAAAGTTAGGGCTCTTTCACAAACAATCCTGGGAACTTCGATGCTTAATGAAACGGCTGTAAAGAAGAACTTGGTGCGGGCAGTAAACAGTTTTGTGTCTATGTTGACTTAGGTCAGGGATATTAAGACACTGATGAGTATGAAGTGGCCATGGAAGTATTAGACTTTATGGTTGCAACACTGAACAGGAGCTCAAAAGTACACGTGAGTGGAGGGCTCAAATAGTCAGCAGTGTGATGGGATTGCGACTAATAGCCTCAGGAATGAAGTTTGTTGGACTGCATTCCCTGTGTTCTTTTCCACAGCCACCAGAGTTTGAGCAAAAGGCATTAACTTTCCTTGATGCTACTCACAATATAAACCTTGCAATTAATTCCCTAGTAGAAAAGCAGGTTCTCAGAAATGGTAATGCTTCAGATCAAGAAAATATTACTGAGGTGAAATACCTGGAAGAACTAGGTACTATTACAGGGAGCAAAAGGCCTGCACACTGGTCATAGATTAAGGAGAAAGAATTTAGAGTGGGTGAGACAGAAGACAAACATTTCTTTACGTGCATAAACCTTCAGTAATTCTGTGGCTAATACCCTTAAATTTTACAGTGATCTGGTTATTGAAGTGTTTATTGATTGTGAAAGTACCATTCAGTTTGCAGTGTTCCTAAATCTTGCGTTTGATTTAATAAATTCATACCATCTTACATGTAAGCATACCAAGGCTGCAAACAGATATTCCAATGAGGCAAAAATCTGTTCTGATATTGAAAAATGCATAATATTAACTGATGGTTTGTCCCTCTGTAACTCTATGAAAATACCTGCAATGTATGGTATCATTTCTGATTTGTAAAGTGTGCAAGGTCTTGCAGAAATATATGTCTGGCGGAAGGATTCTGTACTAAGATACTTCCTCACATGCAATTTAACCCAAGATCACCTGGAATTCATCCTCTCATGTGTGAGGAACAGAGTTGGATATAAACTTCTGGTCAACACAAAGCTGCATAAAGGAAGTGTCCCTATGGTCAGATTGTCCGGCTCCATGGTTAAATTGTTCGTGTGCTGGCATTTGGTCATAGGGGTCATGGGTTCGATTCCTGGCAGGGTCAGGAATTTTAACCATAATTGCTAACTTCGCGGACACTGGGGCTGGGTGTATATGTCGTCTTCATTATAATTTCAACCTCATCAAGGCGCGCAGGTTACCTACGGGCGTCAAATAAAAAGACCTCCATCTGGTGAGCCAAAATTGTCCTTGGACACTTCCAACACTAAAAGCCTTACACTATTATTTTCTTTCACTGGTCTGATCGACCCATCTTGTAATTCTAATATGTGTTTTGAAAGGTACTGCTTTATTGAACCATGGTCTTGTACAGACAATTCAACGAGAAATTGATTATGACAGACTTGATCAAGATTAAGTCACCAATTACGTAGACCTTTCTTTATATAGTGAATATGTTGATTATATTGCAAGCAGTGTCTAAAATATTAAGAGATAAGGATTTCATAGTGTTCTGTATTGCGGTGAGTTCAGTATTAAGTTAAAAGAAGATATATGATGGTTTAACCTTCCATTACTATTAAAATAAGAAATGTAATTTGTACATTCCTACTTAATTATAATTGGTACCGGTTTCGACCATTATCCTTGGTCATCATCAGCCGATCACAAATAGGTATAAAAGAAAATGCACAGGTAAATTAAATGTGAAGTTTCAATAATTCCTTCAGTTGCTGTTTGTGAAGCACTAAAACACTTTAGGGAGCACTGTGTGTTGAAATTTCAGCCTATCACTAAACAGTAGAGTATGCACAGGTAGAAAAATGTGACGTTCAAAAAATTCTCTGAGATGCTGTCTACGAAGCACTATAACACTTTAGGGAACGCTGTGTTTTGTAAACAGAATGTTATGAAGAAGCCTAGGATAAAATATGTATATTTAGTTGCAGGCACTATATAACTTTAGGTATCACCACAGCGAAGAAGTCGTAGATCAAATATGTAAATGTAGTACGGAGCAAGTTCTTGAATAGTAGCAAGACATATGTGCAGATCGGCACTGCGCTTATTTCAATCTCACATTTTATTTACCTGTGCATTACCTTTAAATTTTGTGATCGGCTGACGATGACCAGGAATAAGGGTCGAAACCGGTACCAAATATAATTAAGTAGGAATATAAAAATTATATTTCTTCTTTTAATATCATATATCGTCTTTTAACTTAATAGTGTGCAAATATACCACTAAATCAATGTGCAGTATTTGCATCTTTTGCAGTGTTACATAATACCTATCAGCTTCATACTGTACTGGCGGTACTGAATTATACACCAACAAGACTTTACTACATCCTCCTAATAAACACTAACTTCCGGGTAACTTCACTGATAACTTCAGGCCATGCTACCAATAGTGGCAAACATGGACATTGCACTAATGTAATTCATATCTTGTATTGAATATGAGGATCCAATAGAGTCCAATAAAGGTATAATTCCTTTGTAGTGCACAAGCACTGACACATGTGGATTGGTGCAGTGTACTGAGTCTACATGAAACACATCCTTTTCTTATCATCACGGTTGAGATGCACAGTATGGAAGATATGACACATTCATTGTTCTTTGCCTCAGTGCTTAGACATTCATGTTCTTCTATAGGTGTCAGTTCAAAAAATCTGCTACAGGCCACAATTATTATTATTATTATTATTATTATTATTATTATTATTATTATTATTATTCTGAATGGCTAAATTAAGAGTACAAGGACCATTCCTTGAAAACATTGTTTCATTCTTACTCTATTAGCAAGACTCTTCCTTAATGGAGCTCACTGATTAAAAATCACCATCAAGGAGGTGAACTAAAAGTGAACCAACACTCCAATCAGATAGCATTTGTGTATATCATGTAATAAGGCAATAAACTGATGATTGTATGTAAGAATGCATTTAGTAAATTGTACTGTATAAAGAGCAGAGGAATCTGCCAGTAACTTCAGACCATGTTGCCAATAGTGGCAAACATGGACACCACGCTAATGCAATTGTTATCCATGAGCACATTATGCAATGTCCTGTTAAGGGAATAGATACATTCATATTCATTATAAACCATTATTCCTTTTGTTGTTCAGTCTGCAAGCCTCTGTGAATGTACAAATCACCACAACAATCCCCTATTTCTAACAAGTTCTATATCTCTTATCTTTAAATAATTAGAAACTGAGTCTAATCATCAATGCCTTGGTCTCCCTGTATTCCTCTTACTCTCCATGACCAACTCCATCATTCTTCTCCTAGGTAACCTATCCTGCTCCATTCGCCTCACATGACCCCACCACGATTCGCTCATGACCACAGCTCTAAATCCATCGAGTTCCTTTATATCTTCATAACATGTACCCTCCTGCCATTGTTCCCTCCTGTTTTTACCAGCAAACATTCATCCTACTTTCATGTCTGTTACTTCTAAGTTGCAAATAAGTTATATTGCGCCCACCGAGCTTTCACTCCCGTATAGCAAAGTTGGCCTGAAAAAACACCTATGTAAAGATAGTTTCGTCCAGGAACTGACTTCAATCTTCCAGAATACTGCTGATTGCAACTGTGAGCAGACTGAATTAGCTTGATTACAGTTCACTTACTATACTACCAGTCTGGGAGTGCACACATCCTAAATATTTGAAGTTATCTACCTGTTCCAACTTCATACCACTAATCTTACATTCATTTATCTTGGATGCCTTACCTACTGACATCAATTTAGTCTTAGCAAGGCTAATATTAATACCATACTCACTGCACCTATTTTCAAGTTCCAAGAGAGTAGACTCCAGGCTTTAGGCAACACCTGATATTAAGATAAATTTGTCAGCATATGTCAAGTGGCTTACTAAATTTTCACCTTACTGAATCCCTTCCTGCCACTTTGTACTTTATAGCAGATGATCTATGTAAACTACGATGAACGAAGATTTTTCAGAATTCTGGCAAATACAGAAAATCCGATCCTGACAGTCCCGTTATGGTCTGATACCACACTGCTTTTCATCCTACTTCTTCTGAACCACTAACCTTACCTCCCTTCCAAGATGCCAGTGAACACCTTGTGTACTGATTATTAAGATACCTAGATAATTGTTGCAATCATTCTTCTTTGCTTGCTCATAGGTAGGTGCAAATACAGCTTTCATCCAATCTGAAGGTACCTTACTAACACTCCATGATAATCTTATTTTATGAAGGCATTTCAACCCTTCATCCCCACTAAACTTCACCATGCCAGGTCTAATTTCATTTATTCCTGCTGCTTTATGGCAATGGAGTTTATCTACCATCCTTTCCAATTTCTTAAGAATAATTTCACCAACATCATTGCCTTCTTCACACAAGAGATGAGGAACAATAGGGATTGCAAGTAATATATGACACAATGATGTTGCAGAAAAAAGACTGTGTTCTATGTCTGAGATAATTATTCATGAGAATTAATTTGATGAGTATGATGCTGTACTGCCAGAAAGGGCTAAAGATGGTATTGTTGAAGAGAGACATTATGAAGGTGCTACAGGTAAGAGTTTCATTCTACCTCATCGGTGTGTATTTAAGGACAGTGCAACGATGTGAATTAGGCCCATATTCGATGTAACCAGTAAAAGGAAGAGGGAGTTGGCACTGAATGACTGTATGACAAAGGTCCAAACTTAATTGAACTTATTCCCTCTGTTCTGTTCAGGTTCAGAGAGAGGCCAGTGGGTGATAGAATATTACACGTTGGCACTCGCATGTTACTGTTGCACTTGCCTAAAAGATTTTTGGTTATACAAGGACAAAGGAGTACCCAGACCATGCTGTCAAGATGTGCGAGATGAAAAATGGCACAATGCAAGAAGGTGGATGCTGATTCTGGAACTCTATCGGAAAACAGAATAAAAGATGCTGTGGTATTTGAGGCGACAGGTGTAGACCTTGCTGGACTCTTGATACTGAAAGTAAAGAGGAAGGGGTGGATTATGCTCTTTACATTTGCTGTGTATAGAGCAGTGCACTTGGAACCGAGCATCAATTTCATAACAAATGGGTTTTTGCTGAGTTTTCGATGGTTCATCACTGGATGAGAAAGACCAAAAAGTGTTTACACAAACAATGGAACAAATTTCACTGGTACAGATAATTTGTTTTGATATGTCAAGTAAAACCACACAGAAAGAGAATCCACAATGCAGCAGGCTGGTGGGGTGGTTGGTGGCAAAATCTGATTCAGATAGCAAAGAGAAATTTGAGATGTGTCCTTGGGACAGCTATACTATGTTGTGAAGAGATGATGACAATACTGTGCGAGTGTGAAGCCGTTGTTAATTCCCGTCCTCCTACCTAGTTTCCTGAGAAGCCAGATGATCTCAACCAACTTCCACCTTCCAGTATTTGCAAGACGATGTCTGCTTGGTAATACCAGATTTAGATCAACTAGATTCTGTGAACTTGTCAAGGAGGTTTTGATTTCTACTACAGCTGCAACAAGATTTTGAGAAGAGTACCTAAGTCAGTTGATCCAGATGCAGAATAAGATGTCTATAAACACTGGAAAAGGGGATGTGGTGCTAGTTGCAGCTGATGGAGAAAAACTGGATTGACAGGTCATTAACACGGGCGCTGGAAGTGTATCGTGGGAAAGAGATTGAAGATTTGTGAGGTTGAAAACATTGTCAGGTGAGGTGACTAGTCCACATCAGTGACTTCTGAAACTGCGAAGGAGAATGCTGCCGACTGTCCCAGTAGCTTTCACTCTCATGAACAGTGTGACTCATCACTCCTCAAAGTGGTATTATGACAGTACATCTACAGCTTCATGTTAATATAAAAACTGATTAAATCTAAGTGATTTACAAGAAATGTGAAGTTCCTCTCAGATAGAAAGGAAGTTTCTCACAGGCTCTGTGCTTTAGGAATTAAGACTGTAAGGCATTCTAAAAAGATATCTCCCTCATTAATCCTCCTATCAAAATAGTGTACATGAGCAGAAAGTTTTACAAACAGATTTCCAGTAAGGTTGGTAGATTTCAAATACGGTTGGCCACGTATATTTTTGGGAGTGTAAAATCACTGTTTCAGTCTTCACATAAATCCCCATTCATTTCGCAGATGTTGAAATGATATTGAACCCGAAAAACTATCCATGGATTAGAAGACTATAAATGTGTGTTCAAATGCATCCGGTAGTTTTTCAGTAACAAGAGCTCAAACAACACCAAAAAGAAAGTCAAGACCCCTAAGCAAACAAAATATTTAGGGATCATTACTACACCTGAAATGGATAATTAAAAGAGAATGCTGCCCAAACAATCAATGTATAGATGCACAGTTGTTACAATTTTTTCATATAGATTACAGTTATTACTATTACAGCCATTACTAATATGCACGGCTTATCAGTCCATGGACTAGAATTATGTGACTTTCCATGTCAGTTTATCCTGTCCTACCAGCCTCTTCTTCTCTAAGTAGTGCAGTGTTTTCCTAGAAAGCTTGTCAGCCAGGTATCAGGAATGAGTGGCTAGGTGGGGTATACTACGCACTAAAATGGATATGAAATTTTTTTAATTTATTCCCCTCATGGCATTCATATTAACAGATGGGTAACAGTAACTGCAATATTGAACTATTTTAGTATTTTTAAACTAAACAGGACAACAGAGGATTTTGAACTTCTAGTGTTCTACTTCTCATTCATAATCATTCAACACCGGGGATTACTATTCCATTGCTGTGGAGTGCCATACGGGTTTGTGACATCATTCAAAACCACTAAACATTTAAACTCCGATGTAATTATACTGAAAATGATTATTGATCATTCAACTAAACAGTTTTTCAGTATGTAATTAGTGCATATCTAGGTTATGTTAGCTGGGTGGTCTGTAACCATGGCAGGGCATTTCAGCCATCAACAGGTCTTAAGGATAGCACTCTAGTTGAACTAATATTTACTACGATTCTTTTATCACATGACCATAAACCTCTAGAGTTCCTCCCAAACTAAATTAATAAAATCCTGCAGGAATTTGTTTCTCAAATGATAACAATCAGAAGATTGTTATAACATTGCTTCAGTTGTGCTAGATTTCATAGAACATTAACATAGCTGGCCCCGTGGTTTAGGGGACAAAGTGCCCGCCTGTCAACCGGCGGCCCCGGATTCGATTCCCAGCTGGGTTAGGTGTTTTTAATTGTAAATGATTAGTATCCCTGGCCAGGGGACTGGGTGCTTGTGTCATCCATAACATTCCTTTTCCTCACATTGAACACTACACTTCCTCCATTCCAATTACACGCAGGTTCATATCACATGTTTCAAGTAGGGGCAGAAGATCTCTATAGGTCGATGAAACAAACAAATAGCTTTAAAAAAATATAATAAATAAAGTTGTTGCAGTACCTACAGCCACACAATCAGATCAGGTGATACCAGTGTTGTAAAATCATGGACGAAATAGAGGTGGTCAACTATTTTGCCATTAATTGATTTTTCAGTGCAGTTTAAGGCGATTTTTCATTTCAATGGAGTACCTAAAAATCTCACTATCCACAGGACCCCTGTAAATTCTTTACCCTAACAGGGAATAATTATTCTACTCCACTAGATTTATCCATCTGTGCAATCTCAAAAGCAACACTTTAGGAAGCACTAAAAGTATTGTGACATTGGAAAATCCAATTATCAAAGTTGACCATCAATGTTATAATATCTTTTCAATCAGGAGAAAAGATGAGTAAAAATCAATAATGAGCAATGTCCCCATATAAACGTTAATTTAAATCTGTTGGTGCATTAATGGACTCAATCCCATCATGATTTAGGCAAAAAAGAAGCAACTAGTCACAATCAGTAATTTTATCATGAACAGAAACCTAAATGTCACTGCAGTAGTTTTACCTAATGAGAAAAAAGTATGTACCACTGATGGATCCACAATCAGCACTATGTTTCAGGTACTCATATCTCAAACTCATTGGAAATCTCACTGGGGCCTTGTACGTAAGATAAAGAGGCTCATTCTTTACAGAATATGACTTGTTCAGTTAATTTACACTGAAAATAATTACTGCTACATAACCAATCATTAAACTATCTATGGGGATAAATAATGAATACAAGGTTCCAATGCAACAACTATCCACTATTTCCAATAACAATGAATGACATCCAGCATATAATACACTATGGGTGACGGTTTGGTCTGCGCCATCAATATATAATCACTTTCTAATTTTGTACAATTATTTCACTAGTACATGTATCCAGATACCCAACTCACACATCAGCAATTTCTACAACACAAATCAATATTCCCCATATCTTACGGTCTAACATAATTCCTCTATACAAAAGACATCATCAATATATGCAATTATTTTAACACACACACACACAATGGCCATTTCTTGATAATGTTTGTCGTAATGGAATACTTAAAATTATAATGGAACATTTTAGAGGTTTTTTTTTGATAATGGCTTCACATTGCACCGACACAGATAGGTCTTATGGCGACAAAGGGATAGGAAATGGCTAGGAGTTGGAAGGAAATGGCCAAGGCCTTAATTGAGGTACAACCCCAGCATTTTCCTGGTATGAAAATGGGAAACAAGAGAAAACCATCTTCAGGAATGCCGACAGTGGGAGTCGAACCCACTATCTCCCAGATGCAAGTTCACAGCCGTGCGCCCCTAACCGCAGGGCCAATTCACCCGGTTTAAAACATTTACAGACAGTTCAACTGGTTATTCTTATGTTATGTAACACTATAAAACATGTATTGAAATGTCAGATTGTTTCCTTAGAAAAATCAATCAGTAATAAAATGTTTCTTGCTACTGTTTTTTTCTGTTGCCCACTTAAGCGTAGGCCTATTAAAAAATAAACTATTATACTACCAAAGTTTAAATTTGTGCATTTTATTCTTAGAACACTTTCAAGAATGAACTGGTTTACCGTTGAATTATTTCACTTCCTAAAATCTAAATGTGTAATTCATTATATCATGTCAGATAGAATCTTTCTATGCTGGCGTTGGGCTGGAATTTCGACAGAGCAGATCAAACCTCCCATCATGTTCTTGAATTCATGGCTATTATTTGCTCTTCTTATTGTAAATTATCAAAGCGAACAAAGACTACCTGCTCACCAGCCAAACACTTATTGATTCTACGTCATGCAAACTAGCCTTAAATGTTTTGAATAATAAGATGACAGAAATTGTTCCCGCAAGAGACTAATGTATTTGAGCACCTTTAATACAATCAGGGTGGTAAAGGACTTAATATGCCAAGCTGAAATCAACAGGCAAGCCATCCACAACCTGAGCTACTCAGATTGCCATTTTTTTCTCACATAAGCTACAAAGCAAAGAGAGATGAAGAGAGACCCACTTCTTCTTCAGCTTTCACACATGCTGTGCCAAGTAAAAGGTGCATACCTGTAAATTCTGTATTAATTTATTCATAAAAAATATACTTAGTCAATCTGAGATTAGTAAACAAATATATATGTGCCTTAAGAACAGACAGCAAGATACTCATACATCTCCCGAACATCAGATAAAAGTAGAGTTATGTAACCAGTCAAACTCAGATGACTGCTAAGGGTTTAATTGTAATCACTATAAAGTTACCTGGAATTATACTTACGCATGAAGTATTTGAAGTTTCCTCTAAGCAAATTGGTTCCCCTTTTATCTTAACTTCCAAGTCCATTTTAAGTAGCGTGAGAAGGTTTAGATGGTTTTGGGATGCAGATTACCTCCACAGAACTTGCACTGAAACATGAGCAACAAACACTATTATTGCTGTTTTGTAGTCAAGTCTGTAGTTTTAGGTGACTGTTGGTATTGTGTTCATAGCCAAAAAAGTATTGGCACAGAAACCTTTTGGCATATAACACAATCGTGTAAATACTAGGAACATTGTGTGTATAACACTAACCCTGTTAGGCTCCATGGCTAAATGGTTAGTGTGGCGGCCTTTGGTCACAGGAGTCCCTGCATCTGGCGAGCCGAACTTGTCCTCGGACACTCCCGGCACTAAAAGCCGAACGCCATTTCATTTCACCACTAACCCTTACTCAATAAAGGAAATAATTTGTATAAACTCTTTCTTAAACAGAACATAAAAGCATGTAATCTATTAAATTAGGTTTCCACCTGCTCAAAAATGTATTGGCACACTGTATGTCATTCGTTATTGAGCTTTACAGACAGCGCTGCCTCTACTAGATTTGTGCAATTGGAGTTGACAAACAGTTCAGTCGCTTGCCTGACGCCAGTGTATGGTTCATTCACCTTTCACGATGAATACGAGGGCGAAGGAGCATTCCATGTCATTCCAAACCAAGGCTGTTTTGTTGCATTCGCAGGACAAAAGCTACCATGAAATTGGTAAAGAACTTTCTGTTATAATACCAATATAATGGTCCGTTATTGGACATTATAAATTTTCCAGCTAACTCATTCCTGGTTGCCTGCGTTTCGCCCTCGTGTGCTAAGTTAGGCTCGTCAGTTGGGACTTAGCACACCACCCAAAGGCTAGTGTATACCATGGAGGCCACTGCATAGCCTACTTGAAGCCCCCAGCAGTGCCAATCCACTATGAGCGCTATGTCTCATTTTCAAAAATTGATGCCTGCCTGGCCATCAAATGATGTAGATGTTGATTCCCATAGGGAACCTAAAATATTTGTCCCGAATGAGTAAATTTATAATACCAATATAATGGTCCGTTATTGGACATTATAAATTTTCCAGCTAACTCATTCCTGGATGCCTGCGTTTCGCCCTCGTGTGCTAAGTTAGGCTCGTCAGTTGGGACTTAGCACACCACCCAAAGGCTAGTGCATACCATGGAGGCCACTGCATAGGCTACTTGAAGCCACCAGCAGTGCCAATGCACTATGAGAGCTATGTCTTATTTTCAAAAATTGATGCCTGCCTGGCCATCAAATGATGTAGATGTTGATTCCCATAGGGAACCTAAAATATTTGTCCCGAATGAGTAAATTTATAATACCAATATAATGGTCCGTTATTGGACATTATTAATTTTCCAGCTAACTCATTCCTGGTTGCCTGCGTTTCGCCCTCGTGTGCTAAGTTAGGCTCGTCAGTTGGGACTTAGCACACCACCCAAAGGCTAGTGTATACCATGGAGGCCACTGCATAGGCTACTTGAAGCCACCAGCAGTGCCAATCCACTATGAGCGCTATGTCTCATTTTCAAAAATTGATGCCTGCCTGGCCATCAAATGATGTAGATGTTGATTCCCATAGGGAACCTAAAATATTTGTCCCGAATGAGTAAATTTATAATACCAATATAATGGTCCGTTATTGGACATTATAAATTTTCCAGCTAACTCATTCCTGGATGCCTGCGTTTCGCCCTCGTGTGCTAAGTTAGACTCGTCAGTTGGGACTTACCACACCACCCAAAGGCTAGTGCATACCATGGAGGCCACTGCATAGGCTACTTGAAGCCACCAGCAGTGCCAATGCACTATGAGAGCTATGTCTTATTTTCAAAAATTGATGCCTGCCTGGCCATCAAATGATGTAGATGTTGATTCCCATAGGGAACCTAAAATATTTGTCCCGAATGAGTAAATTTATAATACCAATATAATGGTCCGTTATTGGACATTATAAATTTTCCAGCTAACTCATTCCTGGTTGCCTGCGTTTCGCCCTCGTGTGCTAAGTTAGGCTCGTCAGTTGGGACTTAGCACACCACCCAAAGGCTAGTGCATACCATGGAGGCCACTGCATAGGCTACTTGAAGCCACCAGCAGTGCCAATCCACTATGAGAGCTATGTCTCATTTTCAAAAATTGATGCCTGCCTGGCCATCAAATGATGTAGATGTTGATTCCCATAGGGAACCTAAAATATTTGTCCCAAATGAGTAAATTTATAATACCAATATAATGGTCCGTTATTGGACATTATTAATTTTGCAGCTAACTCATTCCTGGATGCCTGCGTTTCGCCCTCGTGTGCTAAGTTAGGCTCGTCAGTTGGGACTTAGCACACCACCCAAAGGCTAGTGCATACCATGGAGGCCACTGCATAGGCTACTTGAAGCCACCAGCAGTGCCAATGCACTATGAGAGCTACGTCTTATTTTCAAAAACTGATGCCTGCCTGGCCATCAAATGATGTAGATGTTGATTCCCATAGGGAACCTAAAATATTTGTCCCGAATGAGTAAATTTATAATACCAATATAATGGTCCGTTATTGGACATTATAAATTTTCCAGCTAACTCATTCCTGGATGCCTGCGTTTCGCCCTCGTGTGCTAAGTTAGGCTTGTCAGTTGGGACTTAGCACACCACCCAAAGGCTAGTGCATACCATGGAGGCCACTGCATAGGCTACTTGAAGCCACCAGCAGTGCCAATGCACTATGAGAGCTATGTCTTATTTTCAAAAATTGATGCCTGCCTGGCCATCAAATGATGTAGATGTTGATTCCCATAGGGAACCTAAAATATTTGTCCCGAATGAGTAAATTTATAAGACCAATATAATGGTCCGTTATTGGACATTATAAATTTTCCAGCTAACTCATTCCTGGTTGCCTGCGTTTCGCCCTCGTGTGCTAAGTTAGGCTCGTCAGTTGGGACTTAGCACACCACCCAAAGGCTAGTGCATACCATGGAGGCCACTGCATAGGCTACTTGAAGCCACCAGCAGTGCCAATGCACTATGAGAGCTACGTCTTATTTTCAAAAATTGATGCCTGCCTGGCCATCAAATGATGTAGATGTTGATTCCCATAGGGAACCTAAAATATTTGTCCTGAATGAGTAAATTTATAATACCAATATAATGGTCCGTTATTGGACATTATAAATTTTCCAGCTAACTCATTCCTGGTTGCCTGCGTTTCGCCCTCGTGTGCTAAGTTAGGCTTGTCAGTTGGGACTTAGCACACCACCCAAAGGCTAGTGCATACCATGGAGGCCACTGCATAGGCTACTTGAAGTCACCAGCAGTGCCAATCCACTATGAAAGCTATGTCTCATTTTCAAAAATTGATGCCAGCCTGGCCATCAAATGATGTAGATGTTGATTCCCATAGGGAACCTAAAATATTTGTCCCAAATGAGTAAATTTATAATACCAATATAATGGTCCGTTATTGGACATTATTAATTTTCCAGCTAACTCATTCCTGGTTGCCTACGTTTCGCCCTCACCCTTTCTGTTACTTGTTCAACAGTGCGGGAGATCATCAAGAAGTTCCAAGAGATTGGTACAGCAGACAATAAATGCAGATCTTTATGTTCAAGTGGTCTTACATGTAGAGAGCGTCGAAGCATAGTTCGTCTCGCAAAAAAGTCCTTTAAAATGCAGTGTCAATTGTATTGGATATCCAGTCAACGTCCAACAAACAGGTCCGTCCTCAAACTATTAGGAATGTTTTGAACGCAGCTGATATTCATGGGAGATCTCCCAGAAATTAACCATTTATTTTGGAAGTTAACCAAAGGAAACACCTCCAGTTCGCCAAAGATTATGTCAATTGAATTTCAGAATTCTGAGATATTTTCTGACAAATCCAAGTTTAACTTGTTTGGATCTGATGGAAATGTAAAAGTGTTGTGCAAACCAATTATAGAGCTCCAATCACATCCCCTACCTACAGTAAAACATGGGGGGAAGAAGCATAGTGGTTTGGGGATGCATGGGAACTTTTGGTGTTGGTGACTTGGCAATTATTGAAGGTGTCATGGATTATCATATATATACCGATGTGTTGTGAGGCCACTTATGTAGCAGTGCACAGAAACTGGGTCTTGATGGCATCTTTTACTTTCATTAAGACGACCCGAACATACCGCTCTACGCAAGCAGGAACCACATATTATAATGCACCAAGAAGAGTTTCCACTCCACACAGAATCCTGACTTAACCCAATAGAGCATCAGTGGAATCACTTGGAGACAAAACTTTGAAAGTGTCATTCTATAGGGAAGCACGAATTTCAGGCCGTGTTGTTGGAGGAACGGTCAAAAATCTCAGGAGAGATAACTTGCAACATGGTTCCCTCCATGCCAAGGCGTCTACAATTTGTCATCAGTGCCAACGGTATGCACACAGGCTACTAGACTTGAGTTACGTGAATTACAGAGACTTTAACTTCATATGTGTATAGGTGTGCCTACACTTTTATGATGTCTAGAGCAACTGATTTTGTTTCGTAAACTATTATTTTTGTTGTGAGAAACCAATTATACTCGAAGAACCTTATATTTACTACTGTACATTTCAATAAATATGTTGGTTTCAAGCATCACCTTTATTTGTGAGGAATTTGTATATAATGACAGGTGTGCCAATACTTTTTGGTGCCAGCGTATACTACTGCGCATGAGCAAGCTATTCCGAATCAATTCGGGACCATGTTGGAACAAATTTGCATGTATTACCACTAATACTACTGATAGCTGAGATATATTTAATGTAGACAGCCTACAGTCCGTAGAAAAACAGATTGATCTGCCGGTGATCTTTTATGTTTAAATACGAACTGAACAATAAAGCTTACCTTATTTCCTATCTCGTAAAGTACGGTATAAAGTTCGTTATGGAGATGTACAAGACTGAGACTCCTTTGGACACTTCGTAAAACGTAAGAAACTGCAATTACCTGATGTAGAAAATCTTAAGAGAAAAACACAATCCACAGAATAAACCTGCACAAGCAGCCGCAATATGTCCGAGATGCACAGCACAAAACAAATTAATTCGAACATTAAATAACGACAAGCCAAGCACTTCGAAAGTAAACCGGAAAAGGCGAATAGGTCTCCTCACAAATTTATAACCAGTGCGTCGTTCCTTGACGGTATACATACACAACCGGTAAAATTCACTTATCTCCAGCTAACTACAGCACATGGATAGTAGTCAAAAGTCATCTGGGACAACGAAGACCAACCATTACACTCGGACCATAAGACAGAATATACACGGTGTGCGTAATTACAGAGAGACGGGAGACGAATGGGAATCAGAAGCGTACACCATCAATTACCACTATACTCATAGGTTGTCTAGCATACAAGTTGGCCGTTACGCTTCATTATTGATGTCAAACTTGTGTATGCAGTTTCGATCAATCAATTACCGTAATCAATCATTCACTACCGGTACTGATCTGCAGTTAGGGCAGTCGTCCAGGTGGCAGATTCCCTATCTGTATTTTTCTTAGTCTTTTCTTAAATTATTGCAAAGACATTGGAAATTAATTGAACATCTCTCTTGGTAAGTTATTCCAATTCCTATCTCCGCTTGCTATAAACGAATATTTGCCCCAATTTGTCCTTTTGAATTCCAACTTTCTCTTTCCTAGTTTTAAAGACACCACTCAAAGTTATTCGTCTACTAATGTCATTCCAAGCAGCCTCCGTAGTTCATTCTTATGCCTTATTTTCTTGGCACGTCATGACCTTAAATGTCTATATCATGTAGATATTATAATTGATGGCCTTTGAAAAACTTATTTCTTTGAAGAACCTTATCTTCCTCCCATCTGATAACAGACTTACAAACCATAGGTAATGGTGTCACATAGTTGCGTATCGGAAGCCTGTGTGTTACATTTATGTGACACTTCTCAATTCTTGTCCATTGCTGCGCCCAGTGATGTGACGGCATCATCAATATCTCCATGTATACCTTGACGAATTCAGCAGTTGTAGGGAAATGTATGTTCAAAATCATTGGCGCCAGCATTATTTCTGCTGGGTCAACAACCGAGGTCAGTGACCCAATGACGTCATGATCACGTGACCGTGACATCACGAGCACGTGGCCTTGTTTGAAAACAAAAGCACGTGGTTTTGATGGCTGTCATCTTGACAGACCTTAACCCCACTTTTTTGGACAAGAAAACGTCGCTAACCTCAATGCTGCCAACTTGATAGGTCCTAACCTTACTTTTTGTGAACAAGTGAACGGAACTAACCTCACTGCTGCAATCTTAACTACGTGAGACGCGGCTTTAAACAGCTGTCAAGGTGTGAGCTGCAATCTTGACAGGTCCTAACCACGTGCACTTGTTTGGTGCGGAATTTTCAACGTGCCTAACCTCACTGCTGCTATCCTAACCGGTCCTGACCTCATTGCTGCTATCATAACAACGTGGGAGCGGAATTTGAACAGATGCCAAGATGACAGCTGTCGTCTTGACCGAAGCTAACCTGACTTTTTGGAAAAGAGAACGTACCTCACTGCCGCCTTCTTAACCACGTGGTGCACGGTATTTAAACAACTGTCAAGATGACAGCTGCCACCATGAGAGTCCTAACAACGTGCACTTCTTTGGCGCGGATTTTGAACAAGTGAGCGTCGCTAATCTCACTTCTGCCATCTTGACAGGTCATAACCTTACTGCTGCCATCTTAACCATGTGGGCGCGGGATTTGAACAAGTAACAGCTGTCACGATGACAGCTGCCGTCTCGACAACTCGTGACCACGTGCACTTGTTTGGAGCAGAGTTTGAACAAGTGCCATTCGCGACATCCCCTTCCCCGACACTACCTTAGAGGGGCCTAACCTCAGACTATTATAGTTTTAAGGCTAGCTGCCCTTCTCGATATACACCCTTCCCGACACCATCTTGGAGGGGGCCTAAGAGGTCAGGTCATTGCATTATGTCTCCATCTGACAGTAACGAGCAAGTCTAGAAATGTATAACCATGACGACGTGATCTTGTGCTTAAGGCTTTACGTCTCCTACGGGACTGAGCTCGTGCGATACTAAGCTTATTCTGCTTTTAACATGCAGCGATGACGTTGACATGGTTATGCATGTTTAGACTTACTCTTTGTCAAGGTCACTCTCTAGTAAACTCAAGCATTTATAGATAGTATGAGTGTGAATTTTTCTAAGTCTCTGAGATACTGTGATAGAGAGTAGAGCGCATTATTCAATCATGACGAGAACATTCATAGTTGATGTACAAGGCTTCAAAATAAACGGCAACAAATTTGTGTTTAAAGAGGTGGCTGTGTTGGATTGCATTCTGTTGTAGGCGCCAAATTTAGGTCTGCAGTGCGAAAATCAAGGAATACCTTATCGCTTCCTATCCTCGATCATGAATGCCTATTTGTCAAGAGCAGATTTTGTTTTATTAAGGGTTATGAAAGAAGGATTGGTTGCGTGAGTATCTACCATCAACGTGTGAAATTATCGACATGCATAAATTAGAATGTCCATCATTTAAAACTCTTTACAAGGAGCATAGTGGAGAAACAATTAAACTGTCTTTACAGATTGCGTGCATGCTCTTTGATTGGTTGTGTTGCAGTGCTTGTCGGCAGGTGAACAACATGTGTAAATTGCAGTGTCGAAATGACGTCAGTGTGAAAGACACGTTTGTAGAGTAAAGACATCATGTCATTTCCATCCGATACTAAGTGTAATGCAGTTGAAAAGACAATCGTAAAGTTTTATGCGAGCAAAAAGAAACTAAACACTTTTACTGAAGAAGAGTTGAATGCATTACCAAAGGCATTTTTGGTTAATATAGCTGCGAATGCTGTAAAGAAGATCTGGGATAAGGTGCCTCATGAGTGGACTCAAGACCTTGTTTTGTCAGAGCTTCATACGTGTAGTTTACATCATGAACAAGTGAGTTTTGAGTCACACCCCGCACGCACAAAATCCTGCTCATCGTGCATAATATAACATCATAAGCTAAAACTGAGGCCCGGATCGCGACTGGGAAAGGCCTCAAGCTACAAGCCCTGAGCTGGCGATGAGCCTCTGGGCAGGAAATACCAAGAGACTAATTTTCAAAACAAAATATTAAGAAATTCAAATAATAACAAGGAAACATTTATTGAATTAATAAAATGAAGAAATGACGAATTCCCCTTTTACAGGGATGCAGCAACAGTATCACTGTGACGGTATACCATCATTCAGAATCGAATTATATTACAATCAGTGGAACCGCTTATAAGCGTGCGATTACATTCAGATTATCCCCACACAAACACGACGCAATACACAGTTCATTAAAAGGTGGTCTAATTTTCCAACTGTTATTAATTTCGCCTACTCAACTTATCTCCACACCCGTATATCACCCCTGTCTTTTTTATATCTCTTATTTGTACAACAATCCGTCACCCCCTACCAAATAAAACTATACTCCCACGCATCAAAGAGCAGACTACAGGAAACAATTATTCGCAGAACTTCCGGGATAGATTTATAAGGAGCACGAATTCGAACTACAAGGAAAAGGAAAGGTAAGGAACATTAACTGACATAAATTGCCCTGAGTCCTCACTATCTCGGAGGTGTTTCAAATTCATGCCACTCACAATTGATTGGTTCATGAAGGAACTACAATATCCAGTACCTAACAACGCGATACACAAAAATATTTGGCCCAGGGTGCAGACGAGGGAAGACCCCAAATGTTTTACACACATCCCTATCAGGCACTAACGATGGGCCTTCACGCCTGCTCGGATTTAGTTTCCCTGCTGAGAATTGCACTTAGGACATACATTGTGCTTAGCACCATTTAGACCACATTTATAACATTTTAAGGAAGACTTAGACCCACTATACTTAGAGACGTGACCTAATTTCCCACAATTCCAACATTCCGCTACATCAGTCTTCTTATCAACAATTAAACTAGAATTTTGGACGGCATTAATAGTGCGACGAGTAAGAGGACTATGTTCAACTTACGATCGGAATCACACCAAAAGAGACAGAGACCCAAACTAGTGATTTATTTCACGCTCTCAACCTGTGATTGTTTTATGTAAAGTTTTTAATCGGGCGCCAGGTTTCGATGAAACTGATCAAATACTACCGATTCGGAGGCCTTGATACACAAACGGTTGAATAGCGTTAACATTCCAGTGGCATAGTCGTCAATGGACTCTCCTACTGCTTGAGTTCTTCTGAAAATGTCCTGTTTCAAGCAGTAGTCCATATCGGACAAACCAAATCTCAGTTTTATTTGCCTAGCAAAATCTTCCCAGGACTGGATATTCGGTTTTGCTAATCTGAACCATTTCAACGCCGGCCCTTCCAGCATTCCAGGGCTGACCGTTACGAACAGATCAGGATATAAGGAGCTACATTCGGCAATATCTTCAACCCGTCCTAAGAACTCAATAATGCTAGAACTATTACCTTCCCCCGATAATTTCAGTTCCCATTTACGGACATTATCAAAAAACGGGTTAATATTAGGAATACGGTCACTAATTGGACTAGTAATTTGTGAATCATAGTTAACGCGTTTTCCGACGAAGGCATTTTCACCACCGGCAATCGTATCCCTCGCTTCAAGATCTCTAGCACTCTCACTACCAGATCCTGAAGACGTGTTCACTTCATCTAATTCATGACCCATTTATTTTCCTTTCACTCTCACTGCCCATAATCAAGCTATTACCTCCTTGCATAATTAGGACGAAATGTCAGCAGCAAAGAATAACGGGATTACGTAACTCAGCAGGCACACCCAAAATTAAATCTAGGTCCTGATAATACCACACATGGAGATTTGGTTTGATCGGGAGTGATTTAACATGCTCTGAATACATTTCCATTTCCAGCTCTACTTCTTCTGAATTTCATTCGAAAGAGCTTACGCAGTCTAACCGCGTGACTGCTACCATTTGAGTCACACCCTGCAAGCACAAAATCCTGCTCAATATAACATCATTAGCTAAAAGTGAGACCCGGGTCGCGACTGGGAAAGGCCACAAGCTACAAGCCTTGAGCTGGAGATGAGCCTTTCGGAAAAAAATACCAAGAGACTAATTTTCAATACAAAATACCAAGAAATTAAAAATAACATGAAAATATTTATTGAATTAATGAAATGAAAATGGAGAAAGTAAATGAATTTGAAAATAGGGGAAAGATAATTAATATGAAAATTATACATAATAAATTCCCCTTTTACAGAGATGTAGCAAAAGTGTCACTGCGACGGTATACCATCATTGAGAATCAAATTATATTACAATCAGTGGAACCACTTATAAGCGTGCGATTACATTCAGATTATCCCCACACAAACACAACGCAATACACACAGTTCATTAAAGGTGGTCTAAATTTTAACAGTTATTAATTTCACCTGCTCAACGTATCTCTACTCCCGTATATCACACCTGTCTTCTTCAATTTGTCTTATTTTTACAACAATCTGTCACCCTCAAAAACTATACTCCTGCGCATCAAAGAACAGACTAAAGGAAATAATTATTCGTAGAACCTCCGGAGTAGATTTACACTGACTGACAGAGCAAATGCAACACCAAGAAGGAGTGGTCAGAACTTTATGCCAATTGCAGGGTAGACTGACGTCACTGAGGTATGCTCATGATGTGAAATGCGCCGCTGTGCTGCGCACGTAGCGAACGATAAATGGGACACGGCGTTGGCGAATGGCCCACTTCGTACCGTGATTTCTCAGCCGACAGTCATTGTAGAACGTGTTGTCGTGTGCTACAGGACACGTGTATAGCTAAGAAAGCCAGGCCGCCGTCAACGGAGGCATTTCCAGCAGACAGACAACTTTACGAGGGGTATGCTGATCGGGCTGAGAAGGGCAGGTTGGTCGCTTCGTCAAATCGCAGCCGATACCCATAGGGATGTGTCCACGGTGCAGCGCCTGTGGCGAAGATGGTTGGCGCAGGGACATGTGACACGTGCGAGGGGTCCAGGCGCAGCCCGAGTGACGTCAGCACGCGAGGATCGGCGCATCCGCCGCCAAGCGGTGGCAGCCCCGCACACCACGTCAACCGCCATTCTTCAGCATGTGCAAGACACCCTGGCTGTTCCAATATCGACCAGAACAATTTCCCGTCGATTGGTTGAAGGAGGCCTGCACTCCCGGCGTCCGCTCAGAAGACTACCATTGACTCCACAGCATAGACGTGCACGCCTGGCATGGTGCCGGGCTAGAGCGACTTGGATGAGGGAATGGCGGAACGTCGTGTTCTCCGATGAGTCACGCTTCTGTTCTGTCAGTGATAGTCACCGCAGACGAGTGTGGCGTCGGCGTGGAGAAAGGTCAAATCCGGCAGTAACTGTGGAGCGCCCTACCGCTCGATAACGCGGCATCACGGTTTGGGGCGCTATTGCGTATGATTCCACGTCACCTCTAGTGCGTATTCAAGGCACGTTAAATGCCCACCGCTACGTGCAGCATGTGCTGCGGCCGGTGGC
Organism: Anabrus simplex; assembly: GCF_040414725.1. NCBI lineage: Eukaryota > Metazoa > Arthropoda > Insecta > Orthoptera > Tettigoniidae > Anabrus > Anabrus simplex. The sequence continues at coordinate 98,228,462 of NC_090274.1, read as the reverse complement.
ACTCCCGTACCTTCAGGGGCTGCCCAATGCTCTGTTTCAGCAGGATAATGCCCGCCCATACACTGCTCGCATCTCCCAACAGGCTCTACGAGGTGTACAGATGCTTCCGTGGCCAGCGTACTCTCCGGATCTCTCACCAATCGAACACGTGTGGGATCTCATTGGACGCCGTTTGCAAACTCTGCCCCAGCCTCGTACGGACGACCAACTGTGGCAAATGGTTGACAGAGAATGGAGAACCATCCCTCAGGACACCATCCGCACTCTTATTGACTCTGTACCTCGACGTGTTTCTGCGTGCATCGCCGCTCGCGGTGGTCCTACATCCTACTGAGTCGATGCCGTGCGCATTGTGTAACCTGCATATCGGTTTGAAATAAACATCAATTATTCGTCCGTGCCGTCTCTGTTTTTTCCCCAACTTTCATCCCTTTCGAACCACTCCTTCTTGGTGTTGCATTTGCTCTGTCAGTCAGTGTAAAAGGAGCACGAAAGAAAGATAAACCATGTCGGCCAGAAACGATACAAGAGGCAAAGATAGGTGCAAAGGCCGAAAGGAATATGCACCAACAATCAGGTAGAGGGATACAATTAAAAACGAGAACGAAATAAAATTCAAATAAAGATATTCCTTCTTGATACCCCACCCACTTACACTCACGTCCGTACACACAGGCAACAACACAATAAGAGCGAAGAGCGGTCTTGAGTGTCCACCAAGGATTCAAATTCTTCAATAACACGACACCATGGTCGGTAGAAGGCGGTTCCCAATTATTAGGGTCACGTGTATGCATAAACATAAATTTGGCAATGGGATCAGCATGTCCCGCATTCACATCAAAACCCATCGAGATTGCGATTCGTACAGAGCGAGTGAAGCCTCTCGGTGACACAAATAACCATACAGGGTAGGTGGGAGGTAGACGCAAAAGAATACAAAAGAGATGAAGGGACAAACTCATTTATTCTGTCCCACGTCTGACAAAGTGATTCTTCTTCCTTTAGTAGCAAATCTGAGAGCTCTGGCCGTACAAGTTGCCCGAAGCGTGCAAGAGATTCCTGGTTGGTGATTCTAAACTGTTTTGCTCTTATCTTCTTGGTGATTTTCAGTTTTAGCCGTACTTTCATGGACAACAGATTATGGTCACTACCACATTCCGATACAGGAAAGGTCTTACAATCTAGAACAGATGTCTTCCAACGTTGTGTCACCAGGATGAAATCAATCTGATTCCTTCCTCTATCACCAGGCGATATCCAGTATACAAACGCCTTGGGTGATGCTGGAAGAGGTGTTGCAAACTACCATGTCATTGCCAAAACAAAACTCCAGTAGCTGTTTTCCTCGCCTAGGCCATAACGACCAATCACGGATCCGATGTCAGTGCCTCCAGTAGTGTCCCCAATCTTAGCATTGAAGTCACCTCGGATTATTACTATTTCCCTCTTTGCAAACAGATTGATGGTATGTTCTAATAGTTCATAGAACTCACCTCTTTCAGCGTCTGATGCTGTAGCTGTGGAAGCATAGCCCTGGATAATATTAAGCCTGCAAGGGGAAGCATTCAGTTTGATGATAACGATTCTATCACTGATGGGTTCATAGCCTAGAGCTGTATTGTTCAGTTTTTCAGGAACAACTATTGCAACACCATTTCGACTCAAATCATCGCTTCCTGAAAAGTATACAGTTTTCCTTCCATGAGTTACAAAATGTCATGCCCTTTCCAATGAGTCTCACTAAGGCCACATCATGTGAACTCATTTCTCTTTTTATTATTGCAAGTTTCCCTGGCTGTAGGGCACCATGGACGTTCCATGTTGCACTCCTCCCAATAACTCTCATAGAGAATTTATTTGACGGATTGAAGTAGGGGTAATCCTGTCTCCCCCGCAGATCCAACTGGGAGACTTACTCCGGAACATTTGGAATTAAGCAAAGCCATCATGGGGTTATACGATTTTTAAATGCTGCTTTTAAGTAGGGGTGAGAATAACAGATGAAGACAAGCAAGTATCCAGAGTTGGGAGAGGGTCCGAGGAATCGAAATACCACAGGAGTTTTAACACATTTATTTTTATTAAGCATTTTATATATAACCCATATTATTACTTTGAGCATCCGAAATCCGCCCCAATCCACCGCTCTTACTTGGAGCCAAGGACACTCATTTCCTTATTAGGTATTCTATACCACATAGACTCTCAGGAAGTTTGGACACCTATCAAAATAAAATTCTGTATGGAAACCTACCTTAATGGGCACCCCTCCAAACTGAAATACTGGCAACGCTAATGCTATTAGCATTTTGTATCCATAAGACCCCTGGCCCGCCAACCCCATCGGCCGATCCCGGATACGCTACTGAGGAACTGATACACGTCGCACGGAAGCAGAAACGGGGGGAAAACAAATGATGATGAGAATTTTTAAGAACCAGTTAGTTTCTATGAAAGTAAATGGCACAATTACTTGAAAGGTTACAAGTCCTTAACAATGATACTGTAATGTGGCTACTGTTTGGGAAACTGCGTGTTATTGTGTGAGTAGCATTGTCCCCGAAAGGAGGAAATTGAACATTCAAGGTTTAAAATGACCGATCCGCCCGGGAATCGAACTCGGCGCACTATGAACCGACGGCTACACTGACCATTCAACCAAACGGACATTGAAAATGATGGTAGCTCAGGATAATTTTGAATGTTCCAGTCTCACCTTGTGATGAGCACTATGCTAAAAATAATATATTTTCCGAGCGAACTTTGGTACTGTTACTGTCAGTAGCGTTCTGTAAATTAAGTGTAGCTGTAATTGAGTAAGACGTTCCTCAGCCCGATTACTGCCTCTATTATATCCGTTCTCTTTACATCCACTGACTGCCGTTCTTAATCTTGTAAACAGGATTACAGAGGTTGGCATTATCCACCCGCATTATGTGACCAAAGAACTTAACTCTCCTGTTCCTGGTCCTATCACACGTTCTTTTGAGTTTCCTGAGGCGCTTCATTCTTCCTGTGTCTAAACTCCTCATTTCAGTCTTTAACGCGCCCCACATTTTTCTTAGAATCCTTCTTACATCTTCCTCCAGCTCTTCTATTTCTGCATAGAGACATTCTGCTTTAATTACCGTCTTGTAGTGCCTGATTTTAGTTTTGATGGAGAGTCTCTTCGCATTACAGGTGTGCTTGGTAACACGGTCCCTGATGTGTGGAGTTATGTTACCCGCCGAGCACGCTTCTCCTGCAAGCATATCAGCTGAGAGCAGCGGGGAAGTGTGACGTCACAAACTGGGGAACTTGGCCAAGGCTATTTTGCATCAGCCGATGGAATGTTCGATTCTTTTTCATCATTAATTTCCTCTGAGTGAATTAAGAAATGAAGAGATGAAGTACTTTACCGTTTAGCCTAAATTTTTATAATTATGACTCCCAAGTTTCAAAGAGATCTGTTGAAAATTACGGAAGATATTAGCAGTTACAATTTCTTGGGGATACTGAATAAAAAGGCAGGCATTTCTCTTCCCGGGGTCACCAGGACGAGGCCTCTTCCCCTGCCGAGAAGCAACCCCTGGAAAGAAGAAGACGACGCCGGACCAGGAAGCAGAAGGCGACGCCGGCCCACCATGAGAGGGCCGCCCAGCCGCAACCCAGGACTGCTCCCAGGACAGCAGTCTGCCGAGGAACAAATCAGGAGAGGACCTCAGCGGGTAGCGGCAGCCAGGTGAGATGGAAAGGTCCCCCTCAGCAGCTCTTGCAGTGTTTCCGCTGTCCGAGGTGGGGCCACCGGCAGGAGAGTAGTGGGCTCCATGTGAAGTGCAACCGTTGTGGGGGTGATCGCCACTACACGGCCTGCGCGACACTTAAGGAGGCGGCGGTTTGCGCCAACTGCGCGGGGGGCCACCTGGCCTCCCATCGCAGTTGCCCAGTCTACCGGGCCATGGAGCGGGCAGAGAGGAAGGAGGCCCGGCGTCATGACCCACCCCCTTCCAGGAGGCCCCCGCCTCGGCGGGCTTGGCCTCATTCTCCGGGATCGGAGACTGGGTACGAGGGACCCCAAGGAGGTGGTGCGGTGCGGCAGGCCCTAGTGGTACTCGATGCATGGCTCCGCAGCCGGCAAGGCCCGCGCTAGTCACGGCAGTGCCCAGACGGACTGATCCCCTGGCAGATGGAACGGCGAGACTATGGTTCATGGCTAGCTGGTGCATGGTACCTCTTCTCAACTAACACTACCACTGGACCTTTCCCAGTCCACATCCTTGCATGTGCTATCACAAAATGTCAGGTTTTACATGTAGGCTCTTTCTCTTTCTGCCTATGTGGTTTTTCCCTGACCCTTCAATACCACACCTCAACACCACCTTACCAAACACAAACTCTTGCCGTGGTAGCGAGTTTAACTCGGAAACCGGCAGATACTCCTTGTATCACTTTCCCACTCTTCCCTGCTATCTCTTTCTTCTTAGAAATTAATAGCATGTCGGAGGCCATGTAGATTGAGTCGATGGTCACGGCGGGGGAGCGGGCTACGGGGGCCCCCGTATAAAAAAACATAAAACTTGTCAAGCCAGTTCACTTTGTATCACAGCCGAGATCGGACGGCCGGCTGTTCGGTATTCTGCTGCATAATGAAAGTCGTCAGTTCGACCCTCTGCGTACTACGCGTACTACGACGCATTATAAGACTTAGACTATTTTCCATGTCGTGCGTGTGGTGATAGAAACTGCGCCTAAGTTGAAATGTGAACAGTTGAGGAGTTTTACCATTTACGAGAACAGTGCGACTGAAACTTACATTTTCTAACCAATACGATGTTACGCTAATATAATCTGATGTTCGTATTTGAACGACAGAGATTAACTTCACAGAGTTATTTAACATTGAATACTGAAAGTGTTGAAACGTGATCGTTAGTGAAACGTCAAAACTGTCCATGATTTTATATTTAATCTTGACAAATGATAAACTGTGCTAGTAGTGAAACATAATCCAATATTTTCAGACTGTTCAGGTTATTGAATTTACGGTAGTGAAGCATCACATTGCATAGTTATTCTACGAAAGGTGTTGGAAACTTTTTCAAACTGTACGTCTATCTTACGAACGACTGATACAATTATTCGTATTTAACAGTGTCGTCGAACTTAGATTTCATTTTACAAGTGACCAGACTCTTACGTGAGCATAAACTCAGTACTGTATTAAAACGATCTGGTGCATTTTACATTCCTTAATTATCCCTTTAAGACTTGTGTCGAGCCCAGGACGGTTCCAGGAAGGACAGTATTTTCTTTTTCCATTTTCAATAGTGAACGGGACTAAATTCACGGAACTTACTGTTTTTCTTTTGATGTTGCGTGAATTGTTAAAACGGGATACCTTGTTTTCTACGTCGTTATTCGGACAATGTTCTCACAGGTGACATTTATTTTACGTGATTGATACATCACAAGTTTAATTATGAGTTCATTTCAATCCATGAGTAATGACTGTGTTCTTCTTATTAACCTGTGAAGACAACTGATTGCTACTAACAATAATCTCATTTGTTCAGATCAATAGTTTGAATCCATTTCGTATCCCAGTGTAGTGTTCCTAGATCATCCAGATCTCCTGGGTATTCTAGACCTTCTACATATTAGAGAACGGAGAAGTACTCATTTTACTGCTGTGCTGAGGTGATGTTAAATTCTGACTTTATTTTATGAATCAACTTTGAACGAAAATTAGCCTTCCCTTGCATTTATTTAACTACCCTCTCCTCTGTAACAAGTCACCCCCCTGTGTCGAGTTTCGTGTTCAGCTAGCCATCGAAACAAACCTTTACGGTTACAGTAGGCTTATTTCAATTTCCTTGCTCTTGATTTATTTGCTTCATAATCTAGAAGTGAGCTTACACAGACTTTGTCATGATATAATGAATAAAAATAGCATGAGCATTGCACTGAATAAAACACTTCAGATGTCCTGTGACGTCTGGGACCATAGAACATGTCTCAAACTCCATCAAAGCGGCGATGTTTACTAAGTGAAGACTTTGTTAAATATTTCATTACTTATCGAGTTTAAAATGTGATAGATTACCAGTGAGAAAGGAAACTGATGACTAATTTGGTACATATTATCTTTGGCGGTGTTCATAAGAGCATGCGTGGGGGAGGGGGGTGGGAAGTATACAGGCGACAGAAAGTAGCCGGGTTGATGGATATAGCGGGCGGGGAGGGGGTTATGCACATCAAAACTGAACAAAAAAGCTACAAAAGGTAAGTTATTGATGCTCTGTGAGCGAATTTCGATAGTTTACTAACTTAAGTCCGGCAATAATAGTTTTTTGAGATTTTGATTCAATACAATACTTTCACCAAAGATACAATATTACACACGTATTACAATTAAACAGAAGTACGGCGTTAAAAAGTCATTTAGTATTTGACTACACTCTAAGAAACTAACAGACGATATTAAAGAGACTGACGAATGCACGCGGCAAGCAGTTGAATCATACCACAGTGTCCACGACCTTGGCAAGAACTTACCCCTGTTACCTTTCTCGTAGCATTTGTGAAGTCTCCACTACTTGCTGTGGCGCTATACAAATCGGTTTGCCGCGACGAACGACATTTTGTGCGTATTCTCGATAATAATTTTGCACAAATTGTTTTTTATTCCTATAATTCCTAGTTTCAGCCGGCTAAAATGGAATAAAATGTAATGTTTTCTCTACAAAGTAGGGGACAACTGCCCCCCTCGCCCCCTTAGTCAGCACCACTGCAGTAACACTCTAATATTTTAAAGTTTGGACACTCCTCACGGTATCGGACTACTTGCTACTTGTTGAACTTCGCACTAACACATGAGTAGCACTATAATGTTTGGACACTCCTCACGGTATCGGACTACTTGCTTTGTTTAACTTCGCACTAACACATGAGTAACACTATAATGGTCGGACACTCCTCACGGTGACGGACTACTTGCTACTTGTTTAACGTCGCACTAACACATGAGTAGCACTATAATGGTCGGACACTCCTCACGGTATCGGACTACTTGCTACTTGTTTAACATAGCACTAACACATGAGTAACACTATAATGGTCGGACACTCCTCACGGTGACGGACTACTTGCTACTTGTTTAACTTCGCACTAACACATGAGTAGCACTATAATTGTTGGACACTCCTCACGGTGACGGACTACTTGCTACTTGTTGAACTTCGCACTAACACATGAGTAGCACTATAATGGTTGGACACTCCTCACGGTATCGGACTACCTGCTACTTGTTGAACTTCGCACTAACACATGAGTAATACTCTAATGGTTGGACACTCCTCACGGTATCGGACTACTTGCTACTTGTTTAACATCGCACTAACACATGGGTAGCACTATAATGGTTGGACACTCCTCACGGTATCGGACTACCTGGTACTTGTTTAACTTCGCACTAACACATGGGTAGCACTATGCTGGTTGGACACTCCTCACGTTATCGGACTACCTGGTACTTGTTTAACTTCGCACTAACACATGGGTAGCACTATAATGGTTGGACACTCCTCACGGTATCGGACTACCTGCTACTTGTTGAACTTCGCACTAACACATGAGTAGCACTATAATGGTTGGACACTCCTCACGGTATCGGACTACCTGGTACTTGTTTAACTTCGCACTAACACATGGGTAGCACTATAATGGTTGGACACTCCTCACGGTATCGGACTACCTGGTACTTGTTTAACTTCGCACTAACACATGGAAGGTTTTCGGCGACGGAGAGATGGAAAAGGGCTAGGATTGGAAACGGGTGGCCGTGGCTTTAATTAAAGTATAGCCTTGTGTGAAAATGTGAAAACAAGGAAACCAACTTTAGGACTGCCGGCGGTTCGATTCGAAAACACCTTCTCCCGAATGCAAGCTCATAGCACCCCTTGTGTGTTGGGGTCGTAGAATAACAACCACGGTATCCCCTGCCGGTCGTAACAGCCGCCTAAAAGGTGCCCCACGTGATCTTCACTTGGGGCGTGGTTTGGCCACCACAGGGCCCTTAGCTGAGTCCACGTATTACTTTCACTTACTTGTGCGCGGATCCTTACTTTCATCTATCCTATCTGACATCCGTCGGTCAACTCTTGTTCTTTTCTGTCCACGACGGTATTAAGGTTTGCGAATACTAAGGGAGTTTTTAATTTTCGTGCCCTTCGTCGCATTTGCCTTTTAGGGGAGATGTAGGCAAAATATGACACGAAAATACACTTTTCAAAGAAATTATTTTATCATAGCACAGAGTCTCATTAACATATTCCCAATGCTCCGTGGGGAAAAAATGTACCTACCTGCCACAAAACAATGAAAATTCACGTACGTGCGTTTCTGCTACGCCCACCTGACAAAGAGTAGTTGCCTGCTTGTAAATTTTATTCCCATTTCTTGCAGGTACTTTCAAGAAGTGTTACTTTTTGTACTATTCTTGTAGGCAAGACTGGAGCAATGATCTAGAAGGCTGTGTGTTTGTCCTTACGTGAATTGTTATTGATGGAACTGTTTCCATGTAAACATCAAGTAAAGCACATAAAGTCTTTTGCTTTCTGTCTATTTGTTAATCAGCTATGGAATGATCCTCTAGGATTTTTAAGAAAGTTTAGAAGACTCAAATAGAGAATATAACGTCAAGAAAAAAGACGCGTTTCTCAAATGAGGTTAGAAATCCTACTTCACCAATAAAGGGCGACTTTGCAGGAGACAATGCTGGAAATATCGTTCCCCCAGTGAAAACCAAACCACCAAATGCCTTCCGTCAGAAACTGAAACTTGGACTACTTGAATAGCGTGTGAAATGTGACATAGGCCTAAATGGTGGTTTTAGGTTAGTTGACATTGAACTTCTCTCTGCTGCTATAAATATTGCATGTTGTTTTACACAGCGTGGAAGTCAGAGTATACATCTTATTGATGATGGAAAGCGAATAGGTCTTGCTTGTAATATCCAAATAGTGTGCGATAACTGCAAAGGTAGGTAGTAAGTCTGTGAAAATTCAAAGCCTGCTAACTGGCAATATGAAGTATGCATTCGATTTGTGTACGGAATGAGACGTATTGGAGTAGGGGGAGAGGGTGTAAACGTATTTTGTGGCATTATGAATATGCCACCACCTCCTGCAATATTCACTGCCCTAAATACTGTCATTTGGAAGAGTCTCGGTGTTGTTTGTAAGAACATAATGACAAGCAAGAGGAAATCGAGTGGAGTAAGAAACATGAAGAGAAATGTGATAAAATCTATAGTGGTTCAAGTGGCGGTATGGAGGCTGCTGGAATGAAATCAATATTTAGTCGTTCTGTACAAAAGTACGGTGTTCGTTACGTAAAGTATATCGGAGATGGAGACTCCAGTGCTTACAAGGCCGTGTGTGAAAGCCAATCGTATGGAGCTGACTGTATGGTTGAAGAATTGAATGCATTGGGCTCATCCAGACACAGCCGGAAAGTAGGCTGAGGAGGGTGGTAGCCGTTTCAACAGGAAAACTCTGCAAGTTGGGAAGCCATTTGGTGGTAAAAATAGACTCACTGCCAAGACAATAAATGATTTTCAGTGCTATTAAGGTATGACAATTAAGAACATACAGGATGTGAAAGCAATGGAAAAACTGTGTGGGCTATTTACTTCCACTTGCTGTCAGCAAATGAGCACCCAATACATATTTGTGTCTGGAATCCTGGTGCAAATAAAAAAAAGCACAAATCAATGAAGAACCATTTGAGCATAAAAACAAACTTCATGCAGCCGTGATGAATGAAATAAAGCCTACTTTTAGAGTCTTTAGACACCCAGACTTGCTGAAGAAATGTTTACATGGAAAGACGTAAAATCCAAATGGGAGTCTGAATAGTCTCGTTTAGAAAAGGTGCCCAAAATCCACATTTGTATCAGCAAATGTTGTAAAGATTGCAGTTTTTGATGCAGTAGTAGATTTTAATAATATTAATTCTGGAAGAGTTGACACAATTCGTAATCTCGGTTTCTCTCCAGGTGAATTCACTTTGAGGATTTTAAAATACATTGGTAACAAACGTGTTGCTGCTGCAGATGCATCAATGGAAACAATGTCTAGACTTGCTCAATAAAAGAGGGAATCAAAGAAAAAGAAACCACTACTTGAAAAAAGAGACACAGAATACGCTTGTGGAGAATTATAGTGAAGAAATCGGAGTGTGATATGTGTGCAACTTTAAAAGCATTTTTCTGGGAACGTGATAGTTTCACATTCCTGCACATTTTTCTCAGAAACTATCAGAGATTATAAAATAAATTTTGTGCAGATGCACATGTAAGTTCATTGAAAGTTTTGGTGGAAGGATATTTTGATAAATTAAGGGGTACCCGTGGTACAGCAATGAAAATATCGTTAAAATGGCCCAAACATTTATGGAAATTTTAAATACCTTGATTTTTATACTACTTTACTTCATACCTCTTCCACAGGTTTCTTTGTACATACATTGACTAAGACTGCACTGAATTTCAGATGTCTATCGCCAGCGGTGTAAGAGAAAAATGTACCGGTCCAAAACATTCTTTCAAAGCTTTTAATTTAATTATAATTATTTTAAATAATAAGTCTAACAAGAAATAATCATTTATGATAAGTCGGAAAGAGGGAACATTATCTGTCGCCATACGTACAACTGAAAACATGGCTGCCCTTGATGAAAATACCTCTGTGAGCGATATGTCAGGCATACAGCGCCTCTGTGTTGCTCTAGCTCGTTGGCTGTTTACAAATAGAGGATTCTGGGAGTGCTTAGTGTAATCACAGACGCTGCACCAGCCGTACGGTCGCTTGCTGGCACAAGTCAAACGTAGAGAAGAATTACCAAAAATACACAAAGTCAAATATAAAATTAATAAAACAGCACGATAATCACCGCAAGTGGATGAGATGGGAGCACAAAGATCCGAAGATAAATTAAAAAACATTGGTACGGTAGAAAATAGTTGAAATATCTCGAAAGTAAAGATATACGTTTTTTCTTGGTAATAAAGTAACTATTTAATTAGTGAAAATGGAAAATATGTCCTCTACATTAAAAAATCAAATAAATAATTAAAATCAATTTATAAATTAACACGTTCAGTACCTGCTTCTGAGCGGGACACTTGAATGCCTGGACCAGCCATTTTCATGCCCGGCCCTCTTGTAGTGCATCACTTAATACAATATACAATTACTCGTAAACTATAAATGTTAGAAAATTGATACTTCGTGCTTACCTCTAGTAAATATTTAGGGTGTGAGTCTGGTATCACAGGTTTCAAAATACGTCTAATTTTATACAGCCTATCTGTATTTTCGGCATAATGATTACTGTCACCGAAGAGAAGAAATGAAAGAATACGAAGGAAGCGTATTCGGAACATTGTTTTAGAAAATATCGGAGTATGAAAAACAGGGTCCTCGGTCCAGTACATTTTTATATCAGGATTTTGGATTAATCGGTTTCCACGATTGCATGATCGAATTCTTTGTGAAAGGCCGGGGCACCGCACTTGACTCGCGTATAGATTGGTCTCCTCGCACACATAACTTACTGATAGAATTCGTCATTCATGAAAATACTCACGTAACTCAAAATATCCTGCTCATTTTCTGTTTGAACGTTTACACCTGAATTCTCTCTAAACGATGGAACAGGTGGACAATAACTAGAAAGATATGTATCAGGCACTTCACTTTCCTTTATAGGCCTAACGGAAATTCCTCGTCACTCTTATTTTCACTATCTGAGTCTATTTCAGCAATAAGTTCATCACCAGAATAATCATTGTGAACAATATCTAATAATTAATCTTGCGTAAGAAACTGTGTTTTATAAGCCATTATACAACAGTCGGTAAGAACGACACGCACTGCATTGGAATCTCAAGTACCGTCTTGACGCGCGAGGAAGTGCTGAGATATTCCCGCTAAAACAGCTAAGATAAACATGAGCCCACTCAACGCGACGGTTATCTCAAAAAGGTGAACCAACTTCCTGCTACAACCACTAACGCTGATTAAGGTATAAGAATCCATAGATGACGAATATAAACAGCATTGCTTCGCGCGGAACATTAGACGTCTTACGCCGTCCACGGTCCGCAATGAGTTAAAAACTTAGTATCGACTTCATAAGTGAACTGAAGTGCATTAATGGGAAAGTTGCCCTCTAAATTAAAATGCAAATAACAAATTAAAATCAATTAATTAATAAACTAAAAACTTAACGAGGACTCCATTAGCGAAACAAGTGAACCAAAGTACATTAATGGAAACGCCGTCCTCTAAATTAAAATGCAAATAACTAATTAATAAATTAAAGACTTAATGAGGACCGCCTTAGGAAAACAAGATTTAACAGGTAACTAGTAGTATATCTTTGGTAAAATAAAAGAAACGTATTTTCTACTTTACAGATCACCCCGACGTTACGTTTAATTCGAAGATTTCATCACTAATCTTTCTTCCTCATGTACCAGAACGATGCCAATAGCGATCACAGAGGTCAGATCCCAAACCGACGTTTCAGAAAACTAAAAATAAATTAATACGTATAACCTGTCACAAAAGACAGAAAAATGTGAACAAGAAATGGAAGGAAAATCAAACAAGTAACATTAAAGAAGGGATCACTATCAAATCTCCACGATGAAGCAAGATCAATACAGGTCAAGTCATCTAGGTCACACCCACTCGAATCAACAAAGAAAACAGTCACTGTCACCAACACCGCAGTTACCACAGAAACGACAACATGCCAATAAAGCCCAGAAATGACCAATCACGAAAGCAGAAATAACAAGGGGATAAACCCTAAGAAGGAGAGGATTACAACAAGAAGTTAAATGCAAAAAACAAATAAATGAAATTAAACATGTTGGAAAAGAATAGCTCTGAATCCAAAACCCAACCTTACTTTCTATAAATTAAACCCATTATGTTGCTCAATACCATTAATGATTAAATAATTTTCAAGTACCGTATTCTCAAATAATAATAATAATAATAATAATAATAATAATAATAATAATAATGTGCCCCCATGTAGGTAGAGGGTAAGCAGATAATCCCCAGCAGCTCAATTTCTTCTCAGGGTATCCATCTCTCAAGTTAAATCTGAAGATTTTACATTAGGTCTCGCTTAACGTGAGTTCGAAGAGAATGCCGGTTCACCGAGGATGTAATACCAAATAATTAATCCACCTGACTAAAGTACCAACGATGTAAGTCCTTGATAAATTAAAATCAGGCACCAACTCAGTCAATTACTTTCTTGTCTTACCAACTAGCTTATCAACTACGTAAAAGGGAAAGAATTCATCATACACAAATTTTAGAAAACATAATAATAATATCTATTTGAATAAAAGATTGCCCTAGGAAAAAGTGATTTAGGGTAGTATTCGCGTTGTTACTATGTACATATAATAATTCAGAGTCACCGGTGGCTCGTAGAAAAGAAAAATAAATGCAATGTTAAGCTATGTACACCAATTCCGAAATGAAGTCAAAAATGAATATCACTATTTACAATTGATCACTGGACATCCACATCTTCATTGAAAACAAGTCTTTAAGTTGACGCAATTATCGTTATGATGTTTGATTGCTCATTATCATGAAAATCAGGCTAATTAGGTCTGAATAAATGTATTGTTTAGCAGAATAAAACGTAAAATAAACAAATAGATCTGAGTTTGAATATGAATATAAATATAAATCTGCTCATAAATCTGAACATAAGTTTGAACATAAATTTGAACATAAATCTGAACTCATTTAATTTGGTCTTTATTTTATGATGCGCCGCGGTAACGACTTACGGGCTAAGGCATATTTCCCTAATGCCTGTTAAATCTGGCTCCTAGCCTATCATTTCCCTATCCATTATTCTCTTAAAGAATGCAAATTCAAATAAACTCTGTGTCAGAATAAATAAGTAATCTATCTAGCTTTCCACATAATTTTTGATTCACATACACATCTATTTCAGGCTCTATGTGCTCTCCCTTTGTCATATTCCATAACATTTCTCATCTTCGCAAGTTACTCAATTCATTTGGGCAGTCAGAATGTAAATACCACGCATTTATGCTCGGAAATATATAACCGCATTTATAAATATAATATATGCATTTGGCCATGAACAGCGTTATAGAATATATCATAACATTCTCGTACTTGAAATACAGCATCTACTATTGTCATATAATCCCATCAAAATCTCAATTCTACTTCAATGTATACCACTCATACCTTAGTTTAGATCGTTCCCGCGGTGTGCTCAGTTTCACGTACATGTATCATTTCACACAAATCCTTACCTCTTATAAATGTGACATGGCATTTCCTCAGATGCAGGCAATCCTTGCCCTCTCCGTAACGCATAAATAATCATCCGCATTTCATTATATATTGACTTATTTCGCCGAGTTACCAATACTGTAACATGATTTCAACATTCAACTAACAACTTCATTATCATAACCTCCACTAGAACATGTCGCGATTACTCTTATATTACCATGCCAAATATGTCACAATTGCCTTTCTTATAAACACATCTCAATAACGTTATATATCATAACCCTAACTGAGTACCGTACTCTTATGTCGCGGAGCAAAGAGTTTGTGATTCTACACATTCATCTCAGACGCGCGGACCAAACATGACGTAAACATTTAGTGTAACCAATACCAGATTTATCAAAATTCCACAATGTGTCAAATCATTGCTATCGGCTGTTATAAAAGACACTTCCTTCAAATTCTCGTACCTCATTAGTTATTCTGACCAAAAAATGCGGGGGCGTATATGTAATGTACTAGAATCTTATTCTACACTTCTCGATCGTATTACTATAGACTTAAATATCTCACACTTCACTTCCATTATTCACTTGCACTCTTAATTAAATGGTTTTAATCACCAACTTATCAGCACATGCCACAAGTAAATGTATACGCAAATCAAAAACTACGTAATTAAAAATGTAAAGACTTAGCTCGCTTGTCGTTAAATCTGGTCCAGTTGTTCCGCCTCCACTCGGATGTCATTAGCTCTGCGGTCAGGATGTGGGTTAGTCTTCTGGTTGGCCGTTGCCTTCCTCATCATGGGTTGGTCATCTGGTTAGCCGTTGTCTTCCTCATTGTGGGTTGGTCATCTGGTTAGCCGTTGCCTTCCTCATCATGGGTTGGTCATCTGGTTGACCGTTGCCTTCCTCGTTGTGGATTGGTCATCTGGTTAGGATGTACCGCTCACCAGTTTGGTCCATCATGCATGCTTAGCAGGCACACATCATATTACTTCTGCTGATAACAAAAATATACATTTCGGAGCAGAAAATTGTCATGATATGATCCATCTAACAATAATAATTCTCCAGTTGTTATTCCTTTTTCTTGCTCTCTGGGATATAACTTTGATCTCGTCGGGATTAAGTTCACCGTATATATATATCTATATCGGCTCTTTCTGGGAAAATCTCGAAAATTTATTCTTCTTCCTTCTTGAATTAGACCAAGGTAGTCTTCCTGCCGTATGAAAGTATTTCTCTTGGGTTTCAAGTGGTCCCTCCTTACAGAATGCGACGCGATTGCTCTCGGGAACCTTCTAGGCGTATATCACCGTATCTTGCTTATTTTTTATATTTTAATTAACTGTGGTTCGTCGGCCGGTGAATTATATTATTTGTTTTACAACGACGCTCCCTTTTCTTCAAGAATCTCCTCTAAATTCTTGTATCTTCTTTCAATATATAGCTCGTTTACCGGTTACGCCTTCACTCTTGCGATGCAGACTTTTAAGTGAGGTTTTTAACAATCCCTTCGCTTCTTTTTTTGTAAAACAATTCACTTGACTCTCTACTGTCCCGTAGTGCCTTCAATATTTGTCCGTTCCCAGACATGCATGGGCTTCTATAACATTGCACTACATATATATTTCTTGTATCTCATAGATCGGATGGGCCATACCTTCATTCGGCGCCATTTTGAAAACTGTCTACGAGATGTAAACGGGCACAATCATAATAATAACATATTATTACCAAGGTGGATGTAGCATCATTACCAGCATATGATTTACAATCAAAACTCCATAGGAGGTATTAACTACATTAATCGTAATAAACCGTTTTACATTTTAGTTACAGATAAAACGAAGGCTACAATTTCTTCCTTGATATCCTAAAGATGGAAACAGTTCGGAGGAGAAAACAAATATCCAGAAGTCATATTTGACCAGTCCCAGAAGGAAGAATAAAATTGGAATGACGGTGAACTTACATGATGTCTTCAGATTAGTAGCAACGCCTTGGTGTCTCTAACGTAATACACACCCGGTGAAATGAATTCAGTAAGAATGAATTAATAGGAGGACACCTTCCAACTAACCAAAAAGTAAATGGTTCTGAGGGTATAAAACCCTCGCCCAAACGGATTTTATCCAGCGTTCATAATGTAGACTGACGCCAAACATTTATGTGCCCACCAAACACATCTGATTCGTATCATGGCTGATCGTCCACTCAACTCGGCAGGCTAGCCCACACCAAACAGAAGCCTCTCCAAGCCTGCCCCAGCGTACAATTTGTTTGGAAAGAAAGCGAGAACCAAGTAAGACAAGCTCCAAACGTGGCCCAACTCTGGACCCAACAATATTACTCGTGGCGAGTTAATTAAATACATAAGACATTAAAGATAAAACACACCTCCTAGGGCGGAGGGGATAAAAATAAAATTTAGCAACACGAAGTCGCACACAAAGTAGTAGTTGAATACAAGACGGAAATATATTCCCATGGACATCAATTTCTACAGCGATATTGCCGGTCCCAAAATATAGTGGGAGGGGCCTAAAAATACGCCACCAAGGTGACAAGGCCTGCCGACTGAATGCTAAAAGGCTTAACAATATATAATTAATTTAGTTTATTTTCGGGGTTGAACCGTCTTGCTGTTGTCGGTACATCACGTACAGTTTGCCGACGTTTCGAACTCATTGCAGTATTCTTTGTCAAGGCGGCTGGGAGACTGATAACCTCGGATTGAGTAGGGGTATTTCAGTCGCCTGGACAAAGAAGACTGCAAAGTATTCGAAACGTCGGCGAAATCTAAGTGATGTACAGACAACAACAACAACAACAACAACAACAACACGGTTCAACCCGGAAAATATACTAAATAATTCTTCACACCGTGGAGGCTTCACCCCTATTATATATTTAAGATGTACAGTATGTATGGTTGTAGAAATGTGTAAAATGTACTTTGCACAGGAATATCCTGGAAGCAGATTTCAGTTATACACCTCAAATTTCTTTAACATTTCCGATCATGGTCTAACCGTTACATAACTCTTCATTTGAGTCATTGCACACTAATGACAGATACTTTCAACTGTCACGAGGGAAGCTGAAAACCGACAACGCTGAGAAAACATTTAGCTGTTACCAGTAGCTTTCAGGGAGATAATTATCATATATCAGTCACTCAGCTCATGGAATGGGAAATAATAAACACGGCGGTGAACATGGCATGTCATAAACGATATCATCACTCTGATACACGACACACTTAACCAATGGTTGCACACTTAGAGGCATTTGCTAATTCCTGGTGTATAAGTTAGTTTTTGACGTGTAATCGTGTTATTTAAATTACCTGTGGCATTAGTGACGGGATTTCTGTTAATTACTTCCAATTGTTTCGAGTCCTGATGTGCAGACATACGGTATTGTTTAACTTTTCTTTGACATTGATCATGCACTTGGAAGATAATCATCTACAAAGCCGCGCTCCTAAGAGAAGTGTAATACAAAACAAAACGGCATCAGCTAGTTGGCAAGAACCCGAAGTACTGACCGTTATCGTCGCGATCATCTCTTGCACAATCCATGACGCGCCATTTTATTTCTGCTTTAGCACACGAATAGCGCTGTGTCAGGATACATTCACATATCGTGCCGCATTTCAAGACCATCAGAACATCAAAAGGAGAATTTTATTACGCCTTCAACATGAAGGACTATGAAGTTGTTTTAGCAGTGCTTGTCAAGGAATGCAAGTAGCGTTAGTACTGTGTCAAGATGTATAAACGAAGTGCCTTGTCCGCATTGCCGTAAATTCTTCGTAGGTCACAGGTGTCTTATGAACCATATTAGTAAGTCACATATTGATGTACTTAGAGGAAATTCTGAGACACCCCACATCATGAAGTATAATAGTCCGGCTCCATGGCTAAATGGTTAGCGTGCTGGCCTTTGGCCACAGGGGTCCCGAGTTCGATTCCAGGCAGGGTCGGGAATTTTAACCTTAATTGGTTAATTTCGCTGGCACGGGGGCTGGGTGTATGTGTCGTCTTCATCAACATTTCATCCTCATCACGACGCGCAGGTCGCCTACGGGTGTCAAATCAAAAGACCTGCATCTGGCGAGCCGAACTTGTCCTCGGACACTCCCGGCACTAAAAGCCATACGCCATTTCATTTTTTTTCATGAAGTATAATCGACACGGCTCCTCGAGATGTATATCGATTAACAGCCCGGAACTGAAAAAATTGCCACTAAAAAAAATCGGTCTGCTTCTTATGCAGTTTAAAATCCGGTGTCTCTGTTCTGCGCTGTGTGTCTAGATGTGCTCGCTCAACCGTAGCCGATGCCTTGCGTGAAGTTGTTCGCCGTTTGGTGGATACCAACGATACTAGTACCTGGAATGATCTTCTTTATTCCTTTTGCTACTCTCCGTGTTCCTGAGCAAGCAGAAAGGGGACCAACATTACGTCGTGGGTTGAAGTGAGAGTTCGATGTTGGAATGAGGTCCACCGTGATGCCATACCCTGTTCTTGTTTACATGATCGGAAGTCTCACTCTTCTCTCAGTTCAGTCAACGTCAAGAGCGTGGAGAACAAACTTCCCGACGGTGACGTTCGGGGAGCAGTTCTGTTGCTTATTTCTGATTACACTGACACTGCATCTGTATCGGAAGACCTTCGTGAGAATCTACCAACATAGGTCCAGTCGTCCTTCCGGATCCTCAGAAGACATCAACTTTTGTTCCTGTAGTGACGACCACAGAATATTTTTATTCCATCTCTAATTTTACTTCTGGATCAGCTGGTGGACTGGATTGCCTTCATTCGTTGGTCCTGAAATACCTCGTCCAATGCTAATAGCACGAACCTAAGGAGCAACTCATAAGATCTTCTTGAGGTCTACTTGACCTGATTTCTGGCGAAGTCCCTTTCGAGGTTCTTTCACTAATTTTTGGTTCCTCACTCACTGCTTTGAAGTAGAAATGTGGTGGCATTCGCCCTACTGTTGTCGGTACCGTTTGTGGTCGACAATCCGTATACCTTCTTATCTCCCACCAACTTGGAGTGTGAGTTCCCAATAGAGCTGAATCTGCTGTCCATGCCGCATATAACTATTACTCGTCTCCTCATCTGTGTCCGAAAACTTCCGTTAACTGAGAATTTCGTAATATTTCAACGAGTTCCATCGTGATGCTATGTTGTTTCCTTCCACATATCCGTATGTATATCAGTGCAGCAAACAAATAAGTTACATTTTCCTTGATGAAGAAATTATATTTTCTCAATGTGCAGTTCAACAAGGTGACCCATCGATCCTGCTCTTTCGCAGTTACTCTTCAGTCGATTGTCAACTCCATTAATACCGAGTTAAACATTTGGTATTTGGATGAAGGTACCATTGCTGATGAACCTGACTTCGTCCTTTTATCTCTGGATAACATTCGCACACAAGGTTCCAACATTGGCCAACTGTTAATTTTTCTATGAGCGAAGTGGGTTTTCTAGGCGTTCATCGGGAAATCGAGGCTAATCTTCTACCTGGTGGATGCCTGGACCCAGGTGCTGCCCTACAAGAGAGCGCATCTTGGTGGTCAAGGTTAGTCGGCGTAATTCCCCCTGATATTGGCAAAAGAAGTATTCAAGCTGCTTGGGATGCTGCTCTTATCAGTCATCCTCACTCGCTTCTGCAGCAGCCAACTAGTAGTCTTCAAGATATTGCCCGTCTCCTCGCTGCTTCTTCTCCTGAATCTGCTGCATTGTTCCAAGCATTACCGTCTCCTTCTCTTGGTCTTCATCTCTCCAATGAGAGTTTCCGTATCGCTGTGGCTTTACGATTGGGAGCAGACGTCCGCGTACCTCACCGGTGTTCAGCTTTTGTGCCTATGTTGATCGACGTGGCCTTCATGGCCTTTCGTGTTTGAATAGTAAAGGCAGACACATACGCCACTCCACTATAAACGATGTCATCTTGCGTGTTCTCATTTCAGCAGACGTTCCTCCTATACGAGACCCCACTGGCTGCTGCCGTTCAGACGGTAAAAGGCCAGACGGAATGACACTTGTGCCATGGAAAAGGGGTAAATCTCCCTTGTGTTATGTTACCTGTGCCGACAAATTCGCCCAGTCCAATCTTCCCCTTTCATCACTGAGTGCTGGAGGTGCACCCGCGTATAGGATATATGCTAAAAGAAGAAAATACTGCGATTTGTTGGACAAATACTTCTTCATGCCAGTAGCCATTGAAACGAATGCTACCTGGGGTACAAGGTTTTCAATTTTATCAAAGAGATTGTCAATGTAACGCTCATAATTCAGGCGATATGCGATCAACTGCTGATCTTATTCAGCGCAAAATCATAGCTCTAATGCGTGGTAATTTCACATCCATTCTTGAGACATTACCACCTGGTAAAGAGCTGGATGAAGTTTTTCTTCCTTAATCCATGACTTTGTATTTTATGATATTCAGGATATATTAGATTAGTAGTTTAATTGTATTTAAAAACATAAAATACATTTCTTTCAAAAATTCATCTGATTTGATATTTTTACAACTGGAATAGTGATATACTGTACCAATGGTTGTTTACGATGAGAGATTATCTATAATGAGGTGAATCTGATTCACTACTGAACTACTTTCTTCTACCCAAATTCTTCTCATGAAAATCAACTGTAAAATGCATCCACTTTCCTCGAATGAATAACTAACTACTTGAGAATAGGCATTCCTAGTTTAAAAATACCGGTAAGTTTTACATTTATTAAAAAATATTACAGGGATATGGCAATATTTTGTAAGCGCATCACGAGTCATATTGGTGGAAATTCAGGATGCAGGAAAATTTGAGTCCGTTGACAAGTAGGCCTAAAATATTATACTTTGCAGGAAAAAATACACTTCATTATCAGCTCACCGTTGGATCTGTCTCTGAAAGTGAATGAATAACATGTACATAACCTCTTCTATGATAACCTAGGGGTAGCCTTCTCACCACCACATTCTTATAACTTAATTTGTTCAGAGAGGATGATAACATAGTTGAAATTCCTCTTATAAACAAAAATCACCACCGAAATACAAGTATATCCCGTTTCCTCTGTTACGGTGTAACGCAATTTACCCTACCCTGAGAACCTATTTTGAACTGGCAACATCGCCGTAAAAAAACTTAATTATTCTATACGACTAAGCGTATGGTGTCCCTCGTACACTAAGTGTTTTAGTGATACCCATTGAACATTATTTATATGCCTTATTGTGGACTAATGACAAACGTCAATACATTCTCGCATTTATGTATGGTATGGACTGTTTCATTCCCCGTCTAATATGTGCTGCTACCTTCCGTCAATCACCCACAATTGAGTTCCCCTCCCCGCGCGCTCTTCTACCTATCGGAGCGCGGCTACTGCCTGAGGGAGCAAGCCTCGCCATTTTGTACTATAAACGGTTCGTTGTTGAGAGTCATGGAGTGCAGTTGCGTTAATGGGATTCTCAAGATGTTGGCGTGTTGTTGGAAAATAGACCCCGGCTGAGAGACTTGAGATATGGGTTTGAAACCCATTTTACTTCTTCTTCTGCATCGTCCTATTTAAAAAAAAGGTTTTAACTAATTCTGTCCTGGGAAACCAAACTCTTCAGTAAGCGTCTGTAAGTATGTGAGGATCTAACTCATCTTCGCTGAGCGTCTGCTTCACTCAAGTAAGTGGTTCATCATTTGGCAAGTTATATCCTGTGATTATGAAACTGCGAGGAAATTCATGTGATCCGTGTTTTGAAATTAACTATTTCACGGTGAAGTTTGTGAAATTTTTTTTTTTTGGGAAACTACAAACCGGACGGTCGTGTGGTTATTTCTACTAAAATATCAAGCTTATAGGCATGTAAAGACTATGAAAACAAGGAGATTTTACTTATTAACCATCATTTTCACCCGTTAATTAATCATGTAAATTCAAATTGTGTCGCGGCACTCTGTTGCCTTAATTCTGTGCGAGGTTTTGCAGTAGCATATAATTCTAGTTTCCTTGTTCCTTTTAAGGGAATCTTGTTTTTTTCCTGTTGTTCCGGAATTTTAAGTTTAGTGTATTTCTAGCTTTATTTTGGGTTTCTCGCCTTGGTTGTGCTTTGTACCTTATTGGGGGACGCGGCGTGTTTTTGGTTGCCAT
The DNA here is from genome assembly GCF_040414725.1 of Anabrus simplex. Lineage (NCBI taxonomy): Eukaryota > Metazoa > Arthropoda > Insecta > Orthoptera > Tettigoniidae > Anabrus > Anabrus simplex. The sequence continues at coordinate 98,205,928 of NC_090274.1, read as the reverse complement.
GGCAACGCTTTTCTTTTGGGGCGGAATTGTTAATTGTTGCCGGTGGGTTTTGCGTGTTGGTTGTGTGACCTAAGATTACTGATGTATTTTCGACTGATGTGAAAGATTTCCCTATCCTCGCTTGGTCTCTTCTTGTTTTCCTCCTGTTTTTCTGTGTGATTATCGCTCGTGGCTTTAATTTTCGCCCTTGTAGTTTATTAATTGGGCTAGAGTTTTATGTTTCTGCGAAGCCTCATTTTGCTAACTATTTCAATTAAACTGATCAAATGAGTGGGTTTTCCCAAGGTTTAAACTTTAGTTTTAATTTCATTTTAGTTACGTTAACAAACGGGCCCGTGTACACTTTCTGTAGTCAATTTAAGTTTTTATTCGTATAATTATCTATAATAGTAAGGTTATCAATCCGAACCTTTTCTTGTAATGAATTTAGTGTTATGAATTAGAGCCATTTCTTTTTAGCTAATGAGTTCCATCAGTGTTATTACCTGATAGGTCTACGCTTTCAGTCTGTGTTATTCCTTTTTTTTTCACTGTTCATTTTCAAATTAAACAATTTTGTTCTCTCAGATGGGACGATGTTAGTTTTGGTTAAATGATAAGATTTCATTCCTTGATTAAAATTTTTGAAAAGTAAATCAAGAGTTTTCTTTCATTATCCAATGGTTCAACGCCGAAACAAGGAATTTTATCCATTTCCTCTGGGTGATTTTATGGGTCGCATGGTAAGTACCTGGTTAGTGTAATTTTCCTACCTTGTTTCCGACTTTCATTTTGCTTTTGGTAACTGTCTATTTCACACCGATTCATAGGCTGTACCGACCGGTGTTTGTTTGCTAACCGCTAGTGTGGTGACCTAACTGCGCTGGTGGCTTAGTCAAGTGGTAGCAGCAAGCTCTGGTTGTCTTTTTTCTTGAGGGCGCTGCTAACCATTGTCGTCCTTTCCCCCTTCCTTTTTCCCTGGGTAATTGTACTTGTGACGGCGTTGAATGGCTGGATTATGAGGGAGGACTATGTATGATAACTATATGCATAATTGTGAAAAGAAGTGCAAGTATCTTTCCTAATTCTTTTGAACTCTGTTTCATGTTCATTCATCATGTCCCGAGCGGTGTTGTTTCCATATCATTTGCGGAAAGCCGAACTTCTGTATGAGCTCCAGGTTCGTGGCTTGGAGACTGACGGCGCTGCTACTGAATGTGCAGCTCGTTTGTCATCCCATCTCCAGGTTCCGATTGATCTATCTAAGGTAGAAGTTAACAACTCCGGTGAGTCCATTCTTGAGATTCAAAGTAACGTAGAGGAGATTCAATCCTTCAGAAATGAATTTATTGAGGTGACGCCTACCAAGGCCCAAGTAGATCGGCTCAAGGCTAGATCATTCCACTATTGTGGGTGGATTCAAGACCTTTTAACCATTAAACCTGCTGCAGAAAATGTTAGTGAGTTAACACGTTTGTTATGTCTCGTCTCTAGTATCTCAACTGAGTTAGACCTGATGTTAGCGTATAGAGCGGTAGAAAAGTTATCTGTGGTTGACAGACAAGGTCCTTTGTGTCCTAACCCTAATAACCATCCTAACCGAGTTGCTTCCAATACTAATGAACAAGAGTCTACCTGTGTTCCTACTTCTGTGTTAGAAAGCCTTATCTCTAGGTTAAACGTTACCCCTTCTCATAATTCCCTTAAGGAACTGTTTAACGGAGTTAAGAATTTTACTGTGAATTCGATCGAAGAAACTTTATGATTCCTAAGATTCCTTGTAGAAATCAAGGAATCCGCTTGTGTATACTCTGTTGACGATCTGGGCATGTATAGAGCCTTATTTTCCCATTGCGAGGGTATTTTAAAGAGAGAAATTTCTGAGGCTATTTCTCAGAGGTATAAAATTGATAATTTTCATGAACTAATTCTTGATAAATTTATTCCCTCCTTAGCCCTTCAGAGTCTCATTCCACAGCATTGCTTCAGGACTCAGTACCTTCATGAAAATTTGCTAACATACATTGTTGATGTGAAATTCTTTTGTAAGGTGTTCCGAATTACAGTCCCTGAAGAAGAAATGGTGACTCGTATACTAAAAGGGATATCTCCTGCCTATCGGTCTTACCTTTCCCTTACGAGGTGTCCTACTAATTTCAGTGAACTTGAGGCCGCGTGTTCCTTTGCAGAAGATGTAAAGCACGGAGACGCGTCCAGATCGGTACACCTACCTCCCCCTATTTATCCCAGTTATCCAGTGGGTCCTAAAACTGGTAATGGTTCTAATCTTAAAGCATGTTTTGTATGCGGTTCTGTCGAGCATCTCAGGAATTCTTGCCCTTCCAAGAACAGAAAACTGGATATTTGTTGCTATTTGTGTGGTTCTCGGCAACATTCCAAAAATTCCTGCCCTAACTCCTTCCATAGACGTAGCAAATGAAAAAAGGGTAATGGTAAACTATCTGCATTTCAAAATTATGTGAATTCAAACAATGTGAATGAAGTTCTCTGTCCCCCCGAATGTAATAAAATATATGGGCTCGTTTCTTCCCATGGTGCTTTCACTAAGGTGGAAGTAAATAATGAAGCTGTCCTTGCATTGGTGGATTCGGGTAGTATGGTGAATTTGATTGATTTTGATTGGTATAATTGCCTGAAGAGTGCCTGTAAATTTTCTGAATTGCAACCCGTTGGCATTAAATGTGTTGCAGCTAATGGTAACAAATTGGATATTTTAGGAACTGTGAGAGTAAAACTAAGAATAGGAAATTTCACTTGGAAAATCACTTTCCTAGTGGCATCCCAACTACCCTGCAATGTAATTTTAGGATCTGGATTCTTGTCAAAAACGGGATTAGTTCTTGATCTTCGGGACAAAATGTTCTTTTTTAAATTTTCCCCCACCTGTAAATTTAAATTGATTGAGAGTTCTATGGGTACGCTTAATGTCTCTTGTGTATCTGGGTCTGTACCAGATGAAAGTAGTGGTATTGAAAACTTAAAACTTGATCATTTAAGTAAAGAAAAGGCTGAGGTAATCCGTGTTCTCTGTAGTGAATTTCCTGAAGTATTCACCAGTAAATTAGGGCTAACTGATGTTCTTGAATATGATATCGAACTAACTGATACCAAACCTGTGAGGTCTCCCCCGTATAGACTCTCTCCTCCACGTATGTTGGAATTAAAAAAGATTATTGAGAAAATCCTCGCGGAAGGGGTTATCCGTCCTTCTACCTCTCCATATGCCTCTCCAGTTTTCCTTGTACCCAAGCCCTCTGGTGGCTTCCGTGCTGTTCTGGACTATAGGAAGTTAAACCAGAAAGTGGTTCTTCAGTCTTATCCGTTACCTGACCTGCACACCTGCTTTGGGTGGTTTTCTGGGACAAAGTTTTTCACAGTACTGGACCTTAACCAGGCCTACTATCAAATTCCTTTATCTAAGCGGTCGATACCTCTTACTGCCTTCATTACTGACTGGAATTTGTATGAATTTCTCCGGCTCCCGTTCGGTTTGAATTCTGGTGCTGGTGTTCTCACTCGTTTGCTTGATTCTATCTTCTCTGATATCAAATTTAAATGCGTTTTTAACTATCTTGATGATGTCGTTATATATTCTAAAACCTTTGAGGAACATGTGACCCATGTTTGGGAAGTTCTTGAGCGCTTGAGGAAAGCTGGTCTCACCGTTAAGCTATCTACGGTAGCCTTTGCCCAACCGAGTATGTCCTTTCTTGGACACGCTGTCTCTTTAAATGGAGTTTCCATTGACCAATCCAGGACACAGGCCATTCGTGAGTTCCAGCCTCCTAAAGATGTCATAGGCATTGCCCGTTTTGTGGGAATGGTTAACTTTTTCAGGAAATTTACTCCCAATTTCGCTGAGGTAGCTGCTCCTCTCAATCATTTAAGGCGGAAAGATGTGAAGTTCTTCTGGGGTCCTCTTCAACAAGAAGCTTTTGAGAAATTGAAACTTGCTCTGTCGAACGCCCCTGTTTTGGCCATACCTGATTTTTCTAAACGCTTTATTGTTCAGACCGACGCATCTGGAAAGGCTATTGCTGGTGTACTCATGCAAGAGTACGAGGATGGACGCAGACCTGTTGCATATGCCTCCCGTGTCCTAACTGATCTTGAGAGTAAATACTCTGTTTACGAGTTGGAGTGCCTTGCAGTCCTGCTTGCCCTCGAAAAGTTTCGGCCATTTGTTGAACATGTAAATTTTGACCTGGAGACAGATAATCAGGCTTTGTCGTGGGTTTTGAACCGGCCCAAAAGAACTGGGAGGATCACTCGATGGGCACTTAGGATTTCTGCCTTTAATTTTCAAGTTAAGCATATCAGAGGTACAGATAATGTCATCGCCGATAGTCTAAGCAGAATGTTTGATGGGGAACCTTGTCCTAAGGAAATATCTGATGTTGTAAATTTTGATGAAAATAATGTCGTTGGAGTTAGTGCCATCCTTACTAATCTACCTTTACTTTACCATGAATTTGAAGATCATCAGAAATCTGACCCTGAATTAAGTGAGATCATCGACAAAATTAATAATGGAACTCTTGTGAAGCCTTACTCTCTTGTCAAGGGGGTCCTGTGTTGTAAGGGTCGAGGAGACCATAGTTTCAAAATTGTTGTGCCCAAGGTGCTAATACCGATTATCTTCAAGTATTATCACTACTGTCCAATCGGAGGTCATTTAGGTGTGTTCAAGACAAGGCAGAAAATTAGGCAGTTTTTCATTTGGAAAAGGATGGACAGTGACATCAGAAACATGATTAAGTCATGTAAAATTTGTGCCATCAGTAAACCTAGTTTGAACAACCGTGTAGGTTTGTTATCATCCTCACAAGCCTCTCGCCCGATGGAGCGACTATTCATCGACTACGTGGGACCAATGGTTCGATCTTCTCAGGGGAACACTCATATCTTTGTGTGTGTCGATGCGTTCTCACGGTTCACTTGGATCTTTCCTACTAGGTCTACCACTTCTCGGACTACTATTAACTGTCTAAATTATATCTTTGCTTCTTTCGGCCCTCCCAAGTTCCTTGTTTCTGATAATGCCAGTGCTTTCACTAGTCATCTGTTTAAAAGGTACCTTTTCGAGTTGTGTATCTCACATGTCACAACCACTCCTTATTATCCAAACCCATCTTATGCTGAAAGAGTAAATAGAAATTTGAAGTCTGCGTTGATAGCCTATCATCACCATAATCAATCTAAGTGGGACTCCTGTTTGCATTGGTTAGCTCATGCTTTCAACTCTGCAATCCATGAGTCTCATGGAAAAACGCCCATGTCCCTTATGTTTTCTTACATTCCATATTCCCCAATGTCAAATGTGCTTGCCATTGATGATCTTTTGCCTGATCTCTCTAAACCACATGATGTTCGGAAGGTTTGGGACGAAGCAAAGAAAAACCTGTCCGTGTCATATGAGAAAGCCAAGAAAAGGTACAATTTGGGTAGGAAATCAACTAGAGTGAAGGTTGACGATTCAGTCTTCATTAAATGTTATCCCATCAGTAAAGCTGTTAATAAATTTTCTGCCAAGCTGGCGCCTAGGTATCAAGGTCCTTGCACCGTATTACAATTTCTGTCCCCGGTATCTATGTTAGTGAGTGACCCGGTTGCTAAAAGAATTAGGCGTGTCCATCTGTCTCAAATTAAACCTGGTTGATGTACAGTACTGTTCTACTATTTCCCTGCCTTTGGGTTTCTGTTTTGTCAAGCACTTGGGGTGCTGGAATCAACATACAACTGAGAACTGCATTTCAGTGAGCTAATTAAACAATTAACACGTTACGGTTTATTGTAAGTGTACTTGTCAGTTTCATTTAGGTACATGTTTCTGTGACTTTGGAACCTAAGGTTGTTATGCTTCTATTTGTTTTGGGACTGCTGATGTTTCAGGTGTGAACATGGTGGTTTGGTGGTGTGTGGAATTTATCACATGTCTGTTTCTTGGGGTTTGTTACCAATAAGTTTCCTGAGCTGTACACCTAATATCTTACCTTTTCTGGGTTTAAATTTTTATTTATCATGTCAATTCTGCCTTGGCTGTGAGTAGGATTTGATAATGAATTCTTCGAGTCTGCCTTTTGTCATCCTTGATACTCATACTGTGGTATTGCAAAAATGTTATGACCGTGTCCTGTTGATATGTATTTATCCTCCTGTGCAGGGTATGTTGTTGGTAGCCTTCTGAACTATTGGTTGCTCATTTTAATTTTGTCACCTGGGTGATCGTTCTAAAATATATAAAAAAAAAATTGGTCGAGTTTTAGCTATCTGGTGGTTGATTTAATCATGGAATATTTTGTTCGTATCCTTGACTTGTTTCTGGTGTTGGTGATCTTATCATAATTTATCTCTTTGAAATTAGGTTTAATATTTTATTCTGTATCTTATTTGTGGGCTACTATCGACTTTCAATAATAACTGTGCCTGAGTGCTATTTGTTTAAGCTTCGAAGATTAACACAGTTACTTACCGCTGATCAGTTTCTGCAATCCTTTTGTTTTGGTGAAATCCTTTGGGGTGGTCTGTTAACCTGTGTCGGAGTTGGTAGACTGTTTGCTTCGTGCATGGATCTTGGATCTTTATGGTTTTTCCATCTCTAGCTATTGGTTTCAGTCCCTCTTCATATCAAATGATGCGTTGCCCTTTGATAATTATTCTAAGAACTGACAGTAGTACCTCTATTCTTAGTAATCTCAATTTATTCCTTATTTGGCTTATGGTTTTCCTTTGGTTGAATGTATTATCCCATCGTTTTGAAATTTGGTCCTGTTTTAAAACTACTCTTCCTCTATGGGTGGTATTAGGTTGTCCTTATGACGTTTATGGATCTTGTTGTATTTTAATCCACGCATTACCGTTATCGCCACACTACTGAAATATTTTCTTGAATTTACTATCTTCTTGTTGATCTTATCGTTCTGTGCGAGTTGTGGAGTGTATGTTGGGGTGTTAACTGTACCATCTTCCATCTATTGATATTATGTTGAGTAGAGAAGTCAATACATGGACTTGAAGCCTGAGAAGTTATCTTCTTTTACCTTTGTGCTTGGTTTCCTGGTCCTGAATTTGGTGGTGGTGTGGTTTTGCACCATGAATTGGTTAAGATGTTGTGTGGCATGTCGTGGTAGAGGGACCCTGTTATATTGTGTCTTAGTGCTGGTTACCATTGCTCCTGTGAGTATTCTGTGAGTCAATATTAGTTGTGTTATTGCACTCTGGGGGGTGTTTAAGCACCTTTGATTGAACCATTGTGTCTTTGTGAAGATGGAAATTAATTAAGCAGTTTGTGCCTGCAACTCGTATGGTATGTTATGGACTTGGTGAGTGAAAATTGTAATTACCCGCATAACCTATTGCCCTGATGTCATCCTTATTTCCACTTATAATATTGTAAAGTTCAATTTTGTTAATCCTTCCTTCTATGGTTATTTTTCCTTTGGTTAATTTGCTAACATTAGTAGTTATCGTTGATTTGTCTGCTTACCGTTCTGCATTCTGGATTGTTGAGCGTGTTATTGCTTACCTAGGTGCTACCTCCTTTTGGAGTCATCCTGCCAATTAATTTGATGATCCCTTAGTGGAATTCATCCTTTCTTCTGTATGTTGTCTAGTAAATTATTATCACCAACATCGTTACCTACTATATATATGTAATATTTCCACTCTCCTGTTGGTGGGGAAGAGGTCCTGCTTACTCATGGGCAGCAGTGTGTATCTACGTATATAACCTATTTTTAAATAACCGCGTAGTGGCGAGGTTCTTTGGGCTATCAGTTATGTGCGATGTTGGGTTATTGCCCATCACGTCCCCAGTAGTCATCTAATTGAGGTATCTCATTACCTTTTCTGTTTTAATTGGGTGTACTATTGTGGAAGGTGTTCTAGTTTTTCCTCTTCCAATGTGGGTTGGTTATGTGACTCCGTGTTATATCCTCCTGAAGCCTTATCCATCAATTCTTGAATGGTACTTTCCTCTGTGCTAGTTTGTTCCTTGCTTAGTGTACCCCCGCGGAATGATTGTCGATGACAAACTGTTGCGCTCCCTACACCTGATAGTACTAGAGGTCTCCAACTCATTCTACCTAGGGTTTCCTTTGCTTGGAAAGGCAGTTACCATTAACTCACTTATGGCTTCACAATGTTTGTGCCCTGGTCGGTAGTTGCTCAGCTTGATGTGTCCTTTTTGAATAATCTCTTCTTCTGGGTTATGCGAGGTCAATTACTTATGATTTAAAATCTGCCATCCTTTATGATCTAATTAGTTATTTGGGTTGAGTCATGGTGGGTTCTTAAAAATTAATGAACCAGTGGCTCACTGATCTGTAGATCTCAGTCTGTTTTAAAAAAAAGAGAGAAAAGGGGTTCTTACTCATCTTATCCATCTGTGGGTGTTTAAGTAAAGCTGTTTTTTGGGGGACTGTATCTTGGTATATTGCTGGTTTTGGGGATTTTTCTTATAGTGGTAAGGGTTCTCCGGTGGAGCACGTGAATTGATTGTTCTCCTTGTGGCTCTCTGTATAGGTAGAAAACCTTAGTGGATGTCACGTCCATTGTTCTCATTCACCTCCTACGTTTAAGTTTAGTGTACTGAACCATTTGGTACATTGAGGTAAGTACTGTAAGCTTGACATTTATGTTCCACCCTTGGAGTAGGGTGGGTTAAAATTACCCTTGCCTGTGTCTATCTATTATGTGTAGTAATCTTGTGATTTTTTGAGTGCTGGTAGATTATTAGGTTCGTACCTACTTAGTTAAACCTAATTTCTTTTCTTGTGTAATTTAGTTTGGTGGGTCAATTGGTACGATTTAGTCTTGAGTCCGCCTTCTACTAAGTTAAGCTCTGTGTGATTTATTATTGATTTTATAAATTTTCTTTACTGTATGTATCACCGGACTTGTTTCTTCCTTGTGATTTTTCCTTTTCTTTTGCTTGTATGTTTGACTACTATGTCAAAAGGAAACGGGTGAGATATTGCATTTCTTGGAAACCTAGAGAATATTTATTTCCTAACCTGTAATTATGAACTTAATCCTAATTTTCTTTAAACGGGTGAATAGTAATATGTAACTGGCTTAACTAGAGGCGCACCGCCTAGAGTGCGAAAATTCAATTAAATCTAATGGGTATGAACGTTAGGTAAATGGAACCCTGTTTGAGGGAAGCGTGATCTGTTTACTAAACTGTAGCCACCACAAACTTGAACTGAAGTGAGGATTGTGACATTAAAATGACTCAAGGTCGGCGTGTTATTGTTATGCATACATGAAGTCGTCATTTGTGGTCTCTATCTAATGTGGACATGATTTGAAATTTAGCTTACTTCTTGACCACTAAACTGAACTGGAAGCTATATCAGTGAATACACTAGGCTTCGGGGGGAGAGGGCTGTTACGGTGTAACGCAATTTACCCTACCCTGAGAACCTATTTTGAACTGCCAACATCGCCGTAAAAAAACTTAATTATTCTATACGACTAAGCGTATGGTGTCCCTCGTACACTAAGTGTTTTAGTGATACCCATTGAACATTATTTATATGCCTTATTGTGGACTAATGACAAACGTCAATACATTCTCGCATTTATGTATGGTATGGACTGTTTCATTCCTCGTCTAATATGTGCTGCTACCTTCCGTCAATCACCCACAATTGAGTTCCCCTCCCCGCGCGCTCTTCTACCTATCGGAGCGCGGCTACTGCCTGAGGGAGCAAGCCTCGCCATTTTGTACTATAAACGGTTCGTTGTTGAGAGTCATGGAGTGCAGTTGCGTTAATGGGATTCTCAAGATGTTGGCGTGTTGTTGGAAAATAGACCCCGGCTGAGGGACTTGAGATATGGGTTTGAAACCCATTTTACTTCTTCTTCTGCATCGTCCTATTTAAAAAAAGGTTTTAACTAATTCTGTCCTCGGAAACCAAACTCTTCAGTAAGCGTCTGTAAGTATGTGAGGATCTAACTCATCTTCGCTGAGCGTCTGCTTCACTCAAGTAAGTGGTTCATCATTTGGCAAGTTATATCCTGTGATTATGAAACTGCGAGGAAATTCATGTGATCCGTGTTTTGAAATTAACTATTTCACGGTGAAGTTTGTGAAATTAATTTTTTTTGGGAAACTACAAACCGGACGGTCGTGTGGTTATTTCTACTAAAATATCAAGCTTATAGGCATGTAAAGACTATGAAAACAAGGAGATTTTACTTATTAACCATCATTATCACCCGTTAATTAATCATGTAAATTCAAATTGTGTCGCGGCACTCTGTTGCCTTAATTCTGTGCGAGGTTTTGCAGTAGCATATAATTCTAGTTTCCTTGTTCCTTTTAAGGGAATCTTGTTTTTTTCCTGGTGTTCCGGTATTTTAAGTTTAGTGTATTTCTAGCTTTATTTTGGGTTTCTCGCCTTGGTTGTGCTTTGTACCTTATTGGGGGACGCGGCATGTTTTTGGTTGCCATGGCAACGCTTTTCTTTTGGGGCGGAATTGTTAATTGTTGCCGGTGGGTTTTGCGTGTTGGTTGTGTGACCTAAGATTACTGATGTATTTTCGACTGATGTGAAAGATTTCCCTATCCTCGCTTGGTCTCTTCTTATTTTCCTCCTGTTTTTCTGTGTGATTATCGCTCGTGGCTTTAATTTTCGCCCTTGTAGTTTATTAATTGGGCTAGAGTTTTATGTTTCTGCGAAGCCTCATTTTGCTAACTATTTCAATTAAACTGATCAAATGAGTGGGTTTTCCCAAGGTTTAAACTTTAGTTTTAATTTCATTTTAGTTACGTTAACAAACGGGCCCGTGTACACTTTCTGTAGTCAATTTAAGTTTTTATTCGTATAATTATCTATAATAGTAAGGTTATCAATCCGAACCTTTTCTTGTAATGAATTTAGTGTTATGAATTAGAGCCATTTCTTTTTAGCTAATGAGTTCCATCAGTGTTATTACCTGATAGGTCTACGCTTTCAGTCTGTGTTATTCCTTTTTTTTTCACTGTTCATTTTCAAATTAAACAATTTTGTTCTCTCAGATGGGACGATGTTAGTTTTGGTTAAATGATAAGATTTCATTCCTTGATTAAAATTTTTGAAAAGTAAATCAAGAGTTTTCTTTCATTATCCAATGGTTCAACGCCGAAACAAGGAATTTTATCCATTTCCTCTGGGTGATTTTATGGGTCGCATGGTAAGTACCTGGTTAGTGTAATTTTCCTACCTTGTTTCCGACTTTCATTTTGCTTTTGATAACTGTCTATTTCACACCGATTCATAGGCTGTACCGACCGGTGTTTGTTTGCTAACCGCTAGTGTGGTGACTTAACTGCGCTGGTGGCTTACCTCTAACTTGTATTGTTATCAGTCTCGTATACAGCATTAATTGAGGTTTGCAGCAGCATTTATAGAAAAAATATAATCATAATAACGGTATCTGAGGCAAAATAGGGCATATATTCGATTATATATTTTGTGGTTATACTGTAATACTCCTTGTTATATTGAACTTAAATACTGTATACTATATGAACGACAAAACTAATATTAAAAATACGCAAAATTTTTGTTTATCATTTATACCTTGTTAACCTGAAGAAAATATATCTCTTATGTAGCCTAAATAAGTCGTAAAAAGTACCCAATAACAAGTGCCCAATTAACCACCCCTATGTCCGCCGATTACTAGGACAAAGTATAGGGATGTGTTTGCTGTCTCACCGTCTATCAGCACTTCGGTGTACTTCTTACTTACTATCCTAGTTCACTTCATCACGCGCATATGTGTGCCACAACTTTCAGTCTCCAATCTAAATAATAGTAACAGCCGAGATGATGAAGAAAGTTTATTTACAGTTTTGTTAGAAATTCAAGGGATTTAAGATGAGCCAGGCGAAGTCCTTCAGACAGTAGAGTGTAGGTCTTCTGGGCTAGAGTTGAAATGTTCATTCCTTCTTTAGTCTGCTGGAGGCCTAATCGACCAGTCTCGCTTATTAGATTTTTATTCAAGGTAAAGAACTGAGGGGAGAAATTTTGGCACTCAATGTACCTCCAAAAAACACTACAAGCAGATAATAGTGCGTAAAACTATTATTACTGCATTGGTGGAATTAAAATATCCAAACACCAAGAAGGAGTTATGTTAGATCAACGAACGTTGGTAGACGTGTTCATACATCTGAAAGTGAAATTGATTCAAATTCCCCGCAAATCGCATTAGCGTGGCGCTAGTAGCTGCCATATGACTTTGCACATCAGGTGCTGTACTGTGCGAGAGCGTTAGTTACCTGTGAGATTGGACAGAGTGACTATGAGTGGTTCAAGAATGCCTTTACAGCGACGAAGAGGCGAGCATGAACAGCTCACTGCGGTTGAAGCAGGCCGTATAAGAGGTCTACGTGAAGGTGGATATTCCTTCCGCGCTATTGCAGAACGACTAGACAGGATTGTCTCCAGTATGGAGGGGTGCTGGCAGCATTGGTCACGAGAAGGTAATCTCGCAAGAAGGCCGGTCTCCGGATGTCCCCATGGCACCACCCAGAGGGAGAACCTCCGTATTTGGCGTATGGCTGTGATGAAGCAGACTGTGTCTGCATCAGCAATTCCAGAGCCCCATGCCACGCGGCCAATTCAATACGGATTCCCTTACTAATAAGCAACATAAACATTTGATGGAAGCAAAGAGCAAATTTCGTTATTCACCAACAGAAATAACGTCAGATTTATAAAAGTGTAAAGAATTTATTGAACCCTAACAGACAACGATCCCAGGACCTAATACGGATTGCTCTTATCGCGCCGATTACGTTCATCAGTCCGTGAACTAGTATCCCACGACGAGGGAAAGCTCCGTTTCTCAAGCGATGTAGACAATGAAGTTATTCATGCTTCAACGTTCGAAAACCCAACGAACTGATCTCTAATCCAGCATGGGTACCCGATATGGGTGAAATAAAAAGGAAAACAGCCAAGATATTATTACGGTGGCTGAGAACGAAAGAGTAAAAACTCAATAAGTGATTTTTCTGTCAATGTTTACAATATGCCGACCTCTACAACCTCCGAAATTGTAACAACACAACATCTAATGCATTCACTTTAGCAGGCACTTCAAACTCTTTTCATTGTCCAGAAATTCTTCGTTTTTCTTCATTCAAGAGGCTAGTCTTATCAACTGTAAGTCTTTTCTACATTATAACAACACGTAATTTAGCGTACCCACCAATTTTCATAAAAAAAATATGAAACAAGTACATTTTTGAGACGCAATGATGTAAACTCCTAAAACACCAAACTTTTATCTTGAAAAGCATAGATTTTGAATTGTAACTCTTTCGCTCTCGGCCATCGAATTATGCATCAATGCCCAATCATGCTTTAATTCATCATTCTGGTAGAAGCTATGAAATTACAGCGAACAAATAACAGGAAGTCGGCTGCCTTCATAAATAAACGTCTGTTAGTGTCTGTTGAGGGGACCATGGCTTCAAAATATGAGGGTGCGATGCTTCCCTTTTCTTTTGCCCAGAGCTGTTGCTAGAAGTGCGTGTCGCTTGTCGAGAAGTCGGAGTTCTTTGTGAGTTGTACATTTTGCACTTCGTTCAGAGCGGTTAGAGAAAAGAATACAGGAATTAATATGGATGACCTAAGGTGGGAACAGTAGATTTGTAAATATATTCAATAATAATTGTAACCGTTAATGTGGGCGCTGAACTAGCTTGTAAAATTCGTACTAAAGAATATGTATTTAGAGTTGGACGAACTAATACCATGATGATGATGATGTTTGTTATAAAAAGGGGCTGAACAACTAAGGTAATCGACCCGACTAATATCTGCTTATGAGTGGACGGTCTGTATCCAGTGAGGCAAGTAAGCACACCAAACATTATCAGGTACTTTTTCAAAGATGGAGCATTTGAGTTCGAGTGTGCACGCGGTAAACGTGTACCTTAAAGTTCGTGCGGCCCGCTAGTTCAGAGAAGTGTAAGCGAACAATTACTAAATAGCCCAGTGTTTTATGTAGCAATGACGCATTTCCAACCCATGAATATTAAAGCCTCACAAGTATGGTGGTCGATATCACAAACGGACTCATAAACTTCCCTGAAGTCAATATTATCGCCATGAATCACTAATCACCAATGAAAGACACTACGAGGCCCATGTCCATCATAAGATAGAGACCAGGTAGGTACTAATCAATATTATTTTATTTAGGAGAGTAGTAACCGAACCGCACACGATAATCTACATTAACCTGTAAATATCTGTCACTTACGATTCATTGTGGCGATTTTAATTCTCCTACTTACCTAGTATATAATTGGTTTAATGCATGTCCTCTTATGGTTGATGGATTTCCCAAGTGAGTATTAATTATTGCGGTGTAAAAATTAGTAATCACGAGCGTACAGGTGTATTTTCTTAATGTTCAGTCGACATTAAATTATTTTAGTTTAGAATATTTATAACTAATGTAGAAAAATTTATTTATATGTTGTCATAGACTATTCATTGCCTGATCATATACGTCTCAGGATTCCACTATCATGGGAAAACTATCAGCAAGGTTCATTAACCGAATCAAACATTCCGTAATAATCTGGCAGAAAAATTTAATGTCAGTGGAAGAAAGAATCTCAGAAACACACGAATGTTTTAAGACTGAAATATTTATGAATAATTTTAGCTCTTCCTCAGAGGAACGCTATCCAGAAAAACTACAGTAAGGTGTTACAAAAACCCATTGCACTACAGTAAGAAAGTTTACTATTAAAAGCTACAGTCATCATCTTGCAATTAAGCAGGGTATTTCTGAAGAAAAATGGCGGTAGAAATCTAATAAATTGTTATATGGAATGGAAATGCAAAAATAATTGTCAACGACAAAATTATTCGAGATTCTAAAATTAATGTAACACTGCATGGGAAATAATAAATTATTAAATTGGTAGGAGGTAATAAAACTCTCAACAGCCATTGCACGACTTCTTTATAAAAAAAGTACAAACTGTAAAATAAGTTTGATATCTTTGAGGAGAATTACAATTTACCTTCTGATATTCCCAGTTACCATCAATTACAGATGTAATGATGTAAATTTTATGTGACATGAAATTACATTTAAAAGGTCTGTCCACGGTAACTGGTAGTATACATGAATTGTGTACAACTAGTGGCAATTAAATAATGATATCCTTGTATATAATTTCTATTGCTCATTTATCTCAAGTTGCGAACGCATTTGTGTTGCTTTTGTGCACATGAATTCCAATTCTATAATATTTCAAATTCTCGTTTACTTTAGCACGAAGGTATATACTATTTTTATGTCGTTTCCTAAAATAATATTTTAAACAAGAATCACCTGCTTGTGCCCCTGTTCCGCCCCTCATGATATTACACATCACAATTGCAAATAACAGAGGTGACTACACATTTAATTAAACCACTTAATAATTTGTACACTATAGCACGGAGCACTATTATAGAGTAAATACACGTGAATAACAGTATTTTGGAGTTTCATCGAGCTCAAAGTGTGGAACTATAGGTTGCTGAGAGGCAACAATATTATTCTATTCATACAAGAAAGCAAAGATCTACTTCCACTGTTGTGTTCACACAATTACAATTTTAAGGATATTTCCACAAATCGAACATCTAATCAGCCATACTCCACAGTAAGTAGATAGAAGGGCATTAAGGGGAACTTATTTGACAAACAAACTTTCAGGCACAGTAAAACTCCACAACACTTCTCCAGAGAGAGATAAGAATGTAATGTAATAATAAAATTAATGTTACTAAGCCACACATCCCGGCTGTTGTTTAAGGAAGGACCTGTTACAAAATCGTGGAACTGTATGCATGAGAAAAGTGAGGCCTGAATCGTGTGTTAGTGGACTGGTAACATCGACGATTTTACCACTGAGAAAATTTAATATCGTATACATCGCTATGGATGGGCGTTAGCCCAAACCATGTTAACCCTAGAACAATAGTATGAAAATCGTAACATGAACGGTCGAGCTAGGTGTGATAGACCCGATATCAAAACAAGTAGGTAAATCATTTTAGTGATTAATTTTGCACCAAAAATATTTTACAATAAAATATCAATTCATTACCCTGAAGACATTCTTAGAATAGTCGACTCAAAAAAGCTATAAAATGTCCACGAAAAATTAACATAATATTTAGGGTTCAAAACACACACGGATATGAAAATTTGTGTTAAGCAATATGTACTTAATACATCTCTCTGTTAAGAGTATTGTCCTAAAATGAACACAATGATTCTCAATATGGCAAGCAAAATGTAACATGTATATGACACTTCGACAAGTTCCAACTGGATCACATTCGTTGGTCACCTTTGCCTTTATCAACAAAATCTTTCTGCAGTGTTAGCGGGTGAGTTCTTCTTTAGACAAAACTTCTACGAAACCTACTACCGCACTTATAACACGGAAGGTTCTATCCTGGAGACTGATTGAACAGGTGTTAGCAATAATTATCACAATCGCCACAGGAGTGAGGGAAGTTCCACCAAGTTCTTCAGAAGAATGTTCCCGTTCCACACCACTAGTCAGCATTTGTAATTTCAATGCACACTTGAGAAAATTTACCGTCACATTGAGAACAACAGTGTGATCGTAGACCGGGATGAATTACCGGGTGTTTTCCAAGTTGCCTTTTCTCTAAATCTCTGACCTCATTCGTTACACTAATGTGAACGTTCTGCGTTATTATTAACAATGTGCATTCGAAAATTAGATTTCCTGAATAACTTAATGTCACATTCTTTACAAAATGGTAGGCGCCCAGCAATATACGAGGGCAGGTGCGATTGAAGACGAGATATCAGAGATAACGCTCACCACATGAGTTCGGAAGCTCTACAAAATCTTTAAGCAGTTGCTCATTAAGCGTGCACTTTTCACGAAACTTTTCACCTCATTAGTTACGGGAATTTAGGCGAAAATCAATATGTATCAACAGGTGTTTCCGAAAACTACATTTGCAGGCAACGCGCTACGATAACCAAAGTGACATCAGGCGAAACTTTCACCACAAGAGTACAGAGGATTTTAAAGGTCTTTTAGCTGGTGCTCATTAGGTGTTTTTTTTTTCACGAAACACTTTACCATATTAGTTACAACAGTTTGGGCGATAGATGTTTCCGAAAAATATATTGGCGGAAAACGCACTACATAATTCTACATGAGAGTGTGACCAATATCCATCCAGTGTGTCTTGTGATAGTACATATATCACACTCTCGCAATATATTCAAAAGTAGGAGATATTAATATTGTCAGTATTTGATTTATTATTATTTAATTTGTACATTTATTTATAATATTTTAAACTGGAAGGTATACATATGTGATATGATGTACCGCTCAAAGCCTGAGTCCCAACCAGCATTTATCTCAGGGTGTGTCACGGTGCGAATTTATCGCTACTAATGGTCAAAAAATATATCAAGATACGAAATCTCCAATGAAATATCTGGGCTCCATCTAATCAGTACTACAGTGCTGAACGGGACACACTAATCATTTACTCTAAGGATCATCATAAAAACATACACAAATATATTAAATCAGATCAAAGGGAGAAAATGGGAGAATCCGTCCTAGGAATGGGGACAGATATTTTAAACGGTCGCCAACGGTTTACTATTATTCAAGTACAAGAACCTGGAAGTGTTTTCTTGCAAATGCTAAAGGATCATTTTATTTAAATTAAAAACTGAACACACACAAATTTCGCTGACCCTTATATTGCCGATAATTTTGCAAATCATTCCCGAAAAATGCACATATTAATATTTTTACACTGTAGACCATCCATCCACTTGAGTGGTTGAACCGTGGTTTTCTGAGGGTTGCAATACGAACCTCGAAACAACACAACAACCATTTATGGTTATAGACCAATTACCTGTTGGCCAGTTGGGCGCGATCACATGAACCATGTCAGCACCTCCACTTTTATAGAGATGAGTCCAACCCGGGGTAATACAAAACCGTCCCCGGGTTCCTAACCAAGATATACTACCGTTAACTGAAGGAAACGACAAAGGGACTCTAACCTAATGGTCCAGGTGTAGGGATTTGCTATCACATTATACATCACAAACTTAACTTATTATTTACAAAAACTTGACATTATTACGTTATTTCGCCATCTGACTTCCCTAGAATCCGTCAACATCATCATTCGAAATAATTTTTAAAAATATTTGTTAATATTATTATTAATATTATTAGAGGAGATCATCATTATCGTAACTCTTAATCATCTTCAATTTAATTTTTCAATTTCATTTTTCACCATTATTATTCTCAGAAATAAAATAATTCTTCTTATTTTCCTTCAAATTATTATTGTTACGGACTTTTCCGTGGTAGGTAGAGGTGAAAGAAGGTGCGGGTGTGAATGGGTTTCAAGCTACGAAATTATAGTGCAATGTAAAATTAATTTAAAAGTTAACAAGGTTATATTTTCTTTTCGAAAACAAAGAAATAACAAGCATGGCAGGTACAAGGTAGCAATTCAAAAGGGGTTAGTTACAATATTTACAGAATTTGGGCTTCGCGCCCTGACTTCACAATGCTTGAGCAATCAGCTCAGTTTTACCTCAAACACAAGTTTTAACCGAGGGGGAGAAAACCCCATTTATACCTAGGAGCCCTTGCTCCAAATTACACTGAAAAACCTTCATGAGGCATACAACCCAGAATTTTCAAAAGAGCCACTCGCTCTTTAAAATTTAAGCCTCTCCCAGGCCACACCAAACTCCACCTTCAAGTTGTCCTCAACGGACATAAACACAGGGGTAAAATACCCAATCTACTGAGGTCTATTAAAAGAAAAGCAGGTTAATTAAATGACCTCTAAAATAACAATTTGAGAGGAGGCGAACTTGCACTCCTAATACACTTTGATTGAGACCTACTTGGCACTAGGCCGTTAATACCAGGGCTAATCCCATGCTAAAGGGGTGACTTAGGAAAAGAACAATTTGTTTTACATTAACGAAGAATAGGTTGAGAAAATAAGTTCACCTCAAGACAATGTGAGTGGGAGCTCGAGAGGGTTAGCACTCTCTATCCCAATATGTCGTTTTACAAGATAATAGATGAAAAGAGAAGTTACATTTTAGGAAAAGGTTACATGGTTGAACGCTTAGAACCCGCCCCGAAAGTTAAACTGCTGAGCTAGCAAAGAAAGAAGTTATTAATCGGCCATTACCTTGTGTTGAACGGCTGGAGAAGAAAGAGGCGCTTCCCGCCCCCTGCTATGTACTTAACACACTGAAAGATGGAACAGAAGTGGCCGAGAGACCCAAAAATCAGCAGTTTAAATACTCTCGCGGAAGTTTCTAGGCGTTAGGGGAAAGAAAACACCCTCCCACAAACTTTTTATTAGATAGGACCCCGCAACAGATTCAAGTAGGGGGAAGATACATCTGATTGGATAGAAATTAATTGAAGAAATTCGGGATTGGATACATTCATAACAAGGGGAAGAAAGGGGTAAATATTGCCAACTTAAACAATGATAGAAAGAAATTTAACAAAGAACAAACCCTTGAAATTAAATTTTCTCCAAAAAAATAGTTCTTTGACTCCGCACTAGGTTGCACTATTGTAGCTCTTCGGTAGTGTCCTCTAGAAGAGAAAGTTCACACTTCTTACTTCAGGCGAAACAAAAACACATCAAAAATGACACAGTTCAAAAACTCAAAATTTTCCACGTGGTGACATCTTCTGAGAAGGTAGAAAATTAATACTGTCAATAAAGTTCAGACTTCCTCCAGCAGAGGAGTTTCAACAGGCGCACATTTTAAATTAGCGGAGTGGAGGTGTACCGCCCGGTACAGACCTCCCCCCCCCCCAAAAGTTCCTCCAGGGATGACACATGAAATCAGTTTGAAACAAGGTCCAAGTTATGCTGTGAGTATGAAGATTGATTGCCAAAAAATTTATAAGATTTTCTTAATTTGGGGTTGATTTGGCTTCAAAATTTGTTGTTGCAGATGAAGTAAAGTCTTTGTATTTGTAGAAGTTGAATTTCTGAAGATAACCTTTTATACTTGAAAGTGAAGAAAAAAAAATTTCAAAGTCCACCAAATATTGCAGTTGAATTCCCAAGTGTAGTCATTACTTATAGTATCTGTTCATGTAGTAGATGGAGATGAAGTGGGATGGCCAGACCGGCCGTTGCTGCTTGCGTCCAAAGGAGGCCGCTCGGACCCCTCAAGTACCCTGAGATATCGCTCGCCCGCACTATGAGGGGAGCAGAGGTGTTGAAGCACGCCGCGCCCGCGGTGAACATAAACAGGCTGCAGGCAAGTAGCAGGTTGTGCGCCGCACATCAGCCTTGGCCGGGAGGAGAGCTCCGGCTCGCCGTGCACACGTCTTCCTCGCTGGGGCCGAGGGGGCCCGTCCTCAGCTCCAGTTGCTGCACGGCGCCGCGCGGCTGCGGGGGCACTGAAACATTAAAGCTTGGCGGCAGAATTGTGTTGGACCATCATCTTTTTTGAGGGTACAGGCTTGTGGAGAGGTTGAGGGGCCAGCGGCGTGCAAATATCCATGGCATAAGTTATGCCACTGTGTGTATTGAAGCAGGAGACGGGAGCGTGGTAATGGCCGAGGTAAGGACAGGATGGCAGTTTAACAATCGGGGAGGTTTACAAGAAATGCTTACATATAAAATAAAATAGAAGGAGCAGAATGCCTTAAGAGTGGAACTCAAAAAAAAATATAACCTTCATATTCCTATCAAATTATATGAAGCAAGTTGACACCAAATTTACACCGGTTTCACCTGGGACAGGTGAACCCTAAATATCCTCTCGGTGGCTGGATTGCTTGCTAACAATGTAACCGGTGTGAGAAAATCGAGAATGATGCATGGCCCATGAAATCTGGGGGCAAGCTTGCCCGCGGGAACAAAATTTTTGACCATTACCTGGTCACCTACCTTCAAAGGGGTGGGTCTCCGTCCACGATCATACCTTTCCCTAACCTTTTCATGAGACACTTTAAGATTGGCTTTAGCCTTCTTCCAAAGATCTTTAATGTTATCCGGATCTATTGTCTCGGGAAGAATGTCATTCAGAGACCAGAGGTTAGAGAGCGGCGAGTTGGGAACAAACTTGAACATTAAAGAAGCTGGAGTGAACTTGTGAGATTCATGAATCGCCGAATTCAAAGCAAAAGCTATCCAATGCAGGGAGGTGTCCCACCTGGAATGATCTTCATGATGATAGGCAATAAGTGCGGACCTGAGATTACGGTTAACCCGTTCAGCCAGAGATGGTTGAGGGTAATAAGCAGAAGTAGTTACATGAGAGATTGATAAGTCAAAACAGAATTTACGAAATAAATTAGATGTAAAAGCCTTAGCATTATCAGATACAATATATTGACACGGGCCAAAAGAAGCAAAAATAGAATTTAAGCAGGTAATGGTAGACTGAGCGGTAGCCAGCTTAGTCGGAAATAACCAAGAAAATCTTGGAAAACCATCTACGCACACAAAGATGAACTTGTTAGCATTACCCTTTGACTGGGGGAAGGGTCCTACATAATCGATATACAGACGTTCCATGGGGCGCGACGCTTGATGCGAAGACAGAAGGCCTACCTTGGTGGACATGGTGGGTTTACTGAGCAAACAAGATTTACAAGCTTTTACAAGTTCACGAATTTCACCGTCCATACCTTTCCAGATGAACATTTCACGAATCTTCTCACGAGTTTTAAAGATTCCAAGATGCCCTCCAAATGGGGTCTCATGATAATACTTGAAGATCATAGGTACAAGAACAGCTGGAACGACAACTTTCATCATCCTATCATGCCTCGATGGGCAACATAGAACACCATTCCTCAGAACATAAGGGACAACATGTTCCCCAGAAGAAAGGGTTTCCATTATCGGAGCCAGCGTCGGATCTTCACGTTGGTATTTCTCAATATCCCTAAAAAGCATGGGAGCATATGTTAAGATAGCATTAACACCAGATAGTATGGACTCGGGAGGTGATGAACTGCCGACCGGTTCGTGGGTCTCGACGTCGTTATGAAACATACGGCTGAGTCCATCAGCAACAACATTTTCGGTACCTCTGATATGTCTAACATCAAACTGGAAGGCGGAAATACGAATAGCCCAGCGGGCTATACGACCAGTACGACGCGGCCTACCTAAGACCCAGCTTAATGCTTGATTATCTGTCTCCAGGTCGAATTTGACGTGTTCCAGATAGAGACGGAACTTTTCTAAGGCGAATAAGACTGCCAAACCTTCGAGCTCATAGATGGAATACTTGGCTTCTTGAGCCGACAAGGTCCTAGAGGCATAGGCGATAGGTCGCCTCCCTAGTTCAGTCTCTTGAAGAAGGACTGCAGCTACTGCTGACGACGACGCGTCAGTTTGGACAATGAATTTCTTCGAGAAATCAGGCATAGCAAGTACAGGGGCATTACAAAGTGCTAATTTAAGGTCTTCAAAAGCGGCTTGTTGAGAAGGTCCCCACTCGAATTTGATGCCTTTCCTACGAAGAAGGTTTAAGGGCGCCGCTCTATTAGCAAAGTTAGGAATGAATTTCCTGAAGAAATTCACCATACCAATGAACCTAGCGATACCTTTAATGTCCTTGGGAGGTTTAAAATCACGGATGGCCTGTGTTCTAGAATGATCGACTGCTACACCATCGGGTGACACAATATGCCCTAGGAATGACATAGAGGGCTTAGCAAAGGCAACCTTGGACAACTTAACAGTTAACCCAGCCTTACGAAGGCGATCGAGAACTTCTCGCAGATGATCTAGATGTTCTTCAAAGGTCTCTGAAAATACGACGACATCATCTAAATAGTGATATAAGTACTCGAATTTGATGTCGGAGAAGACCCTATCTAGTAGCCTAGTGAGCACAGCTGCCCCCGTGGGGAGCCCGAAAGGCACGCGGTTGTATTCGTATAAATTCCAGTCCGTGGCAAACGCTGTAAGGTGTTTAGACTCTTCGGCAAGGGGAATTTGATTATAGGCCTGATTCAAGTCCAAGATAGTGAAGAACTTGGCCTTACGAAAGCATGAAAAGCAAGAATGAAGGTCAGGAAGGGGCACAGATTGCAACACCACCTTCCGATTGAGAGCCCTGTAATCAATGACAGGCCTGAAGCCTCCTTGGGGTTTCGGGACTAGAAAAATAGGCGATGAATACGCCGACTTAGAGGGCCTAATAATACCATCCTTCAACATCTGATCGATAATTTCTTTCAGAGCCTTCATTTTAGGTGGAGATAGCCTATAAGGTGGAAAACGGACAGGAATCGAATCCGTGACCTCAATTTTGTATTCAATAAGGTCAGTAACACCAAGAGTATCAGAGAACACCTCTGGAAATGACTGACATAATTTACGAATACTATCAGCCTGCTCCTCAGGTAGATGTCTAAGGTCTAACAACATCTCATCCTGGGTAGGCGAAATAGATGAACATGACACAGAATTACACTTAACAAGGGAATTTTACGATTGGACGCAAATTTGAATGTGCACGACTTACTCTGAAGATCGAGCACAAGACCAGTGTGAGAAATAAAGTCCGCTCCCAGTATGATGGGGCAAGACAGGTGCTTAGCCACAAACAATTTAATTTTCCAAGTAAACTTAAAAATACGAATTTTGACCAGTACGGAACCTAGAATTTCTAATGGAGATGAATTAGCCGAAACATATTGAATAGAAGATGAGACATAGTCAGGAAGTTTACAAACCGATTTCAATTTAGAATACCATTCAGCCGAAATAATCGAACAAACACTGCCTGAATCTAAGAGAGCTGTTATAGGCTCGTTATTTAACTCAATCTTAAGAAAAGGAACAGGTGCGGGGGTATCCGCCGCAATCCTAAGACACTCTTTGGGGCATTCAAAAGATGTATTCGAAGACTTATCGTTCCCTGAATTCTCGACCTTTTTGCCAGGGGCTGAGCCTTGGGAAGCAGAATTAGTTGACTCAGCCGCAGCCACTAGTCACTTTTGATTGTTGTTGGAAGTTACAGCAGAAGTTGAGCAGGAGGGGGTGCTATTCGAATTTGGACAATTCTTTGCGATATGTGAGAAAGCCCCACATTTAAAACAGCCTTGTGATGAACCAGCTCCATTATTTGCCCTACTAGTTTTGATCAGAGGACACTTATTGCGCAGATGGTCAGGCGACCCGCAAGCATAACATTTACGGGGGGTGACTGATCGGCGAGGTGGAGGCCGAGTATTACTAAAAGAAGGCGGGGGTTCTTTCGCGACACGCAAAGAATCGGCGTATCTAACTCCTTCCGCTGAGACGGCCAATGCTTCAAGTTCCGAGAAAGTTTGCGGGCACGCCGCGAAACACAAATATGACCTGTAAGGTGGTGAGATCCCTTCGACAATAGCTTGCACGATCTGATCCTCAGGGAAGTGGAGAGCAAACACCCTAGTATAAAACTTAATATCTTGGATGAAGTCTGCCAGGTTTTCATCCAAGCGCTGTACCCGATAATAGTATTTCTGAATAAGAGAGGACCTGGCCCTAGCCGGGATGAAATTAACTAGCAAATGGGCATGGAAATCCTCAATCGATGATTGCTCGGCAATGGCTCTTACTATTTTATCTGAGAGAACACCAATAGCATACGGATAGATAATTTGCAAGATTTGACATGGGGACAGAGAAAAAACAAGGGCATGATCCTGAAATTCCACTAGAAATCTTAAAAATGAAATTACATCACTGGTGGTATTAACAGAAAACTTAGATATACCTCTGAGCAACATTGCCAATGGATGAGGCAAGCTACTAAACCCGGGTGACATAGCAGGTAAAGGTTTCAATGGCAAGGAAGTTAATTCAGAACGGATGTTACTCAGCGATGCACGGCGTTCAGACTCGTTGTCCAATGGGGCAGGGATAGTTTGAGCAGCAACGGTTATTCTATTAACTTCTCCCTTGGGAGGCGCTTCCTCACTACGTGCATTTACTATGGTGGGTTGATCAGATTTGGGAGGAACTTCCCCAGTTAACAATTGAGTGACCTTATTAGATAATTCGGAAATATTTTCCAGGAGCGTACTAGCTTCCTTCCTCTGAACATCATTCAGTTTTTGAGACAACAGATCGTTAACCCTATTCGAAAAATGATGTAGCCTGCCTTGCACACGCTTAATTTGATTAGGAGACGGATCATTTTCATCAAAAAAACTAACTACAGAAGCTAGCCCAGTAATATTCTCCGTGATCGTGGAAAGAGAGTCGTCAATTTCTTTCTCTCCCAAATTGGGGATGGAAATGGGCAAATCAAGGGACTCTCTAAGCTTGTTAGTGTCTATTGCAACCGTGCCTCCAGATTGCACATTTCTGATAGTTAATTCATAGATCAACTCCTCCTTACGCAAATAGTTAAGAAGGAGAACATCGCGAGGGCCGGGCATGATGACAGACCAATTTTGAAAAACTCAAAAAAATTCCAGCAACTGGGAAAATAATTAGAGTTCGGAACAAACAATATTTAGCCGTCAAAAGGGGCTAAATTGAGACCCATTCAACCACGCTCTGCTACCACTTGTTACGGACTTTTCCGTGGTAGGTAGAGGTGAAAGAAGGTGCGGGTGTGAATGGGTTTCAAGCTACGAAATTATAGTGCAATGTAAAATTAATTTAAAAGTTAACAAGGTTATATTTTCTTTTCGAAAACAAAGAAATAACAAGCATGGCAGGTACAAGGTAGCAATTCAAAAGGGGTTAGTTACAATATTTACAGAATTTGGGCTTCGCGCCCTGACTTCACAATGCTTGAGCAATCAGCTCAGTTTTACCTCAAACACAAGTTTTAACCGAGGGGGAGAAAACCCCATTTATACCTAGGAGCCCTTGCTCCAAATTACACTGAAAAACCTTCATGAGGCATACAACCCAGAATTTTCAAAAGAGCCACTCGCTCTTCAAAATTTAAGCCTCTCCCAGGCCACACCAAACTCCACCTTCAAGTTGTCCTCAACGGACATAAACACAGGGGTAAAATACCCAATCTACTGAGGTCTATTAAAAGAAAAGCAGGTTAATTAAATGACCTCTAAAATAACAATTTGAGAGGAGGCGAACTTGCACTCCTAATACACTTTGATTGAGACCTACTTGGCACTAGGCCGTTAATACCAGGGCTAATCCCATGCTAAAGGGGTGACTTAGGAAAAGAACAATTTGTTTTACATTAACGAAGAATAGGTTGAGAAAATAAGTTCACCTCAAGACAATGTGAGTGGGAGCTCGAGAGGGTTAGCACTCTCTATCCCAATATGTCGTTTTACAAGATAATAGATGAAAAGAGAAGTTACATTTTAGGAAAAGGTTACATGGTTGAACGCTTAGAACCCGCCCCGAAAGTTAAACTGCTGAGCTAGCAAAGAAAGAAGTTATTAATCGGCCATTACCTTGTGTTGAACGGCTGGAGAAGAAAGAGGCGCTTCCCGCCCCCTGCTATGTACTTAACACACTGAAAGATGGAACAGAAGTGGCCGAGAGACCCAAAAATCAGCAGTTTAAATACTCTCGCGGAAGTTTCTAGGCGTTAGGGGAAAGAAAACACCCTCCCACAAACTTTTTATTAGATAGGACCCCGCAACAGATTCAAGTAGGGGGAAGATACATCTGATTGGATAGAAATTAATTGAAGAAATTCGGGATTGGATACATTCATAACAAGGGGAAGAAAGGGGTAAATATTGCCAACTTAAACAATGATAGAAAGAAATTTAACAAAGAACAAACCCTTGAAATTAAATTTTCTCCAAAAAAAATAGTTCTTTGACTCCGCACTAGGTTGCACTATTGTAGCTCTTCGGTAGTGTCCTCTAGAAGAGAAAGTTCACACTTCTTACTTCAGGCGAAACAAAAACACATCAAAAATGACACAGTTCAAAAACTCAAAATTTTCCACGTGGTGACATCTTCTGAGAAGGTAGAAAATTAATACTGTCAATAAAGTTCAGACTTCCTCCAGCAGAGGAGTTTCAACAGGCGCACATTTTAAATTAGCGGAGTGGAGGTGTACCGCCCGGTACAATTATTATGATGAATTAGTTTCACTTGAACTATTAAGATGTTTAATGCATAACCCTTTAAAAATCTGGTCTAGTTTGGCACTAAGCAATCAATTAAGACACGATTTACTTGGAATATTATTATTATTTATTTATTTTATATTTTAAGTTCCAATAGAATTTAGTCACATATGTTAAATCCCACATGAAGCACCAAGATCCGATTTCACATCGGTAGGGACGCAATAACGGTATTCGAAACCGCAACATTCATTTCGTACTGTCGTTAGTCTATGGGAGCACCAAGTCTTCCCAAGACAAATCTCAAATCCCCTGGCACCTCGCGGCTGGGAATTTACACCCAGTCCTTGCGATTGCTAAGTTATTCCTTCCTTTCCATTTGAAGTCCACTCATTCCACTGGAACTCTACAAAACATTTAATCCACTATTTAATCCTCGGTGCGTGGACTCTTCTGCCACTCATAACACCGGAATCGGGATATATATTGACGTAGGCGTCGGGATTCATGTATTTCTTCATCAACATAAGTACGACTCAATTTCATCTCAGGCCAGATTTTTGTCCCGCAGGAAATCAAAAATAAAAAATTGGCTTTATCCACTCTGGGCCTTCAACATAGCGTGACCATCACATCCAAGTGCCTCTATCGCTTCTAAACAAATATTTATGATTATTATGGAGTCCAAAAACGTTAAATCAACAATTAATGTTAAAAACAAATTTGCTACCGGAATTAAAGTCTCCCACGCCACATGTTACCTCCACACTTTATTTACTTTAACCTGTAATCATTCTATAACACCAGGCCCGTGCCATTATTCAAAATGCATTATAATTATTCACTCATTTAGACATCACCCGTGTCCATTTATCACTGCGATAATTCTACTGATTATTATATTTCTGTCGACTGGCGAAACTTCACGGCACAAATAATCATTGGTATTTACAGAAAAGCACACGGACCTCATTCCGGTTCCACAACATTTCGATATACTGGCAACCCTCTACCTCTGGATAGTCTTACATGCCTTAACATCTACAAAGTTTACGATAACTGACCTTAAGTCAGACAAATATTTTGGATCACTTCTAAATGAATATAAATTTATCACGACGTGAAACGTGCTCCCATACAATCACGAACACTTCAAGCACTTGAACAAAGGAAATCAACCCTAATCTACTCTACTAAATAACCAAAATATAATGAGTGCCTGATATCATTTTTTACATATTAATTTGTCCCTTTGTCTACCTACATCTGAATTTAACGAGCCGGGAGGCAGCTCGTTTAGCAATCAAGTTACCATAATGAAAGAATATGATCCCCTTCCGTTAACGTTAGCAATCTACAAATTTATATTGAACGGGTACTCATCTCTGCCTTGTAGTTTGTCTAACCTGACGAGGAGCATAGATCGCGTCCAGTTTAGCACTGCAACCTACTGGTTTTCCTGCCAGCTTGAAGAGGTAATCCAATGCACTTTTCATATTTTCACATATTTTTTCTAAGTTTTATAAATTTAATATTTTAACAATTTTACACACACTAATATTTAAATGAAAATTTACACTTTTGGCCTTTTACCTTACCCGCCTAATTCACACATATATACTTCATTCCTTTCCGGCACTAAGGAAATTGTGACACCTCGACATCACCATCAACGGCCCGGCGCGCACTCGTTCTTCAAAACTGACACTCCCGTAATTGTTTGCGTCCTTGTATGCTAACGTCCACGAGACTGACCAGGTATCATCCCA
Source organism: Anabrus simplex (assembly GCF_040414725.1). Classification (NCBI taxonomy): domain Eukaryota; kingdom Metazoa; phylum Arthropoda; class Insecta; order Orthoptera; family Tettigoniidae; genus Anabrus; species Anabrus simplex. Next base: position 98,177,038 of record NC_090274.1, on the reverse strand, counting down.
AATCTGAATGTCCACATGCGTCTGATTATGTCGAACAACCGCGAGCGTTCTCGCGTAACAAGTACCGAACAAGAATATCTCACTCCTCGCTGTAGGTTTAGATTTAGTTATTTCCGTAAATGTTCGAACTACTGATGATTGAATGTTCAATTCCGTAGCGCGTATTAATTCACTTACTGGACCTCTGTGCTGCCTAACATAGTAACAGATTTTACAAGTGCCTATGCGTACTGGCGTGGTAACAGCTCGAATAAAAGTTTAGAAGTGAGTCTTTTCCGTTGCCCGGACTTTCTATTTATCTGAATCTCACCCCTTCTCCGAGTTCACGAGAGGTCACCTTAGAGTGAGCAGTTCCAATATCCTCAACTATTTGCGGGCCATCCAGTGGCTTAAACTGGGGATCCACTGATGTATATTATTATATTCTCTATGCCAAATCTCAACTAATTTCGTTCGCTGGTAATTAATATAATTGTGAATTTAGCCCCCATAATCTGGGCGGGAAAATTTGCGCCTTTTGTAGCGGCGAATAGCGTCCTTGAGTTCTCAGAATTAGGACAGTCAATCTTCGTTAATTAATAACTTTTAATAATTTTTAATATATTGCTAGGCTTCTAAATTTCACTTTATCTCGAAATTAAGATCCATTTCCTTCTATAAAATAATCCGTGGAGTTAACTTCGATAGTGCTTCCCACAATACGAAGTTGGCGTGAGTGTTTTCCCCGGCGAATTTTACTATTGGTGCAAGCTACGCGGGAATACGAAGTTTCATATTTTGTCCCTGTGGGTACCAACTGTTCGCTCCCTTCCCGGCTGCCACTCTGGTACTTCCCTGACGTCATTTCCAGGAATCCCGCTCCCCATCCTTTCGTTGTTCTATCACTTTGTCCGCGGCTGGGGGACATTCCACTGACTCGGAAATAACCGAACATTTCCCTTTCCCACTCCGCAACAATTTCTGACAAAAGTAATTCTGCTGACCATTGTATTTCATAATCTCCATTGGAGAGAGCAGTGTGTGCTAGGTTTCACAATACCTTCCGAACTGGCCCGTACTTACAATATGTTTGTAAGATATTCTTGCTAATGAATATGAAACACATATTCCTTAATAAATAATTACAGTTGAATGACGCAGCTGACACCCCCACCAGCGTGCATTATTTTCCACACTGCCTTTAAAAATTTTGTGCATACATGAAATTTTTAATAATATTGGAATCACCATAGCGTCATCAATTGTTTTCTGACATACCTCTAAATTTTATGAGTTCTTTGGCTTTAACAATCTCGTTCGGTCGTTGATGATCCTCTCTTTGAAGTGCCTCGTTCTCTTGTTCTAATCGACGAATCATTTCTATGAATTCTAGGACATCGCTGTTTGGGATTCCACATGGCCTTGCTATTAATGCAGACCGGATCATTTGGATGTCTGATTCCATGGCTTCTTCATCTCCTTCAGCATCTTCTTCCCTTTCTCCTTCCGCCACTTCTTCTGCCTCGTCTTCATCATTCTCTTCCATATCCTCGGCTGTCGAGTGCTACAATTTCAGGTTGGCAGCGTTGTACATACTTTCTGCGGTGCCATCCAGGCTTTGCACTTTGTAGGAGTTATTCTCGTAGGTGTGAATAATTTTGAATGGCCCCACATAAAGTCGAGAAAATTTTTGGTGCAAATTTTGCTCTGGATTTGACGCCATCGGCTTCTTGACTAACACAAGCTCGCCTACCTTCAACGGCAGAATAAACCCCTTGTTCCTCAGCCACCTCAACCTTCTATCAGTTTGCGTTTGTAGGTGTTCTCGCGTCTTAGTCACGCAAATCTCCCTTGCTTCTCGTGGAACCGCCGGGCAAGCGAGTATTTCATGCCATGGTCTGGCTGGAAATTGGTTATAGCGAACCACTGCAGGTATCTCTCCCGTAGCCTCGTGCATGGTGGTATTGATACATTCCGTGATTATAGGTACCACATTAATCCATCGCCAATGCGCTTTTGAGCAGTAAATCCTGCAGAACTTGGCAATCTCCCTCATGATTCTCTCCGACGGGTTGGCTTCCGGATGCCGTATTGAGCTCAGTACATGTTTGATGTCTAGCCGGCGTAATTCGTTAGCAAATGCCAGGGACGTGAAGTGACTTCCATGTTCAGTCAGGATGAATTTCGGCTTTCCCACGGCTGGGATTATGTTATATATTATTGCCCTCAATACAAGTTTAGAGTTAGATTTCTGCATGGGGTATAGAGCCACGAATTTGGAAAACACGTCTAAGCTTACTAAAAAGAATTTGTTTCCCCTGCGCGCCTTTGGCAAGGGGCCATACAGGTCCATTGCTAACATCTCTCTTAGCTCAATAGGTAACAGTGGACACGGTGATTGTATAAGCAAGAATGGATTTGGCATAATTCGCTGACAAGTGTCACATGTTCGCAATATATCTCTGACACTTTTGTTCATCCTATTCCATACGAATGTTTCCTGGATGGTAGATAACACCTTCCCTATTCCACCGTGGCCTATGACTCGGTGAACGTGATTTACAAGTGCCTTTTGGATCTCCGAAGGCACGACTATCCTCAGCTTCGTATCATCCACGAACTCGTGCAAGATCCCATTGAAGTAATGGTAATTTGGACCCATCTTCCCTTCTCTAATAAACTCGGGACGGCCATGTTGCAGTTTCATGTTAAAGAAGTCAATCATTAAGTTCTTAAATTCTTCTCTCTTCTGCAGCGTTCCGATTTCCCTTAGCTTCTCTAAAACTTCACGATCCTCATCAATCAATTCCAAGCGATGTATCGCGATGTCATCTGGGTTGGGGTTACGATTTATAGTATCCGCCATGATATTCAATTTGCCTGGGCAGTGTTCAACGGTAAGATCAAACTGTTGAACAAACAAAGCCCAACGGCTGACACTTTCACTTGACATATTTTTCTTCAATATTCCTCTCACAATTCCCGTCATCTTCTCCCATAGTCTCGACAATCTCTTCTATGTCAATGCCGGCTGCGTTTACTAGCCCGTTGTCCCAAGTTTACACCTCTGTGTTCCACACAGTTTCTTCGTTATCCCTTATCGCCTCCTAAGGGTCCATTGATGTGTCCTTTTTAATATCTTCACACTTGAATTAGATTGTATTGTTTCCCATGTCAATTAATGCGTGGTACTCCGTCATGAAATCAGCCCCAATTATAAGATTGTGGTTAAACTTAGCCATCGCAACGAATGAATGTGGAAAATTCGACTGAACAATCTCGACTACCAATAAAGCTTGTAGCTTACAAATTACATTTTCCCGGAACTACCCCTCGAATTTTGATAATTGAAACTGGAATAATATGGATATTAAGTTTTGATTTTAACTCATCCATTAAATGTTGGGAAAATACGGAAATGCTTGCTCCTGTATCAATAAGTGACCGTATCTTCAAGTTCCCAATACTGGGAAAGATAATAGGTAACTCTCTGATGCCCTTGGCGATTTGAGGCTAAGGGTCGTCAATCAACTCCTCCGGGGTCGCAATCCATGAACCGATCTTTCCGATCGTCCATACCCCCTCTAAATTATAGCGTTTTATTTTCTACCCCCCGAACATTTGTTCAGGTTCTAATTGGTTCGCGTTCGAATTCAATTGGCGCTCCAACCTGGCTTGCTGTAGCTGTAAGCTTTCAGCTCCGGAAACGTGCTCATGTGGATTTCTAGTTTGGATAGCATCCTTCCATTTTCGTTTATTGAGCTCCGCAGTATACCGCCTGCTCTCCTGATGTCGCTCTTCTAATTCGTTATTAGCAATCTGACGAGCTCTTTGCTAGGCTGGGTTCCGTCCTGGGTACGGGTAAGGCCAACTGTCATTCCTCCTTCCCTCATATCCACGGTATCCCCTATCTCTTTGGGAGTTTCCCCGACACTGCGGTCTCCCTTTCTCCTGAAATGCCTCTCGGTGGTTCCAAGATACGTGTTGCCAATTCTGCTCATACGTTCTCTTGCAGTCCCGACTAAAACTCTTTAGTTCACGACTAGTGTTCGTGATCTGATCTGTAGTGGCTTCTGTTCTTGGGCTTGTCCCCCTTTCTGTATTATTGACCTGCGGCTCTGGGGATCTTTGGTGGCTACAATTCCTCTGATGGGTCGTCTGGTCAAGTTGCCTTAACAGACTTTCCGCCCGTACTGCCGTGCGTAAATTAGAAGCAATTAGCATTCGCTGAATCTCGAACGGCAACTGCTTCGCAATGGTACTTATGAGCTCGGTCTCACAGACCGGATTATTTTATTCGCGCAACTTATGAAATTGGGCCGTGAGGTAGTCGGAATACATTGCTGGCGTAGAAGTAGAGTACCGTCTCGAGTACAACATTAACCTGTTCTGCGATTCCATACTCCAACACATTTGTAAAAATGCTTGGCGGAATCCCATGAAGTCATCGAAGGTGTAGAGAAACGCCCTGAACAAAGTTGCTGGCGCTCCGTCCAAGAATTTTTCCACCGACCGCAGTTGTCTTACGGCAGGTATCGTATGCTCTTGTATATAATCGGTTATCTCCCTAATGAACCATTTGTGCGTTATTTTCCCGCGAACATCGAACTTGGGAGGTTTGCCATCTGACATCCTCACAAAATAAACTACAGGAGACGTAGCATGTTTTGCTGAGGCCGACGATGATCCATATCCTATATGGATTTTCGAAGCTGCCGTATCGGCTGCCGAGGTTTCCTCCTTCACCCTGTTCATCCCTCTGTTATCTGGGGTCTCGAACTCCCTATACTCGAAGTTAAAATCTCGAGTACCGGAGCTGTTCTCGTGCGCCTTTAACAGTTCAACTTCTTTTCTCAGTTCATCTATCTTGTCCGTGTTGACCTCCGCAATGAACTTAGTTATAGTTAGTTAGTTAGTCTCTCCACGCACTCGTCCAGTTTTCTGCATAGTTTTTTCTGACTCTTCGGTCTCCTGCTCCCGTATTTCAAGTGCTCCGGTTGCCTTGTCAGCTTGTCATTTATTTCTTCACAGGACTCCTACTTGCAATCTAAGCTTCGATTCTGAATCCCACAACCTCTAACTTTGTTAAAATCTCTCGATTACTTTTGAGGGATTCAACCTCTGACTCCAGATCCGAAACCTTCACTTCTCTGCTTTCAAGGTCTTTACCTAGATTTTCCACGTTTCCTACAATTTCGTCGATCTCCCGTGCAGCTTGAATGATATTGTCTTCGACCTGAGACCTAATCTCCTCGCGTCCTTGCCGACACTCTTCTCGCATCTTTTCATTCAGGGCTTTTGATTCATCACGATCAGCTGACATCTGGGTCGTAATTTCATTGAATCCTAGCACTAGTCGTTTCCTGATCTCGTTACGATCCTCCATTACTTCGGATTTAACTCGCTCAACCCTCTCAGTCACACAGATAAGACTTGCATCGAAATGCTCTTTCATTTCCTCCTTGGTCTTGTGACACACCTCGCGTACCTGGTCAAGCCCTCGGCTTAAATTCCCGTTCGTATATCTGACACGCGGTCCGCACTTCAACTATTTGCTCCGCTAGCTCAATTCTACCACCATCACAAGTGATTCGTATTTGTTTAAATTTCTGCTCCGTAGACTTATTAGTTTGTTCCATCGACCTACTAGTCTGTTCCTTAGACTGTTCTGTACACTGTTCAATCGACTTATTAATTTGTTCTATCGTCGTATTAGTCTTATTAGATTGTTTCTTTTGGTCCGCCATAGCCCTCATCACTTCCGCTAACGTAAACGATTCTTCCTCTCCTACACGTCCATCCTGGGATTTCTCTTATGTATTAAAAATGAGGGGGAACAGGCTCTTCGCCCTACAGCACTACGTTTTAACAGTTGGTCAAGGCCCTATCATATAACGGTTCACTATTTGAATTATATTTATATTACCTTAACACATTTTAAATTCAATCACTCGTGTCAAACAACGAGTAGCATAAGGACAAGTCTTTCTATGCTTCCTCCAGAATAAATATGTATCTGACACACACAAGAAAACTTGAAACTGTAATGACAAACAACACCTAGAAATTTTGTCATAACACAGCAATCTCTTAACTTTAAATTTGAAATAAATAAATTCTCGTCGACACCGTTCCAGTTCTCACTCCTTCATTAACTTGGAGTTTGGTACTCAGTATAGTTTTTACCATATTGTCCTAGATCTTACAATATTCTCCTACCGACTCACTGGTGCCCAAAGTATGGAACCTCCATATTCGCAGATATAAAAATCGCATCATCAACAATTACTCAAAAAAATATAGATTACTAACTGATGAGCCCCTGCGAGTCGGCTATCACTACTCGTCTCGAAGAGACCAACAACAACCTACGTCTATCAACCTATCAAATGAGCCCCGTTCCGAAATTCCTAATAGCCTAAGCTCTGTTAGTGTCTGAACACAATGAAAGAATAAATAAGAAAATGAAAAAAGGAAATATAAAGAATGAACTTAGTAACAGAATATTAAAATAATGGGGTCATCTCGTTCACTGGATGATGCCTATTTTTTAATTAACTTCCTAAATCTGAATAAATGTTTCACAAAAACGGTAAGCCATGATGTGGTCTATAATTAATTCATGTACCCCGATTGGGTTTAATCAAAATTACAATAAACAATACTTTCGAGCCCCGATGCGACCGTTAGTGCAATAAAGCCCAATTTGGCATCCTGATGTGCTTGCCAATACTATAAAGCCCCAAGATCGGCAGCGCCATGATGTACCCGCTCAAAGCCTGAGTCCCAACCAGCATTTATCTCAGGGGGTGTTAGGGTCCGAATCTATCTCACCTAATACACAATAAAAAAATTTATATGAAGATACGAAATCTCCAACTAAATATCAGGGCGCCATCTAATCAGTACCCGGCTTAGAGCAGGTACAATGAGTAATTTGTTTTGTACAAACGGATGGTAAACAGTGCTAATTACAACTCGCAAACTTGTATGTCATGCGGATATACCACAATCCGATGAGGTAACCTTGTCGATGTTGTAGTCGGAAAAGTTCCTATGAGATATGTGATTAGCCCAGAGTCGGAAGACGTGGCCCTGTTGAAGTTATGAGATCCGGAAGACGTTCGGGCGTGTTCTTGGCAAGATCTTCTACACGTGTTTGGATGGCCAGGATCAATCTAGACGTATCCTGCAAGAGGTCTATATAGGCATGTGATCAAACGGCGAAAAGCATACTGGACTTTGCTTCATACTGGATTGGACTTCAAACTTTGGTGGAGAAAACTTGACTTGAAACAGCGGAGGAGAGGAGATGTAACTTGTAGAAACCCGGTTCTAATGTGTTTGTGAAGTGTGGTATTACCTATAACTGTGGAGTGCTTAGGCACTTGGTACTGTACCACTTAAGGCAGCCTTTTTATTATATGTTGATGAGAGGTATGGGGTGCTGTATTTCAGACTTTCCACAATTTATTTTCTGGAACAACAAGCGTGTGTTGCAGAAGTGATGTATCGTTAAATGAAGTGTTAGAGTCAGTTAACACAGTATTATAAAGACACAGTATCTGTGTGATATAACAAGCGCCCATAACGAGAATATGCAAGTTGGGTTGATACGGAGGGACAGTGAAGTGTACTTACTTGCAAATTTCCTTTGTTCAATGGGTTGATTGCAAGTGGTGGCTTGGTCCTTGCTTTTGCATTCCCACTGTTTTTGTTGTCGATTTTTGTGTAAATATGGAGTCTTTCAGCAATATATAGTGAGTGTGTTTTATGTATATTTTGGTGTGTTGAAGTGGTGCCCATCACTGATATTTTACGGAATATAGTGAACTATTTTCGAATGAATGAAGTTATCGATGAAGCTAGCTTATGTCCCTACCTATTAAGTCGTTATCAGAAGGCCTGAATATGTACCAGTACACAGCTTTATGTACACGCGCTGGGAGAGAAAGAATTATCATGTTATATTAATATTCAAGGAAACAATTCCGGTGAATTCTACCGCCTATACTATGGACATTTCGAAATATTATTTTATTAATTATTTTATTTTAATTATGTTAGTAGTTTATTCAGATGGATTTCATTTGACGCCCAACGTGAGGCGATTAAATGTTTTATTCATATTTGATTTTATTTTTATAATATAGCAAAGGTTATTTATTAACAATATATTACAAATGACGCCCAGCGTGAGGCCCTCAATTAGTTTATTTGATTTCATTATTTTAATCATATGGCAATGGTTACTAATGATCTTAATTGTTTTTCATACATATTACAGTGTGTATGGAAGATATTGTATATAAAGTTTGCACTCGTCAAGAAACTTCTTACCACATCCAATACGACAACGTGGGCCTTATCAATTAATCGCAAACATGTGTTGTCGAATATTACCACATTGAATACAATGATGTGGACGTGTCGTTTTTCACTCAAATAAGTCATATATAAGGAAGTGCATATTCAACAAAAATTTTGACAAAACTATTACATTGTTCTCAACAAAGTGGAAAACTGCAAAATATCCTGTTTTTGAAGACTGGACTTCGTAATAATACTAAGTATCGCATTGATTACATGAATGTCGACGCTCCCTCATTATTGGTCAACCTATATTGTCGAAGAACTTCCTCTTCAGAAATCTTCTCCGCAGAGTCATCAACAGAACGTGTACTCCCAATAGTGTGCATAAGCAGATCTTGTTGAACAGTCCTCTTGCCTGGATACTCACCGGTATTCGTACGTGGATGTTCCCGAAGACGTGATATGAATGCATGATCACAGGAAAATGGACGTACACCAGTATGTGAAAACAGGTGTTGCAGTAGATAAACCTTCCTGGACAATTTCTTACCACATGTCATCACATTAATGTTGCCGCTCAGCAGTATGTCTAAGCAAATAACGCTTAGTCTTCAACTTCAGAGGAAACTTCTTCTTACACTGTTAACAGGAAAGTGGTCGTTTACCAGTACGTGCAAGGTGACGTTGAAGACAACCTTGAGAACTTCTTTATACACTCATAACAGGAATGCTGACCTACTTCAGTATGTTCCCGCATGTGTATACGAAGATTTGACCTCACAGAGAACTACTTGCCACATTGAAGACAGGAACAATAAGCTCACCAGTATGTCTTAGCAGATGTTGAATGAGATAAGACTTCGAAGAGAATTTCCTTCCACATTCAACACAAGAATGTGGACGCTCACCAGTATGTGTACGGAGGTGTTTATCAACGCTTGACTTTAAAGAGAACTTCCTACCACATTGATGACAGGCATGTGGACGCTCTCCAGTATGTGTCGGATGATGTTGAAGAAGATTCGACTTAAAAAGAAATTTTTTACCACATCGATCACAGGAATGTCGACGCTCTCCAGTATGTGTCGGAAGATGTTGAAGAAGATTCGACTCAGAAAGAAATTTTTTACCACATCGATCACAAGAATGTGGACGCTCATCGGTATGTGTACGGAGGTGGCTACGAAAGCTTGACTTTAGAGAGAACTTCTTCGCACATTGATGACATGAATATGGGCGCTGTCCAGTATGTGTAAGCAGGTGATACTGAAGATAATTCTGGGAGAACATCTTTCCACATTGATGACATAAATTTGGACGCTCTCGTGCATGTTTATCCAGATGTTGCAAGAGATCATACTTCCGACAATACTTCCTACCACATTCATCACAGGAATGTGGACGCTCTGTAGGCAGGTGACTGAATATCCGATTTTAGAGAGAACTTCTTATCACATTGTTTACGGGAAAATGGTTGCTCACCAGTATGTGTTACGAGGTGAGGCCAGAGATTTGACTTACAAGAAAACTCTCGACCACATTCATTACAACATAGTGCACTTCGGCTAATGGAATGGATTCGCCTTTGATCAGAATCAGAGAACATTTGTACGTCGCATGCATTACGAGTGGACAAAATGCACTTTACCTCACTTTCTTGTTTCAATATCTTGCAAATACTGTTACATGTACGCACTGGACGTCCGGTCAATAATGCAACATTCCCACAACTAGAAAGCAAAACAAAAAGGTTTTACGTTTTTTGATTAAGATAACAAATTCAAAAACAATATCCAGAAGCAAACACAATATTTGTACCAAGATTGCTTCTTATCATATTACACAGCACTCCAAATCACAATAATTTCAGATAATGGGTCTAACACATAAGCCCATATAATTTCCAATTGCCAAAAGTTTGCAGTTAACCACAGCACACCCAAACAATTCTGCCCAATATGGAAGCAATTAGTGTGAGAATGGTTCCCTTAGCGATTTCCTTATTGCATTCTTCAACCTTCTTTTAACCGAGATTCATCGCATTTAGGATGCCAAATAATACCTAATATGTAATAGCTTCATCGTTGGTGAGGTAACATGTTCACAAGATTTCTCTATCATCTACAGGGACATTGGCAAGGACTTCTGGACAATTTGATGTCCTATTTCTGAGGTACACATGTGTACCATAAAGCCGGGAAGAAATTTCTGACTGAAGCTCCTCAACTACTTGAACTGAACTAGTACCTGTCAACTCATCAATGGAAAAACAAGAATATGCAGTAGGGTAATATTAGTAAGGTGGTAGTCCTTGATCTCTTGATCAGAGGATTCATGCCACGCAATATTCTGAAGACTCCTGTGGTCGGGATATATTATCACAAATTTGTATACCTTAGGAATATCAGCTGAATGAGTAACAAGATAAATCTTGACCTTAAAACAATACATAGGAAGCTAGGCTGAATTTCGGCGTCAAGCATTTACAGTGATCGAAGCTATCCCATTTCAAGAATCACAACATCTGTCATACTCAACTCTTGGCTTCGTTGTCATGCTAGAATTTTTGAAGGCGCAATGATGGGGCATATGAAAGGTTGATGAGTTAGAAGTCACGAGGGGTACAAATTCCATGTGTCCCGTTTCAGTGTATTCACACATGATAATTACACACAGCTGTTTCAAATCTGGAAATCTAGCAAACTTATTTACAATGTGTTCGAGCATTATGCTTAGACTGAGCTACAGGTGACACTTCAAGACGAATACTAAATTTGCCATTAAACCTGCCAGAATCCTCCATTTGAGCATTATTCAAGAAAATATTTTTTACATACCCTTTCTTCAGGAGTAAGAAATGGTTGATAAAGTTCTTCAAGCTTCCAAAACTTGTGCAATTTTGTGTAAAGAGAATCAAAATGTATAAGCCTGGCACTCCGAACCTTGGCATTATTATTAACACAAAAGTCAGGAATGGTGCCTGACAATCATAAACCAAATCTGGTCATCTAACAAGGTGAGATAATCTTTCTTATGCAAGGTATTAGGAGACAAAAATCATAGTAGACTTCAGCTTTTAGCAAGATATGAATAGCAGAATGCCGCTTTAATATACTAACACATAAAATGACATCATAAGCAATATACCAACTGGAACAAACAATTTGCTGTGCAGGAAGTTGGCTTGTGGTTGTATTCACAACTGCACAGTTCAACTTCAATGTATAATCGGACACATTACAGAACAAAACAACTTTGCTTGTGGATCATCCAGGCGATACACCCGTATTGACTATACAAAATATAGGTAGCCAAGAAATCTCAGTACATATGCCAAGTTTCGTGACAAGATTACAAGACACTAAGAAAAAATAACTCTCCCATTCCAAAAAATCTTTAACTAGTACAACCTCTCCTGAACTGTTCTTCACTGCTACACAAGCTGTGTTTAACTAAATATTTGAGTGGGTGGCACAATTGCAGAACTTCTCACATTTACATAATTATTGGGAATTGCTTGTTCTTTACAAACCAATAAGGTCTGGGGTCCATTGTACCGGGGCACTTGTGTCGCTTACACTGTTTAGATAAATGAGAAGCAAAAAACATTGATACCAAAGGTTATTTAAGCTGACAAACATACAGCAATAATCAATGTTTGTTTGAACTTTATACAAACAGAATTGATAAGATTATCAACTTTTCAACACGTACGATTAAAGGAAGTGCTCTTGTTGGTATTGTGAAATAAAATCTAAAATGAATGACAATGACAAAATGGTCATGAATTCAAGACAATCATTGGATCCAATTCACAATGTCTTATTTTCAGAGACAATGCTTGTTGTCAAAAGGGTCCAAAATCCATGAAACTGAACCTTGCAATAGCAATGGTAAAGCAGAACCATGGCCTTCCTCCTACAGTGGTACTAATCACAGGTATCGTGCACATGGCGTTCCTCTCATGGTGGTACTAATCACATGTAATACAGACACATGGCATGCCATACATAATGGCACCACTCACAAGTAACACAGACCAATGGTGTTCCTCACATTAGGGTACTACTCGCAAGAATTCAAACCTATGGTATTCCTCACATTGTGGGACTAAACACGGTCACCGACTAGATCAATGATGATGACGATGATGATAATTATGATTTAAAGGAGCCTACCCGCTAGGTAACGAGACCCTATTGGTATGAGGTGCAATAAAATGAAATGATAATTAAAACTACAACATCTATTCATTGACAGGAATCTAAAGTAAATGAAGATGTAAAATTAGCATGAATTCAAAACAATCAGTGGATCCGATTGACAATGCTTTAGTGACTTCACTATGCAGGGTAGGATTAGAAAGAACTTCATTATAAAACATACAGCTTAGCTTGGAGTCCCAACGCTCAATGCTGCATCAGCCTGTTTGCATACCAGAGTCGGCGTGCTTTCCTCCTCCACAGAGCGAGTTTGCTGTATGTTTTAAGTCCTATAGCCAAGAACACCCACTCGAGGGATGGTAAGTTCGAATCCACAGTTAAGAAGATAGTTTTAAAGTGGTTTCACATTTTCATACCCAGCTGATTAACATAACAACACTGTAGTGTGAAACTCCTCCTCCTCAGATACATAGTAGCAATTGACTTCCTCTTATGGACAGAGTAGTGTACGACCTCTTCCTACCCAGTACTTATTTCTGTTAAAAATTTGAGTAAATCTCAGATTTATCCCTCAGACTTCATAACAATCAAACTTAGACCTTTACCGAATAGACCTAAATAAATTCCTGTTAACATTTATACTTAATCCATACAGGTTAAAATAAATGTCTTCCTCACCACCACCATTAAGAAACAAATGCTGAATCTCTGAGTTCTGAAATAGAGATTCGAACCCCAAAAACTACAACAAAAACTACACTAGTTTTCACTTAGCAAACTGGTATTGATATAATCTTTTTACAGAGAATCGGTGCATCAATAGATTCGACTACTCAGTAGTATTACTATTATAATTAAACTTATGTTTTAATGATCCACCTTTCAATTCTATACTATGAAATCTGTATAGACTATAGAGTATCGGAAAGGCGAACTATTTAAACATAAGTTTAATTATTATTGTGATCACAATTCAATACGGATCAAAACCATGAAGTTTATATCCTATGATATTGAGTATTATGGCAGAGCAACAATGAGCTGTGGCATAACAACTTCAACAGAAACCAACAGAGAGAACCATCAGTAAGAATTATACCACCTGCAGGAAAAGCTTCTTCAATGGTGTCTGGAAATTCTACACCATCACCACCACCATGAGGACAACAAATTGCGATGGAGGAGAATGCAGGGAAGCAGGCTAGGAGCCTGAAATACAGTGATTCTCCAAGCCCAAATCATTGCACGTAGCTTCCTATTGCTCCAGAGGAATGAATCCCACTTGCATGGACTGGGAGAACACACACACACACACCACAGTCAATTAGGCAGCACATCACATCTCAACATCCGAGTGATATTCTAGCACAGTTCCATTTACCAGGTGCGATCGCTTGTTGGTATTTATGCCATTAAATATCAGGAGCTAAGCAGAGGCAGTAAAAAACCGCACTGCTCACACAAAGTACAATGCAGTGACACAACGACAAACACTGGCCTTCCTGTCCCATTCTACAGAGTGAAGATGAGAAATCTGAACCCGGATATCAACAACATGCTCCAAATCTAACAATATAATCACCAAGCCTCTGCCCAATGTCAGACGAAATTATCTCCTAGAAATTCTGTACAGTAAAGATGGAACCCCATCAAAACTTCTAGAAATGTTTATACAGTCATAGTCAACAAAATAGGACGGGAAAATTTTGGACACATGCTGCAGCACAGAACCTGGCTCAACAATGCGGCACAACTAACCGCCTTTACTTAAGAGTCTCCACCTCATCTGCGCTGGTACATGGGGTTGATAGAAGCTACAAGGAGGACGTTATCACTGGCCATCTTCAGAAACAGGGACATCAAACATTCCTGGCCATTCAGATCTATAGGGGACATCTATCAGCTGTTACTCGAGGTGAAGAAAGAAATTGCAGAGGTTATTAAATCAAGTGTAGAGGTTGAGGCAAAAGTTTGGAGTTAGCTCACGTAAAGTTGGATGAGAATGCAACATTCATTTTTAAAAGTCGGAAGTAATAAATCAATGCACGGAAAAAATGAAGAAATTGAGAGAAGATAAATTACATATTAAGAAGCAATTAAAAGGCACATAAACACAGTAACATGAACTCGATCAGTATGGTCGTTGTAACGCTGTTGAAATTTTAGGCATACCTCAATGAGTTAATGAGGATGTTTATGAAATTGTTAAGCATGTCGGTCGCGTATTAAATGTGGGGATCAAGAATGAATCGATTGATGCATGTCATAGTGTTACGTGCTCCCGATCTCAACCTTTCTCTTACATTGTGCATACTTCATCGCTCCGTTCCTGTAGACATTATACTGCTCTGCTTTCGTTCCGTCTGCTTGCTAGTCTCCCTCACTACTGCTTGGGCTTTCGCCCCTCTTCGCGTCAAATCGTGACGTCATCTGTCTCCAGTGCTTTCTAGGCCTGCCTTCCGTGGCCTATATAACTCGCCACGGTTTTGTATTCTGAACTTTAGTCCCTTCAGGACTCAACAAAAATTATGGTGCACTAAATCTCGCTTCTCTGACCTATTATCGGAATGTCAAGGAAAAGGAGTTGTGGATCGCCAACCTCATAAATGACCTGAAACTTTTTTCGTGTGGTGTAGTGAACGTCATTTTCCATCATTTTGAACTGGGACTTTGCAGCCTGACCCCTACCTATTTTTCCATCCCTTTTCTTTCGCTTCCTTATTTTTCTTTTACTGGTGTTTTCCCTCGTCCTTTCCTCCCTCCTTTCTTTCCATGTTACTTTATGAAGATCTTAAAAGCTAACCAATGGTAATATCGTGGTCTGCGAATCCGATAGTACCTTCTCTTTATTTGTGAAACACTCTATCTTCTTTCCTATTTGAAGCAAAGTGTGTTTATTTGGGGGAATTGTTTTACTTGGTCTCTTACTAGCTTAGGGAATGTTCCATTCTACTTGTGTTAAAATTGATTACGCTTCCTCAAAACTTCTTCGTAGTTCGACTTTGAATGACTTCAATTCACGTAAAATTCTACTGATATAGTCATTTTGTACCTTAACAAAGAAAATATTAATGATAACTTATGTTTGATCGTCTGTTGTTCCCATTTTTCCTGTACCTGTGTATACCAAAGATAATCTATTTTACTCACTCTTGTATAATACGTTATCTCTTTGTGGTGCTACTATAATACAATCTGTTACTTGTTTCTTGTATCCCCTCCCATTTATCCTAGTGTACCTACTGCGGAATTCCTCCTGGGAAAAGGCCCAAAATATAATTTCATACGTTACTCCGCTGACGACTTGCGATATTACATTTATTGTTTGTGGTTGCTTGATCATGATAATCGGACGGTTTAGTTACCTCATACCTACACTCTGCTTGGTCTGGTGTTCTATCACAGCACATCAGCGTATGGTTGATGGGAGTCATTTCCTCCCTCTTTTCTTAGGAATCATTATTATTATTATTACTCTGATTACCAACCAAAACGTAACATATGGTAGCAGAGTACTTTCTGTTTTAGTGTCCTCATTTTCTATCTCCTTAGTCGTTTTTCTGTTCTTTATCATGGCCTGTTTTTCGGATAACTTCCCTTTAGGGGAAGATTCCTCTTTTCTATCTTCTCCGATACCGCAAAATTTATCGCTACCTAACCCTCTTGTACAAAATTTAATTTCCTTTTCTTCTTCTTCTTCTTCTATATAGCCGTCTTCAACTAATTAAACACCTGATTTCTTATCTGACGATAGTAAACCTTCCTTCTCACAACACCCTATGGCTCCCCCTCCCCCTCCCGACTCTCATCCTCCTGTACCTACTACTACTTCGATTGACAGCTCCCTCAATGTACAAATTATTAAACAGTCACTACTTCAAGTTCCTCAATTACTAGCGACAGATCCTCGTAGCCTCACTATTTGGTTGTTTTCAGTTCGAAAATTTTTAAACATAAAAGTTGCTCCTTTCCCGCAATTAATCGGCCTCCTTTCTACTAAGACTACGGGTATTTTTTCTACCTTTTGGCTTGACAACATATCTAATTTTTCAAACTGGTATGAATTAAGGCACGCTGTACATAATTTTTTCCTACCACTGGAAGTTCGGTATAAATTAAGTACTGAATTCATCAGACGTCACCAGTTACCGAATGAACCTGCCCATGATTATTTGGATTCTATTATTACTTATAGTGATGTCTTAAACATCTCCTATAATACTTCTGAATTGATTTCCATTATACAGTTTTATGCTGCCCCATCATTCCGTATGCTTTTCAATGTATTCGCTCCTCCTGTTTCTCTCTTTCAACTCTATAACTTAGCCCATCAACATACTATTAATTCCTTAGGTGACCGTTCTTATTATGCATCCGTTCCTCCACCAACTATTTCTTCCACTCTGTCACATCCCTCTTTGCCTTCGGTTAACGCCCCCACTGTTGGCCCTTCTATAACTTGTTACCGTTGTAAATTACCAGGCCATATTGCTCGCCAATGTACTACTCAGCCTTCGGGAAACGCCTTCCACCCGCGTCATTAGGCAGTAGACGTTCATTTGGGGAAAATCTGCCTCGCGTTACTCAGCCTACCTCTTTGACATCATCTTCCCAATTCACTCTGATTCTGTCTCCTTCTTACCTCCTACCTGTCATGTTCTGGTAACTGCTAATAATCTTCCATCAGTTGCTTTACTTGACTCAGGTGCGGCTATTTCTTTTATTAGTTTCCAGTTTTATGAATCTCTAACTGGAATAAATCGTCACATACATTATCTTCCATTCCAATCAACCCTTGGATATTATTGGTACTGTCTCATTGCATATTAAAATGCTACATTTTTCTTGGTCTTTTACCTTTCAGATCGTAAAAGACATCAATTCCTATCATTTTGGGTTATGATTTTTTTCTCATACTGGTCTTGTTCTTGATTCGGCACACTCTAAAGTTTTTTTCCCTTTTCTGACAAGTCTGTTCCTTTAATTCACACCCTTGATTACCCTTCTGTTTCACATTCTCTCTTTCCTAGTATTAACTCAACTCATTCTGATCAGGTTCAAGCCTTACTCACTGAGTTCTCTGACGTCATCAACCCCAACTTGGATACTGTTAAACATTTTTCTACACATATTGATCTCATAGATTCTACTCCTGTTCGTTCTTCCCCTTATTTCCTCAGCCCTCCACGAATGAAAGTCTTAAAACAGTTAATTCAGAAAATGTTGAAAGATAATACCATTATTCCTTCATCTTCCGATTATGCGTCTCCGGCATTTGTTGTTAAGCCCGATGGCTCTGCGAGATTTATTGTAGACTATAGGAAACTCAATAATAAGATAGTCTATGATGCTTATCCTATGCCTAAAATGAACTCAGCCTTTCAACATTTTTCGGGTTCAATTTTTTTTTCTATTTTTGACCTTAATTCTGCCTATAATCAGCTTCCGTTGGACGATATTAGTTCTCGGTACACTGCATTTATTACTCCCAATAGTCTGTATCAATTCAAAAAAGTTCCCTATGGTTTGAACTTAGGTTCTCAGATAATGCAACGTTTCGTGGATTCTTTATTTTCTGACATTAAGTATAAATATTTGTTTCCTTTCATTGATGATATTCTGATTTTCTCACCAGATTTTCAATCTCATTTGTCCCACGTTCGTGAAGTCCTTACTCGTCTTCGCAACGTTGGCTTAACTGTGAATCCCTCTAAAGTCTTGATTACCCAAACTTCTATTAAATTTCTCGGACACATTTTAAGTTCGCAAGGTCTAGCCGTTGACCCCGAGCGCGTCTCTGCTATCCATAAAATCCCACCTCCAACTAACTTAAAACATTTACGATCCTTCTTGGGGATGGTTGGGTTTTATGCGAAGTACATCCCTAATTTCTCTTCTATTGCTGAACCATTAAACTTTCTCAAAAGAAAAGGTGTTAAATTTCATTGGTCCTCCCGTCAACAAATTGCATTTGATCTTTTGAAATCTAAATTATCCCATGCCCCTCTTCTACAAATTCCCGATTTTAATGTAACTTTCGAACTATCTACTGATCCTTCTGACGTTGCTATCGGTGCCGTCCTACAACAAACCATCAATGATCAGACTCTTCCCATTGCATATTTCAGTCGCCTTTTATCTCCCGTAGAACGTAAATATTCCACGTATTAAAAAGAAGCCCGTGCACTTATTCTTTCTATTGAACATTTCGCTGATTACCTTGACCATCGCGAATTTATTGTGAGTACCAATAATCAGGCTCTTTCTTGGCTTCTCCATAATGCACCAAAAATGCACGGGTCGCTGGTTACTTCGATTGTCTCGATTCAAGTTTTCTCTCAAATTCATTTCCTATTAACTCTGTCATTTCCGTTTCCTCTTTAACTAATTTTCCCCTTTCTTTTCAGTCTTGTTTGCAACATCAGCAGCTTGACCCGTACTGCCAACAACTTTCTCGCGACCTTGCCTCTCTTAATTATTCTGGCCCATTTCGTTTCCAAAAGCAATTACTCATTTTTAAACCTACACCCAAGGCTACTCCTCGCCTTGTTCTTCCTTCCAGTCTTACGTTCTATGGTCTTTCGGTATTTCCATGATTCTCCTCTTGGAGGCCATTTCCGTAGAGCCAAGACCTATGCCCGTCTTGCCTCTCAATTATTTTGGCCCCACATGCGCAAAGTTATTTTCTCATGGGTCCGTTCTTGTGCCTCCTGTCAAAAACACAAGCCTCTAAATCATCTTCCTTATGGAACCTATGCTGCCTCTCCGGCTACGTATCCTTCTAAAAAATTCTATATCGATATTGTAGGCCCAATAGTAAAATCCTCCAAATCTAATTCGTATATTTTCACGTTATTGAATGCCTTTTCTACATTTCTTATTGTTCGCACTTTGCGAAATATTTCTTCACAAATTATCACCAATCTTTTGTCCAATCATATTTTTCCTATTACTGGTCTCCCTAAGGTTCTTGTTTCCGACGACGCATCGATTTTTACTTCTAAACCTTTTTATAATTTTTGCTTCTCCTTGGGTATTAAAAAGATCTGCACCTCCCCTTATCACCCCCAAGCGAATACTGTTGAACGTTATCATAGGAATCTTAAAACATTTTTATCTATTTTTCATTCTCAGAATCAGAAGTTATGGGATACTGAACTTCCATCCTTCGTCCTAGCCCTAAACTCTACCATAAACATTTCTACGGGTGATACCCCAGCTAAACTTTTTTTTTTGGTAGGGACTTGAATACCCCTCTTTCTCTTACCTGGGATTTACCTTCCCTTTTGGATACCCCCTATGATCGTCTCAACCATTCTCAGTTGTAACTTGCGTATCAAAAGCTCCTTCAGGCCAGGGAGGTACACAAAAAAGCTTGTAATTCTCGTGTCTCAACCCCTAAATTTAAGTTGTTTGATCTCGTTCTTCTCAAAAATCACCCGGTTAGTTCCGCAACCCAAAATCTTTCCGCTAAACTTTCTCCTCTTTGGCTGGGTCCTTTCCTTTCCTTCTCCGAATACTGCCCAGCTCCAGTCTCTTCAGTCCCCTATCGACATTAAAAAAGCTCATTTTTCCCTATTAAAACCATTCCATACATAATTTTTTTTCTCGTAGGGTGGGAGGTGGGTATTGATCGGGTCTGCTGTCACTTTCCCTTTTTTCTTTCGCTCTCTTATTGGTTTGCTGTCCATCACTCTCTCCTCTTTTATTTTTAACTTTTGCTTTTGCTTCTGCTCACCCGGCCCTGCTCCCACTGCTTAACTCCATCATGCGTGATCCTCCCCCACTTCTTGTAAAATTTTTCTTTATTATCCCCTTTTCGGATACATTTATTGATTAATATTACTATCTTGTATTGTAAACTCATCTTGCAGACCACTAAAAATCATATTTTATTGTATACGATCCGCATTGTTCCCTTGCCTTAACCTTTTCTTCCCCCCCTTTTTTCCTGTAAACCCCTTCTCTTTCAAGTTACTTATGTTTCCCTTTTGTTCCTTTTTTGCTGCATCATCCTGCTTGTCCCTGAGATGGCGCCTCTTCGGGACATCGTGGGATCTGCCTCATCTCCTGTCTTCACTTTTCGTCTCATCGGGCTTCTGCTTCATCTGCTGTCTTCATTTTCTTCACATCGTGGGATCTGCGCCGCCTTTCGTCCTCATCTGCGCCACATTGGACGAACTGTGCCACCCTCGTCACCATCTTCATGTCGTCGTGCTGCCTCGTCACATCTTTGGCACCAATCCTTCGGATTTTTTCTGGGTGGTGGGAGTATGTTACATGCTCCCGATCCCAACCTTTCTCTTACCTCGTGCATACTTCATCGCTCCGTTCCTGTAGACATTATACTGCTTTACTTTGATTCCGTCTGCTTGCTAGTCTCCCTCACTACTGCTTGGGTTTTCGCCCCTCCTCGCGTCACATCGTGACGTCATCTGTCTCCAGTCCTTTCTAGGCCTGCCTTTCCCGGCCTATATAACTCGCCGCTTCCCTTCGACCGGCGATCAGGTGTGCTTCGCATATTGTAACTAAGCAGTGCGAGCTTGTGCTTTCCGCGCCGCCGGTCCGTGTTGGTTTTTAATCTGACTTCAATCTTCTTCTTCAGACCGGATGAGCAGACTTATTATTATGCTTTCATATTTGCTCTTTTCTTACATCGATAGGCTCTGCGACTGTTTTGGATTCTGAACTTTAGTCCCTTCAGGACTCAACAAAAATTATGGTGCACTAAATCTCGCTTCTCTTACCTATTATCGGAATGTCAAGGAAAAGGAGTTGTGGATCGCCAACCTCATAAATGACCTGGAACTTCTTTCGTGTGGTTAGTGAACGTCATTTTCCATCATTTTGAACTGGGACTTTGCAGCCTGATCCCTACCTATTTCTCCATCCTTTTTCTTTCGCGTCCTTATTTTTCTTTTACTGGTGTTTTCCCTCGTCCTTTCCTCCCTCCTTTCTTTCCATGTTACTTTATGAAGATCTTAAAAGCTAACCAATGGTAATATCGTGGTCTGCGAATCCGATAGTACCTTCTCTTTATTTGTGAAACACTATCTTCTTTCCTATTTGAAGCAAAGTGTGTTTATTTGGGGGAATAAGATATTGTTTTACTTGGTCTCTTACTAGCTTAGGTAATGTTCCATTCTACTTGTGTTAAAATTGATTACGCTTCCTAAAAACTTCTTCGTAGTTCGACTTTGAATGACTTCAATTCACGTAAAATTCTACTGATATAGTCATTTTGTACCTTAACAAAGAAAATATTAATGATAACTTATGTTTGATCGTCTGTTGTTCCCATTTTTCCTGTACCTGTGTATACCAAAGATAATCTATTTTACTCACCTTGTATAATACGTTATCTCTTTTTGGTGCTACTATAATACAATCTGTTACTTGTTTCTTGTATCCCCTCCCATTTATCCTAGTGTACCTACTAAAAGGCCCAAAATATAATTTCATACGTTACTGCGCTGACGTCTCGCGATATTACATTGTGGTTGCTTGATCAGGATAATCGGACGGAGAAGTTACCTCATACCTGCACTCTGCTTGGTCCGGTGTTCTATCACAGCACATCAGCGTATGGTTGATGGGAGTCATTTCCTCCCTCTTTTCTTAGGAATCATTATTATTATTATTACTCTGATTACCAACCAAAACGTAACAATAGGTTGAAGAGGCAACTGCATCAAGCTTCAGGTGCCATTGTAGTGAAGTTTGTACACCGTAGTGTCAAGAATGAACTCATTCAAAAACGCAGGGTTAGAAGGGATTTAATTGGGTCTCATCTCGGATTCTCTGAGTATGAGACGGTGTATATATATAAACCATACTTTGATGTCCCTACGAAGAAATGTCCTTGGACAAGCTCGAAAAATTAAGGAGAGAAGTTATGATTTTCTATGGCGAGAGCATCGAGGTAAAAGAGGGTGATCAGCAGGTGTTTAAGTTAAAATCCCTGGACGACGTGAATGTGTAGCAAGTGTATTTGCAGAAAAATGATTTTAATATTTACTGTAGGTAAGAGGGTTAACAGTTTTATGTTAACAATGGTGAATCAGAATACTATATTCTGGAGATTATGGAAACATGGTTACAATCTCATGTTGCTAACAGCGAACTATTTAGTAGGGATTTTAATGCCTATAGGAAGGATCATAGCGATACAAAGACAGGACATTAGATTTTGGTGATACTCAAGTAGTGTGTGTAAAAATTATATTTAATGGTCACAGTTATATAATAATGTCAGTGTATTTTCCAACTGCAATCAAACTGGAAACATATGTGGACTTTTATAGATTGTTTGAAGTCAACAAGGACCTTTTAAATTTAGATCTTATTATAGCTGCTGACTTTAATTTGCCATTAATTACTGGTGAGCAAAGTAATCTTGTAAATTTTGGACCTGCATATAGATCCGTAGCTGAGTTTATATCATTCTATCAGTTGCATTAGGTCAATAATATTCATAATGCAAATGGAAATACACTTGATTATATTATTACAAATGTTAACACATTAACAGTGTATAGAGATGAGTGCCCCTTAGTTAAGGAGGATAGTTATCATCCTGCAATTGTAGTCACACTACTATTAAACAGAGAGCATAGCCATGTTTCACAACAACCTAAACAATATAAGCAGACTTTAGAGGGGCTCATTTCTTTCAAATGTATAAAATGTTTGAGCAAAGAAATTGGTCTAGGATTGTAGAATTTACAAACACTGAACAGGCTGATGAGTGTTTTTATGCTCAGGTTCACTCCGTATTTTGTGAAATGCAACCAATGAAGAATTTTACCACAAAAATATCTTAAAGACATAATAAATAACATGAAACTGAAGGAAATCCATAGAAAGCAAGCGAAATGTTCAGAGTATAGTAGGGTAATATTTAGCCAGTTAAGGAGAGTAACGAAATATATGATCAATAAAGTGTATAAGAATTATATTTCTAGACTTGAAGAGTATATCAAAAGTGATGGCAATCAGTTCTCTTCCCACTCAAGTCTCTCTATGCTCCTCCCCTCCGCTCTTGTGGCTCCCATTCTGCTTCAAGCCGTTCTCACTCTGGTAGTTGCACTCAAACCGACAAGCTCGTTTCACATTGCGCAAGGTGAGTCCTGAATCTTTGTTCTTTTTCCGCCAGCCTCGTTTCCTCGTTTTACTTTTTCTCGCGTTAACTCAAACTCTCTTTTCCTCAGGTTGATTTTGGTTCCTATTGAATTGCTCCTTTGCATCACAGCAAGATTCAATATACCTCAAGATACATCCTACAGCTCTGACAACATTTAACCTTCGCTGTGGACTTTTGGAACAAAACTTCCCTCTGCGCTAATGTAGGTCCACATCTTCTAGAACCTAACAGAAAATCTGGACTTCGTTTATGTCCAACTTAACCATTTTAAATGTGCAACCCCGTCAACTAGTGCTGTTTAATTCTATTTCGAGATAATAGTTGACAATGACTATGTTTTTAAAACTTTTATTGTCACTATTTATATAATTTTGTCGCATACAACTGTCCATTTTATATGTATATCATTTTCACCCCATTTTTAGGCCATCATTTCATATTTCATCACAACGCATCAATCTGTTTTAACAATATAATTTACACTTGGCTTGGCTTGGCTGATGATGATCCTTACGGGATCGAAACTAGTGCCTTATAATATGTAATGTTATTTAAACATTGCATGATTGATATGTATTGAGAAGGTGGAAATAATACGTTTTTGTACTTATTTTGCGAGTTACAAGATGAAGTCAGATATGAAATAATGAAAAAACTGCCGCAATACAATAATAATAATAGTAATAATAATAATAACGGAAATGCCGTCAATATTGCACAAATAAAAAACTGAAAGACAAAATGAAGCAAAAATAATTTAATAGTGACGAAAGCAGATAAGGGCGACACTACTGTCGTAATGGAAAAAAGTGAATACATAACCAAAACTAAACAGTGTTTCCTAGATAGTACTTTTCAAATTAAATGTAAAGACCCCACCACATCCAAGAAATCTGAAAATGTAATTGAAGAATACTCACCTTCTTTTAAATCAACACAAAATCGAAAAGTTAACTCTAATGAGCACGAAACTACCGACCGCAAATGCTTTCCCGAAAATTCATAAAGTAAATGTACATACGACACCAATCATAAATTACATATCTAGCCCAACTTACAAATTGTCGCAGTTTATTCATACATTCCTGAAGAAACATTACACATTTTTAGCCAAAAAAACAATACAGAACTCTATAGAATTTTGCAACATTACCAAAAAAACTAGAAATCAAGCCGTACCATAGTCTAGCATCATACGATGTAACGAACATGTATCCCAACATACTTACTCACAAAACAATAAAATTATTTGAAAATAATTTTTAAAAACCACAGAAACTTCAGCGTCCTCAAAACTGGAGTTTATGATTTTACTTGAATTCACCATCAACAATGATTATTACAAATTCCATTCACTATTTAACAACAACAACAACAACAACAAGGTCTTCCTACGGGATCTCCTGCTTCAGGTATACTAGCAGAAATCTACATTGACCATTTAGAGCACCAAGAGGTAAGCGAAACTGAGAACATCTTTTCCTGCTGCAGATTTGTAGATGACATTTTTGTTATTATAGACAACAGATTCACCAATGAGACAAATGTATTAGAACTAAATAAAATAGACCCACATATAAAATTCACAACAGAAAAAGTAAATGACTGCACTTTGAATTATTTAGATACAGTATATCTGTCACTAGACAGCATGATCTCTGACGTATCAAATATATAGGAAACCCAAACAAATCTCCAATACAATTAGAATAGATTCTATCCACCCTAACACCCACAAAAAACAGCCTATCACAGTATGGTACACAGATCATTCAATATAACTATTTCCCACGAAGAGCTGAAAAAAGAATTAAACACGATTTACAAAACAGCCCATCAAAACGGATTTAATAGAGAAATGGTCAATAAAATCAAAGAATAAATATCAACCCAAATGAATGACTCCAAGAAAGATTACGAACTTTACACATACAACAATACCCATGTTCATTCCATAACTAATATTTGTTTAAAATGCTATCTAAAATTAGCATATAAAACCATGCATAACAGTGCCAACATCAAATCACTTAATGATAATAGTAGATACAGATGTTCAGGAGTGTATTGAATGAAATGCGACAATTGTGAGGGTAGATAAATTGGACGTACTGGAAGAAATTTCTTTATCCGTTACAATGAACACGTCATCGCCTTAAAACGTAATCACTTTTCATCTATAACTCAACATAACAAGGATTATAAGCATAATTTTACAAATATCGAAATCAAAATGCAGATTCTAAGTATGATCCCCAACGACCCTCCACCCAATAAAACGGAAGAATTTTACATTAGTATAGATCAACAGGCAAACCCAAATATTAATTTAAATGAAATTACAGATAGTTAATATCCTCTTTAATGCAGTTATCCCGATTTTAAAAAACACCTATATAAAAATAGTTAAGAAACAGAATCCAATACATATCAAGGAACCTCCCAAAGACATGCCTAGCTCTACCTCACCTTCCCCAATCATTATCCCCTATTGCCCCTTCACTCCCCCTCTCCGTCACCTGTACCTTACCTTCCCCAATTAATACCCCTCATGCCCCTTCACTTCCCCTCTTCGTTACCGCAAGTACCGTACCTAGATGTACACAGGGCAATGCACAATGTGCTTCCTAATTGTACACATCGACCAGTCAACAGTACTATGTAAGTAAGCACTTATTCCACATGTTCAATAGACATTCTATTAACAAAACACTTATACTTCACTTTTCTCTGTTCTCGCAGATTACTAGCATGTCCAACAACACAGCTACAAGGAGGGAGCATCTGCACTTATTCAATATCTTATAACGACATTAGTAAAAAGGAAATTAATGACACACCACAATATTTCAATGTAAATCATCCAACATTCTCAACTGTATGAACGCACAACATAAACAATTCACATCACTGAATATTCTAGAATGCTTGGTACAAACATACCTGAGAATGTACACAATGCTTTACCAACATTAATATAACTCCAAAGTGTACCACAAGAATACTGTGACATTTTATGTTATAGAACATTGTATTTTAATGTGCTGTGTGCTACTAGTTTTTATCATATCCATATCTTGGAATATTCTGGAATGCTTGGTACAAACATAACCAAGCACATATGCAACGATTTACTAACATAAATTAAACTCCAAAGTGTACCTCAAGAATGCTATAAGTTAAACATTGTAAGTGTAAAAGTTGTATTTTAACAAATTATCTGTTACTCACTAACAGTACACCAGAATTTTAAGTAATGTATGCATGTCATAAAATATCAATTCTTGTTTTTTAAACCAGAGGACAGATAATATTTTAATATTATCACTCATATCATGTGACTTCCTTCATTAGGTATAGGTAGTAATGTTTGCAAATTATACGTTATGTTTCCTTTGGATCTCATGACCAGCTGAGGATGACATCTTTGAAGGTCGAACCCGGTACTGCATAGTAATAAGATATAATAAAGTATTGATTAGGTGGACGGTACATTTTCTTTGTAACTGTGAATACAAGTATCAATACGGACACGAAAATAATAGATTATAATATAAAATTCTGCCTTTGTTTCCAACCCTTCAAAGCGCACACAGTTGAATTCGGATTTCATGGCAACAAGTGTTCCTCCACCTGGGGTTTCCTAAATACTGTGCACGACTGAGGCATCACTTCTTTGTCATAGATTGACAAATTTAGCCAGGATTCACGAACATACACAACTGGTGGGTGTAAAGCAGGAAGAGTGGCCAGAACTGCCTGTTTACACTTCACATATTTCAGGCTGTGAACACTAAATCAAAACACAGTAACCCTCCTGTTATGTGTAGTCCAATATTCAGAGTTGCTAACATCATTATTTACACTGCCTGATGTAATGTTAAAAAATGATTGTGAGATTGATGAGAACTACATTTCCAAAATGACCATGTCTTTACCCCTGAGTTAATTTTCTATAGTAGAGAGGTATTAATCATTGCACATGTCCTCCAGACTAGTGAGTGAAAAACTGTAGATGTCACAAATAGCTGATTCAAATGATGTTTAGAATGACACATTACACAGGCATTTGAATGCGACTTTTGTGTTTGGTCATCATCATCGTCATCATTTCCCTTTATCCAGCTGTAGCCGGGTAGGGGCAAATATGGTTCCTCTCCACTTTCTTTGGTCTTTCCACCACTCCTCCTCCAACACTGTGTCCAAGTCCAGGTTTCTTTCTATAATGCCGCATTGGATGGTATCCTTCCATCTCAATCATGGTCGTCCATGGCCTCTCCTTCCTTGGATTTGCATTTCCATCACCTTTTTTTGGCATTCTTTCGTTGCTCATTCGCTTTATGTGCCGAAAACATCTTAGCCGGCTCTTCTCTATTCAATCATTCATTTCTTCCACTCCAATTTCTTCCCGGATTTTCTCATTCCTTATTTTGTCTCTTCTACTCTTCTGTATCATACTCCTCAAGAACATTTTGGCTGCCTGTATTCGACTCTCATCCTTCTTTGTCACTGTCCAAGTTTCTGCTCCGTAAGTTGTTATGGGTATGTAATACCTCTTGTACATAGTATCCTTGTGCTTGGTACTGGGTTAAATTCCACATCTCCATTACGACCAACTGAACACATCACAAGATGGGGAAATAATACGGGCAGTTTGGCAACATTGCTCCCTTCGGTAACCCTCAAACCCCCCAGATGTCCAACAACCATTCCTATGGTGGACTGTAGACCTTCACGTCTACACCATGCCCAAGAATTAATCCCACAACTAGATACTACTAATAAGCACTCATTAATTTCTAAATCTGTGTACAATTCTCTGTTTGTCAAGGAGTACCTTCATACTACTTTTGCAGATGTTATTACACTTTATACCATTAAAAGCACGACACAAAGTCGGAGAACTCATATCACAACGGAGCTGCTTGCCACAACCTTGAACTATTTTCTGGCTATTTTAAAGTGATGAGCTGCAGATTTAAGTATTCAACAATTGCATTTTTGCTAAACTAAACATCTGAATCCTTCACTTTCATTCAACACAGCCAGACAAGAGGCAGTGTTGCCAACATTCCTATTCCCGAACATACTTTCCGCCTGCCTGAACAATGACGATGCCAAGGCCAACCTCTCGCTCTGAATCAACCCTACAATTTGCCTTTGTTTACTCACTTAATTTCACTATACCATGATGCATTTCTAAAATAGGTTGCTTACCTGTTACTCATGACCATATTTCAGTTTTATTGATTTAATAGTTCTTGAAATATTGTGATGAGTGAGTGAGTGGTGCTTTGCATTTCAACCATACATTGCCCATGATTGTGCATGATTGTGCAAAAATCAGCTACTACTTACACTGTCAGATGTAAGAACAAAGACTGTGAAAGAGCAACAGGAGGCCAAGTTAAATGTTGGAGAGCAATAAAGACTTGACATTTAGACACTTTCATATCTCCAAACTGCATGGAGCAGTGTTTACAATGAGGTGATAGAGGTGAAGAAGAATAAACAAAATACAGATGATGGAATATAACACACCAGCCACTGTGGATCATTGCTGGATTTTCAGCCACTGGATCCCAAGATCAAATTTTCAAAGGTCAGACTAAATTCTGAGTCTGGAGAGCAAATTGAGTACATCAGAACAGGGTCATCCAACTAATAATAATCAGGCCTTGAAACATAAGAAAGATTCCAGGCAGGTTTTCTATGTTATTCTTCCACCTGAAACAACATTAAAAAATATGTACCTAATAACACCAAGATAAATATCTATTATGCCATCATACGAGCCATTATATGTAATGGCTTTGAAACTTAACAAGCCACTGAGGGCGACAGTAAATATATCAATATCACAGAAAGAAGGTATATGCAAGGTGTCACTAATGAAGGAAATAGGGATTTTGAAAGAAGAATCATAAAGATGTACAGAGGTATGAAAGGAGACAGAATACAGGAGGTTGATTCTCTGGACTGTTCATGTTTCAACCATGGTCAACCAGACACCCCAAGAACACCTATTACAATATGGAGAAAGGAACTGGGATGGTAATATTAATAATCATCGTACTGGTTCAGATACCGAGTGGTGCCAACTAGGCGGCCTGCTGATCACTAGATACCACAGGCTGACTTATTTTAATTTTGTAGAATATTCTCACAAGCCATGATCAAACCAACAAATTCGGACCATGAGTGAAGTACAGGAGACAGAATTAGAGAATGATCTGGATGGACCTGTGCTCACCTTGAACCCAAGATATTCGGATATCAGGGACTTCACTCCACCTTTTGTCTGAACATATCAATAGCAAATTCCATACTGTCGAGGGTAAGGGGTGTAGAATCTAATTAAGATAAATAGTACTTACTTGTCTTCTTCTTTGAAACAAGCGACCAACTGACGTTCTGGGGGTTCATCTACAGTTATTTCATTCTTAATATTGCTGGAAGGCTGTAAGGAATAAATATGCAAAACAAAGTAAGAAATGTTGAGTAAAGAGATAACTAGAGTAAAAGTTTAAAAATAGACATGACATAGCCGACAGAATAAACTGCATAGTTGCACAATAAAAATATCAATTTATTCTCCCAAAGTAAAAAGGAAAGAAGCAGACAGTGGAGATCAATGAATGAGACAATGGGAATACCAAAGACGCATGTTGGGGACAAAAAGGACAATAGGGCCCAAGTAGATTGTCTAGCCTTTGCGGACGACATAGTTATAGTAAGTGAGACAGAAGAAGATGCAAAGACACAACTCAACAACTTAAGCAATATAGCCGGAAGGGTAGGACTGAGGATCGCCTACAACAAGACAAAGACATTGAATACCACTGAGGATTGGACAACACCGGAAGGCACCGTGCAGAAGGTGGACAAATTCAAGTACCTAGGAGAATTTATAACAGGAAGGAATAGGAGCAATGAAGGAATAACAGAGAGGATAAAAAAGATGCGATCAGCCTTCTGTATGACCAGAGATATATACAATAAAAAGAATATATCTACAGACGCAAAGATCAGACATTACAAGGCAACGGTGAGAAATGCTGTATTATATGCTGCTGAGACTATAGCACTAGGAAGAAATGGTGCGGAACAACTAGAGAAAGAAGAGAGAAAAATATTGAGGAAAATACTAGGCCCTAAGAGAGGAGGTGAGAGATGGATGAGGAGACCCAGGGAAGAACTATACCGGAACATGAGGACAATCTCAGAAGAAATCAGACTGAAAAGAGCACGGTTTGCGGGACATGTAATCAGGATGAATATGGATAGAATGACGAAAAGAGTATGGGAAACAACAGCGAGGACACGAGGAAAGACAGGAACCAAGTGGGTAGTTGAACTCCGGAAAGATTGGTCAGAATTGGGGATCAAGGTGGAAGAAAAGGAAAATTGGAAAAGGAAGTACATACCGACTAATATGCCAGAGATCAACGATAGGGATGGATACAGGAAAAGGATTGAGAGTCACCAGTGGAGTAGACAAGAGAAGAGGATACTAAATATCTCGGAAGAAGAGCGGGAGAGAAGAAGAGAAAGGATGAAGAGGTTCTGGGAGGAGAAGAAGAAAATGCAATCCATGAAAGAGCTGTCCGTGGTCCTACAGAGGCCGTAACGCAAGAAGAAGAAGAAGAAGAAGTGTCAAGTCAAAATTATATGAAGCATAAGAGCAAGAAAAGGAACTCGTAATAAGGTAAAGAGGACAGCACTGGAAGAGGGAGCAAAAGAAGAAGAAAAACTTGAATGACAACAGTAATCTCTGCAATTTTTTTCTTCTCTTCCTACAATTTCCCGTCATCGTGTTCATCCTCTTATGTGTTCTTAAATGACTGGTCATTTGTTTGTTCCTTGTGTTCCCACAGATAACTGATTGTCAGATAACAACCTTTAGATTTTAACCTGAGAACAGTCAATATCTTGCTTACCATGTTCAAGTTCGTGCAACAAATAGTCAGTTGTTGGACTTTTCATTGACTCTAGACAATCTGAAGGCTTTATTAATATAGACTTACAACATTAAGGTCAGATTTTAAAGGACAGCAAGTACACCGCATTCCCGGAAGCCCCAGAATTTATTCTCAGACAAGTCAGAGATTATTATCAGACTCTTGACGGCTAGTTGCTGGTCCAGTCAGGCTGTATGAGAACAAAGAAGTTCTTAATTGATAGAGAGGTAGAGTCCTTAGTCTAACAAGCCAAGAATAATGGCCAAGAAAATTTGTTTTGCTCACCACACACCTACTTATAAACTGTAGGCCAGCAGGCTGAGCAGGGGTCTCTTGACAGGGTAATGCTCATCAGAGCTGTAGAGCCACAGGTTTTGGTTTGGTTTTAAAAGGACTCTTTTCAGAGAGTTTAAAACTACCTAGTATGTTTTATAAAAATTACCAGAACAGCCTAATCTTTTTAAAAAAATTATCATTCAACTGTCGTAGTCTACACTTGACTTTGTATGCAATGTTAGATTAATATTATCTCTTGGGTTTTTTGAAAGAAAGAAAACTTACACTTTGCTTCCTCACAACTGAACCTTCCACAGTTCTAACAAAGGTGAAAGGATTCAAATTAGTTAAATGTCATTGATTATTTCATCAACAGAGCAATATTCAAATGAATTCATCAATTTAAACCTTACTAATGACAGTTGAAGGATCATAATTAATGCTGTATATTTTGAAACTAACAACAAGCAAAAGAGAAGAAACTCCCAATTTCCTGTGTAGCAAATGTTGCCAAAAAAAAAAAAAAATCGAGAAACCAAAGCACACGGGTTACACTTCCCTGGAAACTATCAAGGCACAATTATCCTCAGATGAGTCTCTTCAGGATCAGCTGCATCTATGGATATACCATGAAGCAGATGTAAAATCATATTAACTTCAATGTAAAATTTTATACCGGAAAGGCAACCCTATTCGTTCACAACAATGAAGCTTTAAACAACAATCTATATTAACTTCATGAGAAGAAACATGCTGGAAAAAGGCGATTCTCCAGATATATCCATAATATATTTTCAATGGACTGGTCATATGAAGATTAAGTAGGCAAGAGGTGAATGAGAAAAGAAATGACGTACAATTAGCTCTAGAAAATGAAGGCAAACTGGAGTACGGGAGATAAGATGGTTGGAACTTTAAGAGTGACAACAGTGCAGATGAGACACCATGCAATGGAATCTAATAAAGTCACTGACAGCACACGTTAGTTGTATACCTACCTTACCTCACATCACACGCATGCAAAATGGCATAATGAACACAGCCTAGGGTTAGCTGGCAAGGAGCTTGCAGTGAACTGCATAGTCTTACGGGCAGTGGCATGGTGGGTGAAAGTCTTTAACAAGGGACACCAATAAGTGGCAGATGTGTGTCACCTAGGTCATCCTAGTGTCAGTGAAGCATAAGTGCATATTTTTGCCATGTTAATGGACACTGGACGATGTCATACGATATGTGAGCTGGCCCAAGACACCGGGTTAGCGAATACGACTGTGCTTCATATTAGAATGGAAATGCAGAAATTATTACAATACGATGCTGCCGTAACCATTTGGAGCACTGTAAGTACAAAGAAGAGGTGTTCTTATCCAATATCATTATGCTGGATGAGTCATGGGCTAAATTGTATGAGCCACAACGTGAAATACTGATCGAAATAATGGCATCATTATGGGAAAACACAAAGATTGAGAGTTTGTGAGAACCCCAGCCATGTGAAAGTTATTCTTATAATCACGTATGACTGTGATGGTTTTATCCTAATCCACTATGTTCCTCCACAGTATACCATCAATGCGTCTTACTCAACATGTTCCATGATAACGCACGGCTGCACAGTGTACAAGTCCGGCTGATTTGTTTGGTCGATGGGGATGGGAATTGCTGTACCATATACTATAGTTCACAGATTTAATCCATTGTGATTTTGACTTGATTCACAAGATGATGGAACCACTTCGGGGTCTTTGCTCCAGAACTGTTCCAGAGATTGGTCAGGCAGTAAACTGCTCCATTCGAACTATCAACATAACAGGCGCTGCAATAGATATCCTATTCTGTCCACATTGTTGGTAACAAGATGCACACAATGCTGGTGACTACTCTGAAGGACAGTAAACCATGGTATAACATTCATATCTTTTCTATGAGTCGTAATTGAATACTTGCTACTATTTAAGTTCTTTTTACAACTTGCTTCATGGTGCTCCAGCCCAGATAGGTCTTATGACAATGATGGGATAGGAAAGGGCTAGGAGTGGGAAGGAAGCAACCTTGGCATTAACTCATTGGTGCCGACTTACAGAACTGTTCCTTACGCCGCCAATTTGGACCGAACACCGACATACAGAATTTTTCCATACCAACCAATAAACGTTTGGAGTTTTAGTTACTAGCAAGTGATAAGTCTTGTGCCGCATGCACATTATTCTTTGAAGTTCAGTTAAACTTCTACACTAGTGTCCAAAAGTTGAGCATAATCACTAAACGAGGCCGTACCGCCTGATAGGTAGATTTTAGGAAACGTTGTATCTGTTGGGTCGGATCTTTTAGTCACCGTAAAAGAGCTCTTCTTGAAAAATTCTTCGGTTATTTCGGTGCAATCTGCTTCTTCCATTATTACTGTCATGTTGAGTTTATCTGCCCTAGTGATAATGAGGTTCTTATATTTAATTTTCCTTTTGAGGTTTGTTACCTGTTCCCGATCTACAAAATGTTCCTGGTTTCTATTGTTACTAGTAGGTAATGTTCTTCTTTTTGATACATGGATTTTGTTCAGTTTTCTCCTCATATCCAATCTGACCACATATTGCATTTCCGGGGGAATTTTTATTAACAGCTACTTCTGACTGTACAATCATTTTGGTAGTGGCATTGATTATATACGTGTTCAGCAAATTGTGTTTCGGACCTTTTTCTAGTATCTAGCTTTCCGGCACTGTTAGTTCCTTTTTTGACAAATTTGTAACGAGAGGGTGAAATTTCTCAATCAAATTGTTTAACTGGTTATGATTTCCTGATTTCACATTAGCCTTAAGTGTGTTGAACTTTTTGTCTAATACGAGCTGTTTTTGGGCTAATCCATTCTGTTTATAAATTCTATTATTAAAGGGAAAATAATTATTGTTTAATACGAATTTTAATTACATAATGAATTCACCAACTTCTAATTCACTACAGCCACTGTGTCTACAAAAATTGTCATAAATAATATTAAGAGTTTTTTTCCGTCGGAATATTCAGGTACATATTTACTACATCAAACGAGCACAAAACCTGATTTTGACGCAAGCTACATTTATTCAAAATGTTACACAAATCAATGGAGTTTCTCAGGGTTGATTATTATTAAGAGTGTAATGCTTTTTCAAAAAGTTATGGATATATTTGGAGACTTTAAACGTGGGAATATTTTGGCAATTCTTTATCGGGCATATTGGAAGATCTTTTTTTTTATGAACTCTGGGCAATACCCTAGCTACTGGGATCTTAGGGTTCATATGGATAAGTTCTTGTTGTTCTTGTTCGCTAAAAAGAAATGTAGATATTTTAATTAAAGCTTTTAGGTTGCGTTGTACTTTTGTTAATGAGTCTTTATAGTTGTTATAGTTGTATAGTTGTTATTATCAAAAAATCTTCAGTTTTTATATATGTATTCTTATTTATCAAAACAATTGTTGTCTTCTATTTTCGTTTTTCATGTCCTGTATGACTAAAAAGGACCCAATCCAACAGTCTCCTAAAATCAACTGTAAAAGTATGTCATTTTTATTTACAGAACAAGAGAAGACAAAACTAATAACTATGAACCCCGGACTGCAAGTAGCAAAAGCTTTATCTAAGATCCATAAGGCAGGAGTCCCCATATGCCCTATCATCAATTATAGGCCAAGCCCATTGTATAAATTAACACAATATATCCAGAAATTTCTAAGAAAGAATTATAACTTTCTGTCAAATAAGTTAGTGAAAAATACCATTGAGTTTATTAGAAAACTAGATAGCTTTGTAATACAGCCTTTCCACTCGTTGCGTTCTTTCGACATAACAAATATGTATCCGAGTGTCAAAACTGAGGCCACTAGTGTAAATGGAATCCACCCTTCCCAGACCACAGAATACTACATAGAAAACAAAATGCTATCTGCTTGCGCTTGTTAGTAAACAAACATGGCTAATTATTATGTAGATACCTTCAAGAGGTTGGAAAATTATAATGAGAATGATTTTTGTTGATGATGCTTGTTGTTTTAAGGGGCCTAATATCGCAGGTCATCGGCCTGGAATGATTTTTCTTCAGGAGACTGTGCTATTTCTTCCACTAATAATGATAGTGATAACGACAGCATGGGCGATGGTGGCGTGACTGCTTTACGAGATGGAATTTGTCACGCATTTCCAATACGCTATACACTGGTCTCAGTGCCACTGTTTTGAGAAGACTATCAGATGTGTGTTCAGAATTTCTAGCGGATGAGTTCTGGGAAATGACTGCGATAGGAACCAATGATTATGCTACTTTTCAGGTGAATAATTTGATGAGAAAAAATCGGAAATATGACAATAAATGGTATCCTTGCACGGTTGAAGAGATAAAAGTGTATTAATTTCTGACGATTCTCATGAGTCGGGTAAGAACACCTAAACTCAAGTTGTGCTGAAGTAACATGAAATTTCAGTTAGTAAAATATTGTCAGAGACTATAACATTTCAACTACTCTCTCAAATTTCACGATTTCTGCACTCCCCTGGTAACATGTTTACAGATCCAAATGACTGTCTAATAAAAATCAGATCAGTTATTTCATATGTGCAAACAAATTTTCAGAATATCTACAATCTTGACAGAGATATACGTATTGATTACAGTGTTATGAAATTTCTAGGTGTATTCCCATTTGTGCAAAAAAATCCTTCCAAAAAAGCCAGGTTTGTTATTAAAGTTTATAAACTCTGTGAAAGTGCTTCTGGATACTGTTCCCAGTTCAAAATTTATACTAGACAGGCAAACAGGGTGTCATTCCAGTAACAAAAGAAGCAGTGTTGGAACTAATGGAAGCAAACTTGAACCAAGGTCATATATTATCTCATGATAAGTGGTATGTTTCTCCTGAAGTTTTTCGCACCTTGTTGGAGAATAGAACTCATGCTGTGGGTGCCTATATGCTGTAACGGGAAGAACGTACCTCCAGAGTTCCACACAATAAAATTGAAGAAATGTGAGGCTATTAGTATGACAGCAAATAATATTTTTGCCATAAAATGGAAAATTCTAAGTTCCCATTGAGGGAATTAGATATTTTTCACCAATAGAGCTGGTCAAAAACAGATCAGATGTAAGGTTTTTCAGATGTTTGCTCCATTGTGGAGATTCATCTCCTGTACGCAGTTATCAGACTGTGCCTCTTATAATGGGCTTCTGATAAGTTCACCTGCATACACATCAGCATCAGTGGGTAGGGTCTGACACATCACGCTCTGATGAGTCTAGTGTCAGACCTAAGACGAAACACTGGTTAATAGAGCAAATGCCTGAAAAGCCTTACATCTGATAATATAGGAAAAGAAAAAGGAAGTGCATTTACTTTCAATTGTTGATAAGGACTTGGACTTTGTAGTGAAAATTTAAAGAAAATGAGGTGGAGGAGAGGAAGTAGTGAAAAATCCCAAGGGTATTGGAAGATACAACTGGAAAATGAATGCAGTATATCATCAAGACCAGGTCCTTGCATTTTTCCCTATAACGCGATGGACTATCAAGGGTTATAAAAAGATAATGCTGTATCTCTCTGATATGCATATCTTCCATTCATTCATACATTGTGATCATGAAGGTTACTGGCAGGTATACAGAATTTCTCACAGCATTTGCCAAGCGATTGTTGCAGAGTGCTGCTCTCCTGCCTAGCACAACAAAATGAAGAACGCCCATTCAACACAGCCACATGCGGCTTCAGGCAAATGTATGAGGACATTTTCCAGCACCTCTTCCTCCAACAGAAAGGGAAAAACATCCTTCTAGGCCCTGCAAGGTATGCAAGAGCCATAAAGTAAGGTCCAAACTGAGGTGCCTATGTGAAAAAATGTGGTATTCCACACAATCTGGAGAGCTGCTTCAACAAACATCACATGATGATTCACTACTGAAGACTGAGAAACAGTTAATGAACAGTTAGGCATTGACCTGTGATGTATATAGCTTTGGAAAAATGCAACTTCTTGACCAATCCTCAATATAAAAAAATTAAACCATAAATTTCGAAAATAAATAGCTTTCTGTCCCCACAGGTTAGAATATTAGTCAGGTTCCAATGAGTTAATTAAAGTATAGTTTCAGAATCTGTCTGGTTTAAAGGGGAAATCACAGAAAACCATCTTTGGAAGAATGGCTGAAAGAGAAATGCAAGGATTTTCAAGGCATTATAGTCCTAGGAAAGGTAGAAACTCCATGCAGGAAAATCAAGGTAGCCTTTTGGATAAAGGAAAACTAGGTAAAAAAGTGTAGTGATGGGTGATACAGCAGTACGAAATGATTGGATATGGAGGAATATAATCAACAACTTGCTGATAATCCTGTGAAACTGCAGTCCAATGATTGGGCTCATTTTGTATGTGCACCTTTCCCACTGCATCCAAGCACATACCCTCAACAAGAGCTCAGATGGAAGAAACTTATAGCAAAAAAGACAAAGCAGAAATATGGCAGGAACATATCAAACACCAGTATCAAGTTAAAGAAGTAGATGATAGGGTTCTGGAAAAATAAGAGGCTGTTGATGCTGATGAAATGGGAGTCCCAATTTTGAGGACAGATTTCGAGAAGTTTTGAAAGACCTAAGTATAAACAAGGCACCAGGAACTGATGACATGCCTTCAGAATTACTGACTGCCGTAAGAGAAACCAGCATGGTGAGGTTATTCCCTTTAGTGTGCATAATGCATGGAAAAGGAGAATTGGCAGAATGACGGTGCTGACAAGTGGGAAACTATTGCACCATTAGTTTAGTATGGAAAGACAATTTGACACTGAGTTGGAGGGCATAAATTTGTCTACAGAAGAAATGTACGGACACATGAAGCAATCCTGACTTTACGTGTGATCTTAGAGGATTGAATGAAGAAGGACAAGCACAGATACGTAGTGTCTGTACAACAACAAAAGGCATTCATTACCTGGTACTGAGAAAGAAGAATAATTTACAATCTGCAAAAAATCAGTCTGCTATGATAGGAATCGAAGACTTCAAGAAAGATGCAGTATTCTATAAGGGAGTGAGGCAGGACAGGAGGTTCCCCCTCCTTCACAATGTTCATATATAAGAAGGAAGCAGTAAAGAAAATCAAAGATGAATTTCGAAAGGATATCACAATCAAAGGAGAGGAAATCAAATCTCTCAAGTTTGCTCATGATACTGTTATTTAATCTCAGACTGCAGAAGATCTGGAGAAATTGTTGAATGGTACAGACAGAGTCTTGGGGAAGGAGTACATGATCAAAATATATAAATCCAAAACGAAATTAATGGAGTGCAGTCACCTGACACAGGAAAAATTAGATTAGGATATGAACTTCTAAAGGAAGCAGATGAATAATGTTACTTGGGTAGTAAATAAACTAATGACAGCAGAAGTAATGAGGACACAAAATGCAGACTGCAGGCTAGCACAAGCAAGGAAGGCCTTTCTTCAGGAAACAAACCTGCACCTTTCAAACAGTGATAAGCAGATTACTGAGATGTTTTTGAACACATTTGTCTGGAGCATGGTGTCGTATGGAGGGGCATTCTCTAAGAGATTTAGTACCCCTAGATATTGTATAGTGTATGGAAGTAAAACGTGGATGATAACTAGCTCCGGAGCAAAAGAGGGGATGCTCCTGAAATATAGCATTAAAGATGAATGCTAAACGTGAGCTGGGTAGATCAAATCACGAACGAAGAGATACAGAATTACACTGGTGAGAGATCAATTTGGATAAATTTGACAAGAAGAGATAGAATGATAGGACATATCTTAAGACGCCCAGGACTTGTTCAGTTGGTTTTTGAGGGAAGAGTAATCAGTAAGAACAGTAGGGATAGACCAAGATATGAATATGACAAGCAGATCAAAGCAGATGTAGGATAATTATCTAGACATGAAAAGGACACCACAGGATAGGGGCAGATGAAGATCTGCATAAAACCAGTCTTTAAACTGATGACT
The DNA here is from genome assembly GCF_040414725.1 of Anabrus simplex. Classification (NCBI taxonomy): domain Eukaryota; kingdom Metazoa; phylum Arthropoda; class Insecta; order Orthoptera; family Tettigoniidae; genus Anabrus; species Anabrus simplex. The sequence continues at coordinate 98,137,220 of NC_090274.1, read as the reverse complement.
CTCAAACAATAACAAGTAACAAATTGTGTCCTGGTTAACACAGACTGCAATTCGTTTCCAAGAGGACATGCCGAGAACCCAGTTATATTCATTAATCAAGATGAACAAGCCAGTCCAGTGCACTTATAAAATAGACTCTATTTAAGCCAAACATGGTCATAATGTATTACACCTTTCTCCATATCAAACAGAATTGAATCCCATTAAGCTGATATGGGCAAGTATCAAGAATGGCATTTCTGAATAAAATGTGATGTACAGAATGGAAGCATTTCTATCATTTATGGTGAAAAAATTTCTTCTATTACAAATGAGGACTAGAAGTAAAATTTGTGAGCACGTAAATAAATTTGAAGATCAGTCATTTCATGCAAAGGTTTATTGGACCATGTTAAACATGGGAAGTGAAATGGACGGGAATAGTGACAGTGATGGAAGCAATACTGAAACCGCAAGGGAAAGTTGTAATAAAACCACAGACACTGCCAGTGGAAGTGAAATGGGCATGAACACTGAATATGATGAAACAGTGGGAGGGGCATTCTCTAAGAGATTTAGTATACCTAGATATAGTGACAGTGAATGATCCATAGTCTTCTATCAACTGATTAACATACTGAGTTATGCGTGACTTACAGTTATGTGTGTAATTATCGGAATGATTTGTGAAAGGATTCTTAAGAGGAATACTATAATTTACAATGAGATTGTATGTTGCATAAGGCATGCATTTGTAAAATATCCTTATTATACTCCCCTATGTATGCTCGAACTTAGTCTTTGTCACCTTCCATTACAGAGCACTTCCTGCCCTGCACATAAATGAGTGTTCTCCACAATTTGCAAAAGCTGTACCCAAAGATTGTAACATTGTCCTCAACATAACAAAAGCAATGTAAAAAAGAAACCTACACCATCAGAAAGCTTTCTTATGTACAACATACAGGCAGACAGGGTAAAAAATATGGTATATCTAGGGAGTAACATAGGACAATTGTGCTGAAAACAAATGCTGGACAGAGAAACCAGAGTCCACCTCCATTAGCATGTGGCAACTCCTATCCTGAAACAATCTCACAATAAATCGCAAAAAGAGAATAACAAAGTGCTGCGTCTTCTACACCCTACTAAATACTGTAGAGCCCTGTACATTTTATTACCATCAAAAAATAGAATCCAAAATTTCATGATGTGGATATATAATGACAAATTGTGTAATTCCTGTGGGTTATTTTTTTGCTAGGGGCTTTACGTCGCACCGACACAGACAGGTCTTATGGCGACGATGGGATAGGAAAGGCCTAGGAGTTGGAAGGAAGTGGCCGTGGCCTTAATTAAGGTACAGCCCCAGCATATTAATGATATGAAAATGGGAAACTATAAAAATCATCTTCAGGGCTGCCGACAGTGGGGTCACAACCAGCTGTCGACCTCAGCTTATCAAGATAATTTAACTCAAGAGGCTGAAATACATGTATCACATTATGAGGACTCCTAAAAAGGACAGTCTTCTACAAGTAATACTTTCAGGAAAAAATTTAGGCAAAAGAGGACTTAGAAGAAGATGGACATCTGGGATCATTATTTTAAAGAAATGGGTTGGAGCCCATTGACACATGACAAAAGGAAGATAGCCATGCCCATAGCCTAAATCCAGTTAGGGTAAAGTAGAAGTAACAGTGAAGAAACCAGCCACCAGAGGCCATGCAGTGGAGGGACTTTGAACAATAATAGCTGCTATATAATACCTAGCATAAAATTTAACACTACATGAAGAAAATATGAAAATCATTTCAAAATATTGGAATTCTCTCTATAGATCTTTACAAGGATCTCCAAAATGTCTGCTTTAAAATGAGGAGTTGCTCAATGAAGTCTATTCTGCAGTTTGTTACAATTTTGATTATCAGAAAAATGTCATCAAAATATTAGATTACTTCAAATGTGTTCACCTGTGTTTCTCCTGGCACTGCCAACTCTGATTTTGGTTCTTCTTTCAAGTGCATCTCTTCAAATACAGTCTTGTAATTGTCCTGTGGAGAAGTTAATATTTTAGGCTAATTTTTCAGACACATCTAGAAATGTATTTATATATGAGTGCGCTTAACTATTCATCATTTCCTACTTAATGAGACAGTTTCAGTTGCAAATCTTCATTATCATTTGTAATAAAATCTAAATGTCACATATTCATAAAAGCATGACAACTAAGAGACCTTCAGGAGTGGAGGAATGACCTGTTTGTATGATCAGTTATTTTTGAAGAGTAGAACAATTTATAATATAAAACCTTCCAAAACAACACCAAATGATCAGGAAAATGTACTGACATACTTACAAATATTCTGCTCATTATATACAAACCAATTGTGAAACATTAAGAAGTTCAAAATTTATCACTGTTATCTTTGACATCCTGTACCAGCAAATTGAATTTAGCAGGAAAATGTATCTTCCATATTTTCTCTTGTATATGAAGTGCTCAGCCTGAAGGCAGGGAGGGTCCTCAATAGCTCTGCCATCAGCTGCCACAGAGAGCTAGGTGTCACTGAGGAGGCAAACTAAGGAAAGGAAGACTAAGGTAGTTTTCCATTGCTTTCCTCTTCCAGCCAGACAGTGCTGTTACACACCAGTCCTCTCATGTTCAATGAACTGTACACACAGACCAGCTTTCTCACACATTTTCCTAGAGGATCTGGCTGTATTAGCAATGGTGTTACCCATACTGCTCATATCTCAGTCACTTTCATATCGTACGAGCCAAGGATGAGAGTTAGACAAAAAATGAAAGTGACAAACTTTTTCTGAACCAATCCAGAAGACAACAGGCACTGAGCACAAAGTATCTCTCCAGAAATGGTTAGGGCAGGCCACCTCATATGGAACTCATAAGCCCTAAACAACATGAACCATAACCTATAGGTTATCTACAATATCACAGAGGGCCTGTATGCCCGACATCAGTGCTCCTTGTGAAGGCACGAGCACATATGGTCAGCTGACAGGGATATTGCAACTTGCTTTACATTGTACCAACACAGATAGGTCTTTTGGTGACGATGGAATGGGAAAGGGCTAAGAGTGGAAAGGAAGTGACCGTGGCCCTAATAGAGACATAGCCCCAGCATTTTCCTGGCATGAAAGCAGGAAACCACGGAAAACCATCTTCTTGGCTGCCAATATGGGTTTGACCCACTATTTCCTCTATACAAGCTCACAGCTGTATGACCCTAACTGCATGCCCACTTGTTCAATACAGATATATTGTGCATTGTGACACGACTTCATATGTACTGAGAAGCAAAAAGTCAGATTGTTGTCCCTAGAATGCCAGCCCTATGTTCAGCACATGGCTGCACTAATCAGTGTAACAAATCCAAGGATACATTTTGTTTTAACTAAGTGTTACTGAATTATAACTCACATTGCTTTTGCAATTCCTGTTTGATATTAAACCATTTCAATGTTTAAACAAAGGAAGTACTGTGAGACAGAGTTGTAACCCATTTGATCATGTTTCTAATTTCCTTTTTAAAAACCAAGGAATTAACTCAACAATGGGTTGTGAGAATGAAAGGAGACAAATTGTATCCCACCCAATACAGCCATTTATGCTCCGCACACTTCAAAGTTAAGTACCTGTATCAAATGACCAGTGGCTATTACTGCCAGACATGACATGGTACTAAGCATTTTATTTTCCCTCGCATTTGCAAACAAAGAAAATAGAGTGCTCACTGCCAATTAAACATAACAGATGTTAAAATTAAAGTATATAAAGTGGGCACTATTAAATAGTTTTAAGTAATATGTTGGGCTGGAGTCGGCCAAGACATTGGAAGCTTATGGTGAAATAACATACATACATTATCATTATAGCATGTTATGCCTTTCAGCGTTCAGTCTGCAAGCCTCTGTGAATTTACTAAACGTCGCCACAATCCTCGATTTGCTACTAGTGCTGTGGCCTCATTTAGTTCTACACCTCTTATCTTTAAATCATTAGAAACAGAGTCTAATCATCGTCGTCTTGGTCTACCTCTACTTCTCTTACCCTCCATAGCAGAGTCCATTATTCTCCTAGGTAACCTATCCTCCTCCATTAGCCTCACATTACCCCACCACCGAAGCCGGTTTATGCGTTTAGCTTCATCCATCGAGTTCATTCTCAAAATTAGCCTTTATCTCCTCTTTCCCAGTACCCTCCTGTCATTGTTCCCACCTGTTTTTACCAGCAATCATTCTTGCTACTTTCATGTCTGTTACTCGTAACTTATGAATAAGGTATCCTGAGTCCACCCAGCTTTTGCTCCCGTAAAGCAAAGTTGGTCTGAAAACAGACCGATGTAAAGATAGTTTCGTCTGGGAGCTCACTTCCTTCTTACAGAATACTGTCGATCGCAACTGCGAGCTCACAGCATTAGCTTTACGATACCTTGATTCAATATCACTTACTATATTACTTTCCTGGGAGAACACACAACCTAAGTACTTGAAATTATCGACCTGTTCTAGCTTTGTATCACCAGTCTGACATTCAATTCTGTAGAATTTCTTACCTACTGACATCAATTTAGTCTTCAAAAGGCTAATTTTCATACCATACTCATTGCACCTATTTTCAAGTTCCAAGATATTAGACTGCAGGCTTTCGGCACAATCTGCCATTAAGACCAAGTCGTCAGCATACGCCAGATCGCTTACTACCTTCCCACCTAACTGAATCCCTCCCCGCCATTTTATACCTTTCAGCAGATGATCCATGTAAACTACGAACAGCAAAGGTGAAAGATTACAGCCTTGTCTAACCCCTGTAAGTACCCTGAACCAAGAACTCATTCTACCATCAATTCTCACTGAAGCCCAATTGTCAACATAAATGCCTTTGATTGCTTTTAATAATCTACATTTAATTCCATAGTCCCCCAGTATGGCGAACATCTTTTCCCTCGGTACCCTGTCATATGCTTTCTCTATATCAACGAAACACAAACATAACTGCAAATTCCTCTCGTAGCATTTTCCAATTACCAGGCGCATACTGAAAATCTGATCCTGACAGCCTCTCTGTTGTCTGAAATTACACTGGTTTTCATCCAACTTCCTCTCAACGACTGATTGCACCCTCCCTTCCAAGATGCCAGTGAATACTTTGCCTGGTATACTAATCAATGAGATACCTCGATAGTTGTTGCAATCCTTCCTGTTCCCTTGCTTATAGATAGGTGCAATTACTGCTTTTGCCCAATCTGAAGGTACCTTACCAACACTCCATGCTAATTTTACTACTCTATGAAGCCATTTCATCCCTGCCTTCCCACTGTACTTCACCATTTGAGGTCTAATTTAATCTATTTTTGCTGCTTTATGACACTGGAGTTTATTTACCATCCTTTCCACTTCCTCAAGCATAATTTCACCAACATCATTTTCCTCGTTGCCATGAGCTTGGCTGTTCACAACACATGGTGAAATATAAATCAATCAAATCGTATGTCCGATTACTACACGTCCAAGTGTGACAGAAACCCAAATAACTCGCTCAACTATACGAACAACAGGCAACGGATTGAAGGTATCGGCAAAAATGATAAGCTCTGAACCCCGTGGAATCTCGTTAAGTTACGGTGGATAATAATATGTCGTGGTACGAAATACAGAATTAAGTAAATATCGCAGTTTTTCAAGTAAAATTTAATAAATGTAAATAAATGGCGAGAATATCAATGATAGAAATGTATCGGAGGCCATGGAATGAGTTGGATTAAATGGGCTAAGTTCAATCTGTATATGATGGCCATACCTTGCCTATCTAGTCCGATGCGATTCGATAATTGAGACTGGTGATGAAATTGTCTGTTGGTAACCGAAATGTTATATGACGGATTATTAAATTAATTCCTTTGCCGACGTAAGAGATTACGTAAGAGTACTCTGTATCAAGAAGTCATGTGTTTGTCAAAGACATATGGAAAACTAGGAAATATGGAGAAGTCTTTTAAAAGCAAACCGTCTGTTGTTATTGTAATCTAGTATTAGATTTTGTTTCCAAATAAGAGAAGTTTACAGTTCTGTTGAAAACTTAGAGAGTATTAGAAGTGTTGCACACGCATAGGAAGATTAGACGTTAAGCTAGATTGTAATACAATATTGTCACCTGTAATAAGAAATAACATTTGTAAAGAAACGAGATACGTATCTGGTTCTCTCAGAACATTAAGGCGAGTGTTGTTTTGTGAATGATATCAATGCGAGTAAATCTATACTAATAACTTATTACGAGTTTCAGGTATCATGAACCCAAGTACTATTGGAGATGACAATGAGATGGTGATGAATCCCAGCATGTTTTGCTAAGTTACAGTATACGGTCTCAACTGACCTGACGAAAACTGGGATGGATATGAACGGATAGTATACCAATACTGGAGGATGAGAGGCGTCTTCTTCTGAAGCCAACGAATGATGAGTACTCAAATCAATGTCTTATTATCCCGCTATGTAGCTGCTTTTAAGTAGAGTAGTATGTTTTACAATGTCAAATTTGTGACATGCCAAATTACACAACCCGAAGGAAACCATTTTATTCGTCAATCATTGCCTTACGATGGGTAGGAATGTTGGAAGTTGTGTCGTGAATGATCCTGAATTATGATATATCGTACGCTATGTCGTGTGAATCCAAGCGGTCGCTAGCAAATGTTATGGAGACAGATTTACGCATGGATAATACCCGTGTTAAGATACCGGTAGTGTCATTATGAAGAAATTTCAGTTTAATTTATGGTTCGAATATATATTAGAAGGAATCGGTAATAACATGTGCGTGATTTAGAGTCATCTGCGATCATATTTTTATGTTAAGCGTAGTGTTCGCGAGTGTAATTGTCATGTTATGTAATGTAATTGTGATGTTGTTGCGATGATATTGTGTTAATAATGGTGTCAAAATGTATAGTCTTCGTAATGTGAAGTGCCTGAGTATATTTTTTAATGAAATGAGAATTCCTTGAGCATGACTTGTGTGTAATATGATGAAAGGTTTATTGTGAGAGGTTCGTCGAAATATGAAAATGCTCAACGTTTTATGGATCGCCGTGAATGTGTTATTGGGATTAAGCATCTTATAGAATGATGCGATGTAGAGGTCCTGATGAGATTTATTGTAGTGGAGATTGATTTAGTCATGCATATGAATTTGATTTTGCTGTAATGAATGGTAACTACTTAGGCATAAGGCGATATTTACAATGACATTTCGAGGACACTGGTAGTATGATCGTCTAAAATATATTAATGAAATACAGTATAGGTGATTGCGCACAATGTTGGAGTGATATAAGATCTTCACGAGTTAATGACACTACATAGTTGAGAGCCATGTCACAAATAGAACGCATGATCTTCATTTATACAGTATATGGTGAGTAGATTAATTTTTCTTGCTAGCTCAATTTCTTGACGCTTAGAGCTGATGTAGTTTTACAGGTTGATTTCACGGAAGACACCCGTGCTGCAGAGTCATCGTAGTTTTGAAACCATTGTAGTTGGTGATTAGCATGTTTTCAAATGTTCATTCTTTAGGTGCAGATACCGATGGAGCTCAGAAGAGATCAATTTCATTTCTTATTTGTTCAATGTTCTTGTTTGAAGGATTACGATGTTGTCTTATGTTATTCGATCACATTCTTGGCCTTAATGATAGTGATGAGCATAGGTTACCGGTGCAATCAAGTTGTTAGATAGATTTTTAATTACTTAAGCGATGATTTAAACATAATAACGGAATGTTGAGACATTTATTTGAGGTCAGTGAATAGATAGGCCAAGCCAACAAGAATTTATGACTTTTTTATCCATCAGTTTGAAGATGAATGTGGTGAATGATGGACTTAGTTAAAATATAAGCCTTCAGCATTGTGATACGGATCTTCTTTTAATTTTTCTCATTAATTTGAAGTTATCATTGATGTTGTGAACGAAATATTGACAAGAGTATTCAGGTCCTTTTAATTAACGTAACATTCAATCATTCCAACATCCATTTGTGTTGCATTATTACTTTCTTAGCGTTGTAGTTGTTATTTTAAACATTCTTTAGTCATTAAACGGAAAATCCTTCTATGAAAAGTTATATTGTCGGTGTTCTCATTTGATAGTATAAGGTCTTACGTCAGTCAAATCAACTTAGAGCCAACGATACGATTCAGTGACCCAACTCAATTACTTTTCACGTCCCTAGAGTGGAATCTCTTGTATCTCCGCGTGACACCGGCCGAGGCATAACTTAATCATCAAGAACCCTGAATTTAGAGATGCGTGAAAGGTCACAGTAATCTTTCCCTAACTATTTGCTGCTCCTATTTATCAAGCAATTTAAAACAGCAGTTATCTGGGGAACAATGTTTTAAAATAGTTTTAATTTTATTTTTTAAATCACTAAACCTATGAACAAAACTACAACTTTTGTCCCATCCCTAAGAAATTAAAGCAGCAATTGGTGCAGGCTACGAGGAAAAAAAATCAGCTGAAATCATAGCAAAGCATATAAAGAAGAACAGGAGGAAATTCTTCCATCAGCAAGATATCATTGAAGGTCTTCACAAGAAACATAATGATTCAGGTCTCAAAGTTCTGGGTAGCTATTTCCACGAGGTGATCCAAGACCTAGTCAGGTAGGTCTTCACAAGAAACATAATGATTCAGGTCTCAAAGTTCTGGGTAGCTATTTCCACGAGGTGATCCAAGACCTAGTCAGGTAGGTCTTCACAAGAAACATAATGATTCAGGTCTCAAAGTTCTGAGTAGCTATTTCCATGAGGTGATCCAAGACCTAGTCAGCTAGGTCTTCACAAGAAACATAATGACTCAGGTCTCAAAGTTCTGGGTAGCTTCAGGCTAACCCAACCATGCATCAATATCCATAGTATCCCTACTGTTACCAGTACCTCAAGAAATATTTACACCACCACATATTCAAATACTTTGTCACTGGGCAACATCTACTGATGGCAGTCCAGTTTTACAGAGTAGAGTTTTTAAAAGAAAGAGAAAGTTAGGGCTATTTCACAATCAATCCTCGAAACTTACATGTTTAATGAAATGGCTGATAAGAAGATATCAGTTTTGTGTCTATGTTGACTTAGGTCAGGGATATTTAGACACTGGTGAGTATGAAGTGGCCATGGAAGTATTAGACTTCATGGTTGCAACACTGAACAGGAGCTCAAACATACAGGTGACTGGAGGGCTCATACAAATTATCATATGGTCAGCAGCTGTGATGGGATTGCGACTAATAGCCTTAGGAATGAAGTTTGTTGGACTGAACTCTCAGTGTTCTTTTCCACATCCAGCAGAGTTTGAGCAAAAGGCATTAACTTTCCTTGATGCTACTCACAATATAAACCTTGCAATTAATTCCCTAGCAGAAAAGCAGGTTCTCAGATGTGGTAGTGCTCCAGACCAAGAAAATATTACTGAGGTGAAATATCTGGAAGAACATGGTACTATTACAGGAAGTGAAAGGCCTGCACACTGCTTATAGATTAAGTAGAGAGAATTTACAGGGGGTGAGACAGAAGATAAACATTTCTTTACGTGCATAAACCTTCAGTAACTCTGTGGCTATTACCCTTAAATTTTGCACTGATCTGGGTGTTGAAGTGTTTACTGATTGTGAAAGTACCATTCAGTTTGCAATGTTCCTAAATCATGCGTTTGATTTAATAAATTCATGCCATCTTATGTGTAAGCATACCAAGGCTGCAAACATATATTCCAATGAAGCCAAAATCTGTTCTGATATTGAAAAATGCATAAGTTATCCTAATAATATTAACTGATGGTTCGTCCTTCTGTAACTCTATGAAAATAACTGCATTTTTTAATACTTATTTTGTGATCGGCTGATGATGACCAGGAATAATGGTTGAAACCAGTACCAATTATAATTAAGTAGGAATGTAAAAATTACATTTCTTATTTTAATAGTATTATAATAATAATGCTATTTGTTTTACGTCCCACTAACTACTTTTAAGGTCTTCGGAGACGCCGAGGTGCCGGAATTTAGCCCCACAGGAGTTCTTTTACGTGCCAGTAAATCTAACGACACGGGGCTGTCGTATTTGAGCACCTTCAAATACCACCGGACTGAGCCAGGATCGAACCTGCCAAGTTGGGGTTAGAAGGCCAGCACCTTAACCGTCTGAGCCACTCAGCCCGGCCTTTAATAGTACTGAAAGGTTGAACAATCATATATTCCTTTTAACTTAACAGTGTGCAAATATACCACTAAATCAATTAAGCATGTGCAGTATTTGCATCCTTTGCAGTGTTACATAATACCTATCAGCTTCATGTCCATACTGGCAGTACTGAATTATACACCTACAAGACTTTACTACATCCTCCTAATCAACACTAACTTCCAGGTAACTTCACTGATAACATCAGGCCATGCCACCAATAGTGGCAAACATGGACATTGCACTAATGCAACTCATATCCTGTATTGAATATGAGGATCCAATAGAGTCCTATAAAGGTATAATTCCAATGTAGTGCACAAGCACTGACACATGTGGATTGGTGCAGTGTAATGTGTCTACATTTAACACATCCTTTTCTTATCATCATGGTTGAGATGCACAGTATGGAAGATATGACACATTTATTGTTCTTTGCCTCAGTGCTTAGACATTCATGTTTTTCTATAGGTGTCAGTTCAAAAAATCTGCAACACAACAGGCCACAATTATTATTATTATTATTATTATTATTATTATTATTATTATTATTATTATTATTATTATTATTATTATTATCAATATTCTGAATGGCTAAATTAAGAGTACAAGGACCATTCCTTGAAATCTTTGTTTCATTCTTATTCTAATAGCAAGACTCTTCCTTAATTGGGCTGACTGATCAAAAATCACCATCAAGGAGGTGAACTAAAAGTGAACCAACACTCGAATCAGGTAGCATTTTTGTATATCATGTAATAAGGCAATAAACTGATGATTGTATGTAAGAATGCATTTAGTATTTTGTACTGCATAAAGAACAGAGGAATCTTCCAGATAACTTCAGGCCATGCTGCCAATAGTGGCAAACATGGACACTGCGCTAATGCAATTGTTATCCATGAGTACATTATGAAATGTCCTGTTAAAGAAATAGACACATGCATACATATTCATTATAAACCATTATTCCTTTTGGTGTTCAGTCTGTAAGCCTCTGTGAATGTACAAAATCACCACAACAATCCCCTATTTCTAACTAGTTCTATATCTCTTATCTTTAAATCATTATAAAATGAGTCTAATCATCATTGCCTTGGTCTCCCTGTATTCCTCTTACCCTCCATGACCAACTCCATCATTCACCTAGGTACCCTATCCTCATCCATTCGCCTCACATGACCCCTCCACAGTTTGCTCATGACTACAACTCTACATCCATTGAGTTCAATCCTAACTTAGCCTTTATTTCTTAATAACAAGAACACTCCTACCATTGTTCCCACCTGTTTTACCAGCAATCATTGTTGCTACTTTCATGTCTGTTACTTCTAAGTTGGGAATAAGTTATATTGCGCCCACCGAGCCTTCACTCCCGTATAGCAAAGTTGGTCTGAAAAAACACCTATGTAAAGATAGTTTCGTCCAGGAACTGACTTCATTCTTCCACAATACTGTTGATTGCATCTGTGAGCAGACTGAATTAGCTTGATTCAAGTTCACTTACTATACTACCAGCCTGTGCACACATCCTAAATATTTGAAATTATCTACCTGTTCCAACTTTGTATACCCAATGTGACATTCATTTATCTTGGATGCCTTACCTACTGACATCAATTTAGTCTTAGAAGGTGAGCTTGCATCCGGGAGATAGTAGGTTCGAATCCCACTATCGGCAGCCCTGAAGATGGTTTTCCGTGGTTTCCCATTTTCACACCAGGCAAATGCTGGGGCTGTACCTTAACTAAGGCCACGGCTGCTTCCCTCCAACTCACAGGCCTTTCCTATCCCATCGTCGCCATAAGACCTATCTGTGTCGGTGCAACATAAAGCCCCTAGCAAAAAAAAAAAAAGTCTTAGAAGGCTAATACTCATACTACTCATTGCACCTATTTTCAAGTTCCAAGAGAGTAGACTGCAAGCTTTAGGCAACACCTGCCATTAACATAAATTTGTCAGCATATGCCAGGTGGCTTACAAAATTTTCACCTTATTGAATCCCTTCCTGCCACTTTATGCCTTATAGCAGATGATCTGTGTAAACTACAAACAACAAAGATTTTTCAAAATTCTGGCAAATACAGAAAATCCAATCTTGACAGTCCCGTTATGGTCTGATACCACACTGCTTTTCATCCTACTTCCTCAGAACCACTGACCTTACCTCCATTCCAAGATGCCAGTGAACACCTTGCCTGGTATACTGATTATTAAGATACCTTGATAATTGTTAAAATCCTTCTTCTTTGCTTGCTTACAGGTAGGTGCAAATACAGCTTTTATCCAATCTGAAGGTGCCTTATTAACACTCCATTATAATCTTATTTTATGAAGGCATTTCAACCCTTCCTTCCCACTATACTTCACCACATTAGGTCTAATTTCATTCATTCCTGCTGCTTTATGACAATGGAGTTGATCTACCATCCTTTCCAATTCCTTATTGCCTTCCTGACACAAGAGTTGAGAAACAATAGGGATTGCAAATAATATATGACACAGCGATGTTGCAGAAAAAAGACTGTGTTCGATGACTGAGACATGCATACATTACATACATTATCATTATAGACTGTTATACCTTTCAGCGTTCAGTCTGCAAGCCTCTGAGAATTTACTAAACGTCGCCACAATCCTCGATTTGCAACTAGTGTTGTGGCCTCATTTAGTTCTATACCTCTTATCTTTAAATCGTTAGAAACCGAGTCTAACCATCGTCGTCTTGGTCTACCTCTACTTCTCTTACCCTCCATAGCAGAGTCCATTATTCTCCTACATAACCTATCCTCCTCCATTCGCCCCACATGACCCCACCACCGAAGCCGGTTTATGCGCACAGCTTCATCCATCGAGTTCATTCCTAAATTAGCCTTTATCTCCTCATTCCGAGTACCCTCCTGCCATTGTTCCTACCTGTTTGTACCAGCAATCATTCTTGCTACTTTCATGTCTGTTACTTCTAACTTATAAATAAGATATCCTGAGTCCACCCAGCTTTCGCTCCTGTAAAGCAAAGTTGGTCTGAAAACAGACCGATGTAAAGATAGTTTCGTCTGGGAGCTGACTTCCTTCTTACAGAATACAGTCGATCGCAGCTGCGAGCTCACTGCATTAGCTTTACGGCACCTTGATTCAATCTCACTTACTATATTACCATCCTGGGAGAACACACAACCTAAATACTTGAAATTATCGACCTGTTCCAGCTTTGTATCACCAATCTGACATTCAATTCTGTTGAATTTCTTACCTACTGACATCAATTCAGTCTTCGAGAGGCTAATTTTCATACCATACTCATTGCACCTATTTTCAAGTTTCACGATATTAGACTGTAGGCTTTCGGCACAATCTGCCATTAAGACCAAGTCGTCAACATAGGCCAGACTGCTTACTACATTTCCACCTAATTGAATCCCTCCCTGCCATTTTATACCTTTCAGCAGATGATCCATGTAAACTACAAACAGCAAAGGTGAAAGATTACAGCCTTGTCTAACTCCTGTAAGTACCCTGAACCAAGAACTCATTCTGCCATCAATTCTCACTGAAGCCCAATTGTCAACATAAATGCCTTTGATTGCTTTTAATAATCTGCCTTTAATTCCATAGTCCCCCAGTATGGCGAACATCTTTTCCCTCGGTACCCTGTCATATGCTTTCTCTAGATCTACGAAACATAAACACAACTGCCTATTCCTCTCGTAGCATTTTTCAATTACCTGGCGCATACTGAAAATCTGATCTTGACAGCCTCTCTGTGGTCTGAAACCACACTGGTTTTCATCCAACTTCCTTTCAACGACTGATCGCACCCTCCCTTCCAAGATGCCAGTGAATACTTTGCCTGGTATACTAATCAGTGAGATACTTCGATAGTTGTTGCAATCCTTCCTGTTCCCTTGCTTATACATAGGGGCAATTACTGCTTTTGCCCAATCTGAAGGTACCTTACCAACACTCCACGCTAATTTGACTACTCTATGAAGCCATTTCATCCCTGCCTTCCCACTATACTTCACCATTTCAGGTCTAATTTCATCTATTCCTGCTGCCTTATGACAATGGAGTTTCTTTACCATCCTTTCCACTTCCTCAAGCATAATTTCACCAACATCATTTTCCTCCTCTCTTGAGCTTCGCTGTTCACAACACCACCAGGATGATTTCCTTTTACATTGAGAAGATGTTCAAAATATTCCCTCCACCTCTCCAGTGATTCCCTGGGATCTATTATGAGTTCACCTGAATTACTCAAAACACTGTTCATTTCCTTTTTCCCTCCCTTCCTAAGATTCTTTATTATTGTCCAGAAAGGTTTCCCTGCTGCTTGACCTAGCCTTTCCAGGTTGTTACCAAAATCTTCCCATGACTTCTTTTTGGATTCAACAATTATTTGTTTCGCTCTGTTTCTTTCATCTACATACAACTCCCTATCTGCCTCAGCCCTTGTTTGGAGCAATTTCTTATAAGCCTTCTTTTTACGTTTACAAGCTGCTCTCACTTCATCATTCCACCAAGATGTTCGCCTTTTCCCATCTTTACACACAGTTGTTCCAAGGCATTCCCTGGCTGTTTCTACTACAGCATCCCTGTATGCCACCCATTCACTTTCTATATCCTGAACCTGCTTAATGTCTACTGTTCGAAACTTCAAACTAATCATATCCATGTACTTCCGTCTAATTTCCTCGTCCTGGAGATTTTCTACCCTTATTCGTTTGCAGACAGATTTCACTTTCTCTACCTTAGGCCTAGAGATACTTAGTTCACTACAGACCAGATAGTGGTCTGTATCATCGAAAAATCCCTGGAAAACTCGTACATTCCTAACAGATTTCCTGAATTCGAAGTCTGTTAAGATATAGTCTATTATGGATCTGGTACCCCTAGCCTCCCATGTGTAGCGGTGAATAGCCTTATGCTTGAAGAATGTATTCGTAACAGCTAAACCCATACTAGCACAGAAGTCCAGCAAACGCTTCCCATTCCCATTAGTTTCCATCTCTTGAATAAAATCGCCCATTAGCACTATTCTGAGATAATTATTCATGAGAATTAATTTGATGAGTACGATGCTGTACAGCCGGAATGGGCTAAAGATGGTATTGTTGAAGAGAGACATTATGAAGGGGCTAGAGGTAGAAGTTACATTCCACCTCATTGGGGTGTATTTAAGGACAGTGCGACGATGTGAATTAGGCTTATTTGATGTATCCAGTAAATGGAAGAAGGAGTTCTCACTGACTGACTGACTGACTGACTGTATTGCAAAGGTCCAAACTTAATTGAACTCATTCCCTCTGTTCTGTTCAGGTTTAGAGAGAGGCCAGTGGGTGATAGAATATTACATGTTGGCACTTGCGTGTTACTGCTGCACTTGTGTGAAAGATTTTTGGTTATACAAGGATGAAGGAGAAGCAAGACTATGCTGTCAAAATGTGCGAGATGAAAATTGGCACAAAGCTAAGAAGGTGGATGCTGATTCTGGAACTCTATCAGAAAACAGGATAAAAGATGCTATGGTATTTGAGGCGACAGATGTAGACCTTGCTGGACTCTTGATACTGAAAGTAAAGAGGAAGGGGCGGATTATGCTCTTTACATTTGCTGTGTATAGAGCAGTGCACTTGGAACTGAGCATCAATTTCATAACAAATGGATTTTTACTGAGTTTTCGACGGTTCATCACTCGATGAGAAAGACAAAAAGTGTTTACAAAAAACAATGGAACAAATTTCACTTGTACAGATAATTTGTTCTGAACTGTCAACTAAAACCACAGAGAAAGAGAATCCACAATGCAGCAGGCTGGTGGGGTGGTTGGTGGCAAAATCTGATTCAGATAGTAAAGAGAAATTTGAGTTGTGTCCTTGGGACAGCTACACTGTGTTGCAAAGAGATGATGACAATACTGTGTGAGTGTGAAGCCATCATTAATTCCCGTCCTCTTACCTACTTGCCTGGGAAGCCAGATGATCTCAACCAAGTTTCACCTTCAAGTATTTTGCAAGATGATGCCTGCCTGGCAATTTTAGATTTAGATCAACTGGATTCTGTGAACTTATCAAGGAGGTTTTGATTTCTACTACAGCTGCAACAAGATTTTGAGAAAAGTACCTAAGTCAGTTGATCCAGATGCAGAATAAGATGTCTATAAACACTGGAGAAGGGGATGTGGTGCTGGTTGCAGCCGATGGGAAGAAATGGATCGACTGGCCATTAACACGGGTGCTGGGAGTGTATCGTGGGAAAGAGTTTGAAGATTTGTGACGCTGAAAACATTGTCAGGTGAGGTGACTAGTCCACATCAAGGACTTCTGAAACTGTTAAGGAGAATGCTGATGACTGTCCGAGTAGCTTTCACTCTCATCACTCCTCAAAGTGGTATTATGACAGCACATCTACAGCTTCATGTGAATATAAAAACTGATTAAATTTAAGTGATTTACAAGAAATGTTAAGTTCCTCTCAGGTAGAAAGGAAGTTTCTCACAGGCTATGTGCATTAGGAATTAAGACTGTAAGGCATTCTGAAAAGATATCTCCCTCATTAATCCTTGTATCAAAATACTGTACATGAGCAGAAAGTTTTACAAATAGATTTCCAGTAAGGTTGGTTGAATTCAAATACGGTTGGCCATGTACATTTTTGGAATGTAAAATCACTATTTCAGTCTTCACATAAATCCCCATTCAATTCACAGATGTTGAAATGATATTGAACCTAAAAACTATCCACGGATAAGACGACTCTAAATGTGTGTTCAAATGCATCCGGTAGCTTTTCTGTAACAAGAACTCAAACAACAACAAAAAGAAAGGCAAGACCCCTAAGCTAAAAAATATTTAGGGATAATTACTACACCTGAAATGGATAATTAAAAGAGAATGCTGCTAAAATAATCAATATATAGATACACAGTTGTTACAAATTTTTCATATAGATTACAGTCATTACCATTACAGTCATTACTAATATCCATGGTTTATCAGTCCATGGACTAGAATTATGCAGCTTTCCATGTCAATTTAACCTGTCCTACCAGCCTCTTCTTCTCTAAGTAGTGTAGTGTTTTCCCTAGAAATTTTGTCAGCCAGGTATCAGGAATGAGTGGCTAGGTGGGGAATTCTGCGCACTAAAATGGATATGAAATTTTTTAAAATTTATTCCTCTCATGGCATTCATATTAACATACAGATAACAGTAACTGTAATATATAACTATTTTAGTATTTTGAAAATGAGCAAGACAACAGAGGATTTTGGACTTCTTGTTTTCTACTTCTTATTCATAATCATTCAATACCGGGTATAACAATTCCATTGCTGTGGAGTGCCACACGGGTTTGTGACATCATTCAAAACCACTAAACATTTAAACTCCGATGTAATTATACTGAAAATGACGATTGATCATTCAACAAACAGTTTTTCAGTATGTAATTAGTGCATATCTAGGTTAAGTTAGCTGGGCGGTCTGTAACCATGGCAGGGCACTTCACCCATCAAGAGGTCTTAGGGATAGCTCTGTAGTTGAACTAATATTTAGAACAATTCTTTTATCACCTGAACATAAACCTCTAGACTTGCTCCCAAATTAATTAATGAAATCTTGCAGGAATTTGTTTCTCAAAAGATATCAGAAGGTTGTTATAACATTCCTTCAGTTGTGCTAGATTTCATAGAACATTAATAAAGCTGGCCCCGTGGTTTAGGGGCAACGCGGCCCTGGATTCGATTCCCGGCTGGGCTAGGGGTTTTTAATTTTAAATGATTAATATCCCTGGCCTGGTGACTGGATGCTTGTGTCATCCTTAACATTCCTTTTCTCACATTGAACACTCCATACTTCCTCCCTTCCAATTACGCATGGGTTCATATCACATGTTGCAATAAGGGGCAAAAGATCTCTATAGGTCAATGGCCCGAATAGCATTAAAAAAATATAATAAATAAAGTTGTTGCAGGACCTACAGCCACACAATCAGGTTAGGTGATACCAGTGTTGTAATATCATGGATGAAAAAGAGGTGGTCAACTATTTTGCCATTAATTGGTTTTTCAGTGCAGTTTAAGGTGAATTTTCATTTCAATGGAGTATCTAAGAATCTCACTATCCACATGGCCCCTGTAAATTCCTTACCCTAACAGGGAATAATTATTCTTCTCCCCTAGATTTATCCCTCTGTGCAATCTCAAAAGCAACACTTTAGGAAGCCTTAAGAGCATTGTGACAGTGGAAAATCCAGTTATCAAAGTTGACCATCAATGTTATAAAATCTTTTCAATCAGGAGAAAACATGAGTAAAGATCAATACTGATCAATGTCCCCATATAAACGTTATTTTAAATCTGTTGGTGCCAAAGAGGATAATACAGAATTATCAATACTGCATTAATGTACTCAATCCCCTCACGACTTTAGGTGAAAAATAAGCAACCAGTCACAATCAGTAATTTTATCATGAAGAGTAACCTAAATGTCACTGTAGTAGTTTTACCTAATGAGAAGAAAGTCTGCAGCACTGATAGGATCGAGAATCAGCACTATTTTTCAGATACTCATTCCTCAAACTCATTGGAAATCTCACTGGGGCCTTGTAGGTAAGGTAAAGAGGCTCATTCTTTACAGAATATGACCTGTTCAGTTAATTTACACTGAAAAAATTCAGTGTTACATAACCAATCGTTAAACTATCCATGGGGGAAAATAATGAATACAAGGTTCCAATGCGAACAACTATTCACTATTTCCAATAACAATGAATGACATCCAGCATACCTATAATACACTATGGGTGACGCTTTGGACTGTGCCATCAATATATAATCAGTTTCTAATTTTTTACAATTATTTCACTAGTACATGTTTCGAGAGACCCAACTCACTTCATCAGCGATTTCTACATTATAAATCAATATTCCCCATACCTTAAGGTCTAACATAATTCATCTATACAAAAGACATCATCAATATATACTATTATTTATAACACATACACACATTACGACCATTTCTTGATAATGTTTGTCGTAATGGAACAGTTTAGAATTTTTTTTTTGCTATTGGCTTCACATCGCACCGACACAGATGGGTCTTATGGCGACAAAGGGATAGGAAAGGGCTAGGAGTTGGAAGGAAGTGGCCATGGCCTTAATTAAGGTACAACTCCAGCATTCTCCTGGTATAAAAATGGAAAACAACGGAAAACCATCTTCAGGAATGCCGACAGTGGGATTCAAATGCACTATCTCCTAGATGCAAGCTCACAGCCGTGCGCCCCTAACCACAGGGCCAATTCACCAGGTTTAAAACATTTATAGAAAGTTTAACTGGTTATTCTTATGTTATGTAACACTTTAAAACATGTATTAAAATGTCAGATCATTTACATAGAAAAATCGATCAGTGATAAAATGCTTCTTGCTACTGTTTTTTCTGTTGCCCACTTAAGCGTAGGCCTATTAAAAAATTAACTATTATACTACCAAAGTTTATATTTGTGCCTTGATATTCTTAGAACACTTTCTAGAATGAACATGTTTACCATTGAATTATTTGACTTGCAAAGATCTAAATGTGTAATTTATTATATCATGTCAGATGGAACCTTTCTATGTTGGTGTTGGGCTGGATTTTTGACAGAGCAGATCAAACCTCCCATCACGTTCTTGAATTCGTGGCTATTATTTGCTATTCTTATTGTAAATTATCAAAGTGTTTGAAGACTACCCACTCACCAGCCTAACACTTATTGATTCTATGTCATGCAAACTAGCCTGAAAGGTTTTGAAACACTAAGATGACAGAAATTGTTCCCTCGAGAGGCTAATGTATTTGAGCACCTTTAATACAAACAGGGTGGTAAAGGATTTAATATGCCAAGTTGAAACCAGCAGGCAAGCCATCCACATCCTGAGCTACTCGGACTGCCATTTTTCCTGACATAAGCTACAAAGCAAAGAAAGATTAAGAGAAACCCACTTCTTCTTCAGCTTTCAGACATGCTGTGCCAAATAAAAGGTGCATACCTGGAAATTCTGCATTTGTGTAATCATAAAAAGTATACTTAGTCAATTTGGGATTAGTATACAAATATACATGTGCCTTAAGAATAGACAGCAAGATACTCATATATATCTCGAACTTCAGAAAAAAGTTGAGTTATGTAACCAGTCAAACTAAGACGACTGCTAAGGGTTTAATTGTAATCACTATAAAGTTACCTGGAATTATACTTACGCATGAAGTATTTGAAGTTTCCTCTGAGCAAATTGGTTCCCCTTTTATCTTTACTTCCAAGTCCATTCTAAATATCGTGAGAAGGTTTAGACTGTTTTGGGATGCAGATTACCTCCACAGACCTTGCACTGAAACATGAGCAACAAACACTATTATTGTTGTTTTGTAGTCAAGTCTGTAGTTTTAGGTAACTTGATATTGTACTCATAGCCACACGACCTCCAGTTTTACCTGGAAAATGAACCTCAAGGATAAACATTTTCAATGAAAGAACAACTCACACCCATACATTGGGATTAATTTGCACACCCTTATGTAGAGAGTGTGACTATGCAACTTGCATATCGCCCACTACACTGGGAGTCTAATGACTGGTTTGATGAACCTACCTTTCTTTTTACGACTTGTTTACATCACACTGACCAAGATAGGACTTAAGGCATTATGGCTAGGAGTGGGAAGCAAGTGACTGTGGCCTTGAGTAAGGTAGAGTCCCATCATTTCTTTTGTGTGAAAATGGGAAAACACAGAAAACTGCCTATAGGGCTGCGACTCCCTTCACACTCCTAGCCCTTTTCTATCCCATCATTATCATAAGTCCTATCAGTGTCAGTGCAATGTAAAGACAATAGTAACAACAACAAAAATTCTACAACCAAACATCCAAGCTATTCATCTCCTGCTCAACTTACAGGGCAAATGATACACTTTTAGCCACTGTGAAGACACAATCCCCGCGCCCTGCCCCCCGCTAGCTCTATTTTGTACTGCTCAATATAAACCTCACTCTCTCTACACTAGAGTCCAGCGGTGATTCAGATACAATATAAAATTTGAAATTCACCATTAGGAACGTTCTGATATAGTACATTCAGTTTTGTTTTCAATGCACAAAACCTCGGACAGTAAGTGGAGACCCCAGTCTTAATCATAACACTTACAAATTATGTAAATCATCCTGGACGTTAAAGACAAATGGGGGTAATACCTGTGCCTTATGTATTTTAATAAGCCAGTTTCTTATACAGATATAGCCTTAGTTTGTCTCTCGACGTACAGTAATCACCTGGGCTAGCAGCCCCTTTAAGAGCTACCAAATGATATGTTGAATTCAGTAGCAGTTTAGCCAGATTCCTTATTAATCAAACAAATTACTTGACAGAGGATAGCCAGGTACTCATTGGCAATTTTATCCAAAAAGTTGCAACCATTACTGATTAAGCTATAATTTATACTGTATGTCCATTACAACAAACAGTTCCGAACTGGCTATAAACTTCTGGCTATGAACGCCTTCAACATTACCGGTATTTCAATGAGCATATACGAATCAGAATGTTTCCAGGGTGACTGTTAATAATGGTTTGTTGGAATTAATAAATGGTATTTGTGAGCTGTATCAATGCCATCTACGAATTCTTACAAAACATTAAACAATGGATGATGGAAGAGCTCACTATTCCAATGAGAAATAGGCCTACTGCATTTAGTTACACCATTTACTGGTCGAATCAAATGTGCATGTATACAACATGCAGTCCGTGGTATTCAACGCGCACTGCTGGCATTAGATCTGAAATGGTTCTGAATGTAGTTAGAACAGCATAAATTCAGAACTCACAGTTCAGAAGCAGTTCTGAATTTCTGTTGGAACAGCATGTACACTGGCACCAAAAAAGTATTGGCACAGACACCTTTTGGCACATAACACAATTGTATAAATACTAGGAACATCGTATGTATGCCACTAACACTGTCTGTCTCCATGGCTAAATGATTAGCGTGCTGGACTTTGGCCACAGGGTTCCCTGGTTTGATTCCCGGCAGGGTAGGGAATTTTACCCTTAATTGGTTAATTTCGCTGACAGGGGGGCTGGGTGTATGTGCCGTCTTCATCATCATTTTATCCTCATCATGACGTGCACGTCGCCTACGGACATCATATCAAAAGACCTGCATCTGGCGAGCCGAACTTGTCCTCGGACACTCCCGGCACTAAAAGCCGTACGCCATTTCATTTCACCACTAACACTTACTCTATAAAGGAAATAACGTGTATAAACTCTTTTCTAAACACAACATAAACACATGCAATCTATTAAATTATGGTTTTCTCCTGCTCAAAAAAGTATTGGCACACTGTATGTCATCCGTTATTGAGCTTTACAGACAGCGCCGCGTCTACTAGATTTGTGAAATCGGAGTTGACAAGCAGTTCAGTCGCAAGACTTAGAATCCGAGGGCGAAGGAGCACTCCATGGCGTTCCAAACCGAGGCTGTTTTATTCTTAGAGCATTAATACTAAACAAGGTCTGTCTAGGGAGGTCAAGTCACGAATGCTACTTATTGAGCCGCCATATTGGGTCTTTGAGCGAGCGTAACCAAAGGCAAGTGTATTCGAATTTAAAGGATTTCGCTACCGTACATTGAAATAAAAACAAGACACCAACTATTTTTCATAAATAACTTAATTGGGCATCTACTGGTCTGTATATATAACTGTATAACACTTAAATGATATGAATACATTCACAGCTATTTGAATACGAAGATAATTAACAGAGCCTCCATTTTTTTTCTTGAGAAACAAGAATCAACAGAAAAGCTCACGTTCTTTTCTTTTACTTCCTTACAACTTGGTCTTACTCTGTTTCTTATTAATTTCATCTGTCAAATATGTAATCTTATTGACAGAAACATAGAAATCTCTACAGTACCTGTATCATATTATGATTACCGGTACATGATATACTGAACTTGAAGTACTGTATTTAAAGTACTAAAAGAGAGCTGTAATAAATTACCTTAAGCGTTTTCTTTATTAAGAAAGTAATTACCGATACTGCGTTTCTAAAAGGTTACTCCAGTATGTTGACAAACACTGAATGCCACTTGAGTTGAGTGCATTAAATTATGTATGGTAACTGTTGTTATCCATTCATGTGGTATTTCTTTGGGTTCTAAGGCAAAAATATTCCGCACATATGCAACAAGAGTGATGTTCTTAATTACTGTATAGTAAAAAGTGGTGCTTATTGTTTTAAGAGGAAGTACAACTGGACAACCATCCTCTATAAACACTAATCAGAAGAAAACAAATGGAAGGCGTCCAACACTTCGAAAAATGAAGGTATCGGAAAAAGAAATATGACGGCCACAAAGTGCGTGGAAATAAAAAATTCCTAGGCCTCGAATGCGCTAATGCCGTCGGAAAAGAACAAGTGTTGACCAGGGGAGGTCGGATGGGCTAGAAGAGTGAAAGCAATGTCAAGACTCCGCTAAGGGCCTCGTAGTCACAACCCAAAATAGATTTCCCCCTGTGGGGGGATAGATCAACACCCACGGTATCCCCTGACAGCCATAAGAGGCGACTGAAAGGGGCATCAGTAGCTCCTAACTACGGAGCGTTGGTTGGCAACCATGGGGCTCGTAACTGAGTCCTAATATTAATGCATATAATAATAATAATAATAATAATAATAATAATAATAATAATAATAATAATAATAATAATAATAATAATAATAATAATAGTTAAGAAAATTAAAGCCATTTGTAGACACGATTCCATAAGAAATAGAAATTCAATCACTATTAAGCTGAGTTAACCTAGGTTTGGCTATTTTAGGGATTACATTAGGATATTATGTTAGGCTACGGTACGTTAAATTACAGTAGTTGGTTAGTGTGAGTGAAGCGAGTGTTATGATCTTTAAGTATTTGTCCAGCCATATAATGTACTCTATAGTGCATTTAAGATGAATGAAATTTAGCTGTAAATAATAACTACAGTACAGTGTAAGGCTGCTATTATCAATAAAATTGTTGTAATGATGGCAAGCTGGACATAAATAGTTGGTTTGAAGTGATAGGTCTATTGTTTGTTGTGACTGTAATTGGTGAACGAACAGGAACAACCATTTCAAATATCTGTGGAACATTTCTACCTTGCATGTAGGGTTAGCAAGATACTGTCTGTAGTTTACATGAAAAGGAATGGAATAACATGGCGTATGCCTTTTAGTGCCGGGAGTGTCTGAGGACAAGTTCGGCTCGCCACGTACAGGTCTTTTGATTTGACGCCCGTAGACGACCTGCGCGTCGTGATGAGGATGAAATGATGATGAAGACGACACATACACCCAGCCTCAGTGCCAGTGAATTTGACCAGTTTTGGTTAAAATTCCTGAACCTGCCGGGATTCGAACCCGGGACCCCTGTGGCCAAAGGCCATCACGCTAACTATTTAGCCATGGAGCCGGACACATGAAAAGGAAATTTTCATAAACATTAATACTGCTATTATACATTTCGTGTTACTTTTCTTGCTTGTTTTGAAAGACAATTCTCTTTCTCTGGGAGGTTTCGTATTATATGTCAAAGACTTGGGTGGATTAAGGACGTTGAAAATTGTTGGGATGAAATTCCACTTGAGTAGTTTCCCTCCATCTGCCCTCTTTAGTTCAAATTGCGATTCTTCAAAATGATGCTAGAAGAAAATACATAATAAGACCTATAAATATAAAACATCGTTCATATAAACATACTATTATTTAGGAATAATACAAATGTATAACTTCACTAACCTCGCTCAAGACGGAATTATCTGTAAGTTGCCATTTGTCACGCCTACAGTTTTGTACGCACTGAGCTCTCCTTTGCTTATCTCTCGGAAAAAGAAACACCCTGATTCCGTCAGTTGTCCTATTTTGACAATTTTGTACGGAGCAGTATCCCATTTTCCTTCAAAATACAAGTAATAACTCACATCATTACATCGGGCACGCCTACATAACAACGATATATGAGACCCAACATGGCCGCCACGCAAAGGATTGTGGTAGCGTGACCAGACCTCCCTAGACAGACCTTGATACTATAGAATGCGCTTAGCGCCACCTCGTCCATGTTGCGGCTTGAAGCAAACATCTCGATCAGCTGACTGGGGGGTAGTTCGAAGCACAGTCCGAGAGGATATAAGGAAATTGTCAAACAGTGACATTCGAAAAAGCGGCGAAATCGGAATATGAGATGTACCCTACTTAGCTGTTGTGGTTAAGCGTAATTTACAATTAAAACCGTGGACATAAATGCGTAATTACGACGGAAATGTTTGAAACCAAAAGAGACCTACGGTAGGATACACCCTCATTATGATCGTACTTTTTGCAAGTATTACATCCCCGTGAGTAACAATAATTGTTTAATGTTAATTATTTATTATAATGTAAGAGACAACTAATTTTTTCCAATTACCGCATCGTATTGGGATTAATAGCTGAAAGGTAACCTCTGAAAGTTGTCCGTAAGGAAGTGTAGCCTAATTTTAAATATTAATGCGACTGACATCCACAATAAATACTTCATAACGTCCAAAAACAACTTTAAAATACTGTATTCACCTGGTGTACTTTTGACTAAAATAGGCCTACTTCAAATCAATGCACAACACAAGATGCAAAGAGTGACACATAGCCTACAGGACCATTATGGAAAGAAAAGAACACATGTATCATACTTAAGTGAACCATACACCATCAACAGATGGCAACAATAATGAACTCTCCAGGGTAAACGATAAACAGGTACCATAACAAGAAATATTCACTTATCATAAGTTATAAAAATTCACAATACAGTAGGGTCAACTGCATATCAATTGGCACTGGTTGTAGTGCCTATTTATGCCTATGAAGCAGGGATCTGTTATAGTATGCTGCTTCAACAAAATAATAACAATAACAATAATGATAATAATAATAATAATAATAATAATAATAATAATAATAATAATAATAATAATAATAATAATAATAATAATAATTGTACCGGGCGGTACACCTCCACGCCGCTTATTTAAAAGTTGCGCCAGTTGAAACTCCTCTACTGGAGGAAGTCTGAACTTTATCTACGGTATTAATTTTCAAGTTTCTCAGAAGATGTCACTACTTGGAAATTTTGAAGTTTCTGAACTGTGTTGTTTTCGACGTATTTTTGTTTTGCTTGTAGTAAGAAGTGTGAACTTTCTCTTCTAGAGGACACTACTGAAGAACTACAACGATGCACCTAGTGCGAAGTGAAAGAACTGTTTTTTTGGAGAAATTTTTATTTCAAAAGTTTGTTCTTTGCTAAATTTCTTTCAGTCATTGTTTAAGTTGGCAATATTAACCCTTTTTTCCCCTTGTTTAGAATTTAGCCAATCCCGAATTTCTTTAATTAATTTTCCACCAATAATATGTTTCTTCTTCATATTGTGTAGGGGTTTTCTTGGTTAGCCAATAAAAGTTTGGTGGGAGGGTGTTCTCATTCTGGTAACGCCTCGAACTTTCCGCGAGAGTATATAAACTGCTGATTTTAGGGTCTCTGGGCCACTTCTGTACCATCTTCGAGTGTGTAAAGTACATAGCAGGGGGCGGGTAGCGCCTCTTTCTTCGGCAGCAGTCAACAATAAGGTAATGGCCGCATAATAACTTCTTTTCTTGCTAGCTCAGCAGTTTAACTCTCGGGGCGGGTCCGAAGCTTTTTCAACATGTAACTTTCCCTAAAATGTAAAGACCTCTTGTATCTATTCTCTTTTAAGCTACATATTGGGATAGAGAGTGCCTACCCTCTCGATCTCCCTCTCATATTGCATCGAGGTGAACTTATTTTCTCAACCGTTTCTTCCTTAACGTAATGTAAATCTGTTTCTTTATAAGTCACCTCTTTAGTATGGGATTAGCCCTTGCATTAGCGGCCTAGAGCCAAATTAGGTTTTAAACAAAAGGTATTAGGAGTGCAGATCGCCTCCTCTCAAATTGTTATTTTGGAGGTCATGTAATTATCCTTTTCTCGCTTAATAGACCTCAGTAGGTTGGGGATTTTACCCCTGTGTTTACGTCCTTAGAGGACAGCTTGAAGGTAGAGTTAGGTGTGGCCTTGTGATAGGCTTACAACTTGGAGAGCCGATCGCTCTTTTGAAATTTGTTTCTGCGTGCCTCTTGGAGGTATTACTGTGTAATTCGGAGTAAGTGCTCCTGGGCATGATTGGGGTTTTCTGCCCCTTTGTTACACCTTATGTACATGTAAACTTGGGCCAACCGCTCAAGAATGGGAAGTTCGGGGCTCGAAGCCCAAAGCCTGTAAATACTGTTGTTGCTCTTTTGTTGCCTTGCTACTCTGTACCTGCCATTCTTGTTATTTCTGAGTTTGAAAAAGAAAATATAACCTTGTTAAATTTTAAAATCACTTTCATTTCGTAGCCTGAGACCGATTCACCACCCCGCACCTTCTTTCACCTCGAACTACCACAAAAACTCGGTAACAAGTGGTAGCAGAGCGTGGTTGAATGGGTCTCAATTTAGCCCCTTTTGACGGCTAAACATTGTTTTGTTCCAAACTCTAACAATTTTCTCTGTTGCTGGAAATTTTTGGATTTTTCAAAATTGTTCTGTCATCATGCCCGGCCCTCGCGATGTTCTCCATCTTAACTATTTGCGCAAGGAGGATTTGATCTATGAATTAACTATTAGAAATGTGCAATCTGGAGGCACGGTTGCGGTAGACACAAACAAGCTTAGAGAGTCCCTTGATTTACCCATTTCCATCCCCACTTTGGGAGAAAAAGAAATTGACGACTCTCTTTCCACGATCATTGAGAATATTTCTGGGCTAGCATCTGTAGTTAGTTTTTTTGATGAAAATGATCCTTCTCCTAATCAAATTAAGCGTGTGCAAGCCAGGCTATATCATTTCTCAAATAGAGTTAACGATCTGTTGTCTCTGAAGTTGAGTGACGTTCAGAGGAAGGAAGCTAGTACGGTGCTTGAAAATATTTCTGAATTATCTAGCAAGGTCACTCAATTGTTAACTGGGGAAGTTCCCCCCAAAACTGATCAACCCGCCACGATGAATGCTGGTAGCGAGGAAGAGCCTCCTAAGGGAGAAGTCAATAGGATAACCGTTGCTGCTCAAACTATCTCTGCCCCATTAGACAACGAGTCTGAACGCCGTAACTCATTGAATAATGTACGTTCTGAATTAACTTCTTTGCCACTAAAACCTTTACCTACTATATCACCTGGGTTCAGCAGCTTGCCTCATCCATTGGCAATGTTGCTCAGAGGTATCTCGAAGTTTTCCGTTAACACTACCAGTGAAGTTATTTCTTTCTTAAGGTTTTTAGTTGAATTTCAGGATCATGCCCTTGTTTTTTCTCTTTCTCCATGTCAGATTTTGCAAATCATCTATCCCTATGCAATAGGTATTCTCTCAGACAAAATAGTAAGGGCCATTGCCGAGCAATCATCTATTGAGGATTTCCACGCCCACTTGCTAGCTAACTTCATCCCGGCTAGGGCAAGGTCCTCCCTTATTCAGAAGTACTATTATCGGGTACAGCGCTTGGATGAAAACTTGGCAGACTTTATCCAAGATATTAAGTTTTATACTAGGGTGTTTGCTCTTCACTTCCCTGAGGATCAGATTGTACAAGCTATTGTGGAAGGGATCTCACCAGCCTACAGGTCATATTTGTGTTTCGCGGCGTGCCCGCAAACTTTCTCGGAACTTGAAGCATTGGCCGTCTCAGCGGAAGGAGTTTGATACGCCGATTCTTTGCGTGTCGCGAAAGAACCCCCGCCTTCTTTTAGTAATACTCGGCCTCCACCTCGCCGATCAGTCACACCTCGTAATGTTACGCTTGCGGGTCGCCTGACCATCTTCGGAACAAGTGCCCATTGATCAAATCTAGTAGGGCAAATAATGGAGCTGGCTCGTCACAAGGCTGTTTCAAATGTGGGGCTTTCTCACATATCGCCAAGAATTGCCCAACTTCGAATAGCACCCCCTCCTGCTCAACTTCTGGTGCAAATTCCACCTATGCCAATAATAAGAAGTGACTAGTGGCTTCGGCTGAGTCGACTAATCCATCTTTCCGAGGCTCAGCCCCTGGTAAACAGATCGAAAATTCGGGGAACGTTCAATCTGCCAATCCGTCTTTTGAATGCCCCAAAGAGTGTCTTAGGATTGCGGCGGATACCCCCGCACCTGTTCCTTTTCTTAAGATTGAGTTAAATAACGAACCTATAATAGCTCTATTAGATTCAGGCAGTGTTTGTTCTATTATTTCGGCCGAATGGTATTCAAAATTGAAATCTGTTTGTAAGCTTCCTAACTATTGTTTGTCTGCGATCCAATATGTTTCGGCTAATTCCTCTCCATTAGAAATTCTCGGTTCCTTACATGTCAAAATTCGTATTTTTAAATTTACATGGAAAATCAAATTGTTTGTGGCCAAGCACTTGTCTTGCCCCATTATATTGGGAGCTGACTTCATTTCTTACACTGGTCTTGTGCTCGATCTTCAGAGTAGGTCGTTCACTTTCAAATTTGCTTCCCATTGTAAAATCCCCTTGTTGAAATGTAATTCTGCATCTTGTTCATCTATTTCGCCTACCCAGGATGAGATGTTGTTAGACCTTAGACATCTACCTGAGGAGCAGGCTGATAGTATTCGTAAGTTGTGTCAGTCGTTTCCAGAGGTGTTCTCGGATACTCTTGGTGTTACTGACCTTATTGAATACAAAATTGAGGTCACGGATTCGATTCCTGTCCGTTTTCCACCTTATAGGCTATCTCCACCCAAAATGAAGGCTCTGAAAGAAATCATAGATCAGATGTTGAAGGATGGTATTATTAGGCCCTCTAAGTCGGCGTATTCTTCGCCTATTTTTCTAGTCCCGAAACCCCAAGGGGGCTTCAGGCCTGTCATTGATTACAGGGCTCTCAATCGGAAGGTGGTGTTACAATCTGTGCCCCTTCCTGACCTTCATTCTTGTTTTTCATCGTTTCGTAAGGCCAAGTTCTTTACTATCTTGGACTTGAATCAGGCCTATAATCAGATTCCCCTAGCGGAAGAGTCTAAACATCTTACAGCGTTTGCCACGGACTGGAATTTATACGAATACAACCGCGTGCCTTTCGGGCTCCCCACGGGAGCAGCCGTACTCACTAGGCTGCTAGATAGGTTCTTCTCTGACATCAAATTTGAGTACTTGTATCACTACTTGGATGATGTCGTAGTATTTTCGGAGACCTTTGAAGAACATCTAGATCATCTGCGAGAAGTTCTCAATCGCCTTCGTAAAGCTGGGTTAACTGTTAAGTTGTCCAAGGTTGCCTTTGCTAAGCCCTCCATGTCATTCCTAGGGCATATTGTGTCACCTGATGGTGTTGCAGTCGATCATTCTAGAACACAGGCCATCCGTGATTTTAAGCCTCCCAAGGACATCAAAGGTATCGTCAGGTTCATTGGTATGGTGAATTTCTTCAGGAAGTTCATTCCTAACTTCGCTAATAGAGCGGCGCCCTTAAACCTTCTTCGTAGGAAAAGCATCAAATTTGAGTGGGGACCTTCTCAACAAGCCGCTTTTGAAGATCTTAAATTAGCTCTCTGTAATGCCCCTGTACTTGCTATGCCTGATTTCTCGAAGAAATTCATCGTCCAAACCGACGCGTCGTCGTCGGCGGTGGCTGCAGTCCTTCTTCAAGAGACTGAACTAGGGAGGCGACCCATTGCATACGCATCTAGGACCTTGTCGGCTCAAGAAGCAAAGTATTCCATATATGAGCTCGAAGGTTTGGCAGTCTTATTTGCCTTAGAAAAGTTCCGTCTCTATCTGGAACATGTCAAATTCGACCTGGAGACAGATAATCAAGCCTTAAGCTGGGTCTTAGGTAGGCCGCGTCGTACTGGTCGTATAGCCCGTTGGGCCATCCGTATTTCTGCCTTCCAATTCGATGTTAGGCATATTAGAGGTACTGAAAATGTTGTTGCTGATGGACTCAGCCATATGTTTTCAAACGACGTTGAGACCCATGAACCGGTCGATAGTTCATCTCCTCCCGAGTCCATTCTATCTGATGTTAATGCCATCTTAACAGATGCTCCCATGCTCTTTAGGGATATCGAGAAATACCAACATGAAGATCCGACGCTGGCTCCGATAATGGAAACCCTTTCTTCTGGGGAACATGTCGTCCCTTATGTTCTGAGGAATGGTGTTTTATGTTGCCCTTCGAGGCATGACAAGATGATGAAAGTTATCGTTCCAGCTTTTCTTGTGCCTATGATCTTCAAGTACTATCATGAGACCCCATTGGGGGGGCATCTTGGAATCTTTAAAACTCGCGAAATGATTCGTGAAAGGTTCATCTGGAAAGGTATGGACGGTGAAATCCGTGAACTAGTAAAGGCTTGTAAATCTTGTTTGCTTAGTAAACCCACCATGACCACCAAGGTAGGCCTTTTGTCTTCTCATCAAGCGTCGCGCCCCATGGAACGCCTGTATATTGATTATGTAGGACCCTTCCCCCAGTCAAAAGGAAACGCCAACAAGTTCATCTTTGTATGCGTAGATGGTTTTACAAGATTTTCCTGGTTATTTCCGACTAAGCTGGCTACCGCTCAGTCCACCATTACTTGTCTAAATTCTATCTTTGCTTCTTTTGGTCCGTGTCAATATATTGTATCTGACAATGCTAAGGCTTTCACATCTAATTTATTCCGTAAATTCTGTTTTGACTTGTCCATCTCTCATGTGACGGCTTCGGCTTATTACCCTCAACCATCTCTGGCTGAACGGGTTAATCGTAATCTCAGGTCCGCGCTTATTGCCTATCATCATGAAGATCATTCTAGGTGGGACACCTCGCTGCATTGGCTAGCTTTTGCTTTGAATTCGGCGGTTCATGAATCTCACAAGTTTACTCCAGCTTCTTTGATGTTCAAGTTCGTTCCCAACACGCCGCTCTCTAACCTCTGGTCTCTGAGTGATATTCTACCTGAGACAATAGATCCGGACAACATTAAAGATCTTTGGAAGAAGGCTAAAGCCAATCTTAAAGTGTCTCATGAAAAGGTTAGGGAAAGGTATGATCGTGGACGGAGACCCACCCCTTTGAAGGTAGGTGACCAGGTGATGGTCAAGGATTTTGTTCCCGCGGGCAAGCTTGCCCCCAGATTTCATGGGCCGTATATCATTCTAGATTTCCTTACGCCGGTTACCTTATTGTTAAGTAATCCAGCCACCGAGAGGATATTTAGAGTTCACCTGTCACAGGTGAAACCGGTGTAATTTCTGTGCTAACTTGCTTCATATGTTTTTGAAAGAAATAGGAAGGTTATATTTTTTTCTGAGGGGTTTCACTTTTAAGGCCTTCTGCCCTTCGAATCTGTTTCTTTTTGTGTAATTATTTTTGTAAACCTCCCCCGCACAGTTAAACTGCCATCCTCTCCTTGCCACGGCCATTACCACGCTCCCGTCTCCTGCTCCACAACACACAGTGGCTTGTACGTAAAAAGAATATTTTCACGCCGCTGGCCCCTCATTCTCTCCACAAAGCCTGTGCCCTCTAAAAATCATTCTGGTCAAACAAAATTCTGCCGCCGAGCTTTAATGTTTCAGTGCCCCCGCAGCCGCGCGGCGCTGTGCCGCGACTGGGATAGAGGAAGGGCCCCCTCTTCCCCAGCGAGGACGATATGTGCACGGCGAGCCGGAGCCCTCCTCCCGGCCAAGGCTGATGTGCGGCGCACAACCTGTAACTGGCCCGCGACCTGCATGTTCACCGCGGGCGCGGCGTGCTTCAACACCACTGCTCCTCTCATAGTGCGGGCGAGCGGTATCTCAGGGTACTTGAGGGGTCCGAGCGGCCTCCTCGGAACTCAAGCTGCGGTAGCTGGTCTGGCCGCCAAAATCAATCATCGTTTAAAGTACATATCCAGCTATATGGACATTCCAGTTCAACATTGCTACCTTTTCTTGGATTTTACTGCAATACCTGGTGGACTTAGAAAATATTTCCTCAACTTTAAAAACTAAAGTTTTCCTTCTGAATTCAACTTCTACAAACATAAAGACATTACTTCAGCTGTTACTACAAGAATTTTTGAAACGGGATCAACTCAAATTTCAACAATTTTGATAAATGCCTCTGCAATTAATCTCCATATCAACATCATAACTTGGACCTTGTTTTCAAACAAATTTCTGTGTCACCCCCTGGAGAAACTTTTGGGGGGGGAGGTCTTTACCGGGCGGTACACCTCCACGCCGCTTATTTAAAAGTTGCGCCAGTTGAAACTCCTCTACTGGAGGAAGTCTGAACTTTATCTACGGTATTAATTTTCAAGTTTCTCAGAAGATGTCACTACTTGGAAATTTTGAAGTTTCTGAACTGTGTTGTTTTCGACGTATTTTTGTTTTGCTTGTAGTAAGAAGTGTGAACTTTCTCTTCTAGAGGACACTACTGAAGAACTACAACGGTGCACCCTAGTGCGAAGTGAAAGAACTGTTTTTTTGGAGAAATTTTTATTTCAAAAGTTTGTTCTTTGCTAAATTTTTTCAGTCACTGTTTAAGTTGGCAATATTAACCCTTTTTCCCCTTGTTTTGAATTTAGCCAATCCCGAATTTCTTTAATTAATTTTCCACCAATAATATGTTTCTTCTTCATATTGTGTAGGGGTTTTCTTGGTTAGCCAATAAAGGTTTGGTGGGAGGGTGTTCTCATTCTGGTAACGCCTCGAACTTTCCGCGAGAGTATATAAACTGCTGATTTTAGGGTCTCTGGGCCACTTCTGTACCATCTTCGAGTGTGTAAAGTACATAGCAGGGGGCGGGTAGCGCCTCTTTCTTCGGCAGCAGTCAACAATAAGGTAATGGCCGCATAATAACTTCTTTTCTTGCTAGCTCAGCAGTTTAACTCTCGGGGCGGGTCCGAAGCTTTTTCAACATGTAACTTTCCCTAAAATATAAAGACCTCTTGTATCTATTCTCTTTTAAGCTACATATTGGGATAGAGAGTGCCTACCCTCTCGAGCTCCCTCTCATATTGCATCGAGGTGAACTTATTTTCTCAACCGTTTCTTCCTTAACGTAATGTAAATCTGTTTCTTTATAAGTCACCTCTTTAGTATGGGATTAGCTCTTGCATTAGCGGCCTAGAGCCAAATTAGATTTTAAACAAAAGGTATTAGGAGTGCAGATCGCCTCCTCTCAAATTGTTATTTTGGAGGTCATGTAATTATCCTTTTCTCGCTTAATAGACCTCAGTAGGTTGGGGATTTTACCCCTGTGTTTACGTCCTTAGAGGACAGCTTGAAGGTAGAGTTAGGTGTGGCCTTGTGATAGGCTTACAACTTGGAGAGCCGATCGCTCTTTTGAAATTTGTTTCTGCGTGCCTCTTGGAGGTATTACTGTGTAATTCGGAGCAAGTGCTCCTGGGCATGATTGGGGTTTTCTGCCCCTTTGTTACACCTTACGTACATGTAAACTTGGGCCAACCGCTCAAGAATGGGAAGTTCGGGGCTCGAAGCCCAAAGCCTGTAGATACTGTTGTTGCTCTTTTGTTGCCTTGCTACTCTGTACCTGCCATTCTTGTTATTTCTGAGTTTGAAAAAGAAAATATAACCTTGTTAAATTTTAAAATCACTTTAATTTCGTAGCCTGAGACCTATTCACCACCCCGCACCTTCTTTCTCCTCGAACTACCACAAAAACTCGGTAACAATAATAATAATAATAATAATAATAATAATAATAATAATAATAATAATAATAATAACAATAATAATAATAATAATAATAATAAAGAAGGGATACATAAAATGCTACACAGGTAAAATTTCACTCCACTGCCACCTACAAAATTAAGCTTAGTTTAAGGCCCAACATAAACTAATGTACATGCCACATTTGAAGTAGGCCTAAAAATAGGTCACATCTGAAAAAAAGAAAACATCCTGCAGAATTCAGTAATATTGTTCCCAAAGTACAGAACAAGACATGCCAATATAAAAGTAATTTAAGAATGAATTTCTATAAAAATCAACCTGACGCATAGACAGAATGATTAGAGGGAATATGCCTATAAGTAGAACACTAATATAAATCAGTGAAACTAGCATACTACACCAGCATCCTCTTACATAAGCAACTTGAGTCTATATAAATATTCCAGTCACAGGAAGCATAGAAATCTTCATATAGGCAGCGTTGTTCCTTTGTTACATCAGAAGTTGGGCAGCAGCAGGACAAAGACATTTCTGGAACAATGGAAGTTAAGAGGTGCATTATGCTTATTCACAAGTTAATTTATGGTATTACATTATTTGTGAAATATTTGTTTAACAGAGATTGTGATACAATAAAAAAAATTACAGACTTCTAAAGGCTCCAAATTTTATGTATGTATGTCTGTCTGTTAGGTCATCAATTCAGAGACTGGTTGGATCCTCAAAAAGCACCACCAAAGGCTAGCAGATATAGGGAAACCGAAAAAAATTATTTAAGCTCTTGTTTTCTTACCTCAAGCGTGCAAGCAGCATCTTCAGTTATCATCATTTTCTCCTTCAGATGCTTTACTAACGCTTTCCCATTCTACAACTGATTAATAGCTCGCCGATACTTCTGCCTTTTCAATTTTGGCTTCTTATGGGATTTATGAATAACTTCCCTGGCAGCCTGCATGAAAGTCTTGGCTTTCCTTGGTGACTTTACCATTTCCTCAGTGTAATCACCAACATAAGATTTTCTGAACACCTTTGTTTTAGGAAGAGACTCATTCTCCTCTTCCTGAAGAACACTGAAAGAATAAGAAAATTATAAGGGTCAACAACAAAAATGTCTTACCTATGTGTAATATAGTAACCTAATATGCTGCAACAGATGTTGCAGTTGAATAGGATGCTAAATGTCTTAAACACAAATATTTCACATAAGGATGACAGGCCACATTCCTGCATAAATCTATGGAAAATAATTTAAAAAAAAGAAAATCTGCTCACACACAACTTGTTGATGCAACAGGATCCACTTGAAGTTTCCTCTTCACAGGAGGTTTTCTCCTCTTCTCAGCTGGTAAAAGGTGGGGTGGAAAATTAAAAATTGTTGGTACTGCATTTGGCTTCAGTTTAACTCCCACACCAAATGCTTCATTATCAAAACATTGCGGTGAAAAATGCTTAGAGCATAATCTTGAATGCTTTCCAGGCAAGAAATTCTCTCTTCTTAATGCAACTACCCATTGCTTTTTTCTTGTCTCATCAGCAGGAAAACTAAAATCAATAAAAGCACAGTATTCAACATTGCTGTAACCGGGAAATTGGAACTGTAACCAATAAAATAAATTACATGTAATTGTACGTATTCTATAGACGCTTGACAACAACTGTATGAACCCCCTTACATCATTATCATATTTAGGTAAATATTTACTTACCCGTGAAAGGAAATGCCAGATCCTTTTTTGAAGGTCTCCTTGCATCCATACGCTACGCAATAGTACACCATCGCTTCATTAACAGTAGCTAAAAGTCACGTTTACGTACGCTGATCACTATTCTTGCCTATAACACAATGTTCAAAACTCTCGCACTACTCACCAGTCAGCTGATTGAGATCCTTGCTTCAAGAATGTGACGTCATCAGCCATCTATTGGATATATGATCGAAGGTTTTATTGCATTCGCAGGTCAAACGTTACTGTGAAATTGGTAAAGAACTTTCTGTTACTTATTCAATAGTGCGGGCAATCATCAAGAAGTTCCAAGAGACTGGTACAACAGACAATAAACACAGATCTTGATGTCCAAGTATTCTTACATGTAGGGAGCATCGAAGCATACTTCGTCTCGCAAAAAAGCGTCCTTTAAAATGCAGTGTCAATTGTATTTGATATCCAGTCAACGTTCAACAAACAGGTCCGTCCTCAAACTATTAGGAATGTTTTGAACGCAGCTGATATTCATGGGAGATCTCCTGGAAATAAACCATTTATTTTGGAAGTTAACCAAAGGAAACCCCTCCAGTTCGCCAAAGATTATGTTAATTGAATTTCAGAATTCTGTGATATTTTCTGACGAATCCAAGTTTTTACTTGTTTGGATCTGATGGAAATGTGAAAGTGTAGTGCAAACCAGTGATCTCAATATATAAACAGGATACACAACAGCTATGCTTTGGAATGGCAAAAATCGTGACGTTCGTTTTTTGTTCCGTTGGTAACTGTGAACGTACTGAATGCGAATTTGTCATTCGTGATTCTTATTGGGAAATATATTTCTACATGAGTTTTCGTCATTTTTGAATGATAAAATGATGAAATATTGCGTGGCGTATGATTGTAAAGAGCTCCGGAGAAAAGGATGTGGAGTTCAGTTTCACAGGTAAGTTATTTTAGTACGTAACAAAGGAGGAAACTAGTTGATGTCGGACATAGCCTCAAGCGGTACTTGGCCAATACTACAGTATTTACTTATTTATTTATTTATTTTTATGATTTGCTTGTTTATACAGGTTTCCATTTTCTCGGCCTGATATTCTGAAGAAGTAGGTTCAAGCAATACGCAATACCCATAGCATACAGTAGATTATGTAGCAAACATTTTACACCTAATAGTTATCAGTCAAGACCTGCGCACCTGTAAAATTACTGAAAGAAGATGTTGTGCCACCAATCTTCAATTTTTCCAGGCAATCTTCAAAAAAATATTGTTACAAGACGACAGCTGGTTCTCAAAGGAACTGTCTTTAATCTGGTTAGTATGAGACCTATACATTTTTATAGAAAAATACATTTTGCAAAGGTATTATTCTTATGCATGTAAATGTCTGATGTTTGTCATTGCAGAAATAAGAGGAAGTGGCAGGTGTTTCTGTACAAGATCAAGAGTTTCCGGATAATATGAAAATAGACAAACAGACTCAGACAGATAGTCTCCCACAATCTCCTGTGAAAACAGAATTGATAAAGAAGATCAAAAGGCTTCAGATGATTGTTTATAGCAGGAATAAGAAGATAAATAACATGGCGGAATTCATTTCAGTTATGAAAAAGAAGGGGCATCTAAGTACTGACTTAGAGAGCATTTTGAAATTCCATTTCAGTGGCTTTCCATTGCACTTCATAATGAACCAGTTTCAGAATTCTGAAGTAGGTAAACCAGCAAGAATGTACGGCGATATCATGAAATAATTTGATTTAACATTGCACTTTCATTCCCCAAGAGCATATAAATATGCAAGAACACTGTTTCCATTGCTACACCCTAACCGCATTAGGTCATGGATTTCACCAGTGAATTGTGAACCAGGATTTGTTTCTGGTGTGTTTGAATTTTTGAAAGAAAACTGTGATAAGTTATCACATTTAAAATATTGTGCTTTAGTGTTTGACAGTATGTTGAATAGAAAGCAGTTACTATGTGATGATAGTAATAAAGTTAAAAGAGCTTATGTTAATTTTGGTCAGATGGTTTCAGCAGAGGTAGATGATTTGGCTAGGGAAGCTATAGTTTTTCAAATTATGACACACTGGAACAAGTTTAAGTGACCATTGGCCTATTTTTTCTTGTAAATAAGTTTCCTGCTGATCTACTGACACAGTTAATAAAAACTTGTCATATTAAATTGTATGAAGTTGGTGCTGTGATACGTATTGTTTCGTGTGAAGGTCCTTTTGTTAATGTTCAAGCTCTGAGAAACTTGGGATGCTGTTATGAAGGTGAGTGTATTGTATATCTCGTTTTAAACACCTATCAACTGATTGTAATGTTTATGCAGTACCGTACTGGATCCATGTCATATGCTCCATCCCTCTTCGTACGTCGCATGTCCATGATTTTTTCGGCTGGGTGGCGCTATTCTCTGCTGTCACACAGTCGGCCCAATAATAATTCAACGGGCAGACGCCTAGTTGGCTGCCGCCTCCCCTCTCCACCATGGTTGTTATAGCCTCATCCAGGATGTGGACATTTCGCTCGAGGACTCCTACCTTCTCATAAAACTCCATAAGTCCGGCTGTCCCGTCTCCGACGTCATCCGCCTCCGGGATTACTGCACCTCTGGGCCTGCACCGCAGATCCTCATCACCTTCCGGGATGTCACCGACCAAGTAGCCTGTCAAGCCGGAGGTGTAACCATCGCCGGCCGGCCCTATGACGTGGTCCGCCCTACTGAGTCCATCATAAGTCAACTCTTCTTTAATGCTTCCCGAACTCCCTCTGTTTCAACCCCCCCCCCCATCTCGTACGTTCCCGTCCACGCTTGTCACTTCTACCACTACCACCACTACCATCACCACTTCTGCCACTACTACCCCGTCCTATTTTACTCCTACTCCTACCACTAGCCACTCCTCCCCTATCATGTCCACACCTGTTATCTCCCTCTCTCCTAATTTACGCTGTCCCCAGCAGCCTCCTGCCAACATCCCGGATGCCACCGTCGCAGCTCAGTCACTTTCCCCGGAACACGCAGCCTCTTCTACTGTCGTCCAACAGCCATCTCCATCCCGGAGTTGTGTCGTTCGTGGCATTGACCCCACCATCAGCGAACAAGACCTCCTGCAAGATCTCCAAAGGACAGGCGTCCCAGCCGATCGGGCGTACCGCATCTTTAACTCCAATGGCCCGACGTTCAACTATCATCAGCTGCCGACGTCGACCATCTCATCACTACTGGCGTCCGTTTTCGTACGCGGACTTACCGCGTGGAACACTCTCGTTCCCCACCCCGTACCGACCACCCCCCTCCTCGTGCCTCTTCTGCTAGCCCACCACCCGCCCCGCCACCCTCCCCGCCTCCGCAAGCCATCTACCAACCTGCCCCACAGCCGCCCGTTTTTCTCCCGTTCTTCCCCATCATGGACTTCCTTCGCCTTCTAGCCACTTCCATAACCAACATTACCACAACCCTCTATTACCTCATGTCGCTATACTACCCAACTCCTTACTCCATCTTTCCGCCGAACACCCCCATTGTCCCTACTCAATTTATGTGAAATACTTTGTAACTCTATGTAATATTGTGTCTATTCCGACTTGCGCGCCTGAGATGCATCAATATGTCAATAAATTTCTCGTCCCTCTTCCCATGGTGTTTGTGGGAGTTTGGCTGCGCGGG
The DNA here is from genome assembly GCF_040414725.1 of Anabrus simplex. NCBI lineage: Eukaryota > Metazoa > Arthropoda > Insecta > Orthoptera > Tettigoniidae > Anabrus > Anabrus simplex. The sequence goes on along the minus strand of NC_090274.1, from coordinate 98,096,781 downwards.
GTGCTTTGCGGGTCTTCCCTGGGTCCCGGCTTCTTGTGATGGTGCCCATACGCCAGATTCATTAACTATTTTCTCCCTCTGGTGTGTACGACACACACCCCCTACACTCTGTATTCTTCAGTAATACTTTCCTCTATACGGCCGAAGAGCTCCTTTATTGAGCTGATGGCCCTTCCCTCCTCGTTTGAGGAGAGGGAATGAAATAACTTGTTTTCGCTTCGCTTCATATGCTGAAATTAGCAAGAAATACTCTAGCAGATAAGAAAATAACTAAAACTGTGGATGGAGATATGAAATGGGACTATATTGTCAAACGTCATTCATTACAGGAGAGTGACTGCTTATTCATTATCAAACAGCATTTTCAATCTTATAAACAATGAATGTGTGCAGACCTTGAGTTCAAGTGTTGCAGATGCAACAGTTCCTTTCATGAAGAAAATAGATCCATCCTTAATTCTCGAAATGTCTTCAGTTAAGGATTCAAACAACGTAGGATGGTCAGAAAATTATTTTGATGAAATAGAAAGTTTCTTGAAGTCGGTGACTATTGATGATGTTCCTGTTCTGTTACACCCCCGTAAAACATTCGCATTGGGTTTCCTGTTCTGTATGAAATGTATAGGCATGTTGGTACCAAAATTTCTTTTCAGAGAAAGTGACCCATTCAAATATTTTTTGACATACATGGTATCACAAGACCATACTGAATTTGTTTTTTTTGCTGTATTCGAGCTAGAGGCCGTTGGAATAATAATCCAAACACACTACACTTTCAGCAGTAGCATATGCTGAGTCCGAGACATGAGCTACCACTCCCTACTTACGTTACCCCTTTCCGATGGTTGATTTAGTGAATTTAAGAGTTTTCAGCTGTAACTTACTGTGTTGTCTAGGCTCCTTCACAAGCTACTGTCCTGGCCTCTGCTACTGTCAATACTCAACGCCTGATCAGTGGAGATGGTAGGCTAGTGTTTAGCAAATTAAAGTCCGGCTTTGTGGCTAAATGGATAGAATGATTGCCTTTAGTCCAATGGCCCCGGATCAGTTCTCAGATTCAAACCCCTTGTACCGTTAATTCCCCTGGCTTGGGCACTGGGTGTTTATGACGTCTTCGCCATTCATTTCATCCTCATTAGGTCACCTCTAATCCTATACAGATGCCATGGACCATTGTTATTATTATTATTATTGTTATTATTAAATACAAAGGTTGAATCTTACAGCATTACCAGAGATCGCACACATCATTCATTGGTTTATTAGCTTCCTCGGGAGATCAGTGGTGGTGACCAACCCATGATCACGGGTTCGATTCCAACCAACAAAAGAGACACTAAAGTTGAAGGATTACATTTCTTTTTAAGAAAGCATGGCTGTTAGTAAGCAGTGACGATCTGATGGACCGAAGCCTAGCACAGCTATTTCGCCCCCCCCCCTCCACTGGCAAACATCAGCAAGCCGCGCGAGGAGGGTCGAGTGGAAAAGGACGCAGAGCCTGGGCTGCAATATCTGCCTACGATGCCTTGCTCTCAGAAATACGTGCGACTTTTTTCTTCCAGTTGCTTTGATATTTTGTCAATGGAACAATGTGTCATATGCTTACATTATAATGTGCTTTAGATTTCCATCGTTCTCATTTAAGTTGTGGGCTTCACCGATAGCCTTGGTAACACTCAGTATACGCCACTGAGTTTCAGTCAGCTCTCAAATCACTGTTGAGATAGTTAAAATGCCAATGTGATTAATTTAGAATCAAACTGTGAATCCTCTGTTGCGCAGTTCATGCCTCGTAAGGTGCAGTCAGAATCAAATAATGATAACTATTTGGATTCAGAATGTTTAGTTTACTGCAATGCACGGGATGCAGCAGAACTGTGTGATTATGTAAACAACATTGTTTATTATATAGCTGGCTTTGTTGTTAAAAAATTGTTGAAGACCATATAGTACCGGGCGAGTTGGCCGTGCGGTTAGGGGCGCGCAGCTGTGACCTTGCATCCGGGTGATATTGGGTTCGAACCCCATTGTCGGCAGCCATGAAGATGGTTTTCCGTTGTTTCCCATTTTCACAGCAGGCAAATACTGGGGCTGTACCTTAATTAAGGCCACAGCCGCTTCCTTCCCACTCCCAAGCCTTTCCTATCCCATCGTCGCCATAAGACATGTCTGTGTCGATGCAAAGTGCAAAAAAACACCGTACAATGCTGTGAATGTGCTGCAATGTTGATAGTGTCTATTAACCAGAGCATAGATCATACTTATTTTAAAACTCCTACATCAGATCCAACTGCTTTTACACAGCAAATTTCCAGATGTGGTCTTAAATTTGCTTCAGAAGCAATGTTTAAAATAGTACAGTACTCAGAGAAGTGGTTCCGCTCTCTTATGAGGGTTTTCAGATTGGAGCAAGCCATATATGCATGCTCACTTTGTTCATTCTGTGTCTCACTATTTTAATCTTCATTGCCCAAACATTGTTCAAATTAACCACACAATTAATTCTGCTATTGATGTTGAAGATTTACATGAGACCTAGGTATTGAAAGACATTGTCTCTACATACAGTATATTTCAGTTAGATTAAGAGCAGTAACAAACAGTGCTACAAATACTACTCCACGACGACAGCTGACAAAGCTCATCTTATTTTCCGGTGTGTAGTTTACAGCTGAATAATGTATGCTGCTCCTGTAATATGTTATTTTTCTTCCTGAAATTCTATATATTTGTCAAATTTCTCACTTTTGCTATAGTAATGTACAATAGGTATGGTATAAAATGTGAACTAGTATTCTTCATCATTTTCATTTTCCCTTGTCCAGCTCCTGCCAGGTCGGGATGTTGATGGTACTTCTCCACCGCTGCTTCTCCTTCCACTACTTCTCTTCAGTAATTGTATTCCATTCCAGTCTACATTTTGATATATTGTTCTTGACAGAGTATATCCATCTTTCTTTGGGCCTCCCTCTTGCCCTCTATCTTAGCAGCCAACGCTTGATTTGGTACCCTTCCCTCCTCCTCCAGCCGGGCTGAGTGGCTCAGACGGTTGAGGCGCGGCCTTCTGGCCCCAACTTGGCAGGTTCGATCTTGGCTAAGTTCGGTGGTACTTGAAGGTGCTCAGATAACTCAGCCTCATGTCGATAGATTTACTGGCACATAGAAGAACTCCTGTGGGACGAAATTCCAGCACCTTGGCATCTCTGAAAACTATAAAATTAGTTAGTGGGACGTAAAGCCAATAACATTATTATTATTTCATCCCTCCTCCATCCACACAACATGTCTCAATTTATTATTCTCCATTCTCTGTTTTTCTACCTATTTCCTTTCTGACCTCAACATTTGTTACTCTGTCTCTCCTTGTCTTTCCTAGCATACTCCTCAGGAACTTCATCTCACCGGCCTGAATTTTACTATAATTTCTTGCTGCCAGTATCCAAGTCTCTGATGTATACATTAATATAGGGGTTTAATACATCTTGTACATTATCTCTTTACATTTCATAGGAATGTTCCGTACCAAGTTCCTTACATTCTGGTAGAACATATTTCCCACTTGTACCCTTCTGCTGTATCCAATCTTGCATTATTTCACTTCTCAAATATTTGAAGCATTCAAAAACTCAAGGTTTTGTCCCCAGGTACGAACGATACCTTTCCTTCTCTTGTCATCACCACTGTTTTGCTCTTGTTTTTATGCAGTTTTCATTAACTTCTCCTGTGCTTTTAATATAAGTGGTCCATTATTAGAAATGATGAATTCTCCAGCTTTCTTGGTTGCCAACCTTTGTGTCCAGTGTGCCAATTTGGGCTCATTAGTTGGTAACTAGCACACCTACCAAGACGCATGGCTAGTGCAATTAGTGGAGGCCACTGCTTACGCTTTTTTGAGGCACTGGAAGTGCCAATGGATTATGAGAGAATTTGTCTCTTACAAAAATTGATGCCTGATAGGCCATCAGATGATGTCAACAAGAATGAATTAGCTGGGAAATTTATATTTTGCTATAATTGACCATTGATATTTGAATTACGAATTTACTCATTCAGGACAAATGATTTCAGGTTCCCGATGGGAACTGATGTTCTTGCTGGTGAGACATAGTGTTTACAGTGCACTTTGTCATCTGGTATGGGCTAGAACAGATTTTACTTTCATTGGTCTGTCTCAATCCCATCCTTGGTTTTGACAATATGAAAGTGACTGAGGTATGAGTGATGCTGGTAATGCCATTCCTTATGCAGCTAGTCCCTGCTATGAATGGTGTGAAAATGTTACTCATATAGTCGGTTGTTTCATGCATTTCAGTTGTCTTGGCAGGCTAATATGTAATAGCAACTTTTGGCCCGGCAAGAAAAAGAACAGAAAACGACCTTACTCCTCATTTCCATAGAATATCTCTTCAGTGATTCCTACAACATCTACGATAGCTGATGGCGGAGCTATTCGGGATCGCACCAGCTTTTGGGCTGAATACTCAATATACTAACATGGTAATCAAAACCTGTATCATATGATGGCCTAGCTGGCATCAATTTTTGTAAGAGAGATCAAGACTCTCATAGTGCATTGGCACTTCTTGTAGCTCCAGGCAGCCTTCATTACATGCACTAGCCATGGTGTGCTGGTTACCAACAGATGAGCCCAAATTAACACACTGGGGCGAAACACTGGTAACCAAGAATGAGTTAACTGGGAAATTCATTCTTTCCAATAACGGACCATTTATAGAGAAATTGTGAATTTAGGCTACTCATCTGGGACAAATATTTCAAGTTCCCTATGAGAAGCAAAGTTTGTATCATCTAGTGGCCACCGGGCGAGTTGGCCGTGCGTTTACGGCCAAGTGGCTCTGTGTTTGCATCCGGGAGATAGTGGGTTCGAATCCCACTGTCAGCAGCCCTGAAGATGGTTTTCCATGGTTTCCCATTTTCACACCAGGCAAATGCTTCCTTCCAACTCCTAAGCTTTTCCTATCCCATCGTCGCCATAAGACCTACCTGTGTCGGTGCGACGTAATGCCCCTAACAAGATAATCATTTAATGGCCTAACAGGCATCAATTTTCGTAAAAGAGACCAAGTCTCTCGTAGTGCATTAGCACTGCCTGTGGCTCCAAGTAACTTACGCAGTGGCCTCCACTACCCATCCCACCCTCTACCAGCCTCTTCCATCCATGGAACGTCGCCTGGTTTACATTGTTCTCCGTCTCCCACCCCTCAATTGCACCAAAGACCAATATACCATATTCCCAAATTGAACACCCACGTCCCCAACAACCCCGTCACATCCCAACCCTGGTAACTACCCTTTAAGGCCCCTCGACATAACTCATCCACGCTCCACTTTTACCACATCCTCGTCCAACCCACAGACCGGCCACCCCTGTAGAGACGACTGTGTATCCCACGCACCCTCTCCACACATCATTAGCTCCCTAGTCCATCTCATAGGTCACTATTACTTTTCGATATTCCAGTTCCTAAGACACTACATCGACCACCACCCCATTGACCATGAAATAGCACTCCCCTTTTGATACACTTACAAGCATTCGAACCTACAATGTGTTCCCGCCATAGAGACTAATCCAGCTTCTTGCTACAACGTGACATTCTGTACGGATGTATCTCTCTCTCTTTCGTAGCATTAATCCCGAGTTGCAGGGTCTGCTGCTTTGCTACATCTCCTCCATTTCTGTCTGTCGTTGACATCTTCTGGTGTTAAGCCAACACTGTGCATGTCTGCCCTGATGTTGTCAGTCCATCTCTTTGCCGGTCTTCCTCGTGGTCTTGTTCCCTCTGGGTTGATGTGGAGCGCTGTTTTGGCAACTGAGTCGTCCTGTTTTCTCATGACGTGGCCGTACCAGCGGAGACGGGCATCCCTCACTTTCCTTATGATGGGCGCGACACTAAACCTTTGCGGGACGTCCGTGTTCCTTATGTGGTCTCATCGGGTCAGCCCCATGGACCATCGAAGCATCTTCATCTCCATGGTTGTCAACATTTGCTCCTGTTGTTTCGTCATGGGGCGACATTCAGTCCCATAGATCGCTGCTGGCCGTACTACACTCTTATAAACTTTTGCCTTTAGATATTGAGGCATCTTTTTATCACAGAGGACTCCAGTGACCTGTCTCCACTTTAGCCAAGCTGCATTTACCCTCATCCGAGTATCAGGAGTGGTGTCACAGTTTGAGGTGACGATGGATCCCAAATACTTAAATTGCATGGTCTTCTGCAGGTCTTCTTCACTGATACTTATGGTACCTCTGGTTTGGGGGCCACATTCCAGGTATTCTGTCTTCTGGATATTGAGGTGCAGTCCATTTTCAGCCAGTCTGTCCTTCCACGTTTGAACCTGATGCTGGAGTTCAGGGCGGGTTTCTTGTGCAAGTACCACATCATCGGCATAAAGAAGGGTCCAGGGATGTGAAGTCTGTATGTCAGCTGTTGCCGTATCCATGCAGAGGATGAATAGCAATGGTGAAAGGGAAGAACCTTGATGAACACCCACAGTGATATCGCAAGGCGGAGAGATTCCAGCAGGACTCCGGACGACACTAGTGGAATTGCGATACAGAAGTTGCACCCAGCTTACATACTCTTCAGGGACGCCATGACAGCGAAGAGCTCGCCAAATAAGTTCGTGTGGGATACGGTCAAAAGCCTTTTCTAGGTCTGGAAATGCCATGTGTGCGCTCTTCTGTCTCTCTCTCTGTGCTTTTCCATCAAGAGGCGTGTGACATGCATAGCATCGGTGGTACTGCATCCCTTAACAAATCCACACTGGTTTGGTGTTACAGAGACAATACATCTGAGTCTGCTGTCAAGTACACGTTCAAAGATCTTGAAAGTATGACAGAGGAGTCGTATAGGGCGATAGGTCGAGCAATCACTCACATCTCCTTTTCCCTTCCAGGTTGGAACTGTTGTGCTAGTTGTCCATGGGTGTGGAAGCTGTTTCTAGGCGATGATTTGGTTGAAGAGTGAGACCAGGAACTCTGATGATGATGATGATGATGATGATGATGATGTTGTTTGTTGTTTAAAGGGGCCTAACATCGAGGTCATCGGCCCCTAATGGTACGAAATGAAAAAACAAAAATGTCAAATTCATCCACTGACCAAAAAAATTATAATGACATGAAGAATGAATGGATGGACATGAACCGCACAAAAAACAAAAAAAGAGGAAACAAACAACCAAAATACAGTGGATCAGACTCAAACAAACATCATACATAATTGATTACTGACCAAGGGACCACTCATAAAGCACAATGATGCTTGATGTTTAAAGGGGTGCAAAATCCACGTCTAAGGCCCCACAGAATGGTACATGTCGCGAGTAAAGTAGAACCATGGTATTGGCATGTTGCGGTACTAATCAAAAGTAGCGAAACCCACGGTGTTCCGCACAAGACGGTACTACTCACAAGTATTGTACTTCGTGCAGGTAACGCAGACCTATGGTGTTTCTCACACAATGGCGCCACTCATAGCCCACGCAAAGCAATGAGTTTCCTCACCTAGGTGTACTAGTCACGGCTGCCGGTCCCACGGGCCCCGTGGTGTTCCTCACAGAGTGGATACTAATCAAAGGCAACGCAGACCCACGGTGTCGCTCATATAGTGGTACAACTCACAGGCCACGCCCAGACCCGCGGTGTTGCTCACATGGGTACGACGCACAGGTACTGGAAAACCCACAGGGGAACCAACTCTCTGCTGCAACTAATCACAAACCCATTTCGTACCGAATATAGTGGTACAACTCGCAAGTACAGGCAACCCATGGCGTTCCCCGCGTGATGGCATGAATCAAAAGCAGTTTCATGGTTCCATTTTAATCATCCCTTGGTCGCCTCTCACGACAGGCAGGGGATACCGTGGGTGTATTCTTCATCTGCGTCCCCCACCCACAGGGGTAGTGTGTTTGGTCCGCGGGAGGTATTTTATTTCCCTCAAGTCCGCCGGCAAGCCGGTTAGGACTCCCCTATCCGCCACCTGGGACGCGCCACGTGGGAGTATCACCTCTCCCCCTCCTACGCCTGCGTAGCAGGTTGGTGGAAGGAACTCTGAAGCAGGCTTTCCGAGCATTTTCCAGATTTCCGCTGGTAAGTCATCTGGACCAGTTGCTTTTCAATTTTTCATTTTGCTAATGGCAACCATTACTTCCTCGGATGTAATTGAGGGAACAGGGCCTACGACAGGATCAGGACTAGAAATTGGTGGATGCGTAAATTCTTTGTTGCTGATGTTATTAAAGTAATCTGCCCAACGCTGGAGAATGGATTGTTGATCTCGTAGCAGTTTGGCGTCGGCTCCCTTGATGTGCATGACGTGTCCAATGTCCTGAGTTGAACGGTGCCGAGACTTAGCAAGACGATATATATATTGTTTTCTCCTGATGGTGTGTCGAGCTGGTCGTATAGTGACTGGTAATAATGGTCCTTTGCTGCAGCTACAGCTCTTTTTGCTGCAGATTTCAGGTCGCGATATTGCTGAAGATCAGTATCAAGACGTGAGTTCCACCAAGTCTTGTAGGCTATCTTTTTCTCCTTGATTGCTTGCCTGACTTCGTCTGTCTACCATCAGGTTTGTTTATCAATATATTTTCGTCCGGGTATGGTTTTTCCCAACGTTTTTGTCGCCGCCTGATGTATCTTTCCACATGTCTTGAACCGATTGATCAGACTTCACGGAGAAGTTTGCTAAGGCTGTCATCAACTCGTTTCGTTGGGCATTCATCCGCCACCATTTAATTCGGTCAGGCCCAGTCTTAGGTTTAGGTTTGGGTTTGGGTTGTGTAACATTGCTACGAATATCGAGAACAAGCAATTGGTGTTGAGGGGCAATGCTGTCATACGGAATTACTTTAGTGTCCGTTACCAGCTTAAAATCTAGTTGACGGATTAGCCAATAATCAATCTGAGTAGCATGACCACCGCTTGTATAAGTAGCCGGATGTGTTGGCCTCTTATTAAAATATGTGTTGGTAACAATCAGATCATGAGCCTCTGCGCAATCGAGTATCCGACATCCGTCATCGTTTCGCACACCAAACCCATGTCCTCCATGTCATCGCATATATCCTTCTTTGTGAGCCCCGACATGTCCATTTAACTCTTTGTTGCTTGAATAGTGAAAAATAATAGGTAAACTTTATTTTTTCACCTTATTCTAATGGAATATGTTCAAATAGGGAATGCTAATACTTTCAAATCATAATTTTAATTTTTGGTATGTTTTTGGGGCCTGGTACTTTTACGTACCGTCAGGAAAATAGGAGGCTTCATATTTGGGTAGATAAGAATGTTCACATTTTGGAATTATATCACATTTATTGTCTCAAAATATTAGTAGAACATTTTTTTCATACCTAAAACTATTACAAAAATGTAAAAGCAAAATTTAAAGCAAATGTGTGTAATAAGAGTGAAGTTTCCTAATATTATTGTTCATATGTAGAACATCTTTTATACATCCTATACAGCTGACACATTATGATACTCTGCAAAGCAGTTCTTTTTTTCATTGCAGCAAAGCAAAACACTACATGTAGTAAACTTTGAATGTGGTCTTGACTGCACCTTCTTCCTCGAACACACCTCACATCGACCACGGTTTTTTACAAAAACAACAAAATGATTTCCACGATTACTGAGTCTGACATCACTGGGCATAGAATATTCTGTTTTCCTCCTTTTTGGTAGACAAGTTTGCTCTGGTGAATTTGGTGATCTCATATCACGTGAAAGTTTTCCTGGAAGAGGATTTATTTTCTGGTTCATCAGTCCTGGGGCCACATTACGCCGGAATGCCATTAGAGGGACTTTTTCATGCAGATTACAGTATATGATGTAGGCATTGACAAATGCTATCTCAATCATTCCCCAAAAAATCTATGCCACCATTTTTGGATCGACGGTCTAAACCACATACGCCTCGAAGTCTGTCAGCATGGTCCACTCCACCCATATGTACATTGTAGTCTTGCACAACAACCGGGCAATCAACAGTAACATTACTTCCATCATTCTGTTTGCTAGAAACAGTTGTGGCTTCTGTTCCATGAAAATTAGATGCTAAGCACGCACCTTTACTGTCTTTCCATAGAAAAACACTGATGTCCATCGAAGGAAAGCATTACTTTCGGTTTTGGATATGATTAACATGAGACCCTCCATATGGCCTGACGGTACTTCTAAGTACCTCGCCATTTACTAGCTATATACCCACACCGATTGCAAATTTCATTAATTTTAGTATTTTATTGCATTACAGAAGCATACTTACATGTACTAAGATCACTTGCAGGTCGAATGAAACAATAGGAGCTTAGAAATAATCAATCAAAATGTCATTTGTTTACAAAGGTAACACTATGAGTACACTCCTAAGAATAAAACGATCTCCCGCGTTTTTCATCAATACCAACCTCAAAAATGAAATATCTCTGTTTCAAGAATTAGTTACTTGAAAGTACCATGAGGAAGATACAAGGGTAGGATTTACTGAATAATTCCAAAGCCATGAAATATGAGATGGTACTTTAAAGTACCGTCAGGCAACAAAGGGTTAAATCTACTCCAAGAATAATGGACTCATCCTGGGGAATTGCTCGAAGAAGGGCATCCAGACTGTTCCAAAATTCATCCTTCTCATCCTCAGTGCATCCAGTTTGAGGTGCATAGCAAGATACAATGTGGGCAGTGATGGAAGTTGAGTCAATCTTGATAGACATAAGCCTATCTGACATCCTGTTGACACTGGTGACATTGTTGCGGTAGTTCTGGTCGACGACTATTGCTACACCATTTCGTGTACTGGTACCATGATAGATGAGTTTGTAGCCATATCCGATTTATTTTGCCTTTGAACCTTTCCACTTGGTTTCCTGGATGCAGGCAATGTTGACACGTCTGTTTTTAAGCATTTCTGCTAGTTCACGATGTCGGCATGTCAACGAACCAATATTGAGAGTAGCAAATCTCAGTAGTTGTTTGGGTTGAACTAGCTTCTTTAGCCTACCCCGTCCATGAGTAGATAACCCTTGCTCATTTATCACGTCACTCGGGCGTAAGTGGCGCGCGTCGCTTTAAGGGGACGCCCTAGTATGTTCCGAATTTAGAAGAGACGTAGCCATAGATGCGACAAATGATTCCTCAACCGACGGGTCGCTTCGTCTCTCGTTGAGGGCATTTTACAGCTGCTGCCAGCATATAATTAGGCCGCCCCTAACCTGGAGAACAGACGCCTTTTGCAGCCGCCCCTCTGGGGTACAGACGCTGCAGCTCAATGGTATTTCAGCAGCATTTCCTCTGCTGAGGGTCCATTATCCTCCCACAAGAGCTGATCCGCCCGAAGCCGTTGGCTCTTGTGGAGTCAGGTTATTTTCCGCCGTCCAACACTCGGCGTCGAGTCCATGGCTGTACGGTCTACTCGGTTACCGTAGCATGGCAAGCATGGCCAGACAGAATCTGTACGGATGTATATATTCCTAAAATTGTGTTATATATAGTTAATATAGATCAATGTTTTCTCACCAATTTATTTACTCAGACGTTACGTTCGTAGCTTATAGTTGATTAAATTTCAGTTATTATACGTTTCAACAATCTTTACATATATTGAACATTGCGTATTCATTTAGTTGGCGAAAATAGCTAAGCTGCTATTGGTTATGATGTCAAGAACTCAAAATTAGAACCCACAATGTGTTCCAGGTAGAGAACTGATGTAGCATATTGCTAAAATGTGGCAAGCTGTACAAGTTCCAAATTGTATTGTATATAGTTGTACAGATCAATGTTCTGTTTAAGTACTTTGTAACATTCAATATTTTCTTAGCAGATTGCAGACTTTATTCATTCGTTTCATAACTAATAACACTAAGCTCACTGGACCCATTTATTTAAATACTCTCATTATTAATACTGCAGAAAATAGTGGAGTTTCTATGGTTTTGCTGTTAAAGAAATAAGCCTGTATTATCGTATTATTGTTTCTTGATATGTGTAATCAAGCAAAATCTTCTGTTCACATGTAGATGGTAAAAGACAACAAAACTAATTCAGTATAAATAAAAATTAACAAACCAGAACAGAGAGAAAAAATAGAAAGACTATCGTTCAGAACAATGTGTATACCACAAGACTCCCTAGCTAAGATGCAAACAATCCATTCGCCCACTCCTATCATCTCTATTTACCCTCCCCCACATCTAACACATCACCTTAACCCGCCCCCCGTACTAGGTGGCCTGTCTCACCCTGTAGGGGAGGAATTAAAGCTTGAATATATAGCCTCCACTACATGCAATCTTGGTAGGTGTGCTACTTACCAACTGATGAGCCCAAATTGGCACACTGGGGTGAAATGCTGGCAACCAAGAATGACCTTGCTGGAAAACTTATCATTTCCAATAACGGACCATTTATATTTGAATTATGAATTAACTCATTTCGGACATATATTTCAGGGAATCAAATTCTGTACCTTCTCCTCTGCTGTCATAGCCAGATCCTACATATCCACAACTACGTACGTACATCTATCTATTTTTTTTAATCCCTGACCCATACTGTGGAAAATATTTTTCTCATATATTTCTTTCAGATATGAGACATGCTTATATAGGACAAGGGCATTTAACCGTAGGGAGGTGAAATATCAAGGGCCACGAACATTGGGAGTGTAATGTAATGTGAAGCAACATTACATATTAAGATTGCCGGACTGAGTGACTCTGACCCCTCCTTCACAGGTTCAATCCTTGCTCAGTATGGTGGTATTTGAAGGTGCACAAATAAATCAGCCTCGTGTCGATATGTAAAAGAATTCCTGCGGGACTAAATTCCGGCACCTCAACGTCTCCGAAAACCGTAAAAGTAATTAATGGGACGTAAAGCCAATAAATTTGTTATTATTAAAACATATGAAGATTAAAATGCTCCTTTTTTACTGGAAGATTGAAATTTAAATAATAATGGAACAAACAACCACATTTTATACTCATTACCAAAAATGTGCTGATCACGTAAGGTTATTGATTTTACATCCCACGAAATACTTTTACGGTTTTCGGAGACGCCGAGGTGTCGGAATTAAGTCCCGCAGAAGTTCCTTAACGTGCCAGTAAATCTGCTGACACTAGGCTGACGTATTTCGACACCTTCATATATCACCGGACAGCCAGGATCGAACCTGCCTAGTTGGGCGATCACATAAGGTTGGTTGCAAGTAGTTAACACAGGTACAGTCCTAAAGAGTCTTAAGACATCCTCAAGATAATTAAATAATTAGTGCCCAAGAAAAGTGTAATACCGTATCGCAAAGTTTGTAATGAAAAGCTATTTACCGCTTTTTTTAAAATGCGACTACTTACTACCGTTTACCTTCAAGGTACATTCACACCAGATTCAGATTAAACGAATAATTTTAACAAACCGCTTTGGTATAAAATTATTTTCGTCACAACTTACATTAAAAACATCAAGTCGTTTAAATTTGAAAATATTCGTTCATAATAGTGGTTTAAGAAGGCCAATATTTTTCCATGATTCCAGTAATGTTTGCATGACTACGTACAGGACAAGAGTAAGAGAGAGACAGACATACGTTCACTGTCATCGCGGACCGCTAACTCTGTCGTCACGGTTTTCCATCATGCAGTGCTACCTCCAGTATATATTTGAGCTCACTGATTTCAACATAGTGTCAGCACATGATCATCGGTGCTGCAGGGCAGACTAACATTTATGATCAAAAAGACCACATCGGTTGATCTGAGGAAAGCTCCTGTGGACAGCGATACTATCAGGTCTTCTTTTCCGAGCACTGATTTACAGTTACTGCTGGAAAGGGAATACAATAACTAATACTAACAGATTGAAAACAACTTAAAGTTCTAGCACACAAGGAAAAGATCACGCTGGGAATTGCTTTCCAGACAGCACTAACTGCACATTTATTTCTCAGTGTAAAAGCTGGTCACACCATAACTGCAAAGTGGCCGGATGAAACATGCAGCGGTAGAATTTTATCCTGAAATCCAAGATAAAAAACGAGTGTTCATTGTATCCATTCTCACGAAACCGCTCATTTTATCCTCCGTCATCTGACTACATTTCGGACTACATTGTGCCATCCGTATGTGAAAAATAAAGTAAAATGATGAAAATGTACCAAAATTTCACCCCATTGAAATATCGTAACTCAATCGAACCCATAAATATGTGGGATACGAGAAAATGTTTTAACACCAAACATGTAGAGCGATAAAAGGGACGTCTGAGGGTGCAAACGGTTTGTTTGTATGATGTACCGTTTAGGAGCAGTAAATCTCGAAATGAAGGTTTGCACTTTCAAATGTGCCCATGCTTATCTGTCATCTATATAAATATAATCGCAGCGAGCGTCTGTCTATACATTGGCTATTTTGGCGGAATTTCCGTACAGTTTTCCGTTTCAGTTGTAATAATGACCATCTGCATATTTCCTAAATTTGGTGTCTGTCGGTTTGATTGTATGAGTTTTTATGACTTGAAAACTACTGAATATATTTCTACCAAACTTGATATTTAGAATCCGCCTGTCCTTGTGTAGGTTTTAGGGCCAATATTATTTCTGAATACCTAAATTCACTGGGGGTTTATCCGAAACCGGTACCATGATTTTGCACTTCCTCAAAATATGCACATCCGAAATTAATCGAAATCTACAATCCTTAATAGAAATCCATTTCTAAAAACTTTTGTTCACATGTGAATTTTTAGACAGAAGGATTAATAAGTGAGATATCATAAAAGGCTGGTTTTGCAGGTTAAGTCCAGCGGACGTAGCCAAAATGTGTTGTACGTGGAGCAGGTTCCTTATCTATCTATATAAATAAAATCGTAACGACTGTGTGTGCCTCTACATTGACTATTTTGGTGAAATTTTCGTACAGATACCCGTTTGAGGGGTAATAATGACCGTCTGCATATTTTTTGGTTTAATTTCCTGAAAGTCTTAATTTTCACACCCTCACCCAAAATCCAGATAGCAGCATAATCTGCCAGACCACACTACAAGTCAGCATATGATGTTTTATTCCACACTTCAGAAAATTTACCATCACATTGACGTGAACAGTGTAACCGTAGCTTGGGTTGAATCACCGGATGTTTTCCAATTTGCCTCTTCCCTCTTACATTACACACATGTACAAGTGACCTTGTACATTCGAAACATAGATTTCCTGAAATACTTACTGCTACATTCTTTACAAATTTGTAGGCGCCCAGCACTATGCGTGGGCAGGTGTGTTTGAAGACGGGATATCAGGGGAACGTTCATCACTAGAGTAAGGAGACTTATAAATGTCTTTTAGCAGATGCCCATTGGGTGTGGTCCTTTCACGAATTATTTTACCACATTAATTACGACAGTTTGGGCGACAGATGTCTGCGAAAAATATATTGGCGGAAAACGCACTACAACATTCAACATGAGAGTGTTACCAATATCCATCCTGTGTTGTGATAGTACATCACATCCTCGCACTATATTCAAAAGTAGGAGATATTGTCAGTATTCAATTGACTATCAATATTTCATTTGTATATTTATTCCTAATATTTTAAACTGGAAGGTGTCCATATGTGATATAAGTAATTTCCTTTGTACAAACGGATGGGAAACATTGCTAATTACAGCGTGAAAATTTTTATGAGTCATGCGGACATCCCCGAGTCCGGTAACCGTGCTGATGTTTAAGATGGAAAGTTCCTTTGAGTAATGTGAATAGCCCAGAATCTGATGAGGTGGCCTTGTTGATGTCAGGGGATCCGGAAAAGGTTCGGGGCGTGTTCATGATAAGATCTTCTACACGTGATTGGATGGCAAGGATCAATCTGGGCACATCATGTAAGAGGTCTATATAGGCATGTGATCAAACGCCGAGAAGCATACTGGACTCTGCTCCATACTGGACTGGACTTTAAACTATGGTGGAGAAAACTTGACTTCTACCGGCAGAGGAGAGACGTAATTCGTAGGAACCTGGCTTTATTATGTTTGTGAAGTGTGGTAATAACCTATAACTGTGGAGTTCTTAGGCACTTGGAATTGTACCACTTAAGGCAGCTTTGTATTATATGTTGGTGAGAGGTATGTGGTGCTGTAACGTTCCACATTGTATGTTCCAGAACAAGCGTGTGTTGCTCGAGTGATACATCTTTAAAGCAAGTGTTAAAGTCAGTGAACACAGTATTATAAAGGTATAGTATCTGTTTGATATAAGTGCTAATAATGAGAATATGCAAGTTGTGTTGTTACATACAAACAGTTAAGGGTACTTATCTACATATGTGCTTTGTTCAAGGGGTTGACTGCAAGTGGTGGCTTAGACCTCGCTTTTGGTTTCCCACTGTATTTTTTGTCGATTATTGTGTAAATATGGAGTCTTCTAACGATATGTTGTGAGTGTACATTGTGTATATTTTGGTGTGTGTATGTGGTGCCGAACACGGATATTTTTCAGAATATAGTTAATTATTTTAGAATCAGTGGAGTTATTGATGAATCTGGCAGAAGTTAAGTCGTTTTCAGAAGGCTAGGTAAGGCCTGAAGATGATGTACCCGTACAAAGCCTTACGTGCACGTCCTGCGACAGAAAGAATTATCACACTCCATTAAAATTTAAGGATCGTCGCCATAAGACCTATCTGTGTCGGTGCGACGTAAGGCCAATAACAAAAAAAAAATTTAATGGATCCATTCTGGTGAACTCTGGCGCCTATAAAACGAACATTTCGAAATATTATTTTACTACTTTATTTTATGTTAATTATGTTAGTAATTTATTCAGAAAGATTTCATTTTATGCCCAAGCATGAGACAAGTATTTTATTCTTATCTAATTTTATTTTAACCATATTGCATTGGTTATTTGTGAACATTATATTTCAAATGGCACCAAGCGTGAGGTGCTTAAGTATTTTATATGATCTCATTATTTTAGTCATATGGCAATGGTTATTAATGATTTTAATAATTCTACACATACATTACAGTGTGTGTAAGATATTGTATATAGAGCTTGCACTCTTCAAGAAAAGAACTTACTACATCCAGCAGTGGGCGATCCACATTAATCGAAAATGCGTTGTCAAACATTAGAATACGTTGAAATATTACCACATTGATGTGGTCATGTCTGATAACCGCTGTCTTTACTTCCATGTATCTAATATATAAGCCAGTGCATATCAAACTCACAATTGTGACCTAAACTGTTACGTCCTTCTGAACGATGTGGGGGGAGCTGCAAAAAATCTTGTTTTTAAGGAGACTGGACTTTGTAATATAACTAATTACCGCATTCATTACAAGACTGTAGACATTCCGGTGTATGGGTCAGCGCATGTTGTCAAAGAACTACACTTTCAGAAAACTCTTCCGCAGTGTCATAACCAGAACGTGGACGCGCACTAGTATGCATAAGCATGTGTTGCTATACAGTTGTCTTGTCTGGACGCTCAACAGTATGCGCACGTAGGTAATGTGGACGGGTTAGTATGCATAAGCAGACGATTTCGAACATATGATTCCTGAGAAAACGTCTTCACCCATTGATCACAGGAAATGCCAGCTCATCAGTTACGAAAGTAGGTGTGTTCGAAGTTGTGACCTGTGAGAAAACGTCTTACCACATTGCTTAGCTGAATGAGGAAACAGGCTTGTATGTGGTGGCAGATGTGGTCGAAGGTGGACGCTCATCTGTATCAACAACCAGGTGCTGGCAAAGATACGACTTCTGAGAGAACCTTTTACCAAAGTGTTCACATGAAGGTGGACGCACACCTGTATGAACAACAAGATGTTGCCGTAGTTGCGAGGTCCGAGAAAACGTCGCATTACATTTTTTACAGGGATGATGACGGTCACCTGCATGAACAACAAGATGTTGTCGAAGTTGCGAGGCCCGAGCAAACCTCGCATTACATTGTTTACAGGGATGAGGACGGTCACCTGTATGGATAATATTGTGTTGTTGAAGTGTCGACTTCAATGAAAACCTCTTACCACATTGCTTACAAAGATGTGGACACTCTCCGGTATGTGTAACAAGATGTTTCCGAAGAGTTGACTTATGAGCGAACTTAGAACTACACTGATCACAGGAATAAGGACGCTCCCCTGTATGTGTAACGAGGTGTTCCCGAAGACAAGACTTCTGTGAAAACGATTTTCCACATTCATTACAAGAAAGTGGACGTTCACCGGTATGTGTAGAATGGTGGCGGAGTAGATTAATCTTGTGTACAAACGTCTGACTACAGACTTTACATGAAAGTGGACGCTCACCGGTATGTATAAGAAGATGATTCTGAAGAGTTGACTTTTTACCGAACTTAGAACTACACTGATCACAGGAATAAGGACGCTCCCCTGTATGTGTAACGAGGTGTTGCCTAAGAATATACTTCTGTGAAAACGATTTTCCACACTCATTACAGGAATGTGGACGCTCACCGGTATGTATAACAACATGATTCCGAAGAGTTGACTTTTTTGCGAACTTAGAACCACACTGATAACAAGAATATTGACGCTCACCAGTATGTTTTACCGGTTGTTGCCGAAGTTGAGTCTTCTGAGAGAACTTAGAACCACGGTCTTTCAAACACAGAACCGAATGATTAATGGGATGGATTGGCCTTTGATCAGAGTCACAGAACATGTGTAGGTTGCATTCATTACGATTGGGCAAAATGCATTTAACCTCACTTCCTTCTTTCAATATCTTGTACCTACTGCTACATGTAACCACTGGACCTCCAGTCATTAATGCAACGTTCCAAACTCTAGAAAGGAGAAAAAAAGCTATTGTATTTTACAATTAAGATAAAAAAAATCAAAAACAAAATCCAGAAGCAAACACAATATATGTAACAAGATTGCTTCTTATCACATTACATAGCATGCCAAATCTCAATAATTTCAGCTCAAGGCTCTAACACTTAAGCACATATAATTTCCAATTGCCAAATAGAATGTATGACAAGTTAGCACATAACCACAGCACATCCAAACAATTGACGAGGGTCCGATATGGAAGCAATTATAGTGAGAATACTTCCCTTAGTGATTTCCTTATTCTTCAACTTTATTTTAACTGAGATTCATCATGTTTAGGATGACAAATAATACCTAATGTTTTAATAACTTCAGCCTGAGTGAGGTTAAATGTTGACTAGATTTTTCTATCATCTACAGGGACATTGGCAAGGGCTTCTGCACAATTTGACATCCAATTTCTGAGATAAACATGTGTACTAGAAAGTCAGGAAGAAATTTATGACTGAAGCTCCTCAGCAACTTCAAATGATCTGGTACCTGTCAACACGAGGTCAACATAAAAACAAGGACATGGAGTAGGGTGTGATTCTGTGTGTTCATCAGCAAGTTGAACTAGAAATCTCGGAGCAAGAATTGGTGCAGAACTTGTATCAGTAGTAAGGTTGTAGTCCTTGACCTTTTCATCAGAGGATTCATGCCACACAACATTTTGAACTCTCCTGTGGTTGGGATGTATGAACACAAATTTGTATATATTAGAAATAGCAACTGAATGAGTAACAAGGTAAGTTATGAACCTTAAAACAATAGACATGAAGTCAGGCTGCATTTCAGGGTCAACCATTACCAAAGTTTCAAACCCATCCCTTTTCAAGATTCACAACATCTGTCAAACTCAACTCCTGGCTTGGTTGCCATGCTAGAATCAATGATGGGGCATATGAAATCTTAATGAGTGAGAAGTCACAAGGGGTAATTTTTCCATCTGTCCCATTTTACTGTATTCATGCATGAAAATTATATATAGCTGTTTCAAATCTGGAAATATAGCAAACTTATTTTCAATGAGTTCGAGCATTTTAACAGCATTATGCATAGACTGAGCTACAGGTGGTACTTGGGGACGAATAGGAAATTTGCAATTAAACCTGCCAGAATCATCCTTTTGATCATTATGCAAGAAAATGTTCTTCATATGCCCTTTCTTCAGGAGTAAGAAATGGTTGATGGAGTTCTTCAAGCCTCCAAAACCTTTGCAATTTTGTGCAAACAGAATCAAAATTAATAAGCATGGCACACCGAACCTTGGTGTTATTCTTAAGAAAACTCCGGGATGGTGTCTGACAATACCCAATCAAATCTGGTCATCCAGCAAGGTGAGATAACTTTTCTCATGCAAGATATTAGAAGACAAAATATCATAGTAGACTTCAGCTCTTAGCAAGATATCCATAGCAGAACACTGCTCAAATATACTAACACATAAAATGACGTCACGAGTAATATACCAACTGGAACAATCAATTTGCCGTGCAGGAAGTTGGCTTGTGGTTGTATTCACAAATCTCAAGCTTCGTGACAAGACTACAAGAGACAAAGTATAAATGACTCCCCAGGTCCAGGTACAACCTCTCCTGAACTGTTCTTCACTGCCACACAAGTGCTTAACTGAATATTTCAGTGGGTGGGAAAATTGCAGAGCTTCTAACATTCATAATATTATTGGGAATTAATTGTTCTTTGCAAACCAATAAGGTGTGGGGTCCATTGTACTGGGGGCACTTGTGTAGCTTACACTGTTTAGATAAGTGAGAAGCAAAAAACATATATACCAAAGGTTATTTTCCCTCAAACTTGCGGTGATAATCAATGTTGGTTTGAACTTTCTACAATCAGAATTGCTTTCATTATAAATTTTTCAACACCTACAATTAAAAAAGTGCTCTTGTTGGTATAGTGAAATAAAATCTAAAACAGATGACAATGACAAAATGGCCACGATTCAAAGACAATCAGTGGATCCAATTAACAATGCCTTATTTTCAGAGACAAACCCAGTTGTCGAAAAGGGTCCAAAATCCATGTCACTGAACCATGCAATAATATTAATTACTGGTAAAGCAGAACCATGGCCTACCTCCTGTAGTGGCACATGTATTGTACTCATGGCTCTCCTCTCATGGTGGTACTAATCACAGGTAATATACACACATGGCATGTCATACATAATGGCACCACTCACAGGTAACACAGACCAATGGTCGACTTGCACATCTGTGAAGATGAGAGCCCTACCGAGGATGACTTCTAATGCTGAATACGCCACACCCAGCCGCAGAGCCATTGGAATTGACCAATTAAAGCTAAAATAACCGACCCGGCCGAGAATCGAACCCGGGATCCTCTGAACCGAACGCCAATACGCTGACCGCTCATCCAGCGAGTCGGACAACCGGCTAGGTAACCCCCGGGTAACCAGAACCTATTGGTACGAGGTGCAACAAAATGAAACGATAATTAAAAATTCAACATGTATTCATCGACAAGAATCTAGAGTAAATGAAGATGAAAAATTAGCATGAATTCAAAACAATCAGTGGATCCGATCGACAACGTTTTAATGACTGTTCTATGGGGGGTAGGATTAGAAAGACATTTAGGATAAAACATACAACTTAGCTTGGAATCCCAACGCACAATGGTGCATCAGCCCGTTTGCATCCCGGAGTCGGCGTGCTTTCCGCTCCATAGAGCAAGTTTGCTACATGTTTTTAGGTCCTATAGCCAAGAACATCCACCCGAGGGATGGTAAGTTCGAATCCGCAGTTAAGAAGACTGTTTTAAAGTGGCTTCATATTTTCATACCAAGCTGGTTGACATAACGTCACTGTAGTGTGAAACTTCTCCTCAAAGACGTAGTACCACTTGACCTCCTCCTTATGGACAGAGTACTGTATGAGCTCTTCCTACTCAGTACTCATTCCTGTTACAAAATTGAATAAACCTCAGATTTATCTCTCTGATCTCTTAACAAACATTCAAACAGCTTTATCGAATACAGTAAAACCTGTCTTAACGGACACCTCTCATCGGCGGACACCCCTCATTGGCGGACGATTTTCTAGGTCCGTAATTAAATGCCATGTTGTGTATGAGTAATTTACCCCTCTTATACGGACACCCTTTATTACGGACACGGACACACCATAGCCACGAGAAACTCCAATTAAACCTCTCCTAACGGACACTTTCTTTTTCAAAAAATTCTGTATTTGAGTCCTGTACAGTATGTATTCGCTTACTTTTTGCACAGCCGGTACTTCCAAGAATCACAGACACTGTAACTTTTGATCCTGGCTGTACACATTCTTGGAAGGCAATACTATGCTACGTTATCACTTCCGGAAGTTGTGTGATCTGACATGCTCGACAGCCCTAGAATTCGTACATTCACTGTCAGGTTACTTTTCATTGACTCGTGGGCTTTTGATGTGTTCAATTTTACGTTAGTAAGTGTGTGTAAACATGGCTCCGAGGAAGTTTTTAACTTTAAAAGAAAAGGTAGGCATAATAGACTATCATAAACGTGAGAAGTGTGGAGTGCGTAAACTGTCAGAAGTGTTTAAGACTGGAAAGACACAGGCAGCTGAAATTGTGAAAAAGCAAGAGGAACTAGTGAAAGAATGGCATTTGAATGGCAACGAACAGCGCATTAAACTGTTTCAAAGTGGTAGTGGAGCTCTCATTGACAAGGCAACGCTAGAGTGGTTCACTAAAATAAGAAGTCAGAATGTCCCTGTCTCAGGACCAATGATAAAGCAAAAGCGTTAGAATTCGCGACAGAATTAGGTATTGGAGATTTCAAAGCCTCGAATGGCTGGCTAGAAATATTCAGAAAGCGACATGGTATCAACTTCAGAGTGATTTGCGGAGACAACTGGCAAGACGGGTATGCTCCGGAAAATATTTTGAATGCCGATGAAACTGGATTATTTTCCGTGCTTTACCCGACTAAACTTTGTGTTTCAAAGGAAATCGTGGTACTGGTGGAAAAGTTGCGAAAGAACGTCTTACTGTCTTGTTATGTGCAAGTATGAGTGGAGAACGGGAGGAGCCCCTTGTGATAGGAAAAGCTGCAAAAGCAAGGTGTTTTAAAAATATGGACGTTACGAAGTTTGGCATTGAATGGAAAGCGAATAGGAAAGCATGGATGACCAGAGAAATAATGACAGATTGGCTAGGACAATTGGACAGAAAAATGAGACGCCAGGGGCGAAATGTTTTATTATTCCTCGATAATGCAGCAATGCATCCGGATACAATTAAAATGCAAAATGTGAAGATCGTCTTTCTCCCACCAAATGTAACATCAGTTTCTCAGCCGCTTGACCAAGGAGTGAACCAGAACTTCAAGGTTATGTACAGACAGTTAGTGATGAAGCACACAGTATCAGAACTTAACGGGAATGAAGTAACCCTTCAAACACTGACAAAGGGGCTGAATGTTCTCCAAGCAATTTCATGGATAACCAATGCATGGAAAAACGTCACGGCCTCAACAATTCGTAACTGCTTTCTGAAAGCTGGGTTTCCCGCTAGTGGTCGACATCCCGAAATAGAATCGGATGCCCTTCCTGACAGCATAGAAACAACACAAGAGTTGATTAATGCAGCAGGTTACAGTGTACAAGTGAACACCTATATCGAAATTGATTCAGATATTACAACAGAGTGTGAGAGTGGAAACACGAAAACGATTCTTCAGTCAATCCAAGGGAAGAGGGACAAAAATGAAGATTCTGACGAAAGCGGGAGTGAAGATGATGCTAATGACGACTTTGAAGAAAATACGGAAATGAATGTGCTGCCAATAACCTCGTACAGTGAGGCTCTCGGCATTGTTAAGCGACTGAAAGAATTTTATTGTAAACAAAACGATGAAAAAGGTGTAAATTTGACCCAGGATTTAATTGCACATAGTGAAAACATCATTGCTAAACCGAAATGGACAAAACAAACGAACATTAAGGATTTTTTCAAGTGCTAATGTTTTACTGTACTGTGCTAGATATTGCTACATCTACATACTGATTTGACGTTTCAAAAACTCATACGTTCTTTTTAATTTTAACATGGTGAACGGTAATAGTGTACAGTGTGCTCAATAGAGGTTTCCATAGAAGTGTTTTTGTCTCTTTAATACAGTGCATCGCAGCTGCAGAATCCCATCTACAACTTTCCATGTGAGTACAGAGCAGTATATTGTACAATACTGTATACAGTATACAATTAAAGGTACATTTGCGAGAATTGTTAACACATACTATACATGGGTTATTGTGTTCCAACTTATGTTTAATGGTACCGGTTTCATAACCTCTCGCGGGCGGACACCCCTTCATAACGGACATTGTTTCGGTCCCGAAGGTGTCCGTTATAGGGAGGTTTTACTGTATACCTAAATGACTTGCCGTTAAAATTTATACTTCATCCATTCAGATTAAAGTAAATGCCTTCCTCACCACCACAATTAAGAAACAAACGCTGAATCTCTGAGTTCTGAGACAGAGATTTGAACACCAAAAAACTACAACCAAACCTACACTCGTATTCACTTAGCAAACTGGTATTGATAGTCTTTTTACAGAGAATCGGTTCATCATGAGATTCGACTATTGAGTAGTATCACTATTATAAATAAACTTATGTTTTAATGGTATACCTTTTCAATCCTATATTATGCAATGTGTATAGACTGTATAGCATTGGAAAGGTGGACCATTAAAACATACGTTTAATTACTATTGTGATCACAATTCAATACGGACCAAAACCATGCATTTTATATCCTATGATATTGAGTAGTATTGCAAAGCAACTATGAGCTGCGACATAACAACTTCAACAGAAACCAACAGAGAGCACATCAGTAAGAAATATACTACCTGCGGGGAAACCTTCGATGGTGTCTGGAAATTCTACACCATCATCACCACCATGAGGACAACGTTCGATGTAGTGAGCAATCGCTGTATGTCTGGGGGAAATTGCTTAACAATCGACCGAACCATTTCCATTTGTAGCAAATCGAGTTCTTTTAACTGGTGGAACTGCACTGTAAAATAATGAGCGAATCCATTCGGTCCTGTCAGGGAATATTTCTCAGAATACAACTCGAGTCTAATTTCTTGCTGTACGCCAACTCCCCAAAATTTATCCAGGAAAGCTTGTTTGAAACCAGCGTAATCCTCAAAAATATATCTAAAAGCTTAGTACCAGATTAGTGGTGCTCGCTCTAAATAACGTTCATCTGTCTTCAATTGACGTTCTAGAGATATCTTAGCCACTTGGAAATATTGCCCTATTTCCATAAGAAATCCGCGAGGATTGATGCTGGATCTTATGCTTCCATTAAATTCCTTCGGCCCGTCTTCGTGCGTCTGTATTACGTTGATAATCTGTGTTCCATTTACCGTGTGAGCTACTCCATTATCGCTTACATCGATGCTAAATTGTGGTATCTCAAACTGGCTACTTATTTCAGTTTTTCTTCTGTCCTCAGTTGATGTACGGCGGTCGACCAAAGACGACATCAAATTTTTACTCATTTAAAATTCTGAAGTTATGCATATCTTTTTGAATTGCATTTAAGTTATCCTTCAGCCCTTTTATTTGCTGATTCGCTGAGGCTTTACTTTCACCCTACTCTTCAATTACTAGATTAAATATGTCGTTAATCAGTTCTGTACCCTGCGTTGTCTCCTGTATATCTGGGTTGGTACTATTCACTTCATCCGTCACTCTTGAATTTCTCCTCCCAACTAATGTCTGATTCCCTCACCTTTCCTTGCATCACATCAACCTCTTCTTTGAGTTAATTAAGGTCCTCATCGACTTGAACTTGTGATTCATAAACGTTCAATTTAAATTCGGCCTCCAATTCCTCAAATTTTTCTTGAACGCTCATTTTATTCTCATTCATCGCTGCATTCACTTCTTCTTTTAAATTTTGCACATCCCCTTGTACTTCGGATATCCTAGATCCTAGCGACACGATTTCTTGCATTACGTTCAGATTTTGTGGCACCATATCTGTGATTTTGCACAAGTTCCCTTGCATGTCAGTCTAAGATAGATAGATAAAGCCTTTATTTTCTGTGGCGAAGATTGGCCGTTTCTTCCACTTAACCACACACTTATTATTATTCCATACAATGACATTAACTTAAAATGCTAAGAACTAGAAATAACATTAATTTTTAAGACAAACGTATGAATATATATACACGCAAAGAAAGAAAGAAGAAAGAAAGAAAGAAAAAAGAACTGCCTACATAATACAGGTTTGAAGAAAATTCAATACACAACGAAGGAAATGCAAACGTAAAAATACTAGTAAGCTTAATAAAAATATTAAATGAAACTTAACTAACTGTATGCTTACAATACTAGAACTAAGTTAAATACTGTAGTTACTACTAGCTATTTTTAGGCTACTTCTACTTCGTAAATACAACATGGATGTTTTTAATTTAATTTAAATAATCACATTGACCCAATTTTTTATTGTGCAATAATCTCATATACTTTTCACACACAATAACTCGTTCCACTCATATAGGTACCTTGCTGGAAGCACTTAACGAGGAGCTGCTGGTAAGAGGTTTTAAATATATTTTTTGATGCAGCATCCTTGATGTCTTTGCGAAGAGCGTTCCACCACCCCGAAGCGGTGATAGTAAATGGTCGATGGTATGTGGTTGTTCGGTGGACAGGTATTTCTAGGAGGGACACTGAACGAGTATCATGGAGATGTAAAGAACCAAGGTGACGAAAACTGCTGGAGAGATAAGCAGGGATGTCTTCAGACAGTACCTGGTACACAAGAGTATTTGAATGTAGTTTACGCCTGTCGTCTAGTCGTAACCAAGATAATTGTTTATAGTAGGGAGAAACTCGAGCGTCATACCGTAAATCCATAGCGTATCTAAGACAAGCATTTTGAGTGCGTTGTAGTTTCAAGCTTAATTCATTTGTTATATCCGTAAAAATTATATCACAGTAGTCAGAAATGGGAAATAATAATGACTGGACAAGTTGAATTTTTAATGATGGAGGGAACACATTTCTAAACCGTTTTACGGGGTGCAAGCCACAATAAACCTTTCTGCAGATATTCTGAACTTTCCGTTATAATAACTGATTCACAATAAGGTATAACAGTATTATTTAAAGTTATGGGAGGAATGCAATTTTGTTATAAAATGTGAAGATTCTTTGATGTGACGATGATAAGGGCTTGCGTTTTATGAGGGTTTATTTTAAGGTGGTTTTTAATTGCGTAGCGACTAATTTGCTCAAGGTCAGCGTTTACATTACATATTGCTTGTTGTACATTATTGGTTCTAGTGTGGTAATAAATTTGCAGATCATCAGCATAAAAATGGTACTTGTAGTGCTTAACTGATCTGGTGATATCATTTATATATAAAGTGAATAGGAGAGGGCCCAGGACTGACCCTTGTGGGACACCAATAATTTTTGTTCGCCACGCCGATTTGTTATTATTTGCAACCACACACTGCCGGCGGTTTGTGAGGTAAGAATAGAAAAATTCCAGCACTTTCTGGCTAAAGTTTAAGGACTGTAATTTAGTAAGAAGCAACCTAGGATCGACAGTATCAAATGCGCTACTGAAATCCACAAGAGTAAGTATTGTCACTCGTTTGTTGTCCATTGCATATCTAATGTCCTCTGTCACTTTCAGCAGAGCTGTCATGGTACTATGTTTTTTCTTAAAGCCTGATTGGTAAGAGTCGAGTAAAGGATATTTATGCAAGTACGTAAGGATTTGCTCATGTACCAGGCGTTGCAGCACTTTCGACAGGGGTGGTAGAATAGAAACTGGTCGGTAATCTGAACGAATATTGGGTCCATCCCTTTTCGGGATTGGGATGACGAGGGCATCCTTCCACGCCGTAGGGAAAATTCCTTGGGTTAAACAGTAGTTAATAATGTGTGTTGCGATCGGCAGAATATATTTATAGAAAGACAGAGGTATGCCATCGTGTCCAGCAGCATTTGATCTGAGAGAATACATAACTCGTTTTACGTCATTTATACCAACCTCTTTAAACACAAATGTATCTTGAATTGGCATAGAGTAAACATTATTATTATTATTATCATTATTTGCTGTTACAGCGGATTCAGCCGATGTGAAGTGTAAATTTAAGTCATCAAGGGATACATTCGGCGCCTGCTTTAATGACTTTCGACCTATACCCATCGTTCGTAATTGTTTCCATATTTCTGTCGAGTTCTTGCATTTCGATACTTGACATATGTGTTTATATTTACTGTTTCTGATTAACTGTTTAACACTGCTGCGGAGAACGCGATAATTTTCAAAGTCATTAGCATTACCCGTTCGTTTAAACCGTCTGTACCATGAGTCACGGTTTGCCATTTCTGATTTAATCTCACAAGTCAGCGACGGAGAAGGTGGTCGAGTTACCCGGATCTCTTTCGTGGGAGCAAATCTGTCATAGAGTTCTAACACCAGATCAGATAGTTTATTTATTTTTACGTCAATATCATCCATGTGTATAATATCGTTCCACGGCAGATAATATGCTTCGTGTCGTATTATTTCCTTGTCCAGATTTCTTATATCCCTGCGTGTTATATATTTAGTTTCATATTTTGGCATCTCTAATGAATAGCAGACATATATTAGATCATGGGTAGAAATACCTGGCACTGCAAGCTGTCCGTGATTTAAAACTTTCTGAGGATTGTTAGTTATGATCAAGTCAATCAAAGTATGAGTCATCCGGTTTACTGTATGTAGATGATTAGTAGCATTTAGAGGTAGGATGTTCAGGTCTAAGCTAAAGAACATATTTTGTAAATGTAATGAGTCGTTTGTCGCAGTCAGCAGATTTGTATTAAAATCTCTAAATATAATTATAATTTCGTACAGTGGAATTAACTTGGCTAAGCAAAGTTCAAGGTCCGATATATGTCTTACGTCTGGGGGTTTATAAACTACTCCGATCAGTACTTTTTGATTGTTAGCCGAAACTTCTAAAAGCATAAACTCTGGTCGATTGGGAATTGTCTGGTCTGAAGAAGCCACTATTTTACTTATGAGAACATTACGACAGTATATAGCACACCCTCCCCCTATAGGTTTTCTTCGGACTAGACGATGTAAAGCCATGTTATTTAATTCAACAAGGCCTGAGTTTAGTGCAGGTTGTAACTAAGTCTCAGTTACACATACGAGGATCAGTCAATGGATGACCCCAAAAGAGGAACTCCCTCCTGGCCATGTCAGAGATTGGGTGAATTGGAGAGCACTGAATAGGCTGCGCTCTGGTGTTACGCGGTGCAGGGAAAATCAGAAGAAATGGGGTTTCGAAGTGAACAGTACCTTGTGTGTATCTGGAGAAGAGCAGAACACAGCCCATTTGCTGCAATGTAGTTCATGCCCATTCAGCTGCACAACAGAAGACTTGGTTAAAGTGAAGCCAAATGCACTTGATGTTGCAAGATTTTGGGCTCACGTAGTTTAACGTGGGTCTCCGTCATTGAAGTATTTATATTGTTTTATATTTTTCCCTTATATTTAATTTTAAACTTGTGTGTGCTTCTGACACGATATAAATAAAGTTACACATTTGCAGTGCAAGGTATTACTATCATGAAAGAGGGATTGTATTTCGTCAATTGAACCATTAACGATTGTGCGTTAATGTGACAACACTGTAGGGCTCGCCGATATCTTGAAAGACGCGCCCTGAGAGTGTTTCCCGCTGACGCTGTTAAAGGGTAGGGTGAGAGGGGCGACTGGGGAGGGGGGGGAGAGGCTCAGTGACATGAAGGTCACCACAATCGATAGAAATAACACTTCTATTGTGACTAGCCATTATCTAGAAAACACTTCTGCTTACTCACTTTGTTTTCTCCACAAGTACTTCCAGGGGCACCATCACATTCACTCACACACATACACGCACATTTACTTAAAACTACAACATTACGCGTTAATGGCATCTCAGTAACGAGCCCGTATCAATGCTCACTCGTGTTTTACAATAAACAAACAAGTTGTACCATTGTAGTAATTAACACCTTTCGTCCATTGTCACATAGCAAAACAATGCGACCGTCCTGGCTCCAGACACGGTTTAAGCCAAAGTGATCTCGTGCACGGTTTAACATGTTTTTCCTGGTACCCGTGAGCGATTCCGTCAGGAGAAGGTGCGTGCCGTTTAGCCCTCCAGGTGCGGTCACGATCCTGGTACCGCAGGAACTTAATAATCAAAGGGCGTTTACCCGTGCCAACCACACCAGCCGTTGTTCGCTTCGGACCATCTAGGCGATGGCAACGGTCAATGTCCGACATATTAAGCTCGATATCCAGTTTGTCTTTAATAGTTGATAATACTTTAGGGTACATGTTTTCACCTGGTGCTTCCGGGACGCCATGCAAAATTAGGCAGTTTCGGCCGCTATATTGTTCCGCTTCGTTCATCCGTTCACTTTGCTCGTTCAGCCTTTCCTCTATTTTTAAAATATTGTTTTTATGTCCTTCAGTTCACCAGACACTTTCTCTTGAAACGCGCAGAACTCCTCCTCCAGCCGCTGTAGTTTCTCCTCCCGGCTGGCGCTACTGGTCGCCTCCTTGAGTTGAGCGCGGAAATGCTGCATTGCATCTTCAACTGCCGATACCTTTTGAACTACATCCCGTAGCGTCATGAATGTTGTCAGTCTTGGACGGTGATTACGAAAACTATGGAGATTAGGTCGCGAATGGCAATTAGCTGCTGTTTATCTTGCAGATTTACGAGTTTGCCTTGACACACACTTTACACTATGACTGAGGTCTCCGCCATCTTGGTATTGTAGTCTAAATTCCTTATCTGATTTATTTTCTGGTAATCTCTTGCATTCCTCTAATGTCCTTCCTCGCAATTTCCTGTATTCTTTCCTGTGATTCGTGCATCTCGTTCCTCGTCATTTCTTGCATTCCTTCTTGTGATTCAGGGATTTCTGTCCTCGTATTTTATTGTAATTCACGGATTTCTGCCTTTGTATTTTCTCGTGATTCACAGATTTCTTGCATTCTCCTTTCTGTGTTTTCTTGTGACTGACGTATTTCCTGCATTCCATTTTCTGTATTTTCTTGTGATCCCTGCATATTTGTAATTTTTCCCGTTAGTTCCTCTAGCAACACCTTAACCTGCGCTAATGATGACATTTTATTTCTCTTATTCATTGCTTACTCTTGCTATAACTCATTTTTAATGTCTAAAGGACCTCTCACCTATACCAAAATTGTATCCGCACACGGTACCTCCTACAACTTGTAATAAGTTGATGATAATAATAAATAAAATCATGAATAAAATATATAAATAAATTACTCAAAAACTTAATAAAATTAATGAGCATAATTAACCGAAATGTCCGTAGTATGGGCGCCAGAGTTCACCAGAATGGATCCCTCGAATTTAGATAAGAGCATGATAGACTTTATATCCCAGGGCGTGTACATAATGCTGCGTACTGGTACATCTGCTGCAGGCCTTACCTAACCTCCTGAAAACGACTAATTAGGTAGGAACTGCACCTAGGTTCATCAATAACACTGATTCTAAAATAGCTAACTATATTCTGAACAAATTCCGTGCATGAGCACCTCATCAACATACAACATTATACATATAACACACACATAAAATATTGCTGGAAGACTCCATATTTACAACAACAACAATAATAATGAAAATCGTGGGAAAACGAAAGCGAGAACTAAGTTACCATTTGTAGATAGTCCGATGAACAATGTACATGTATGAAGATAAATACCCTTCACTGTCTCTATATCAATTCGACTTACCGATTCTCATAATCGGCAGTTATCACATCACACAGATACTGTACCTTGTACTACTGTGTTCACATATTTTAACACTTGTTGTAGAGATATATACACACGTCTGTCGATCCTCAACATATAAATTTATGGAAAGTCTGAGATAGCTTTCACCAACATATAATGCTAGGCCGCCACAAGTGCTACAATACTTAATACGCAAGCACTCTCCACAATCAGCCACTTTCCACAAATATAACAATACTACGCTCCACGAACGTTTGAAGTCCAGTCCATTGCAGCCATGTCACTCCAGTACAGTGTATCAGCACCACTTCCTTCCCATACAGTGCCTCAGTTGTAGTTGTAGTTATCTTCCTTCTCGTTCCTTTACAATCACCTCTACAATCACCCTTACAATGTTTCTCATAATGTCTCATACAATCCTCTGGTTGCCGCCGTATTACCAACCTTTATAGACATCAACATCCCCCTCCTCTCAGATGAGACGTCTGGATTGGTGCTTGCCAGCCAATCATGAGTGATCTCAAATTAAGACCAAGCCCTGAACTACTTCTTCCTCCCAAGACAATAACAAACTCTGGGGAGTTTTCATGAATCACCAAACTTTCCTGGTACAACAACAAGCTTATCTTATCAGGCTGGGATATATACACGAGTAATGGAATTTCCTGACACAAGTACATCACAACAGACACTGGGGTAGCCAGATGACTCATTCAAATTACCAGAGTTATTACAGCAATGTTTTCCCACTCGTGCAAAACAAATTACTCATACCTACATATGTGGATATCTTCCAGCTTACCAATATAAATGACAAAACATACAAATGAAATACTGATAATAATAATACTGATAATAATAATAATAATAATAATAATAAATCGAATACTGACAATAATATCTCTAACTTCTACATATAATTCGGGGGTGTGATATATGTACTATCACATAACGCCCCCTTGGTGAATCGATGATATCATATATTATGATTCACCATAAAACAGAACTTCATACATAACCTTATAATGGCATAACTTAACACATAATTTACTGTAATAATGATATATACACACAACTCCGATTGTTTCATATACCATTGAACACAATCCCTTCTTGCTACTGTACACATAACTCATAATTAATAATATATACATCCAAGGTGCAGATCCTATCTCTTATATCTGCGAAGGCTATAGATATAAAGTGTCCCAAGAACCTTATTTCCAGCGGTTAGGAGCCTATAAGCACACTTGCCTATTCTACTGTCCACAGTATACGGACCCTGATATTAATGAAAAAACTATACATAAACTTAACATTGGCATCGATAAGCGAGGAATGCGTACCGCAATAAAATCTAACTACTCTAGAATACATTCTATCTCACACACAAAGATTCATCCCATCCAGTCACACAAGAATCATACAAACTTTCATTCGGAACATTAATAACAAAGAAATCCCTATTTCTGAAATGCGCGGGAATCTCACTACGTTTACTCTTCCACAAAACCATAATACACTTTGAAATTGCTGTCATTACTACTTAATGACCCAACAATTAATCCATCTTCACCACCTTCCATATCAGCTCCTACTTGCACCACCTTCATGCCAACAACACTGCTACTTTCGACTCTCTTATCAGAAGTTTCATTAATCTCAAAGTCACCATTTTCACACATAATGGACCTAACTTTACTCTCCTCACGTACACTTAAATTAACACAAACATCCTCATGATGTATATTCCGTAAACACTCTTCACTCACAAAACAACCTTCATCAACTTCACAAAAAACTTCACTTTCAATTTCAGAAACTTCCACAAGATTATCGATCGCAACACCGCTATTACCATCACCACTAGCACAAAGTAAGACATCCGACACATCTTTCTTACTTTCATCACGCCCCCTATTCTCAAAATCTCCCTGAA
This sequence comes from Anabrus simplex, assembly GCF_040414725.1. Taxonomy (NCBI): domain Eukaryota; kingdom Metazoa; phylum Arthropoda; class Insecta; order Orthoptera; family Tettigoniidae; genus Anabrus; species Anabrus simplex. The sequence continues at coordinate 98,063,075 of NC_090274.1, read as the reverse complement.
CACAAAACACAGGGTCATTCAATAATTCCTCTTTCACGTCTAAATCATAACTTACCTGTTTCATCACGTGAATAGGAATTTCGGTATCGGACTGCCTATCTGACCCAACTAAGAAGTCCGATTCCGGTTTAAATTACTTGACATGGACTGTTCACTATTATCATGTCTCTGCACTTGATCTGGAGGTCTCTGATCCGTACGCCCCCTACTTTCTGATTCCCCTTGATTAGGTCTTCTGCCATAATATTCCTGGTGATTAACTCCCTGATTAGACTGTCTATTTCCCCTTCCGGAATTACCACCCTGATTCCCTTGCCTAGAATGACTGAAATTCTGATTATTCCTATCTCCCCCTAGCTGATTACCTTGTCTGCCATTATCCCCGTAATTCCTACCTTCACTTTGCCTGGTCCTCCCCTGCCCTTCCAAAGCATCAAACCTCTCTAACAGCTGCTCTAATTCTTTAATCGTAACAATATTCTGCATACATGCAGCTAATCCGACCTTCTCAGGAAAATGCCTCAACATCTGGCGGACTGTATCTCTCTCCGATGCTAGACCTTCAATATTCTGGCTGATCAGAACATGCGCTAAGAAATACTCCGTCATAGATACACCTTCCTGAGGTTTATACTTGCCAAATAGCACGCGATCTCTTTCCCTTCCCTGAATAGCTTCACTCCAAAATTTAGAACTAAATTTCTCCCTAAATTCCTCTAAACTCGAAATACCCTGTCTATAAACTTGAAACCAAGATCTAGCTTCTCCAACAAATGCAACATCCAACAGCTCATCAACCATACTCCAATCAATCAAACCATCGTCAAGATTCTTAGAAAACCGTTTCTCCACCGTTTTCAAGAATTCCATCGGATTAAACTGCCGACCATTAAACTTGGGTAATTCAGAGTCCTTCGTACAAGATACGTACCTATTACATATGCTGCTACCTAATTGGATTTGACTGATCTCCTGCCTTAATTTCACATGACATGATTTAATTCCTTCTTCCACTACCATTCTGGCATTTCCTTCTACTGACTTGAGGTCATCTTTTACCGACTTAAGGTCTTTCTCCAATTTCTCATTCTTCTCATCTATACGCTTCGCTAAAACGTTCTGATTGGATTTAATTCTATCTATTTCTTCTACTTTATCTTCCACTATTTTTATTCTCTTATCACATTCCTTGCTGTTTTCAACAAATTCTTTCCTAACTACATTAAATCGGCATTCAATTTTCTCAGTCAATTCCAAGCTTTGAGCTTCTACCTTATTACTGACTTCCTGAATTTCCCTGCTTTGATGGTCAAACTTCTGGTTCAATTCATCTATTCTACCATTCACAGCACTACTTAAACTATCAATTTTACTAGACAATTCAACACTCACTAAATTTAACTCCTTACTTTGATTCTCAATCTTACTGGACAATTCCGTACTAACTGAATTTAATTCACTATTAATACTGTATATTTCATTACTTAAAAAACTCAATTCACTCTTCAACTCTTCATTCTTGCTATCAATCTTACTGGACAATTCATCACTCTTACTGTTTAATTCAACACTCTGATTATCGATTTTACTAGACAATTCATTAAATAGCGATTTAATCATACTAAAAGTTAAAGCCTCCCCTTGAACCGTTTCCTTAACAACCCCTACGTGCTGAGTTTGAGACGGGTTATTCGGTTCCTCACCCATCGTTGCCAATAGATCCTTCCCACTATCAGCCATTTTGCTACTCTTACTTAAATTAGATAAAATCAATGTGGTGGAATTCTTTTGCCTTCTCTTCTCCTGATTCTTAGTACCAGCAACTTTAAAAACCTCTCTACTTCTCAATTTTATAATACTGGACTCGCTACAACATTTCTTCATACTCCAAAATACACATGAAATATATAAAACACTTCACTGACATAGTTTGCAGAATTCCAACCACACCTGACAAGTGCACCTACACTTATAAGCCTAACAGATGTACCAATCATTCGGCCACACGTTGGGAAGCCAATTGTAATAAGTTGATGATAATAATAAATAAAATCATGAATAAAATATATAAATAAATTACTCAAAAACTTAATAAAATTAATGAGCATAATTAACCGAAATGTCCGTAGTATGGGCGCCAGAGTTCACCAGAATGGATCCCTCGAATTTAGATAAGAGCATGATAGACTTTATATTCCAGGGCGTGTACATAATGCTGCGTACTGGTACATCTGCTGCAGGCCTTACCTAACCTCCTGAAAACGACTAATTAGGTAGGAACTGCACCTAGGTTCATCAATAACACTGATTCTAAAATAGCTAACTATATTCTGAACAAATTCCGTGCATGAGCACCTCATCAACATACAACATTATACATATAACACACACATAAAATATTGCTGGAAGACTCCATATTTACAACAACAACAATAATAATGAAAATCGTGGGAAAACGAAAGCGAGAACTAAGTTACCATTTGTAGATAGTCCGATGAACAATGTACATGTATGAAGATAAATACCCTTCACTGTCTCTATATCAATTCGACTTACCGATTCTCATAATCGGCAGTTATCACATCACACAGATACTGTACCTTGTACTACTGTGTTCACATATTTTAACACTTGTTGTAAAGATATATACACACGTCTGTCGATCCTCAACATATAAATTTATGGAAAGTCTGAGATAGCTTTCACCAACATATAATGCTAGGCCGCCACAAGTGCTACAATACTTAATACGCAAGCACTCTCCACAATCAGCCACTTTCCACAAATATAACAATACTACGCTCCACGAACGTTTGAAGTCCAGTCCATTGCAGCCATGTCACTCCAGTACAGTGTATCAGCACCACTTCCTTCCCATACAGTGCCTCAGTTGTAGTTGTAGTTATCTTCCTTCTCGTTCCTTTACAATCACCTCTACAATCACCCTTACAATGTTTCTCATAATGTCTCATACAATCCTCTGGTTGCCGCCGTATTACCAACCTTTATAGACATCAACATCCCCCTCCTCTCAGATGAGACGTCTGGATTGGTGCTTGCCAGCCAATCATGAGTGATCTCAAATTAAGACCAAGCCCTGAACTACTTCTTCCTCCCAAGACAATAACAAACTCTGGGGAGTTTTCATGAATCACCAAACTTTCCTGGTACAACAACAAGCTTATCTTATCAGGCTGGGATATATACACGAGTAATGGAATTTCCTGACACAAGTACATCACAACAGACACTGGGGTAGCCAGATGACTCATTCAAATTACCAGAGTTATTACAGCAATGTTTTCCCACTCGTGCAAAACAAATTACTCATACCTACATATGTGGATATCTTCCAGCTTACCAATATAAATGACAAAACATACAAATGAAATACTGATAATAATAATAATAATACTGATAATAATAATAATAATAATAATAATAAATCGAATACTGACAATAATACCTCTAACTTCTACATATAATTCGGGGGTGTGATATATGTACTATCACAAACTACCTAGCATGACCTGTTCAACAAACTATATTATTCAATAACCTGAACATATGGGTCCCTCCGGATCTGGATTATGCTGAGATGAATGACTAAATGACAAGTGCCAATGAAAAATCTCTTCGTATCATTTCCGAGTTAATAAATTAACCTATTTCTCACCAACAGAAGTCTCAGTTTGCGGAATATCCTTCCAACATCTTATCAAACTTAAATTAAATAAATATTCCAAGCTTCCTTCGTAAATAAGTATGCCAATGCCTCAACATCAGATGTCATAAATTTTAGTGCCTATTCTCGCGGTGAATATTATCTCAGATTCCTTTCTTTATAAAGCCATTTCATGAGTGATACTTGTCTTTCAGGCTTTGACTATCATGTATGTTTATCTTCTGGACTCAAGCCTCTATTTATACTTTGGACTCGAGCCTTCATGTTGGTCGCCAAATAACCTTCTTTTACTTCTGTGACCTTTCATGCATCTCTACTCTCCTCTACATCTCAGACACACAGATGAAGTTTGTTCGATAATATCAATCTGTAACATGCATATTATGTGTATTACTGAAACCTGGTTATCCGATAAAATTAGCTCTACCCTTGTAAATCTCTATTGGCATGATCGCACTGCCAGACGCGGTGGTGGTGTAGCAGTATATTGTAGAGATGATACTGACCGTAGAATAATTATCAAATCATCATCTGGCATCACTCCACACACGGAATATATGTTTGCTGAGACCATAATTAACCGTCATAAAGTATCGATAGGAGTTGCCTATAAACTACCGAATGTTACAAATATCTCAGACCTGGAATCTGACCTTCTCAAACTAGTACAAACCTACGAGCATATACTACTTCTTGGTGACTTTAACTCAAATATCTTAGCCCCGACTGGCAAATCAGAACGAATCAGCAGCCTACTTACATCCGTCGACATGACGATCTTACCGCTTGGTACAACTAATCATGTTCATACACTTAGATATACAAGCCATACTGGAATTGACCTCCTGGTTACAAATAACCCACATCAAGTTCTTAAGTACGGTAAATTTCCTGTACCTGGCATCTCAACTCATGACTTAATTTACCTGTGTTACTCTCTACGTGTACCAAAATACAAAGCCAAATACATTAGTTATAGGGATCTTAAAAATATCTATCTACAACAACTCCAAAATGATGCGTACAGTTTACTTTGTGAAGATATAAAGGACACAGACATGAAAGTGAGGAGATTTAACTCCCTACTCATACAAGGCCAACTAGATATACAGGCCATAAGGCTATCCCCTCCACTTCGGGCGCTACGTCACACTAGTCGCCAGCCGCTTCATTTCTCGCCAGTGACTTATAAGCTGATCTGAACTTCGCAGCAGTGAGGCTATCGATGGTGTTGAATGATTTAAACGTGTGTGAACATTGTGAATTATGGCCACGTCGTGTTGTATACCTGGTTGTAGAATAAACTACAGTTCAAAACAGCCTAATATTTCAGTGTTTAAATTTCCTACTGGCGTGTTTCGGAAACAAAAGTGGATCATAGCTATCCATCGAACCGAATTCATCCCTTCAGCAAGCTCAGTTGTGTGCATAATACACTTCGACGAAGTTTCGTAATTAGGGACGATTCCGTTAAAAGACCTGATGAGTCTCTTTTAACTGTAAAACCTAACCATTTAAAACTCTCAAACGATGCTATTCCTAAGTTTTAAAATGTGCCTGCCTATCTGTATAAAAAATCTTCCAACAACGAGCAAAAATCCTATTCAAAGACAAGAAGAAATTGAAAAACGGGAAGAGGAAGGAAAGAAAGAAAGCTGAGGAAGAATATGACAGGATCAAGGACTTCGACGACGTTCAGGGTAATTTCAGTATTAAACGCAAATTAGATTTGGACAAAGTTTCCGTCAACTTTAACAGCCAAAGTCTGTATTTTCAAAATGTATGTGACTGAGGAAAATATTCCGAAAATTGGTACTTCCTTAACATTAACCGAGGCTCTTGATTTTAAATCCATTAAACATGATATTTTCATGAGTTATAACCCTGATATACGTGCATTAGGTGATGGGGGCAAGATATTAAAATGGTCAAATTAGAAAAGTATTTATAACTTCCTGTTTAGACCTGCTCTTAACTCAAAAGTGACTGTCCACGACAAAATAGAATCTGTACACAAAATAATCGATGAAATTGAAAGTGAAGTTAATGAGTGTATCATTACTGATAAATTATATTTTTTTAAGGAACAGTTAAATATAGCCTTTGCAAAGAAAGTATCTTACTCCTGTATTCTAATAACATGGTTCACTTCAATATTTTTCGCATTTCCTGGGGCGTAAAAGAAGATAAGACAGTCAACGTTTCTTACAATGCCCCACTTGGTTATTCACAGTCTTTTACTGCAAAACTAGGCACGGGAAATTCGGGTATTGATGATTCACATTGGAATTACTTGAAAAAAGAAACTAAAATTGTTAAAGGAGCATGAAATATTTTGTAACTTGTTGAATGGAGTCTACATAAAACGTGAGCTGAACTATAAAGGAGGAAAGGTTTTATTTTTGTTTTTGCCAGTGGCTTTACGTCGTACCGACACAGATAGGTCTTATGGCGACGATGGGATAGGAGAGGCATAACAGCTGGAGGAAAGCGGCCGTGGCCTTAATTAAGGTACAGCCCCAGCATTTGCCTGGTGTGAAAATGGGGAAACTACGGAAAACCTTCTTCAGGGCTGCCGACAGTGGGATTCGAACCCACTATCTCCCGATGCAGGTTCACAGCCGCACGCCCCTAACCGCACGGCCAGATCGCCCGCTAGGAGGAAAGGTAGAGGGAGTTGCTTTTAGTAGTAAAAGCGGAGAAAATAACACTACATTAGCTACAACTGCACAAACTTTTATGTTGTCATCCAGTCTTGAAAAAAATAAAGACGTTGTTGATTTGTTTCCATGTAAGAACCTAATATGACATTTCTTAGAAGAACTAACTTTGCAAGTCTTTAAAGTATTAACAGATAGTCCTATAGCTTATAAGGTAGAATGCATAATTTCTAATAATAGCAGGAAAATGTTTGAAAAGCTGTGCAAAAGCAATTTACAAACCACTTTTCAAAATCCATTTGACGAAACACACACACACACACAAAATTGTTTGATACTGGTCATTTATTTAAAATCTTAATAAATAACTGGCTTAATCAAGCTGACAACTTATCCTGACTTTGACAACTCTGAGTCAGACAAAAAAATGTCTGAGTCTATCTAGTGCGGCCTTGGCTTGCTCCTGCCCTGTACCAAAAGGTGTTGTACCAGACTCTTTTAGAGCTACAAAATGTAAACCTGTATACTAATGTTTTTACATGAGGATTCTCAGAGAAAAATTCTGACTTCGCTTGTCAACAATGTTCTGGAAAACGAAAATGTTTAAACATGCTGTGATTAAATAAATAGTTTTAAACATTTCGTTGACAGATGTATATACATCTTTTGTAATATATTATTGAATAACAATAGAAAAGTTACCGTAGATAAACTCATCGCTGAGAAGAACAAATCCTCAGGAAAATAAAAATGTATAAACTGAGACCTTAGGAATTCTTAGGTAAGTTTTAAATTGCAGCTTAATTTCTAAGAAAGGTTTCAGACTTTTGTTGTGAATTGCCATCATGCATTTTCCTAGTAACATTAAAACTTTTTGTATACGTATTATGCGTTCTAATCTTTTAAAGATACCGTGTTGAGTTACAAGTGACAGATGTCATCATAATTTTACGTAAAGAAATGTACATGTACTGCCCTTCCAGTTTTCTCCCCGCATAAAACTCCTGTAGTATACAAGCCTAAGTAAAGCCACAATTGAAGGAGTGTTAAATTTTATCGTTAAGGTTGAATAAATGAACAATATCATGGTGAAAGTGAGAGCGGGCCCTACACTGCCATGCTGAACGCCAGCCACTAGCGTGACGTCACGGTCCGAGCCTTGTGGCCTGTCTATCTAGTCTATCTAGTGACTCATAGGACTATACGACAAGCATGCTCCAGTTAGGCAAGCTAGAGTCACTCGCTCGCCTGCACCTTGGTTAACAAGCGATATAAAGGCAACAATGGCTCGCCGTGAGGGATTTGTTGTTTAGGTGCAGCTGCTGCCGGATTTCAGAGGAGGCTGATTTCTTCTTTATTATGCAACCATAGTGTTTGGAACGATCATAACGTTGTCCTGTGTTTCATTGATTACTTGTTGATATGAGCAGTAGCAGTACGAACAGGTTATTGGTGTGTTCAAGTTGTTTCACTAGATTTTAATGAATCAGATGATGATTTTAAGAGAATAATGGGATATTGAGAGTTATATTTTCAGGTCAGTGAATATGAGTCCCAGGAGAACAAGATTTCGTTAATTTTATTTATTGACCAGCAAATAGATTAAGTAAATGATGGACTTATATTTTGAGTTAAGCCTCCAGCAACACGAATGTTGGTTTTCTTTTTGATTTGTTGAAATTTAAAGATTAATAATGCAACCAACATGTTTGATTATGATAAGAGCTTGATGTTGTAAAGATCATAACCACAAAATTTACGGATTTGGAATAATTTTGATTAACTTGACTTTCAATTACTACTAAACATCCATTTGTGTTGCTTTTCCAATTAATTTTTTTGTGATTTATATTCCGAATTTGATAGTTATTAAACGGAACATCCTTTCATAAAATAATTTTTCTCGATTCTTTCATTAATAGGGTAAGTTTATATCATAATGGTTTACATTAAGTAAGTAGTTCATGTTCATCTCCATATGTCAGTCAGATCTTAGAGGAATAAATGGTGCGATACTGTGGCCAGGCTCTATGAACTTTCACGTCCCTTGAGTGGAATCTCTTGCATCTTCGCGTGACACAAGCCGAATCATATTTTAATCTTATTTATTTATTCCTGACTTACATTTGTGCGATGTTAGGGCTCACGGCCCTCTCTTACACTTAACAGCTATAAACAATAAAATTTTAAAAAATTTAAACATAAAAGTAAGACATAGACATTCTAAAAATAAATAATACTACAGACAGATAATTCTAAGACTAAGTTAGGCCTACATATCAGTACAGCAATTAATGTGACATTAATAATAATAATAATAATAATAATAATAATAATAATAATAATAATAATAATAATAATAAATAAAGAAAACCCATTCACACAACATACACATAATGACTCACACAACTCAGTTTTATGTTCCCAGGAAAAACTTTCGGCAGGCAGATTTGAATTTATGAGACGAAGTAAGGTGCCGAATGTCCATTGGGAGTGTATTCCAGAGTCTCGATGCAGTGACTAAAAAGGAATGATTGTAGGAATTCGTTCGACTTAGTGGAATTTTAAGTAGGGAACCAGAACGGGTACTAACTTCATGGAATGAGGAAAGGAAACGAAAAGTAGAAGAGAGGTAAGTAGGAGTGTTCGTCGAGAGCACTTGGTAAACAAGTGTCATTAGGTGAAAATTCCTTCGTTCATTTATGCGTAACCATCCCAATATTTTGAAATATAGTGTAACATGAGTGTCATGTCGCAGTTGGAAGGCATATCGTATGCATGAGTTTTGTGCTCGCTGAAGTCTCAAAGCTTGTTCAAAATTTAGATTGACTAGTACCGTATCACAGTAGTCTAAAATTGGGAATAATAGTGCTTGGATTAATTTTAATTTAAGTTTTTGAGGAAAAGAATTCTTGTGACGTTTCCGGGGATATAGTGCTGCATGAACCTTTCCACATACATTTGTTACGTGTTCATTCCAGGTCAGATTCTCATTGATGGTTACATTTTTAAGGTACGGTACAGCAATGTCATTGATTATGATTGGAGGAGGATTAATATTGCTTATTACATGTAATAATTTAGAGTTTCCTATGATAATACTTTGTGTTTTACGAGGATTTAGGAGTAAGTGGTTGTTTTTAGCATAGGCGGTAAGCTTTTCAATATCCGAATTAATGTGCTGAACTGTTTCATGTAAATTGTTTGTAGTGGTGTGTTTGTATATCTGCATATCATCAGCATATATGTGGTAGTTGCAATACTGAAGTGTGGAAGATATGGCATTAATATGCAAGGCGAACAGTAAGGGCTCTAGAACAGAGCCTTGAGGGACACCGGATGATTTTATAGCCCATTGGGATCTTTGATTGTTTACCACTACGCACTGACGACGATTTGTAAGGTACGCCTTAAAAAAAATTAAGGGTTATCGCGCCGATATGCAGAGAGCGTAGCTTGGATAATAGTATGTCTATATTTACCGTGCCGAACGCACTACTAAATTCAAGGAGTGTCAGTATCGTCACCTGCCGTTTGTCCGTTGCTAGTCTTATGTCATCTGTTACCCGAAGAAGTGCAGTCGTAGTACTGTGTCCCTTTCTGAAGCCAGATTGCTGTGGGTCAAAAAGAGAATGTCTGGTTAAGAATTCTACTAGCTGCTAGTGTACAACTCGTTCAAAAACTTTCGAGAGAGGGGGAAGAATCGAAATAGGCCGGTAATCAGATGACGCATTTGCTTTGGTACCGGTATGCTTTAATATTGGGGTTACTAGAGCATCCTTCCATGCAGTTGGAAACGTCCCTGTAGTGAGACAGTGATTTACAATGTGGATAATAATTGGTAGGACCTCGCCAATAATGTTTTTCTAAAAGCCTATTGGGATGTTATCTGCTCCTTTAGCTTATGACTTAACTGAATCTAAAGTACGCTTTACATCACTTACACTGACAGGGTAAAAGGAGAAATAATTTTCGTTTTCTGTAGGGTTCGTTCCAGGTTTCACGTGCATTTAAGTTCCTTGTTACGTTTTTAATGTGATTACATTTGCTATTGCGAATTAATTGCTTTGTTCTGTTACGTAAAAGACGATACTGTTCAAAATCTAGTTCATTATTAGTTTCCTTGTATCGGCGGAACATTGCGTCACGGCGAGCCATTGTTGCCTTTATATCGCTTGTTAACCAAGGTGCAGGCGAGCGAGTGACTCTAGCTTGCCTAACTGGAGCATGCTTGTCGTATAGTTCTATGAGTAGGGAGTTAAATCCCCTCACTTTCATGTCTGTGTCCTTTATATCTTCACAAAGTTGTTGTAGATAGATATTTTTAAGATCCCTATAACTAATGTATTTGGCTTTGTATTTTGGTACACGTAGAGAGTAACACAGGTAAATTAAGTCATGAGTTGAGATGCCAGGTACAGGAAATTTACCGTACTTAAGAACTTGATGTGGGTTATTTGTAACCAGGAGGTCAATTCCAGTATGGCTTGTATATCTAAGTGTATGAACATGATTAGTTGCACCTAGCGGTAAGATCGTCATGTCGACGGATGTAAGTAGGCTGCTGATTCGTTCTGATTTGCCAGTCGGGGCTAAGATATTTGAGTTAAAGTCACCAAGAAGTAGTATATGCTCGTAGGTTTGTACTAGTTTGAGAAGGTCAGATTCCAGGTCTGAGATATTTGTAACATTCGGTAGTTTATAGGCAACTCCTATCGATACTTTATGACGGTTAATTATGGTCTCCGCAAACATATATTCCGTGTGTGGAGTGATGCCAGATGATGATTTGATAATTATTCTACGGTCAGTATCATCTCTACAATATACTGCTACACCACCACCGCGTCTGGCAGTGCGATCATGCCAATAGAGATTTACAAGGGTAGAGCTAATTTTATCGGATAACCAGGTTTCAGTAATACACATAATATGCATGTTACAGATTGATATTATCGAACAAACTTCATCTGTGTGTCTGAGATGTAGAGGAGAGTAGAGATGCATGAAAGGTCACAGAAGTAAAAGAAGGTTATTTGGCGACCAACATGAAGGCTCGAGTCCAAAGTATAAATAGAGGCTTGAGTCCAGAAGATAAACATACATGATAGTCAAAGCCTGAAAGACAAGTATCACTCATGAAATGGCTTTATAAAGAAAGGAATCTGAGATAATATTCACCGCGAGAATAGGCACTAAAATTTATGACATCTGATGTTGAGGCATTGGCATACTTATTTACGAAGGAAGCTTGGAATATTTATTTAATTTAAGTTTGATAAGATGTTGGAAGGATATTCCGCAAACTGAGACTTCTGTTGGTGAGAAATAGGTTAATTTATTAACTCGGAAATGATACGAAGAGATTTTTCATTGGCACTTGTCATTTAGTCATTCATCTCAGCATAATCCAGATCCGGAGGGACCCATATGTTCAGGTTATTGAATAATATAGCTTGTTGAACAGGTCATGCTAGGTAGTTGTAGGAGGTACCGTGTGCGGATACAATTTTGGTATAGGTGAGAGGTCCTTTAGACATTAAAAATGAGTTATAGCAAGAGTAAGCAATGAATAAGAGAAATAAAATGTCATCATTAGCGCAGGTTAAGGTGTTGCTAGAGGAACTAACGGGAAAAATTACAAATATGCAGGGATCACAAGAAAATACAGAAAATGGAATGCAGGAAATACGTCAGTCACAAGAAAACACAGAAAGGAGAATGCAAGAAATCTGTGAATCACGAGAAAATACAAAGGCAGAAATCCGTGAATTACAATAAAATACGAGGACAGAAATCCCTGAATCACAAGAAGGAATGCAAGAAATGACGAGGAACGAGATGCACGAATCACAGGAAAGAATACAGGAAATTGCGAGGAAGGACATTAGAGGAATGCAAGAGATTACCAGAAAATAAATCAGATAAGGAATTTAGACTACAATACCAAGATGGCGGAGACCTCAGTCATAGTGTAAAGTGTGTGTCAAGGCAAACTCGTAAATCTGCAAGATAAACAGCAGCTAATTGCCATTCGCGACCTAATCTCCATAGTTTTCGTAATCACCGTCCAAGACTGACAACATTCATGACGCTACGGGATGTAGTTCAAAAGGTATCGGCAGTTGAAGATGCAATGCAGCATTTCCGCGCTCAACTCAAGGAGGCGACCAGTAGCGCCAGCCGGGAGGAGAAACTACAGCGGCTGGAGGAGGAGTTCTGCGCGTTTCAAGAGAAAGTGTCTGGTGAACTGAAGGACATAAAAACAATATTTTAAAAATAGAGGAAAGGCTGAACGAGCAAAGTGAACGGATGAACGAAGCGGAACAATATAGCGGCCGAAACTGCCTAATTTTGCATGGCGTCCCGGAAGCACCAGGTGAAAACATGTACCCTAAAGTATTATCAACTATTAAAGACAAACTGGATATCGAGCTTAATATGTCGGACATTGACCGTTGCCATCGCCTAGATGGTCCGAAGCGAACAACGGCTGGTGTGGTTGGCACGGGTAAACGCCCTTTGATTATTAAGTTCCTGCGGTACCAGGATCGTGACCGCACCTGGAGGGCTAAACGGCACGCACCTTCTCCTGACGGAATCGCTCACGGGTACCAGGAAAAACATGTTAAACCGTGCACGAGATCACTTTGGTTTAAACCGTGTCTTGAGCCAGGACGGTCGCATTGTTTTGCTATGTGACAATGGACGAAAGGTGTTAATTACTACAATGGTACAACTTGTTTGTTTATTGTAAAACACGAGTGAGCATTGATACTGACCCATTACTGAGATGCCATTAACGCGTAATGTTGTAGTTTTAAGTAAATGTGCGTGTATGTGTGTGAGTGAATGTGATTGTGCCCCTGGAAGTACTTGTGGAGAAAACAAAGTGAGTAAGCAGAAGTGTTTTCTAGATAATGGCTAGTCACAATAGAAGTGTTATTTCTATCGATTGTGGTGACCTTCATGTCACTGAGCCTCTCCCCCCCCTCCCCAGTCGCCCCTCTCACCCTACCCTTTAACAGCGTCAGCGGGAAACACTCTCAGGGCGCGTCTTTCAAGATATCGGCGAGCCCTACAGTGTTGTCACATTAACGCACAATCGTTAATGGTTCAATTGACGAAATACAATCCCTCTTTCATGATAGTAATACCTTGCACTGCAAATGTGTAACTTTATTTATATCGTGTCAGAAGCACACACAAGTTTAAAATTAAATATAAGGGAAAAATATAAAACAATATAAATACTTCAATGACGGAGACCCACGTTAAACTACGTGAGCCCAAAATCTTGCAACATCAAGTGCATTTGGCTTCACTTTAACCAAGTCTTCTGTTGTGCAGCTGAATGGGCATGAACTACATTGCAGCAAATGGGCTGTGTTCTGCTCTTCTCCAGATACACACGAGGTACTGTTCACTTCGAAACCCCATTTCTTCTGATTTTCCCTGCACCGCGTAACACCAGAGCGCAGCCTATTCAGTGCTCTCCAATTCACCCAATCTCTGACATGTCCAGGAGGGAGTTCCTCTTTTGGGGTCATCCATTGACTGATCCTCGTATGTGTAACTGAGACTTAGTTACAACCTGCACTAAACTCAGGAGACAAACCACGTGGGGATAAGACAGCCCAGGAGACCTTAGGGGCAGGGGGGAAACAAAGAGATCAGATATACAAATTAACGAAAATAGTGTCGAATCCATACTTTTCGGGGTCACCGAGATGAATAGTGACACTCCGGGTATTTTAAAGCCAAAGTTCAGCCCCCTTGGGGGATCAGGGGGGAGTGATATATAAAAATAAACTAAAATTTTGTCAAATACATAGTTTTCGGGGTCGCCGAGGTGAATTGTACACTTCGGGTTTTCAGTATCAGGAGATAAACCATGTGGTGGTAAGACTGCACAGGAACCCTTAGGGGGGGGGTGAGGGGGTCAGATTTAGAAATTAATGAAAATAGTGTCAAATCTATACTTTTCGGGGTCGCTGGGGTGAATAGTGACACTCGGGATTTTTAGTAACAGGAGACAAACCATGTGGGGGTAATACACCCCAAGAAACCTTAGGGCAGGGGGGCAGGGGGCACAGATACAAAAATCATCAAAAGTAGTGTTGAATCCATGCTTTTCGTGGTCGCTGAGATGAATAGTCACACTCCGGAATTTTTTAAAGTCCAAGTTCAGCCCCCTTTGTGGTAGGGGGCGATGGGAGAGTGATATATGAAAATAATCTAAAAGAGTGCCGAATCCATAGTTGTCGGGGTCGCTGAGATGAATAGTGAGACTCCGGATATTTTTTAATGTCCAAGTTCAGCCCTTTGGGGTGAGAGGCGAGGGAGAGTGATATATAAAATTAATCGAAAATAGTGTCGAATACATAGTTTTCGGGTTCGCCGAGGTGAATTGTATGCTTCGGATTTTTAGTATCAGGAGACAAACCACGTGGGGGTAGGACACCCCACGAACGCTCAAGGGCGGGGGGCGAGGGGTGAGACACATGTATCATCGAAAGTAGTGTCGAATGAATACTTTTCGGGCTCGCTGAAATGAACAGCAACACTACGTATTTTTTTAATGTCCAAGTTCAGCCCTCTTCGTTGGGGGATGGGGGAGTGATATATATAAAAATCATCGAATACAGTGTCGAATCCATATTTTTTGGGGTCGCTGAGATGAATAGTGACACTTCGGAATTCTTTAAAGTCGAATTTCAGCCCCCATCGTAGTGGGGGAGATCGGAGAATGATATATAAAAATAATCGAAAATAGTGCCGAATCCATAGTTGTCGGGGTCGCCGAGATGAATAGTGATACTCCGGTTATTTTATAAGTCCAAGTTCATCCCCCTTTGGGACCGGGAGTGACGGGGAAGGGATATATAAAATTAATCGAACATAGTGTCGAATAACTTACATTGTTTTCGATTTCGCCGAGGTGAAACGTACACTTCAAAATATTAGTGTCAAGAGACAAACCACATGGAGGTAGGACACCTCAGGAACCCTTAGGGGCGGGGGGCGAGGGGGCTGAGATATAAAAATCATTGAAATTAGTGTCGAATCCATACTTTTAGGCGTCGCTGAGATGAATAATGGCACTACGGAATTTTTTAAAGTTCAGCCCCCTTCGTGGTGGGTGGCAATTGGAGAGTGATATATAAAAATAAACGAAAATAATGTTGAATCCATAGTTGTCGGGGTTGCTGAGATGATTGGTGGGACCCCGGATATTTTACAAGTCCAAGTTCATCCCCCTTTCTGGTAGGGGGTGAGGGGGATTCGGATTTTAAAATAATCGAAAACAGTGTCGAAGCCATAGTTTTCGGGGTCGCTGAGATGAATAGTAACACTCCAAATATTTTAAAACTCAAAGTTTAAGCCCCTTTAGGGGGGAGGGGGAGTGATATATAATAATAATCGAATATACTGCCTAATCCATAGTTTTCCGGATCGCTGAGATGAATAGTAACATTCCGGATTTTTAAAGTACAGCTTCAGCCCCCTTTGGCTTAGAGGATGAGAAAGGGTGAAAAAATAAATTGTCAAGAATGCTCAAGGTAATAGACGTGTGCATGTTCCAGTATGACTTTCAAGTATGACTTACTACCTGGAAAACATACTGTGGGAGTAAGACGCCCCTAGAACTACTTCGGAAGCGGGTGAAATATATAATCCATATTAATAAATAGAAGTCAGTTTGGCGCGATCTATATATACTGTACTATATATATATATAAATTAAGGCTTAAAAATGAAAACAGACGTGAATGAATGAGACCATTCTATGCATCCTAGAAACTTAAAACTTGGTACCAGACAACCTGATGACGTCAGGATCCATAGAAAACATTAAAATTCTCAAAATTCTCTGAGAGGGACACGTTGGGAGTTTCAAAACTGCATAAGAACAGAGTCGGTGATATTTATCCTGAACGATAACCTATAGGTTTCATGGGCTTAAAAGTTTCCTGAAAGTCCTAATTTTCAAACCCCTCCCCCATATCAAGATGGCAGCACAATCTCCCAGACGAGTTAGAAAATAGAAATTTGGAAAAATTATACCTTTTTGTCTGTAACCGATGGAAAATTTACTAAATGTTTAAAAAAAATTATTTTTTTACCCCCAAAAGTATCACATATGGAGGCAATTTTAATGAAGGTGCAGACCTTCCTTTCGAGGTATTTGGTGAGTAAATGGTAAGTCGTATCACAAAACAGATGGCACAATCTCCGTTCAATTTGCAGTAATCTACAACTTTGGTCCTATGACTTTTTGTCGTATCTCTACCCCCTATGTTAAATTTGGCTCTATTTCTGTATTTATCTAAATTTTGCACTTTGTACTTATAATTGATGGTTTGATTCACTTATAGGAAAGATGGGATCATCAAATTCTACACGAATATTGGCCCACCCAGCCAAATTCTAATGTTTGAAGCTGATTCTCTTTATCATTAGGTATTGGTGACCCTGATTATAAACAAATTTACCCATCAAAATGCGACTGACGTTACGCATAGTGAATTGCGGCAGACAAGTGGACCTGTCGTTATCATCACATCTCTACAACTTGCACTTCATATTGGAAACGTCTGCGGACCTCCCTATGCTTTTTCTCGGATAACGCCAAGAGACATGCAATTGAAAATTTTTTATTCACAACATGTACAGCAATTTACTTCAATATCCGTATGCATTGTAGAATACCGTAGTGAAGCACAGGTACATTTGCTAGTAAATAAATAAATATAATGCTAAGTTCACTTCTGACTATCTTTCTTAGGCCATGCAGTATTTCAAGACTCAAGAAGCTAGTGCTCTGCCACCTGAACTACTCAGCCTAAGTCAGTCCGCAATGTTTTAACATCACAAGATTACTTTCCTTACCTCTGTCCAGTGATCCTTAGATCAGCCCTTTAGTCTGATGACAATGGAGCACTCACCTCCTCAGTTAGTCTACACAGACTTGACAGCTATCTTTCAACACATTTTTCAAATTCTGAAGCCAAAGCTTTAATCTCTAAGTGATGCAAACATTATGGTATGCAATTACAAGTTTCTAAAGTACAAATCTATGAGATCAAAAAGTTAAAATCTACAAGTGAGTGACCCCATGATCAACCTCCAGTACGTCCATGTAAGCAATTCAAATTTGTTAGGCCTTACACCACATCCATATATACTCGCTACTTTGTACAGAACTACAAGTTCAACTCCGATTCCCTCAGGTTGCCTTCCATTATGCCCCTATCATTATTAAACGTTACACAATCTTCCTAGTCCCATTAGCAAAATGTGCAGCCAACATCTTGTTGCAAGTCCAGCTCTGAGTCCCAAAGATCACCCTCCAATCTTTCCCCTGTATGAGTAAAGCATACGTATTAAGCCTTACACCATGTCCCTAGTTTTATTAGTACAATGTGTAGCCAAAATTTTGTTCCAAGGTCTGCTCCGAGGGAGCTAATGCTTCTGCATATTGCACAAATGATAATTGAAGGTATGTTGTCAAGTTCGGAAGCAGCATATTGAAGGCTGTTAATTACCTCGATCTCCATGAAGTTCAGGATGGAGAGAAGGAGTGGTAAAGGTTTAGCTGTGTTTGGGTGCAAATTTGTACTTTTCGTTGCCTCATTATAGCCAAATTAAATTTCTCACTGAACATTGAGGCAATGGGCTCAGGGGAGGCAACTATTGTCATTAGAGTAGAATGCAATTTGTGCCCATTTCCCATGTTTACTATTAAGGTATTAACACATGTCTTTGCTGTTGTTACTTATCTCTTTTCTGTGCAGTTTTTGTATGCTTCGTGGACAAGTTTCTTGGTGGTAGACCTCACACATTTATAATTGTCCCACATAAGATGGCTTGTATCCTGCTTCCATTTCCTGTAAAGCATATTGCTTTTGCGTATAATTTTGTCTATTTAATTTGTGATCTATGAAGAGTTTTTCTCGGTAATGATGGGTAGAAGGCTTCTTCGAGGTTATGATAGCAGTTCCCAGCCAGCTTTTTTGTAGTAATAGACTTCTCTATTACATTTCTTTACTGGTGGTTTCTTTTATTTTGTGGTAACTGCTAGGTGTTCAAAGGAGCGGGGGATTACTGCTGTTTCCAGTACTGAGGATGGAGGGTTAGTAAGGACAAGAGTTTTCATTATACAGGTTGGTTCAGTAATTAATTATTCAAGGAACATGTTGCAAAATTCTATCATTTGCCGCTAATGGACTGCTGCCAGAACATTCCCAAGATAAAATCACTAGCCTTCTAGATACTTTTGCATCAATGCTGAATATTTCGTACATGACTTAGAGACAGTAGTAATTCCTCATTGATGTCACCGGTCGAGTTTGGAGCTCGGTACATGGAACACAAAATGAACTTGCTTGCAGCGCACATGAATTCCACCAAAATAAATTCTGCATTTGTTTCCAGCAGCTCGAAGTGCACACGGATAAACTCGGGTTTCATGACAATAAGCGATCCTCCCACTGAGGTTTCCTACATACTGTGTATGACTGAGATACCACTTCTATGTCACAGATTGAAGAATTCAGCCAGGATTCACTAACGCACACAATTGGTGGTTCTTAAGCAGCAAGAGTGGCCAGAACTGTCTGTTTACACTTAACATATTTCAGGCTGCATGTACTAAATCACAACACACACAGTAACTGTCCTGTTATGTGCAGTGCAATATTCTCAGTTGCTAACATCATCATTTACACTGCTTGATGTCATGTTACAAAATGATTCTGAGTTTGAGGAGAACTAAACTTCCAACATGACCATGTCTGCACCCCTGAGTTAATTCTCTACAGTAGAGATGTATTAGTCATTGCACAAGTTCTCTGAACTGGTGAGTAAAAAAATGTACATGTCACAAATAGCTGATTCACATTACGTTTAGAATTACACATGTTACACAGGCATTTGAATGAGACTTCTGAGTTTGGTCTTGGGATCAATTCCACATGTCCACTAAGAGCAATTGAACACATCACAATGTGGGGAAATAATACGGAGTGTTTGGCAACTTTGTTTCCTCTGGCAACCCTCCAAAACCCAAGACGTCCGATACCCATTTCTAAGGTGGACTGTAGACCTTCATGTCTACACCATGTCCAAGAATTAATCTCACATTTAGGTACTACTAATAAGCGGTTATTAATTTCTAAATCTGTATACAATTCTCTGTTTGTCAAGGAGTATTTTGATTCTACTTTTGCATATGTTATTATACTTTATACCATTAAAAATATGACACAAACTCGGAGAACTCGTATCACTACGAAGTTACCTGCCACCTTTTTGAACTATTTTCTGGTTATTTTGTTGTGATGAGCTGCAGATTTAAATATTCAAGAATAGCATTCTTGCAAAACTAAACATTCGAATCCTTCACTTTCATCCAACACAGCCAGACAGGTGGCAGAATACACTTTCCACCTGCCTGAACAATGAGGATGCAGAGGCCATCATCTCGCACTGAATCAACCCCACTTTTTCTTTTGTTTACTCACTTAATTTAACTGTACCAGGATGCATTTCTCAAATAGGTTGCTTGCCTGTTACTCATGACCATATTTCAGTTTTATTGATTTGATAGTTCTTGGAATATTGTGATGAGTGAGTGAGTTGTGTTTTGCATTTCTACCATACATTGCCTGTGATTGTGCAGAAATCAGCTACTACTTACACAGTCAGATGTAAGAACAAAGATTGTGAAAGAGCAACAGGAGGCCAAGTTATATGTTGGAGAACAATAAAGAATTGACATTTAGACACATACATATCTCCAAACTGCATGGAGCAGTGTTTATAATGAGGTGATAGAGGTGAAGAAGAATAAACAAAATACAGATGGAATATAACACACCAGCCACCTTGGATCATTGCTGGATTTTTAGCCACTGGATCCCAAGATCAAATTTTCAAAGGTCAGAATAAATTCTGAGTATGGAAAGTAAATTGAGTACATCAGAACATGGTCATCCAACTGCAAATAATCAGGCCTGGAAATATAAGAAAGATTCCAGACAGGTTTTTGATGATATTCTTCCACCAGAAACAACATTAAAAAATATGTACCTAATAACACCAAGATAAGAATCTACTATGCCATCATAAGAGCCATTATATTTAATGGCTTTGAAACTTAACAAGCCACTGATGGCCACCGTAAAAATATCAATATCACAGAAAGAAGGTATTTGCAAAGTTTCACTAATGAAAGAAATAGGGGTTTTGAAATAAGAATCATAAAGATGTACAGAGGTATGAAAGAAGACAGAATCATATGCCTAATACACAGCAGATTGATTCTCTGAACGGGTCATTTTGCATGAATGGCCAACAGCAAACTCATGGTCAACCAGATACCACAAGAACACCTATTACAAAATGGAGAAAAGAACTGGTATGGTAATATTAATAATCATTGTACTGGCTCGGATACTGAGTGGTGCCAACTAGACGGCCTGCTAATCACTAGATACTACAGGCTGACTTATTTCAATTTTGTGGAAATTTCTCATGAGTAATGATCAAACCATCAAGTTCGGACAATGAGTGAAGTATAGGAGACAGAATTTGAAAATGATCTGGATGGACCTGTGCTCACCTTGAACCCAAGATATTGGGATATCAAGGACTTCACTCGACCTCTTGTCTGCAGAGGGAACTACTCAACTTTAAATAGCAAATTCCATATTATCGAGGGTTAGGGTGTAAAATCTAAGTAAAATAAATGGTACTTACTCCTCTTCTTCTTTGAAAGAAGCGACCAACTGACCTACTGTGTGTTCATCTACACTTATTTCATTCTTAATATCGCTGGAAGGCTGTAAGGAACAAATATGCAAAACAAAGTAAGAAATGTAGAGTAAACAGATAAATAGAGTAAAAGTTTACAAAAATAGACATGACATAGATGACAAAATAAACTACATAGTTGCAGAATAAATATATCAATTTATTCTTGCAATGTAAAAAAGGAAACAAGTAGACAAGTGTCAAGTCAAAATTATATGAAGAACAGGAACATGAAAAGGAACTCATGACAAGATCAAGAGGACAGCACTGGAAGAGTGAGCAAAAGAAGAAGAAAAACTTGAAGGACAACAATAATCTCTGCAATATTTTCTTCTCTTCCTACAACTTCCTGTCATCGTATTCATCCTATTATGTGTTCTTAAATCACTGGACACTTGTTTGTTTCTTGTGTTCCCACAGATGACTCTGATTGTCAGACAGATATAAATTGGATCTTAACCTGAGAAAGGTCAAACTCTTGCCTACCATGTTCAAGTTCGTAAAACAAATAGTCAGTTGTTGGACTTTTCATTGCCTCTAGGCAATCTGAAGGCTTTATTAATATAGATTTGCAACATTTCCATTCAGATTTTAAAGGACAATGCTGGCTGTGTTCTCTATGCACAGTAAGTACACCGCATTCCCAAAATTGATTCTCGGACAAGTTCAAGATTATTATCAGACTCTGACGGCTAGATGCTGGTCCACTCAGGCTGTATATGGAAAAAGTAGTTGTTAACTGCTAGAGAGGTAGAGTCCATATTCTAAAAAGCCAAGACTAATGGCCCAGAAAATTTGTTTCATTCACCACACATGACTTTTAAACTGCAGGCCATCAGGTTGAGCAGGGGTCGCTTGACAGGGTAATGCTTATCAGAGCTCTAGAGCCACACGTTTGGGTTTGGTCTTAAAAGGACTCTGTTGAGAGAGATTTACCTACCTAGTATGTTTCCTATACAAGACCAGAACAGCCTAACATTATTAACAAATTATCATTCAACTGAAGAAGTCTACACTTGACTTTGTATGCAACGTTAGATTAATGTTATCTCTAGGGTTTTTTTGAAAGAGAGAAGCCTTACACTTTGCTTCCACACAAGTGAACCTTCCACTGTTCTAACAAAGTTGAAAGGATTCAATTTAGTAAAATGACATTGATTATTTTATCAATAGTGCAATATTCAAATGAATTCATCAATCTAAACCTTAGTAATGACAGTTGAAGGATCATAACTAATGTTGTATATTTTAAAAAACTAACAACCAGCAAAAGATAAAAAAAACTCCCATTGTCCTGTGTAGCAAATGCTGCAAAAAAAAATAAACAATCAAGGATCCAAAGCACATGTGAAACAACAATCTATATTAACTCCATGAGAAGAAACATGCTTGAAACAGGCAATTCTCCAGATATACCCATAAAATATTTTCAATGGACTGGTCATATAAAGATTAAATAGGCCACAGGTGGATGAAAACAGAAATGATATTTAATTAGCTGTAGAAAATGAAGGCAAATTGAAGTACAGGAGATAAGGTGATTGGAACTTTAAGAGTGACAACACTGCTAATGAAACGCCATGCAACGGAATCTAATAATGTCACTGACAACACACGTTACTTGTATACCTGCCTTACCTTACAGCATACCTTCTCACATCACAAGCATGCAAACTGGCTTAATGAACACAGCCTCGGATTAGCTGGCAATCTAAGTCAGTACTGTCACGATGTTTTTGAAACAGGAACAATGGAATTGATTGTGCCAGAGGTCGTACAGCACGACAGTGTCCTCAAGGTCTTCAAGAAGCTTGCAGTGAAACTGCATAGCCTTAAAGGACAGTGGCACGGTGGGTAAAAGCCTTTAATGAGGAACGCCAATAAGTGGCAGACGCGTGTCAGCCAGGTCATCGTAGTGTCAGTGAAGGAGATGTGCATTCTCTTCCTGTGTTAATGGACACGGGTCGATGTCATATGATATGTGAGACACCGGGTTAGGGAATATGACTGTGCTTCATATTAGAAGGAACACCTGGGCATGAGAAAACTTTCATATAAATGGGTTCAACATGAATCAACGGAAATGCAGAAATAAAATACGATGCCGCTTGTAACTATTTGGAGTACCGTGATTATGAAGAAGGGGCTTTCTTATGCAATATCGTTATGCTGGATGAGACATGGGCTAAATTGTATGAGCCACAGTTGAAATGCTGATCGAAATAATGGCATCGTTACGGGAAACCACAAAGATTGAGAGTTCGTGAGAACCCCAGCCACGTGAAAGTTATTGTTATACTCATGCATGACTGTGATGGTTTTATCCTAATGCACTATGTTCCTCCACAGCATGCCGTCAATGTGTATTAGCCATAATTTTCCACTACAATGCATACAGTGCAAAACGTGGCTGATTTGTTCGGTTGATGGGGCTGGGAATTGCTATACCATATACTACAATCCGCAGATTTAAGCCATTTTGACTTTGATTTGATTCAAAAGATGAAGGAACCACTTCGGGGCCTTTGCTCCAGAACTGTTTAAGAGATTGTTCAGGCAGTAAACTGCTCCATTTGAACTATCAAAATAACAGGTGCTGCAGTACATATCCTATGATGTCCACATCGTTGGTAGCAGGATGTACACAATGCTGGTGACTACTCTGAAGGACAGTAAAATATGGTATAACATTCAAACCTTCTGTATGAGTTGTAATTGAATATTTGCTACTATTAAAGTTCCAACCCTCGTATGTGTCCAATAAGTTTCTATTTTCAAACTTGCTTCATGGTCACAGATAGGTCTTGTGGCAATGATGGGATAGGAAAGGGCTAGGAGTGGGAAGGAAGCAGCCTTGGCATTGAACCGTTCCTTACACCGCCATTTTGGACTGAACACCGACATACGGAACTGTTCCGTACCAACCTATAAACGTTTGTAGTTTTAGTTACGAGCAAGTTGCGCCACATGTAGATTACTCCACTAGTGTCCAAAAGTTAAGCATAATCACGAAACTAGGCCATACTGCCTATAAGGAATGTCAGATGGATTGCTGAACAAACAGAAGCTGAATCAAACACTATATGTCAAACAACTTGTCCAGAAAACAGATTCAGAATGGTTCTGATAGCTAAGGTACACATTTGCCAACAACTAACAAAACTTGCCAATGTCTACTACAACAAAACATGCTGTTAATAGGGTGTATGGTTACCCATGACAGCCACACATACTTCACAGCGACGAAGCATGCCCTCTATCAGAAGGCCCAAGAGCTCTTGTGGAAGTCGATCCCATTCCTCCGAAAGGGCACATGCAAGGGTCTTGGAGGGTCCTTGTTGGAGGCTTACAGATCACAATTCACCTACCCAATGCATCCCACCAGGCATTCAGATCCACAGACCTCACTGGCCATTCCATGTGATGAATGACTTTCCCAGCAAGAAATTCATCCACCAGAGCAGCGCGGTGGGGTCTGGCATTATCGTCAATTAAGAGGAAGTCTGAACCAACCACACCTCTGAAGAGTCGCACGTGGTCCCAGTATCTCATCCCTATCTCTCCGAGCATTAACAGTATTCCTCGGACAACCCTGGAAGATGTGCAGGTCCATACGGCCATTTAACATGACGCCGCCCCACACCATAACGCCACCACCACCATACTGGTCGTGTTCCACGATGTTCCTGTGGTTGTTTCGGCTACCCGGTTCCCTCCAGATTAATGTGTGATGGGAATCATTCTACAAACTGAAGTGGGATTCATCTGTGAAGAGCACAATGCCTCCATTCATTTATGGCCCAGTTTCAATGTTGACAGCTCCACAGTAAACGGGCACGTCCCTGTGCTGGAATGAGCGGGACGCACACCGTTGGATGTTGGGCAAACAGTCCTGCTGTTCTGAGGCTCCAGTACACAGTTTACCAGGAAACGGCAACTCCTGAGACAGCTGAAAGCTACGCTGACAATTGTCTTGCAGATGCATTCCGATTTAGTCAGGCAGTAAAGGCCAGATTTTGGTTCTGCTATGGAGTGGTTATCCTTGGTTGACCTGGCACTGGCCTACGGCTAACATCTCCTGTGTCTCAAAAATGTCTCCAAAGCCTGGAAATTACACTTGGTGGCACATTCAAGGATACGGCAACTTCAGTCTGTGTCTGGCCTGCTTTCAGGCGGCCGAGTATTCTATCCTGCAAAACAGGGTACAAATGGTGTTGCTGTGCCATTATGTTGTCACGTTCACAATGAGGCTACACTCCACAGACTATAACAGGGCAAACACGACAGGAAATATGGGGCGCAGGCACCAGCTGTGCTTACCTTGCATTTACGCCGCTAAGCAAAGCTGGGAGCACTCCTTACCTATACAGAGCAAACACGCAAGGTTGATGGGTGCATAACACAGAGATAAGTTTTTTTAAGGTTCAATCTCTTCAATACAAGTTATGAATTGTGTAAAATATTATTTACAACATTTATTTAATAATGGTACCGGTTTTGACATTGAAATGTCATTATCAGCCATAAAAGACATTAATCACACAACTGAGAATGGACATGATAAATAAAATTGATGTTATGATACATAAATATATACATAGCTTTTTAACAATAAATGATTAAGAAGTTTTGACATGTCATCGACGTATAAGTCTTTTGAAATGGTTTTTTACACTGTGAGCTGAGTGAAATATTAAAAAACTTATAGCAATCACTTTATACACTGTTTTTGTTGATCTGTTTATGAGCTAATAATCAAATCATCACGTCATATTTTCGGTTGCATTTGAATCTTTGGTGATAATTTGTCCATCCTTTAAGACAATTGTTATTCAAATGTTGTCAGAGTGAAAATGTAACTTTAGTTGATAACACCTTGTTCATGTAAGGAACTTCTAGAAATATGTGGTAGTATACCTCATTACAATCGTTGTCTCAAAAGGCTTGTTGTGTTCGTTGAAATTATACAATGATGTATTAATAAAATTATGAAGTAAGAAACGGTTATTGGTAATTGGTTGTCCTATCTTCTCTACTGATGTAATACAGGTGAACTATAATTTTCCAGTTCAATCCGAAGGATTTGCATTAGCCTGAAGCGAAATCAAAACAAGGAATTATAAGTATTAAAATATAATGGGCATGGACTTAATAAAGTGTGCGTAATATATGGTATATGTGGCTCACCTTGGACAGTGTGTTGAGAAGCTACAGCTTGTGAGAAGGTACGGACTAATGCTGATGGGTGGTGGAGGGTAGTGAGGTAGGTTATATATGGTGGGGAGAGGGGAAGGAGCCGGTTGGCTGAGGAGAGGATAGGAGGAAGGCTTAAGGCGGGTCCTGCGAACAGTGTGGTAGGGGTTTGCAACGTGATAGGGTATTGTGTATTATGCTAAATATAAGACCGTCCATTTGGAAGATCGACACATCTAAAAACCTTCAATAAAAAATAAAACAGAATGTTAATTTTTTCTGAGATTTCATTCAGGTCGAATTGGAGTTAAAGAACTGATCCATGTGAATGAAGCACTCCGCTGTGACGTTGAGAACAGGGCCCTTGTTTACATTCATAAGAACCTCTAAATCCTGATTTATGTTACTGAAGTTATGCTTGAAATCTTGAATCTGTTGTCCGACTGCCGAGTATCTATTATGTTTTATGGCAATTACATGCTCCATGTGTCTGATTTTGAAGCTCATCCCGGTCTGTCCGATATACAAGGACTCACAGTTTTGACATTGGAATCTGTAGACATCTGATTTTTGAAAAATGTCAGTTTTATTAATTGAGCTGGTATTATATATGATGTCCATAATTTTATTATCAGTTCAATATGCGATTTTTGTGTTATGTTTCTTCAAAATATTGGTAATGCTGCAAATATCTACATTGAAAGTAAAGGTTGAATAATGATCAGGTTTAGTGTCTCTATAGTTAAAGTTGAATTTAAGCGATATCTGCGTTTATTCATAATGCAGTCTATAAATGCATTATCATACCCGTTATATTTAGGTATGGAGCAAGCTGTATTTAATTCTTTGTTTAAATTTTCTTTATTTGGTGGTATACTGTTTGCTCGGTCTACCATACTGGTGTAGGTAGCACATTTGTGTGCTTTGGGATGGAAAGAATCTTTCTAGATGGTAGTAGCTGTCTCTGTCAGTTTACTGTATGCTAAACATTGTATTATATAGAAGATGGAAGTCTGCTTAATGTGAGATCTAGAAAATTTGTGCTTCCATTTGACTCAGATTCCAGAGTGAAATTTATCTGCGGATTGATATTTTTTAAACTGTTAAGGGTGGAGCCTGCATCTGTAATTCTTTTGTCAAGGATAACGAGAATGTACCCTATAAACCTGCCACAAAACTTTATGTTTGCAAAGTCACTATTGTTATTAATTGCCATATGCTCTAGTCTATGTATATTTCCGCTAATATCCCTGAGGTCGGCGACCCCATAGCCAAACCATCCTTCCGATACATACAATTATTAAATTGGAAGAAATTATTTTTAACTACTATTTTCAAAGCTTCCATGAAAACTTGTATCAGGAATTACTGAGGTTACTATATTTATTTAACACGTTGAGTGCCAGACCGATTTTCATAGGCTTGTCGTCTAGTGCCGTGAGCTAATAACATCGAGTTACTCCCTGGTGCCAAAACATTCACAGGCTTAACCAAGCAAATGATCGCTGATATGAGGATGTATTTATGATATATTAGGTTAACTTATTATGTATATTAGGTAAAATATTGCGACCCCATATGGGGTCGTGTTGGTCATTACGAACTGTACACGTACACGTGACCCCATATGGGGTCGTACTTACACAGTAGTTACTGTCCCAACGCTCAGTCATACTTACATTTTCCTTTGCGGGGACGCGTTATATGCTGTTGATTATGATAGATATGTTATCTTGTTCATACTGGAGCCGTTAAAATGTACGATCTCCGATTTAAGGTCAGGAAATGTTTGTAAATGATGATCTTCCGATTTTAGGTTAGGAAATTTTCGTATAGAATATAGTTATATAAAGTAGTGAAAATTGTGTGCATTTGGTAAATTAGGATGTAACAGAATAATATTATAAGAAGAATTAGTAGTTATGGAATATTGAATAAGTATACAATTTTTTTGTATAACATTCAATTTGAGTAAGAGAAGCTGGCAGCGCTGGTTGTACACATGGGAAACCAGTGACTATATCGTTGAAGACGGTCATAATTGTTGCAACAGCTGGCTTGGAAACCTGGAGTACAGTGGGGAAGTGTGTGCTGAAGACTGTAATTCATGAATGTGGTTGAACGTGCGAGATCGATATTTGCTGTATACTGGGTTCAAAATCAATGTAACTGTATACTTCGTCTACATCATCGTTGTCCGACTTGTTCAATATATCGTCCAGACAGTCTGCACTAAGTCTTTTACTGCTCGATTTACTCGTAACGACTTAAAAAACAAAAGGAAACTCACAGCACTGCACACTTACATAAACAACCCGTGCGTGAGATAGACAATGACTTTGTCAACCTACAAAGCACTCTTGACGTACCCATATGGGGTCGCGCCAAAACAGGAATTGAGAAATGGAAAGTGGACTATGCACATACTTTAAATAGACGACCAGCAGATGGCAGGAAGAGACTTTATCCGTCTTCGAAACACATACTTACTGCGCACCCAAATGGGTTCGCACATTTCTCGATTTAGAACAAACGTACGACCCCATATGGGGACGTGAAGTTCAAAAACTTGGCTACTCTCACGTACCCATATGGGGTCGTATGGCACTAAACTTGTTAAATTACTTTTCTTCTTCATTTTGCCTCATGACTGAGGTGTCGTGACTATCTTAATATTCAGCCCTCTAGCCGATGAACCATACTCCGCCATTCTTCCCTATCTAAAGCTTTCAATGTGGTTGCTCTGAGAGAACTCTGTAGGGGCCATTCACCATGTCAATCGATCACGTTGGTACTTGTCCTCTTTGTCTGGTTCCCTGGACTTTGCCCTCAACGATTAGCTTCTGAAGACTACCATCTTGGCGCATTATATGTCCAAAGTAGCGTACAATCTGCTGAGAGACCTTACATGACAGATGAATTTTTATCTGAAGATGGTACAGGATTGATGCGTTTGTGCGATGAGCTGTCCAAGGAATCCTTAACAGACTTATTCGAAAATTATAATTCTTTCTTAGAAATTTCTGGATAAATTGTGTTAATTTGTACAATGACCTTGGCCTATAATTGATGATGGCCATTTGTTTTACTTTGGATAACAGGAAAAAGTTCCTTAGTGTTGATACTCGGATACATATTTCTTATGTCGAAAGAATGCAGTGAGTGGAAAGGCTGTATTTCAAAGCTATCTATTTTTTTAATAAACTCAATGGTATTTTTCACAGACTTATTTGACAGAAAATTATAGTTCTTTCTTAGAAATTTCTGGATAAATTGTGTTAATTTGTACAATGGCCTTGGCCTATATATGATGATGGCCATTTGTTTTACGTCGCACTGACACAGATAGGTCTTATCGCGATGATGGGAAAGGAAAGGCCTAGGAATGGGAAGGAAGCAGCTGTGGCTTTAATTAAGGGTCAGCCCCAGCACTTGCCTGGTGCGAAAATGGGTAAAAATGGAAAATCATCTTCAGGGCTGCCGACAGTGGGGTTCAAACCTACTATCTCCCGGATGTGAGTTCACAGCTGCGCACTCCTAACCGCACAGCGAACTCACCATGTAATTTATGATGAAGCTTATGGGGACGCCGACCTTATGGATCTTAGGTAAAGCTTTAGCTACTGGCAGTCTGGGCTTCATAAGTATTAGTTTTGTCTTCTCTTGTTCTGTAAACAAAAATGACGTATCTTTTAGGGTTAATTTTAGGGGACGTTGTATCTGTTGGGTCGGATCTTCTTTATTCACAGTAAAAGAGCACTTCTTAAAAAAAAAAATCTTTTTTTGGTGTAATCTGTTTATTCCATTGTAACTGTCGTGTTCCCTTTATCTGCCCTAGTGAAAATGAGCTTCTCATCTGTAACTTTCTTTTTGAGGTTTATTACCTGTTCCCGTTCTACAAAATGTTCTTGGTTACTATTGGTTCTAGTATGTAACATTCTTCCTTTTGACACATGGATTTTGTTCAGTTTCCTCCTAATATCAAATCTTTAATTTCTGGGGGCATTTTATTAACAGCTACCACCGACTCTATAATCATTTTGGTAGTGGCATTGATTACATTCGTGTTTGGCCAATTGTGTATAGGACCTCTTTCTAGTATCTTGCTTTCCTGATCAGTTAGTAGTGTTTTTGACAAATTAATGTCCAGCTCCATAGCTAAATGGTTAGCATGCTGACCTTTGGTCACAAGGATCCTGGGTTTGATTCCCGGTGGTGTCGGGAATTTTAACCATCATTGGTATCGCTGTTACTGGGGCTGGGTGTATGTGTCGCCTTCATCATTTCATTATCACGACGTGCAGGTCGCCTACGGGAGTCAAAGAAAAGTCCTGCACCTGGCAAGTCAAACATGTCCCCGGACACTCCTGGCACTGAAAGCCAAATGCCATTTCATTTTATTTCCACAAATTTATAATGGCAGGGTGAAATTTCCCAATCAAGTAGATTAAATGTTATGATTTTCTGTTTCCCTTTTTGTACTCCTGTTTTTTGTCGCATAGCCATAACTGTATTAAGCACTTTGTCTAATATCAGCTGTTTTGGGGCTAATATTACAGAGTCGGAAGTAGCTGTTAATATTTTTTTTCTTTGCTATTGGCTTTACGTCGCACCGACACAGATATGTCTTATGGTGACGATGGGACAGGGAAGGACTAGGACTGGGAAGGAAGCGGCCGTGGCCTTAATTAAGGTACAGCCCCAGCATTTGCCTAGTGTGAAAATGGGAAGCCACGGAAAACCATCTTCAGGACTGCCCACAGTGGGATTCGAACCTACTATCTCCCGAAGACTGGACACTGGCCGCACTTAAGCGACTGCAGCTATCGAGCTCGGTAGCTGTTGATAAAATGCCCCCGGAAATACAAGATGAGGTCAGATTCAATATTTGGATAAAACTGAACAAACTCCATCCATCAAAAAAAGAATATTACCTACTGTAAAAGTAGAAACCAAGAACATTTTGTAGAATGGGAACAGGTTATCAAAATCAAAAAGAAAATTAGAAGATAATAACCCCATCATCACTAGGGCAGATAAAGGGAACATTACAACAATAATGGAAAAAACAGATTACACCAAAAGAAACTAAGAATTTTCCAAGAAGAGCTCTTTTACGGTGACTAAAAAAGATCCAACCCTACAGATACAACATCTCCTAAAATTAACACTAAAAAATACGTCATTTTTATTTACAGAACAAGAGAAGAAAAACCTAGTAACTATGAACCCCAAACTACCACAGCAAATGCTTTGCCTACGATCCATAAGTCTGGCGTCCCCATACACCACATCATCAATTATAGGCCAAACCCATTGTAAAAATTAACACAATTTATCCAGAAATTTCTAAGAAAGAATTGTAATTTTCTGTCAAATAAATCTGTGAAAAATACCATAAAAAACTGGATAGCTTTGAAAAACAGCCCTTCCACTCATTGCATTCTTTCAACATAACAAATATATATCCGAGTATCAATACTAAGGAATTTTTCCTATTATCGAGAATCATTTAAATACATATAATAACCTCAGTAAATTCGAGATCCAAGATTTCATGGAAATTTTGAAACTAGTAGTTAAAAATAATTTCTTCCACTTAAATAATTGCATATATCAGCAAGGATGGTTTGGCTAGGGGGTTGCCGACCTCAGGGATATTAGCGGATATATACATTGACTATTTAGAGCATACAGCAATTAATAACAATAGTAGTGACTTTGTGAACATAACATTTTGGGCCAGGTTTATAGATGACACTCTCGTTATCCTTGCCGAAGGAATTAGTGATGCAGGCTCCACCCTTAACAATTTAAAAAATAATGATCCACAGATAAAGTTAAATCTGGAATCTGAGTCAAATAAAAGCACAAATTTTCTAGAGCTCACATTAAACAGACTTCCTTCTTCTCCAGAATACAATATTTAGCCTACAGCAAAGTGACACAGACAGCTACTACCATCCAGAAAGATTCTTTCCATCCCAAAGCACACAAATATGCTACCTACAGCAGTATGGTAGACCGGACAAAGAGTATACCGCTAAATAAAGAAAATTTAAACAAAGAATTAAAAACAATTTGCTCCGTAGCTAAATATAATGGGTATGATAATGCATTCATAGAGTGCATTATCAATAAACGCAGATATCGCATAAATTCAACTTTAAGTATAGAGAAAACTAAACCTGATCATTATTCAACCTTTACTTTCAATGAGCCAACGGCCGTAGCCGTGTTGAAACACCGCATCCCGTGAGATCTCCGAAGTTAAGCAACATTGGGCGTGGTCAGTAGTTGGATGGGTTGCCATGCGCTGTTGGTCAGGGTAACGGAATGGAGGAGCGGAAAGGAACTGGCCACCCTACCGCACGTAAACTCCGGCTCAGGCACACCTCTGCAGAGGTTCGGACCTGCCTTCGGGCAGAATAACCCTTACCTACCTACTTTCAATGAAGATATTCATAGCATTACAAATATTTTGAAGAAACATAACACTAAAATCGCATATTGAACTGATAATAGAAATATGGACACAATATATAACAACAGCTCAAATAATAAAACCGACATTTATCAAAAAACAGGTGTCTACAGATTTCAATGTCAAAACTTTGAGTCCTTGTATATCAGACAGACTGGGAAGAGCTTAAAAATCAGATACATGGAGCATGTAAATGCCATGAAACATAGTAGATGCTCTGTAGTTTCACAACATATTCAAGATTTCAAGCATAACTTCAGTACCATAAAACAGGATTCAGTGGTTCTTATCAACATAGACAAAAACGCTGTTCTTGACGTCACTGAGGAATGCCTCATTCACATGGATCAGTTCTTTAACTCCATTTCGAACCTGAATGAAATGTCAGAAAGAAATAACATTCTCTCTGATTTTTTTATTAAAGTCTTTAGATGTGTTGATCTTCCAAATGAACGCCCAAGATCTAACACGACACACAATACCCTATCACGTTACAAACCCCTACCACACTGTTCACATGACCTGCCTAAAACCCCTCCTCCTATCCTGTCCTCTTCCAACCTGCTCCTCCCCCTCCCTCTCCAGATATAATCCTACCTCATTACAGTCTACTTACCAGTATTAGCCTGTACTTTTTCACAAACTGTAGCTTGTCAACATGCTGACCAAGGTGAGCCACATATACCATATATTACACACACTTAGCTTGTCCAGACCCATTATATTTTAATACTTAAAACTCATTTGTCTTGATTTCGCTTCAGGCTGATCCAAATCCTTTTGAGTAAATTGAGATATTTTAGTTCACCTCTATTACAATAGAAGAGTAGATGGAAGGACAACCAATTACCAACCATTAACCGTTTCTTACTTTATAATTTTATTAATACAGTAGAACCTCGATAATTCAAAATCGGTTAATTCAAAATCCCGCCTAATTCGAAGAAGCTCTCGTTCCCGGAAACATGAGATACAATTTTGCATGTTATTTCAATTGTTTAATTCGAAATAGGGATAATTCGTAATTCGAAGTACAATGTCGGCCCCAATACCGACATTCAGACTTTTAATTCGAAACTGCCTTTACATTTTAAAACAATAGTACGTTACAGAGTAATTTCAACTCAAAATTTATCCGCTGCACGTCATAATAGAACGCGCGTACCGGAACGTGGAGGGGTAGCTTTCCGCATTTACACTCACTTCGGTGGGTCTACAGTGCGCTTCATGACTGCTAAATTGAATGAAATCGGAATTCTTTTGTATTCAACCTTTTAAGGAACGCCGTAATATCACGCAACAGGCAGTGTGCGGGAAAACAGAATCCGCGAACACTGGCGATGCCGACAGTTGACGAAAAAACGTGGCAAATATAATAAATTCATAGGCACCGAACAACACTGACATGCCGGTGAAACTGCATTGCTTTATTTTAATGCGAGCCCAAATGGTCTTATGGTTTTAAAGGAGAAATTGCCAGCCTGGAAATCGTACAGTGTGAGGGATGGGGGTCATAGTAGTGCGTTGCAATGCACATGGAAGTGAGGTACTTTATCCCCTCGTCATAGGAAACTTCGGTAAGACACAATGTTTTAAGAGTGTCCGGCACTTTCCATGCCAGTACAAAGCATGTATAATAAAAATGCAAACAGTAAAGAAATCCGAAAAATAATGCATTTGCACATAGGAACCGGCATAATTTATCCTCGTCTTTGAATTGTGCGATTTTTTTTCTTTCGTTGCGTGAGGTTATGTTTGTCAGTGATTTATCCCAGTGAATTATTTGAATACTGTAAATGCACCTTGTTGGATACATTTCAGAAATAGTTTTTTCCATGGCATTTGAAAGGTTTAAACTGTGAATCGAGGTGATTGCATGTATTAATGGGTGTTAGAATACTTTGTGACACGGCAAGTGTTTACATTTCTGAAGTACGAGACAAGTGTCATGAGGGGAATCGTACATGGATAGGGTCATAGGAAAGTTCGATTTTAATGGCATCGGTTACTTTCTGTGTAAATACAAGGCATCTAAAATGCATACAGTATAGTAATCCAATTAATAAAGCACTTGCACAGGGGAGCCAGCATAAATTTCTCCTCTTTGAATAGTTTTTTTTCTTTCGATGCGTGAGGTTATGTTTACCAGTGAGATATCCGAGTGCATTATTTGAATACTGTAATTGCACCTTCTTGGATACATTTAGGAAATAGTTCTTTTTTCATGGCATTTGAAAGGTATAAACTGTGAATCACGGTTAACTGCATGCTTTAACGGGCCTTAGAATATTTTGTAATGCGGCAAGGATTGGTACTTCTGAATTGCGAATTGGCGGTTAATTCGAAATCACGTAATTCAAAGTCTGATTTTTGAGTCCCAACAACTTCGAATTAACGAGGTTTTACTGTACATCATTGTATATATTTAACGAACACAACAAACCTTTTGAGACAGGTGTAATGAGATATACCAACGCATATTTCTACCA
Organism: Anabrus simplex; assembly: GCF_040414725.1. NCBI lineage: Eukaryota > Metazoa > Arthropoda > Insecta > Orthoptera > Tettigoniidae > Anabrus > Anabrus simplex. The sequence continues at coordinate 98,027,747 of NC_090274.1, read as the reverse complement.
GTTCTTAACATGAACAAGGTGTTATCAACTAAAATTATGTTTTCACTTTGACAACATTTGAATAACAAGTGTCTTAAAAGATGGACATATTATCGCCAAAGATTCAAATGCAACCGTAAATATGACGTGATGATTTGAGTATTAGCACATAAACAAATCAACAAAAACTGTATCAATTGATTGCTATAAGTTTCGTACTATTTTATTCAGCGCACAGTGTAAATAAGCATTTCAAAAGACTTTTATTCGCCGATAAAATGTCAACACTTTATATTCTTTTACTGTTAAAAAACTATGTATATAACATCAATTTTAATTACCAAGTCCTTTTTCAATTGTATGATTAATGCATTTCAATGTTGAAACCGGTACCATTATTAAACAAATGTTGTAAATAATACCTTATACAACTCGTAATTCATATTGAAAAGGTTGAACCTTAAAAACTTTATCTCTGTGATCCCAGTTCAATACGGAAACAAAAATGAAGTTTACATCTTTGAATAGGTGCATATGTCATGTGATTTGAGGCCTATTTCCTGTTGCCCTGTTTACTCGTAACTTACGCTACACTTTTGGACACTAGTGTAAATGGAATCTACCCTTCCCAGACCACAGAATACTGTATAAGAAACAAAATGCTATCTGCTTGTGCTTGTTAGTAAACAAACATGGCTGATGACTCTGTAGATACCTTCAAGTGGTTACAAAATGATAACGAGAATGAATTTTCTCCCGAAGACTGTGCTATTACATACACTAATAATGATAGTGTTACAGAAAATGATTCTAGTGATGGAAACAGCATGGACGATGTAAACGAAGACCGAGGTGGTGAGACTGCTTTACGAGGTGGATCTTCCACATGGAATTCGTCAAACATTTCCAATACACCAAAAACAAGTGTTTCTGGTCGCAGTGCTATGGTTTTGAGAAGACTGTATTTGTTGTGCATTCAGAATTTCTTGGGGAAGAGTTCTGGGAAATGATTGCAATAGGAACCAATGACTAAGCTATAATTTGATGACAAAAAAATCTGACATGTGACAGTAAATGGTATCCTTGCATGGTTGATGAGATAAAAGTGTATATTTTGCTAATGATTCTCAAGAGTCGGGTAAGAAAACCTAAACTCAAGTTGTGCCGGTCTAACAGGAAGGTTCAGAAAGTAAAATGTTTTCAGAAACTATGACATTTGAACTATTCTGTCATATTTCACGATTTCGCGCTTCTCTGATGACAAGTTTTCAGATCCAAATGACCATCTAAGAAAAATCAGACCATATTTGCAAACAAAATTTGAGAAATTCTACAATCTTGACAGAGATATAGGTATTGATTACAGTGTCATGAAATTTCTAGGTAGACTCCCATTTGTGCAATACAATTCTTTCAAAAAAAAGCCAGGTTTGTTATTAAAATTTATAAACTCTGAGAAAGTGCTTCTGGACACTGTTCCCAGTTCAAAATTTATACCAGACAAGGCAAACAGGGTGTTAATCCAGCAACAAAAGCAGCAGTGTTGGAACTAATGGAAGCAAACTTGAACCAAGGTCATGCATTATATCTTGATAACTAGTATGTTTCTCCTGAACTTTTTCACACCTTGTTGGACAATGGAACTCATGCTGGGGGTACCGTATGCTGTAACAGGAAGAATGTGCCTCCAGAGTTCCACACAGTAAAAGTGATGAAAGATGAGGCCATAAAGTGGAAAGACTGAAAGGATGTTTTTTTACTTTCAAATGTTGATACGGACTTGGAATTTGATCTGAAATTCAAAGAAAATGAGTTGGAGGAGAAGTAGTGAAAAACCCCAAGGGTATTGGAAGATACAACCGGATAATGAACGCAGTATATCATCAAGACCAAGGCCTTGCATGTTTCCCCATAATGCGATGGACTATGAAGGGTTATAAAAAGATAATGCTGTATCTATTGGATATGGCTATCTTCAATTCATACATTGTGTTCATGAAGGTTACTGGGAGGTGGCTGCATGATACAGAATTTCTCACAGTGTTAGCCAGGGAATTGTTGCAGAGTGTTGCTCTCCTGCCTAGGACAACAAAACGAAGAACGTCCAGTCAACACAGCCAACTGCGGCTTCAGGCAAATATTTGGGGAAATTTTCCAAGGCCTATTCCTCCAACAGAAAGGAAGAAACTTCCTTCTAGGCCCTGAAAAGTATGCAAGGGTCATAAAAGAGTTAATGAACTGTTAGACATTGATCTGTGATGTATGTGGCTTTGAAAAATATGCCACTTTTTGATTAATCCTCAATATACAAAATTAAAACATAATTTTCGAAAATAATTTTCTGTCCCCGCTGGTTAGACTATTAGTGAGGTTCCTATGGGTTATTTAAAGCATAGTTTCAGAATTTGCCTGGTTTAAAAATGGGAAATAACAGGAAACCCTCTTTGGAAGAATGGCTGAAAGAGAAGTGCAAGGACGTTCAAGGTTTTATGGTCCTAGGAAAGGTAAAGGCTGCATGCAGGAAAATAAAGGAAGCCTTTGGAGGAAGGGAAACTAGGTGAGACAGAGTAGTGATGCGTGATACAACAGTGCCAATGGATTGGATATGGAGGAACATAGTCAACAGTTTGCTGATAATCCTATGAAACTGCAGTCCAACCATTGGGCTCATTTCATATGTGCAACTTTCCCACTGCATCCAAACAAATCCCCTCAACAAGAGCTCAAATGGAAGAAACTTCTAGTGAAAAAGACAAAGAAAAAATATGGCAGGAATATATCCAACACCAGTATCAAGGTAAAAAGGTAGACGATAGGATTCTGGAAAAATAACAGGCTGTTGTCGCTGATGAAATCGGAGTCCCAAATTTGAGGTCAGAATTCAAGAAGTTCTGAAAGACCTAAGTATAAACAAGGCACCAGAAATTGACGACATACCCTCAGAATTACTGACTGCCTTAAGAGAAACAAGCATGGTGAGTTTATTCCCCTTAGTGAGCAAGATGCATGGAAAAGGAGAATTGCCATATGATTTTTGGACGAATTATGTCATATCTATTACCATGGAAGCCGGTGCTGACAAGTGTGAAAACTATCACACCATTAGTTTAGTTTGGAAAGACAATTTGACAGTGAGTTGGAGGACATCAATTTAGCTACAGAAGAAACGTAAGAACACATGAAGCAATCCTGACTTTACATCTAATCTTAGAGGACTGAATTAAGGAGGACAAACACTCATACATAGTGTCCGTAGAACAAAAAAGGCATTCATTATCAGATACCGAGAAAGAAAAATAATTTACAAATCAGTCTGCTGTGATAAGAATCGAAGACTTTGAGAAAGCAGCAGTATTCCATACGGGAGTGTGGCAGGACTGGAGGTTCCCCCTCCTTTACAATGTCCACATACAAGAAAGAGGCAGTAAATAAAATCAAAGAGGAATTTGGAGAGGGTATCACAATAGAAGAAGGGGAAATCGAATCTATGAAGCTTGCTCATGATATTGTTATTTTATCCCAGTCTGCAGAAGATCTGGAGAAATTATTGAATGGTACAGACAGAGTCTTGGGGAAGGAGTACAAGAACAAAATAAATAAATCCAAAATGAAAGTAATGGAGTGCAGTAGAACGAAGTCAGCTGACACAGGAAAAATTACATTAGGAAATGAACTTCTAAAGGTAGTAGATGAATATAGTTACTTGGGTAGTAAATAAACTAAGGAGAGCAGAAGTAATGAGGACATAAAATGCAGACTGCAGGCTAGCGCAAGCAAGGAAAGCCTTCTTAGAAAACAAATTTTCACCTCTCAAACAGTGATAAATGGATTACTTAGATGTTCTTGAACACATTTGTCTGGAGCATGGTGCTGTATGGAAGAAAAACATGGACGATAACTAGCTCAGGAAAAAAAAAGGGTAGAAGCTCCTGAAATATAGTGTTAAGGATGAATGCTGAAGATGAGTTGGTTAGATCGAATCACGAACAGAGAAATACGGAATTAAATTGGTGAGAGATAGATTTGGATAAATTTGACAAGAACAGATAGAATGATAGGACATATCTTAAGACACCCAGGACTTGTTCAGTTCGTTTTTGAGGAGGTGCGGTCAGTAAGAACAGTAGGGGTAGAACAAGATATGAATATGACAAGCTGATCAGAGCAGATGAAGGATGTAGTAGTTATCTAGAGATGAAAAGGATACCACATGATAAGGGCACATGAAGAGCTGCATCAAACCAGTATTTGGACTGATGACTCTAAAACAATAACAAGTAAGATATTGTGTCCTGTTTAACAGAGACTGCAATTTGTTTCCAAGAGGACATGCTGAGAACCCGGTTACATTCATTAAGCAAGATGAGCAAGCACTAATTAAATAGACTGTATTAAGCCAAACATAGTCATACTGTATTACACCTTTCTCCAGATCACCCAGAATTGAATTCCATTAAACTGATATGTGCAAGTGTCAAGAAAGGCATTTTTGACAAAATGTAATGTTCGGAATAGAAGCATTACTATAATTTATGGTGAACAAATTGCTACAATTGCAAATGAGAACTGGAAGTAAAACTTGTGAGCACGTAAATAAATTTGAAAATCAGTAATTTCATGTGAAGGTTTACTGGACCACCACATGGGAAGTGAAATGGACAGAAATAGTGACAGTAATGGAAGCAATACTGAAACACAAGAGAAAGTGGTAATGAAACCACAGACATCACCAGCAGAAGTGGAATAGGCATGGATACAGAGTATGATGAAACAGTGTGAGGAGATTTAGTATGCCTAGATATAGTGACAGTCTTCTACCAAGTGATTACCATATTGAGTTATGTGTAATGTGCAGTTATATGTGTGTAATTATTGTAAGTATTTGTGAAAGGCTTCTTAACAGGAACGCTATAATTTAGGGTGAGACTGTATGTATCACAAGGCATGCACTGTACAATATCCTCACTTATACTCTCCTATGTATGCTCGAAACTAGTCCTTGTCACCTTCCACTACAGCGCACTTCCTGTTTTGCACTAAAAAGTGTGTTCTCCACAATTTGCAAAAGCTGTACAAAAAGATAGTGACTTTGTCCTCAACACAACAGAAGCAATGTAAAAAAGAAACCTACACTGTCAGAAATATTTCTGGTGTACAACATACAGGCAGACAGGGTAAAAAATTATGGTACAGACTGGATAATTTTGCTGAAATTGAATGCTGGACAGAGACAGCAGAGTCCATTTTCATTAGCATGTGGCAACTCCTATTCTGAAACGATCTCAGAATAAAACTCGAAAAGAGAATAACAAAGTGCTGTGTCCTCTCCACCCTACTAAATACTGTAGAGCCCTATATATTTTATTACCCACGAAAAAGAGAATTAAAATTTCAACTGTGCAATTCCTGTGGGTTATTTTCATGTCGCACCAAAGGAAATAGGTCTTATGCCAACAAAAGGATAGGAAAGGAGTAGAAAGGAAGCAGCTGTAGCCTTAATTAAGGTACAGCCCCACCATATTAATGATATGAAAATGGGAAACCATAAAAACGAGCTTCAGGGTTGCCGACAGTGGGGTAACCCACACAATGAGCTGTCAAGCTCAGTTTGTCAAGACAATTTAACTCATGTGACTGAAATACATGTATCACATAATGAGGACTCCTAAAAAGGACAGTCTGTCACAAGTAATACTGTTAGGAAAAAATTTAGGCAAAAGAGGACTTAGAAGAAGCCGGACATCTCTGATCAATATTTTGAAGAAATGGGTTGGAGCTCTTTGGCAAATGACAAAAGGAAGATAGCCATGATCGTAGCCTAAATCTGGTTAGGATAAGTTAGCAGTAACAGTGAAGAAACAAGCCACCGTATGCCAAGCATATAAGAGACTTCGATCAATAATAACTGCTATATATTACCTAGCACAAAATTTCAAACTACATGAAGAAAATTGCTTCAAAATGTTGGAAATCTAACTATATATCTATGTAAGGATCTTAAAAATGTCTGAATTAAAATGAGAAGATGCTCAGTAAAGTCTATTCAGCAGTTTGTTACAATGTCCATTATCAGCAAAATGTCATCAAAGTATTGGATTACCGTACTTCAAATGTGTTCACCTGTGTTTCTTTTGGCACTGCCAACTCTGATTTTGGTTCTTCTTTCAAATGCATCTCTTCTGACATAATTTTGTAATTGTCCTGTGGGAAAGTAAATATATTAGACAAATTTTTCAGACATCTGGAAATGTATTTATATACAAGTGGGGTTAACAATTCATCATTTCCTATTAAATGAGACAGTTTCAAATCGTCATTACTATTTGTCAGAAAATCTCCATGTTGAGTATCCATAAAAGCATGACAACTAAGAGACCTTTAGGAGTGGAGGAATGTCCTGTTTGAATGCATAGAATTATTTTTGAAGAATAGAACAATTATATAACATTTAACCTTCCAAAATAACACCAAATGATAAAGAAAATGTACAGACATACTTACAAATAATCTGCTATTTATAAACAAACCAATTCTGAAATATTAAGAACTTCAAAATTTATCACTATTATCTCTGACCCTGTACCAACAAACACATCTCAGCAGAAAAATGTATCTTCCACATTTTATCTTGTATATGAAGTGCTCAGCCTGAAGGCAGGGAGGATCCTCAACAGTTCTACCATCAGCTACCATACAGAGCTAGGTGTCACTGAGGAGGCAAACTAAGGAAATGAAGAGTAAGATAGTTTTTCATTGCTTTCCTCTTCCAGCCAGACAGTGCTGTTACATACCAGTCTCTCATGCTCACTCTACCGTATACACATACCAGCTATTTCACCAATTTTCTTATAGGATTTGGCTGTATTAGGAATGCTGTTACCCATACTGCTCATATCTCAGTCACTTTCATATCGTAAGAGCCAAGGATGAGACTGAGACCCAAAATACAAGTGACAAACTTGGTCTGAGCCAATCCAGAAGACAACAGGCTTTGAGCACACAGTAGCTCACAAGAGATGGATTAGGGCAGGAAGTCACAAGTCCTAAACAACAACATGAACCATGACCTATAGGTTATCTACAATATCATATGCCTGACATCAGTGCTCCATATGGTCAGCTGACTGGGATACTGAAACTTGCTTACGTTGCGCCGACACAGACAGGTCTTTCAGCGATGACGGGATAGGAAAGGGCAAGGAGTAGAAAGGAAGTGACCCTGGCACTAATTAAGGTACAACCCCAGCATTTGCCTGGCATGAAAACAGGAAACCCTGGAAAACCATATTCAGTGCTGCCAACAGTGGGTTCAACCCACTATTTCCTGAATACATGCTCACAGCTGTATGACCCGAACTGCATGGCCACTTGCTCAATATAGATTTATTGTGCATTGTGACAGGACTTCATACGTATTGAGAAGCAAAAGGTCAGATCATTGTCTCAAGAATGCCAGCCCTATGTTCAGCATTTGGCTGCAGTAATCAGTGTAACTAATCCAAGGATACATTTAGTTTTAACTAAGTGTTACTGAATTATAACTGACATTGTTTTTGCAATTCCTGTTTGATAGTAAAGCCATTTTGATGTTTAAACAGAGGAAGTACTGTGGGACAGAGTTATTATTAATTTGATCATGTTTCTGATTTTCTTTTTAAAGACCAAGGAATTAACTCAACAATGGGTTGTGAGGATGAAAAGAGACAAATTGTATCTCACCCAATACAGTAATTTATGCTCTGCACACTTTGAAGTTAAGTACATGTATCAAATGACCAGTGGCTGTTACTGCCAAATATGACGTGGTTCTAAGCATTTTAATTTCCCTCACATTTACAAACAAAGAAAACGGAGTGCTCACTGCCAGTAAAATATAACCAAGAAAACACACGAGAGGCAACCTGTTACAATTACTCTATATAAAGTGGGGACTATTAAATAGTTTTAAATTATATTTCCGTAACCATTTGCTGCTCTAATTTTTTATGCAATTTAAAACTGTAGTGATCGGGGTGACATTGTTTTAATTTTATTTTATATATTACCAAAACTGCAGCTTTTGTCCCATCCCTAAGAAATTAAAGCAGCAATTGGTGCAGGCTACCAAGAAAATAAATAACTGAAATCATAGCAAAGCAAACAAAGAGGAACAGGAGGAAAGTCTTCCATCAGCAAGAAATCATTGAAGTTCTTCACAAGAAACATAATGGTTCAGGTCTCAATGTTCTGGGTAGCTATTTCCAAGAGATGATCCAAGACCTTGTCTGGCTTCAGGCCTACCCAACCATGCATTGTATCCCTATTCTTACCGGTACCTCAGGAAATATTTACACCACCACATCTTCAAAATCTTTGTCACTGCGGAACATCTATTGATGGCAGTCCAGGTTTTACAGAGGAGAGTTTTTGAAAGAAAAAGTTAGGGCTATTTCACAATCAATCCTCGGAAGTTACATGTTAAGAAGAACTTGGTGCAGGACAATAACACATTTTGTGTCTATGATGACTTAGGTCGGGGATATTTAGGAACTCGCGAGTATGAAGTGGCCATGGAAGCATTAGACTTTATGGTGGCAGCACTCAATAGGAGCTCAAAAATACCAATGAGTGGAGGGCACATACGAAAATATCATATAGTCAGCAGCTGTGATGGGATTGCGACTAATAGCCTTAAGAATGAAGTCTGTTGGACTGACTCCCTGTGTTCTTTTCCACATCCAGCACAGTTTGAGCAAAAGGCATTAACTATCCTTGATGCTACCCACAATATAAAACTTGCAATGAATTCCCTAGCAGAAAAGCAGGTTCTTATAGATGGTAGTGCTCCAGACCAAGAAAATATTACTGAAGTGAAATACCTGGAAGAACTTGGTACTATTACAGGAAGTAAAAGGCTTGCACACTGGTTATAGATTATGGAGAAAGAATTTAGAGTGGGTGAGACAGAAGATAAATATTTCCTTTGGTGCATGAACTTTCAGTAATTCAGTGGCTAATACAATTAAATTTTGAAGTGATCTAGTTCATGAAGTGTTTACTGGTTAAGAAAGTACCATTCAGTTTGCAATGTTCCTAAATCTTGCATTTGATTTAATAAATTCATGCCATCTTACGTGTAAGCAAACCAAGGCTGCAAACAGATATTCTGTCGGTGCAAAATCAGTACTGATATTGAAAAACGCATAAGGTATCCTAATAATATTATGTTAACTGATGGTTCGATCCTCTGTAACTTTAAGAAAATAACTGCAATGGATGGTATCATTTCTGATTTGTTAAGTGTGCAAGGTCTTGCAGAAACATACGTCTGGAGAGAGGATTCTGTACTAAGATACCTCCACACATGGAGTTTAATCCAGGATCACCTGGAATTCATCCTCTCATGTGAGGAACAGAGATGGATATAAAATTCTGGACAACTCTAAGCTGCATACAGGAAGTGTCTCAATGATCAGATTGTCTGGCTCCGTGGCTAAATGGTTAGCATGCTGGCCTTTGGTCACAGGGGCCATGGGTTCAATTCCCAGAAGGGTCAGGAACTTTGGTCATAACGGGCTAATTTCACTGACACAGGGGCTGGGTGTATGTGTCGTCTTCATCATCATTTCAACCCTATCAAGATGCGCAGATTGCCTACGGGTGTCAAATCAAAAGACCTGCATCTGGCGAGCAGAACATCTCCTCGAACACTCCCATCACTAAAAGCCATATGCCATTTCATTTTTTTACAGGTCAGATAGGCCCAGGAGGTAACTCTAATAGTGTTTTTAAAAGGCACTGTTTTACTGAACCCTGGTCCAGTACAGAAAATTCAACAAGAAATTGATTTTCTGAGACTTGATCCAGATTAAGTAACCAATTATGTAGTCGTTTCTTTATATAGTGAATATGTTGAATATACTGCAAGCAGTGTGTAAAATATTAAGAGCTAAGAATTTCATAGTGTTCTGTATTGAGGTGGGTTCACTATTAAGTTCAAAGAAGGTATAGGATGGTTTAACATTTCAATACTATTAAAATAAGAAACGTAAATTTTACATTCCTACTCAATTATGATTGGTACCGGTTTCAACCATTATTCTTGCTCATCAACAGCTGATCACAAATAAGTATAGAAGACAATGCACAAGTAAATAAAATGTGAAATTTAAATAATTTATTCAGTTGCTGTTTCTGAAGCACTAAACACTTTAGGGAGCACTGTGTGTTGGAAATTCAATGTTATGAAGAAGTCTTAGGCTCAATATGTATTTTTAGTTGTAGTTCGTGAGGAACTATATAATTTTAGGGATCAGCACTGAGTGCTGATAGTTCCAGAATCATGAAGAAGTCGTTGATCAAATATGTGAATGTAGTACGGAGCAAGTCCTTGAAGAGTACCGAGACATGTGCGGATCATATCATTGAATTTCCAACACACAGTGTTCCCTGAAGTGTAATAGTGCTTCTTAGACAGCATCACATGTTGTTTACCTGTGCATTGCCTTTTACACTTATTTGCGATTGGCTGAAATTTCAACAAACAGTGCTACCTAAAGTGTTTTAGTGGTTCACAAACAGCAACTGACGGAATTATTTTAACTTCAAATTTTACTTAACTGTGCATTGTCTTTTATACTTATTTGTGATTGGCTGACGACAACCAAGAATAACGGTCGAAACCGGTACCAATTATGATTAAGTAGGAATGTAAAAAAATACAATTCTTATGTAACTAGTACTGAAAGTTTGAACCATCATACATCTTCTTTTAACTTAACAGTGTGTAAAATATACCTCTAAATCAATGATATACCTATATAAATAAAATTGTTTCTGTTTGTCTGTCTGTTTGTCTGTTCCACCATCACGTCGAAACGGCTGGATAGATCTCAACCAAACTTCATATTTAGAGTATACTCCTCAAGGGGAAGGTTTCGATATGCATATCATTTTAGAATCTTTGAATACACGGGGGGTTTATAGGAAAACCAGAATGGTTTTTCCACCATCACGTCGAAACGGCTGGATAGATCTCAACCAAACTTCATATTTAGAGTATACTCCTCCCGGGGATGGTTTCGATATGCATATCATTTTAAAATCTTTGAATACACGGGGGGTTTATAGGAAAACCAGAATGGTTTTTCCACCATCACGTCGAAACGGCTGGATAGATCTCAACCAAACTTCATATTTAGAGTATACTCCTCCCGGGGAAGGTTTCGATATGCATATCATTTTAAAATCTTTGAATACACGGGGGTTTATAGGAAAACCAGAATGGTTTTTCCACCATCACGTCGAAACGGCTGTAAAGATCTCAACCAAATTTCATATTTAGAGTATACTCATCCCGTGGAAGGTTTCGATATGCATATCATTTTAAAATCTTTGATTAGACGGGGGTTTATGGGAAAACCAGAATGGTTTTTCCACCATCACGTCGAAACGGCTCGATAGATCTCAACTAAACTTCATATTTAGAGTATACTCCTTCCAGGGAAGATTTCGATATGCATATCATTTTAAAATCTTTGAATACACGGGGAGTTTATAGGAAAACCAGAATGGTTTTTCCACCATCACGTCGAAACGGCTGGATAGATCTCAACCAAATTTCATATTTAGAGTATACTCATCCCGGGGAAGGTTTCGATATGCATATCATTTTAAAATCTTTGAATACACGGGGGTTTATAAAAAACCAGAATGGTTTTTCCACCATCACGTCGAAACGGCTGGATAGATCTCAACCAAATTTCATATTTAGAGTATACTCATCCCGGGGAAGGTTTCGATATGCATATCATTTTAAAATCTTTGAATACACGGGGGGTTTATAGGAAAACTAGAATGGTTTTTCCACCATCACGTCGAAACGGCTGGATAGATCTCAACCAAATTTCATATTTAGACTGTACTCATCCCGGGGAAGGTGTCGATATGCATAGCATTTTAAAATATTTGAATAGACGGGGTTTATAGGAAAACCAGAATGGTTTTTCCACCATCACGTCGAAACGGCTCGATAGATCTCAACCAAATTTCATATTTAGACTGTACTCATCCCGGGGAAGGTTTCAATATGCATATCATTTTAAAATCTTTGAACAGACGGGGGGTTTATAGGAAAACCAGAATGGTTTTCCTCCATTTTCTCTTATACTATTGATTTTCTGTAAGCTTCGTTTACCGTACGTGAAACGTCTCTTCATCATAAACAACTTTCGTTATGTTCATAATATACCTTACTCTTTACATGACGGAGAAATTTACAATTTTCTGCTGGTACCATGCTCTGCATTGAGTGACCGACAGACCGACAACGAACCTACAGGTTACCATGGCAACGTCTCTGACTGCATGCCAGCAGGGAAGTAACGTATTGCCATTTTCCTCATCATGCTTTTAAATTCGTGGTTGTTCCTTAGGTAGAAGGCAAGAGAGGCGTCAATCGGCCTATCTGCGGGATATTGGCGGAATTTCGTTGGATGTTATAACCGCCTTCGAATAGATTAAGTAATAACACCATTAGTCATCTTCTTATTATTTGTTTACCTAGGAATCAATAGACCTAAATTTCTCCTCTGTTACCGCTTTATTATATCCATAACTCACACTAGCATAATTTATTGAGGGGCATTTGATTTTCCAATACATTAACTTGGCATTTACATATTTGTCGTTATCCGGCTGTCCTCAGTTATAATCCATTTTCTATTACTTTCAACTCTCTTAACTGTATTATTTTCTTCCTTAATTACGCCGTATGTACGCGAGTGCTACAAACTACTGGATGTATTTCCACCAATACTCATATTTAGAATACACCTGTCCTTGATAGGTATTAGGGCAAATATTGTTTCTAAATCCCTGAACTGACTGGGGGTTTATACGAAACCGAAACAGTGATTTTGCGCTTCCACAAAATATACACAACCAACGTTAATTTAAATGTACCTGCCTTGGTAGAAATTAATTTCTAAACCTTTTTTCTCATGTGCATCATTTCGATACGAGGCTTAATAAGGGAGATATCATTAACGGACCGTTTTTTTGTACAAGTCCCATCGGACTTAACTCACGAGCGGGTGCGTGTAAAGCGTATTCCTTACAACTTGAAAACTACTGAAGACATTCGAACCAAAATTCATATTTAGCATCCACCTGTCCAAAGGTAGGTTTTAAACGTAAATAACATTTCATGTCCCGGAATGGACTGGCGGTTTATAGGGAACCGAAATGGTGATTTTACTCTTCCACAATATATACAGAACAAGACCAACCTGACTGGAAATCGACCAAACGTGATGGAATTCCACCTCTAAACCTTTTTTTTTTTTCATGTGCATTCTTTCGTCAGGAGGATTACTAAGGGAGATATCATGAATGGTCAGTTTTGCAGGTTAAGTCCAGCGGACATAGCCCAAAAGGTGTTTTACATGGAGCAGATTCCTTATCTATATAAATCAAATCGTAACGACTGTGTGCCTCTACACTGACTATTTTGGCGAAGTTTTCGTACAGCTTTCCGTTTAAGGGGTAATAATGACCATCTGCATAATTTTTGCTTTAGTTTCCTGAAAGTCCTAATTTTTACCCGCCTCGCCCAAAATCCAGATTTCGGCATAATCTGCCAGAAGAAAAAGAAGATAATTGAAATTTGACAAAATTATACGTTTTAGCCTGTAACGAACGGAAAACATCCAAGATCATTACATTTTTCACTTTTTATCCCCGAACAATATCGAAATATGCAGGCAATTTTAATGATGGTGCAGCCCTTCGGAAATTCCTATCACATAACAGAATGCACAATCTCCGTTCAATTTGGAATGATCTACAACCTGGGTCTTATGACTTTTTGCCGTATCTGTATCCCTTTTACGTTTGATTTTTCTCTATTAATGGATGTTAAGTCAATTTTGATTTTTCACATGCATAATTCACACCTTCGATTACTTATATGAAATACAGAATCATCAAACTCTTCACGAAAATTGGCCCACCCAGTAGCCATATATGAGCCAAATGCTATGTATGTAGCTGTCACATAATTATCCGAAAAGTAATGTAATGTGAGATAATCTTACAAGAACGTTACCCTGTTCCACGTTTCTAACTCAATCTGACCAAAGAATAGATGACATATCATAGGACCAGCCATTTAGGCCACTAAATCCGGCGTGTCTTATGGTATAATCCTTTGTCGATATGACGTACGTTTAGTAGCAGTTAATCTGTAAATGAAGGTCTTCAATATTGTAAACACGTATATACTTTCGTATGTCGATCTATATATATTCACTGATGTCGATTTGTAGTGATCGAGAAAGGGTGGGTCTGCTATTGTAATCAGTACTCCCCACACCGACTTTGACTGGCAGTATGAAAGGGTTCCTTCTCCAACTCCTGTGTAACTGTCATTAGTAAGGAAGGTCTACAATTGTAATGAATAGTTCACTTCTCGATTTGACTTGCAGAAGGCAAGTGAGCATGCAGTTTTGTTTAAAACTCCCCTACCCGATTGTGTTTGGCAGTAGGCAAGGGTGCCCGCCATTATAAAGAAATGTCGTCATCTAAAATGTGACTGGCATTAGGCATAGTGGCCTGCTATTTTGATGGAAACTCACCAACTTGGTGCGACTGGCAGTAAGCTGGCTGGAAGTAGGAAAATGGGCCTGGCATTATAATGATAACTGCACAACTCAATTTCGAGTGATAGTAGGGTAATTGCCTGCCATTATAATAGAAACTCCTCAACTGTAATCTGTCTGGAAGTAGGAAAGGGGGGCTGCCATTTTAACGAAAACTCCCCAAATCGATTCTGTCCGCATAGTAGGCAATGGGGCCTGCAATTGTAATGTGAACTCCCCAACTCGATTGTGAATGGCAGTAGGCAAGTGAGCGTGCCGTTATATCACAAATCCATAACAAACACTTTACATTGGAAACAACGTACGGGGACCTCCCCATGCTCTTTCTCGGATAACGCAATGCAATTTTCAAACAATCTTATTTACTGCATGCACACTATTTACTTCGATATTCGAATATAATGTAGAATACCGTAGCGAAGCACGGGTACATTCGCTAGTGTACAGTATTTGTGTCTTTTGCAATGTTACATAATATCAGCCTCATATCTGTACTGGCAGTACTGAATTATACACCTACAAGACTTTATTATATCCTCTTAATCAACACAAACTTCCATGGAACCTCACTGATAACTTCAGGTCATGCAACCAATAGGTGAAAACACTGACACTGCACTAATGCGATTCATATCTTGTGCTGAATTTGAGGATCCAATAGAGACCTATAAAGGTATAATTCCTTTGTAGTGCACAAGCACTGACACATGTGGATTGGTGCAGTGTAATGAGTCTACATGAAACACATCCTTTTCTTATCATCATGGTTGAGATGCACAGTATGGAAGATATGACACATTTATTGTTCTTTGCCTCAGTGCTTAGACATTCATGTTTTTCTATAGGTGTCAGTTCAAAAAATCTGCAACAGGCCACAATTATTATTATTATTATTATTATTATTATTATTACCATCCATATCCTGAATGGCTACATTAAGATAAGAAAGACCATTCCTTGAAAATTTATTTCCATTCTTATTCTGATAGCAAGACTCTTCCTTAATGGGGCTGACTGATCAAAAATCACCATCAAGGTGGTGAACTAAAAGTGAACCAACACTCAAATCAGGTAGCATTTTTGTATATCATGTAATAAGGCAATAAACTGATGATTTTATGTAAGAATGCATTTAGTATTTTGTACTGCATAAGGAACAGAGGAATCTGCCAGGTAATTTCAGACCATATTGGCAATAGTGGCAAATACGTACACTGTGCTAATGCAAATGTTATCCATGAGCACATTATGAAATGTCCTGTTAAAGGAATAGATACATACATACATATTTATTATAGACTGTTATTCCTTTTGGTGTTCAGTCTGAAAGCCTCTGTGAATGCACTAATCACCACAACATTCCTCTATTTCTAGCTAGTTCTATTACTCTTATCTTTAAATCATTAGCAACTAAATCTAATCATCGTCGCCTTGGTCTCCCCTGTATTCCTCATACCCTCAATGACCAACTCCATCATTCTCCTAGGTAACCTATCCTGCTCCGTTCGCCTCACATGACCCCACCATGATTCCTTTCATTACTGCAGCTCCATCCATTGAGTTCAATCCTAACTTAGTCTTTATGTCTTCATAACAAGTATGCTCCTGCCATTGTTCCCACGTGTTTTACCATCAATCATTCTTGTTACTTTCACATCTGTTACTTCTGAGTTGGGAGTAAGTTATCCTGTGCCCACCGAGCTTTCACTCCTGTATAGCAAAGTTGGTCTGAAAACACACCTATGTAAAGATAGTTTCGTCCATGAGCTGACTTCATTCTTCCGGAATACTGTTGACTGCAACTGTGAAGAGACTGCATGAGCTTGATTCAAGTTCACTTACTGCCCGGGAGTGCACACATCCTAAACATTTGAAATTATCTACCTTTTCCAACTTCGTATCACCAATCTGACATTCATTTATCTTGGATGTCTTACCCACTGACAACAATTTAGTCTTAGAAAGACTATTTTCATGCCATATTCATTGTACATACTTTCAAGTAGACTGCAGGCTTTAGGCAAAATCTGCTGTTAAGATAAAGTTGTCAGAATGTGCCAGATTGCTTTCACATTACTGAATTCCTTCCAGTCACTTTATACCTTTTAGCAGATGACCTATATAAACTACAAACAACAAAGGTGTTTCAAAATTCTGGCGAATACAGAAAATCCAATCCTGACAATCCCTTTATGGTCTGAAACCAAACTGCCTTACATTCTACTACCTCTGAATCACTGCCTCACCTAGCTTCCACGATGCCAGTGAACATCTTGCCTGGTATACTGATTATTAAGATACCTTGATAATTTTGCAATCCTTCCTCTTTGCTTGCTTATAAGTAGGTGCAAACACAGATTTCATCCAACCTGAAGGTAACTTACTAACACTCCTTGATAATCCTATTTTGTGAAGCCATTTCAACCCTTCCTTCCCAATACACTTCACCATTTCAGGCCTAATTTCATTTATTCCTGCTGCTTAATGACAATGGAGTTCATCTACCATCCTTTCCAAACCTTAAGAATAATTTCACGAACATCATTGCCCTCTTGTCACAAGAGTTGAGAAGCAATAGGGACTGCATGTAATACAAGACACAGCAATGTTGCAGAAAAAAGACTGTGATCCTTGACTGAGAAAATTACACGTGAGAATTAATTTGATAAGTATGATGCTATACTGCAAGAATGGACTAAAGATGGTATTGCTGAAGAGAAATATTACAAAGGGGATAGAGGTAAAGGTTACATTCTACCTCATCGGCGGGGTGTATTTAAGGACAGTGCAATGATGTGAATTAGGCCAATATTCGACACATCCAGTAAAAGGAAGAGGGAGTTGTCACTGAATGACTGTATGACAAAAATCCAAACTTAATTGAACTTATTCCCTCTGCTCTGTTCAGGTTTAGAGAGAGGCCAGTGAGTGTTAGAATATTACACGTTGGCACTCACATGTTACTGTTGCACTTGCATGAAAGATTTTCAGCTATACAAGGACGAAGGGAAAGGTAGACCATGCTGTCAAGATGTGTGAGATGAAAAACGGCACAAAGCTAAGAAGGCGGATGCTGATTCTGGAACTCTATCGGAAAACAGAATTAAAGATGCTGTGGTATTTGAGGTGACAGGTGCAGACTTTGCTGGACTCTTGATAATGAAGGTAAAAAGGAGGGAGTGGTATATGCTCTTTACATCTGCTGTGTATAGGGCAGTGCACTTGGAACTGGTCAGCAATTTTATAACGAATAGATTTTTACTGAGTTTTCAACGGTTCATCACTTGATGAGAAAGACCAAAAGTGTCTACAACAACAATGGAACAAATTTCACTGGTACAGATAATTTGTTTTGAACTGTCAACTAAAACTACACAGAAAGAGAGTCCACAATGCAGCGAATAGAGTAGAGGATTAACCCTCCCACAGCAGGCAGGTGGGGTTGTTGGTGGCAAAGTCTGATTCAGATAGTAAAGAGAAATTTTGAGATGCATCCTCGACAGAGCTTCACTGTGTTGCGAAGAGATGACGACGCTACTGTGTGAGTATGAAGCTGTTGTTAATTCCCGTCCTCTTACCTACTTGCCTGAGAAGCCTGCAGATCTCAACCAACTTTCACCTTCAAGCATATTGCAAGACGATGTCTGCATGTGAATACTAGATTTAGATCAACTGGATTCTGTGAACTTATCAAGGAGACTTTGATTTCTACTGCAAATGCAACTGGGTTTGAGAAGAGTACCTAAGTCAGTTGATCCAGAAGCATAATAAGATGTCTATAAACACTGGAGAAGGGGATGCGGTGTTGGTTGCAGCTGATGGGAAGATCTGGATCAAATGGCCATTAACACGGGTGCTGGAAGTGTATCGTGGGAAAGATTTGGAAGATTTGTAAGGTTGAAAACATTGTCAGGTGAGGTGAATAGTCCACATCAGCAACGTATGAGACTGCGAAGGAGGATGCTGACGACTGTCCCAGTAGCTTCACTCTCATGAACAGTCTGCCTCGTCACTCTTCAAAGTGGTATTATGACAGCACGTCTACAGCTTCATGTGAATATAAAAACTGATTAAATCTACGTGATTTACAATAAATGTGGAAGTTCCTTTCAGGAAGAAAGAAAGTTTCTCACAGGCTATGTGCTTTAGGAATTAAGATTGTAAGGCATTCTGAAAAGATATCTCCCTCATTAATCCTCCTATCACAATGGTACACATGAGCAGAAAGTTTTACAAATAGATTTCCAGTAAGGTTCGTAGGTTTTAAATAAGGTTGGCTATGTATATGTTTTTTGGGAGAGTAAAATCACTGTTTCAGTCCCCACATAAATCCCCAGTCAATTCATGGACGTTGAAATATTACTTGAACCTAAAAACTATCCATGCATAAGATGATTCTAAATGTGGGTTCAAATACATCCAGTAGTTTTTCAGTTACAAGAACTCAAACAACAACGAAAAGAAAGGAAAGACCAATAAGCTAAAAAATATGTAGGTATCATTATTACACCTGAAATGGGTAATTATAACAAAATGCTGCCAAGATAATCAATATATAGATACACAGTTGTTACAATGTTTTTAATATAGAATACATTCATTACAAATATGCATGTCTTACCAGTCCATGGACTAGAATGATGTAGCTTTCCATGTCAAATTATCCTGTCCTACCAGCTTCTTCTGTAACTAGTGCAGTGTTTTCCCCATAAATTTTGTTAGCAGAGTATCAGGATTGAGTGTATGGGTGGGGAATACTACGTACTAAAACGGATATGAAGAAATTTAATTTATTCCCCTCATGGCATTTGTATTAACAGATGGGTAACAGTAACTGCAAAAGTGAACTATTTTAGTATCTTTACTCAGAACAAAACAGAGAATTTTTAACTTCTAGTGTTCTATTGCTCATTCATAATCATTCATGCTGTGGAGTGCCACACGGGTTTGTGACATCATTGAAATCTGCTAAACATTTAAACTCTGATATAATTATGTTGAAAATAATGATTTAACTAAACAGTTTTACAGTATGTAATTAGCACATATCTAGGTTATGTTAGCTGGGCGGTCTGTAACCATGGCAAGGCACTTCACCCATTAAAGGGATCTTAGGGATAGCACTGTAGTTGAACTAATCTCTCTTTCTTAGC
The DNA here is from genome assembly GCF_040414725.1 of Anabrus simplex. Classification (NCBI taxonomy): domain Eukaryota; kingdom Metazoa; phylum Arthropoda; class Insecta; order Orthoptera; family Tettigoniidae; genus Anabrus; species Anabrus simplex. Next base: position 98,007,976 of record NC_090274.1, on the reverse strand, counting down.
ATTAATCCCAACTTGCAGGGTCTGCTGCTTTGCTACATCTCCTCCATTTCAGTCTGTCGTTGACTAAGCCGACACTGTGCATGTCTGCCCTGATGTTGTCAGTCCATCTCTTTGCCGGTCTTCCTCGTGGTCTTGTTCCCTCTGGGTTGATGTGGAGCGCTGTTTTGGCAACTGAGTCGTCCTGTTTTCTCATGACGTGGCCGTACCAGCAGAGACGGGCTTCCCTCACTTTGTCTATGATGGGCGCGACACCAAACCTTTGCCGGACGTCCGTGTTCCTTATGTGGTCTCATCGGGTCAGACCCATGGACCATCGAAGCATCTTCATCTCCATGGTTGTCAACATTTGCTCCTGTTGTTTCGTCATGGGGCGACATGCAGTCCCATAGATCGCTGCTGGCCGTACCACACTCTTATAAACTTTTGCCTTTAGATATTGAGGCATCTTTTTATCACAGAGGACTCCAGTGACCTGAGCCAAGCTGCATTTACCCTCATCCGAGTATCAGGAGTGGTGTCACAGTTTGAGGTGACGACGGATCCCAAGTACTAAAACTGCATGGTCTTCTGCAGGTCTTCTTCGCTGATACTTATGATACCTCTGGTTTGGGGGCCACATTCCAGGTATTCTGTCTTCTGGATATTGAGGTGCAGTCCATTTTCAGCCAGTCTGTCTTTCCACGTTTGAACCTGATGCTGGAGTTCAGGACGGGTTTCTTGTGCAAGTACCACATCATCAGCATAAAGAAGGGTCCAGGGATGTGAAGTCTGTATGTCAGCTGTTGCCGTATCCATTCAGAGGATGAATAGCAATGGTGAAAGGGCAGAACCTTGATTAACACCCACAGTGATATTGAAAGGCGGAGAGATTCCAGCAGGACTCCGGATGACACTAGTGGAATTGCGATACAGAAGTTGCACCCATCTTACATACTCTTCAGGGACGCCATGACAGCGAAGAGCTCGCCAAATAAGTTCGTGTGGGATATGGTCAAATGCCTTTTCTAGGTCTAGAAATGCCATGTGTACACTCTTCTGTCTCTCTCTGTGCTTTTCCATCAAGAGGCGTGTGGCATGGATAGCATCGATGGTACTGCATCCCTTAACAAATCCACACTGGTTTGGTGTTACAGAGACAATACATCTGAGTCTGCTGTCAAGTACACGTTCAAAGATCTTGAAAGTATGACAGAGGAGTCGTATAGGGCAGTAGGTCGAGCAATCACTCACATCTTCTTTTCCCTTCCCGATTGGAACTGTTGTGCTAGTTGTCCACAAGTGTGGAAGCTAATATTTACCACAATTCTTTCGTCGCATTAACATCATGGCCTGCCCTATCACTCTAAACCTCCAGGCTTGCTCCTGAACTAAATTAGTGAAATCCTATAGGAATTTGTTTAAAAAAGATAACAATAATAAGGTTGTTATAACCTTCCTTCAGTTGTGGTTGATTTCATAGAACATTAATAAAACTGGCCCCATGGTGTAGGGGGCACTCCTGTCACCTAGCATCCCCGGGTTCGATTCCCGGCTGGGTCAGATGTTTTTAATTGTAAATTATTAATGTCCCTGGCCTGGGGACTGGGTGTTTGTGTCATCCTTAATTTTCATTTCCTGACATTCAACACTCTACAATTCCTCCATTACAATTACACGCACGTTCATATTACATGGTGCAAGTAGGGGCAAAAGATCTCTATAACTCGATGCCCCGAAACAAACATCATAAAAAAAATAAAGCTGAGGCAGTGCCTACAGCCACACAATCAGGTCAGGTGATACCAGTGCTGTAATATCATGGTGGAAAAAGAGATGATCAACTATTTTGCCATTAACTGGTTTTTAAATAATGTATAAGATGACTTTTCATTTCACTGGGGTACTTAACCATCTCATTATCCATATGACCCTATAAATTCTTCACCCTAATAGTGAATAAGTGTAGTACTCCTAGATTTATCCCTCTGTGCAGACTCAAAAGCAACACTTTAGGAAGCCTTTAAGAGTATTGTGACAGTGGATGATCCAATTGTCAAAGATGACCATCAATGTTATAAAACCATTTCAATCAGAAGAAAAGATGAGTAAAAATCAATAATGAGCAAGCTCTCCATATAAACGTTAATTTAAATCTGTTTGTGCCAAAGAGAATAGTATAGAATTATCAATACTGCATTAATGGACTCAATCCCCTCACGATTTTATACAAAAAGGAAGCTACCAGTCACAATCAGTATTTTTATCATGAACAGTGACCATAATAACACTGCAGTAGTTTTACCTAATGAAAGAAGTCCATAGCACTGATAGAATCAGCACTAAGTTTCAGGTACTGATATCTAAAATTCACTGGAAATATTACTGGGGCCTTATAGATAAGATAAAGGTGCTCATTCTTTAAAGAATAGGGCCTGCTCAGTTTAATTCACACTGAAAACAATTAGTGTTATGTAACCACCATGCAACTATCCATGGGGAAAAATAATGAATACAAGGTTCCATTGCCAACAACTATCCACTATTTCCATTAACAATGAATGACATTCAGCAAATTATATACTACGGGTGTTGCTTTGGTCAGCCCTGTAAATATATATCAGTTTCTAATTTTCAAAAATTATTTCACTCGTACATGTTTTGGGAGTTCCAACTCACTTCATCAGTGATGTATACATCATACATCAATATTCCCCATACGATAAGGTCTAATACTACAGTAGAACCTCGGTAATTCGAAATCGGTTAATTCAAAATCCCGCCTAATTCGAAGAAGCTCTCGTTCCCAGAAACATGAGATACAGTTTTGCATGTTATTTCAATTGTTGAATTCGAAATACGGATAATTTGTAATTCGAAGTACAATGTCGGCCCCATTACCGAAATTCAGACTTTTAATTTGAAACTGCCTTTACATTTTAAAACAATAGTATGTTACAGAGTAATTTCAACTCGAAATTTACCTGCTCCGCATCACAGAACACACGTTCTGGAACGTAGAGGGGTAGCTTTCCGCACTTCCACTTCGGTGGGTCTACAGTGCGCTTCATGATTGCAAGTTGAATGAAATCGGAATTCTTTTGTGCTCAACCTTTTAAGGAATGCCGTAATATCACGCAACATGCAGCGTGCGGGAAAACAGAATCTGCGAACACTGGCGATGCTGACAGTTGACAAAAAAAGAGGCAAACATAATAAATTCATAGGCACCGAAAAATATTGACATTGCCGGTGAAACTGCATTGCTTTATTTTAATGCGAGCCCAAACAGTCTTATGGTTTTAAAGGAGGAATTGCCAGCCGGGAAATCGTACAGTGTGAGGTAAGGTAAGGGTTTATTCTGCCCGAAGGCAGGTCCGAACTTCCGCAGAGGTGTTCCTGAGCCGGAGTTTACATGCGGTAGCATGGCCAGTTCCTTTCCGCTCCCCCATTCCCTTGCCCCACACCAACAGCACGTGGCAACCCATCCAACTCCTGACCACGCCCAATGTTGCTTAACTTCGGAGATCTCACGGGATCCGGTGTTTCAACACGGCTATGGCCATTGGCTACAGTGTGAGGGATGGGGGTCATAGTAGTGCGTTGCAATGCACATGGAAGCGAGACACTTTATCCCCTCGTCATAGGAAACTTCGATAAGCCACAATGTTTTATGAGCTTCGGGCACTTTCCATGCCAGTACAAAGCATCTATAATGAAAATGCAAACAGTAAAGAAATCCAAAAAATAATGCATTTGCACAGGGGAACCAGCATAATTTTCCTTGTCTTTGAATTGTGCGATTTTTTTCTTTCGTTGCGTGAGGTTATGTTTATCAGTGATTTATCCAAGTGAATTATTTGAACACTGTAAATGCACCTTGTTGGATACATTTTGGAAATAGTTTTTTCCATGGCATTTGAAAGGTTTAAACTGTGAATCGAGGTGATTGCATGTATTAATGGGTGTTAGAATACTTCGTGACGCGGCAAGTGTTTACATTTCTCAAGTACGAGACAGGTGTCACAACGGGAAATCGTACATGGACAGGGTCATAGGAAAGTTTGATTTTAAGGGCATCGGGTACTTTCTGTGTAAATATAAGGCATCTAAAATGCATACAGTATAGTAATCCAATTAATAAAGCACTTGCACATGGGAGCGAGCATAGATTTCTCCTCGTCTTTGAATCGTGCTTTTTTTTTCTTTCTTTCGTTCGGTGAGGTTATGTTTACCAGTGAGATATCCGATTGCATTATTTGAATACTGTAAATGCACTTTCTTGGATACATTTTGGAAATAGTTCTTTTTTCATGGCTTTTGAAAGGTATTAACTGTGAATCAAGATTAAATGCATGCAGTAACGAGCCTTAGAATATTTTGTAACGCGGCAAGGGTTGGTACTTCTGAATTGCGAATTGGCGGTTAATTCGAAATCACGTAATTCGAAGTCTGATTTTTGAGTCCCAACGACTTCGAATTAACAAGGTTTTACTGTATTCATCTATGCATAAGACATCACAATTATTACACATAATGACCATTTCTTGATAATGTTTGTTGTAATGGAAAAGTTGTTCCTATGTTAAGTAACACTTTAAAACATGTATTAAAACATCAGATTGTTTCCTTAGAAAAACTGATCAGTGATAAAATGTTTCTTGGTACTGTTTGTTCTGTTGTAGCCACTTAAGCATAGGCCTATTAAAAAATTAACTCTCATACTACAAAAGTTAACATTTTTGCCTTGTTATCCTTAGAACACTTTCTAGAATGAACTACTTGACCACTGAATTATTTGACTCCTTAAGATCTAAACATGCAATTCATTATACCATGTCAGATGGAATATTTCTATGTTGGTGTTGGGCAGGAATTTTGAAGCTCCCGTCATGTCCTTGAATTCATGGTTATTATTTGCTCTTCTTATTGTAAATTATCGAAGCGGAGCAAGACTACCCGCTCACCAGCCTAACACTTATTGATTCCATGTCGTGCAAACTAGGTTTAAAGGTTTTGAAATACTAAGATGACGGAAATCGTTTTCGCAAGTGGTTAATGTATTTCAGCACCTTTAATACCATCAGGGTGATAAAGGATTTAATATGTCAACTTGAAACCAGATGGCAAGCCCTCCACAACCTGAGCTACGCACACTGCCATTTTTCCTGACAAGAGCTACAAAGCAAAGAGAGATAAAAAGAAACCCAATAATTCTTCAGCTTTCAGACATGCTGTGCCAAATAAGAGGTGCCTGCCAGTAAATTCGACATTTGTGTAATCATAAAAAATATACTTAGTCAATTTCAGATTAGTATACAAATATTCACGTCCCTTAAGAATAGACAGCAAGATACTCATATATCTTCTGAACATCAGATAAATGTAGAGTTATGTAACCAGTAAAAATCAGATGACTGCTATGGGTTTAATTGTAATCACTATAAAGTTACCTGGAATTATACTTACGCATGGAGTATTTGATGTTTCCTCATAGCAGATTGGTTCCTCTTTGATCTTTACTTCTAAGTCCATTTTAAATAGCATGTGAAGTTATAGACGATTCTGGGATGTAGATTACTTCCAGAGACCTTGCACTGAAACATGAACAACAAACACTATTACTGCTGTTTTGTAGTCAAGTCTGTAGTTTTAGGCGACTGTTGATATTGTGCCCATAGCCACAGGACCTCCAGTTTTACCTGGAAACTGAACCTCAGGGATAAACATTTTCAATGAAAGAACATCCCACACCAACTGAATGGGATTAATTTGCACACCCCATGTGAAAAGCCTAAGACTATGCAACTTTCATATCGCCCACTACACTGGGGGTGTAATGACAGGTTTACGTACCTCTTTTATTTTTACAATTTGTTTACATCACACTGACACAAATAGAACTTATGACATTATGGCTAGAAGTGGGAAGCAAGTGACTCTGGCCTTGAGTAAGGTAGAGTCTCAGCATTTCTTTGGTGTGAAAATGGGGAAAATACAGAAAACTGTCTCTAGGTCTGTGACTTCCTTCCCACTCCTAACCTTTCCCTAACCCATCCCATCCCTATCTGTGTCAGTGCAATGTAAAGCCAATTGTAATGAGAAAAAAAAAAAGAAATTCTACAATGAAGCCTTCAAAACTATTAATTTCTTGTCCAACTTGGAGGGCAAATGATCCACTTTTAGTCACTGTGAAGACACAATACCCATGCCCTGTCCATCCGCTAGCCCTACTGGTCGTGTACATTTTGTACTGCTCAATATAAACACTCTTTCCACTAGAGACCAGCAATGTTTCAGATACAATATATAAGTTAATTAGAAAGTCACTAGTAGGAATGTTCTGATATAGTACATTCAGTTTTGTTTTGAATCCACAAACCTTCGGATAGTAAGTGGTGAGCCCAGTCTTATTCATAACACTTGCAAGTTATGTAAGTCATCCTGGATGTTACTGACAATTGCGGGGAAGCCCTGTGCCTTATGTATTTTAATAAGCCAGTTTCTTACACAGATATAGCCATAGTTCTCTTGATGCACAGTACTCACCTGGGCTAGCAGCCTCTTTAAAAGCTAATATATAATATGTTGAATTCAGTAGCAGTTTAGCAAGATTCTATACTGATCAAACTAATTATTTGAAAGAGGATAGCCAGATACTCATTGGCAACTTTATCCAAAAAGTTGCAACAATTATTGATTATGCTACAATGTATCCTGTATATCCATTACAACAAACAGTTCTGAACTGGCTATGAACTCCTTTGTTACAACAAACAGTTCCAAACTGGTTATGAACTCCTCGTTATAACAGTTCCGAACTGGCTATACACTAATTTGTTACAACAAACAGTTCTGAACTGGCTATAAACCACTCTGTTACAACAAACAGTTCCGAACTGGCTATGAACTCCTTCAAAATTATTTTAATGAGCATACATGAATCGGAATGCTTCCAGAACTGATTGGTAATAATTGTTTGTTGGAATTAGTAAACGGCATTTCTGAACTGTATCAACGCCATTTATGAATTGTCACAAAACATTTAACAATGGATGATGGAAGACCTCGCCATTTGAATGAGAAGTACTGCATGTAGTCACACCACTCACTGGTTGAATCAAATGTGCATGTGTACAACATGCAGTCCCTGCTATTGAATGCGCTATTGACAGTGGCTCTGAAATGGTTCTAAACGAAGTCAGAACAGCTTGAATTCAGAACTCACAGTTCAGAAGCAGTTCTGAATTTCTGTTGGAACAGCATGTACACTGGCACCAAAAAGTATTGGCACAGACACCTATTCGCATATAACACAACTGTATAAATACTATGAACATTATATGTATACCATTAACCCTTATTCAACAAAGGAAATAATTTGTAGATTAAAATATTTTCTAAACACAACTTAAACACAGTATTCTATTCAATTACGGTTTCCTCCAGCTCAAACAAGTATTGGCACACTGTACATCATTTGTTATTGTGCTTTACAGATTTGTGCAATCGGAGTTGACAAACAGTTTAGTCACTTGCCTGTTGCCAGTGTATGGGTCATTGACTTGTTATGATGAATCTGAAGGTAAAGGGGCATTCCGTGTCCTTCCGCACCTAGGTGGTTTTCTTGCATGTGCAGGGTAAAAGTTACCGTGAAATTGGTAAAGAACTTTCTGTTACTTATTCAACAGTGCGGGCAATCATCCAGAAGTTTCAAGAGACTGGTACAACAGACAATAAACACAGATCTGGACGTCCAAGTCTTCTTACATGTAGGGAGCGTTGAAGCATAGTTGGTCTTGCACTAAAGGAGTTCGTAAAAACGCAGGGTCGATTGTAACGGACATTCAGTCAACGTCCAACAAACCGGTCAGTCCTCAAAGTATTAGGAATGTTTGGAATGCAGCTGATATTCATGGGTGATCTCTCAGAAAAAAACACATCTATTTTGGAAATTAACTGAAGAAAACACTTCCAGTTCACCAAAGATTATGACAATAAATCAATTGAATTTTGGAATTCAGTGAGTGGTATTTTCTGACGAATGCAAGTTTAACTTGTTTGGATCTGATGGAAATGTAAAAGTGTGGTGCAAACCAAATACAGAGCTCTAATCACAACATGCCCTACCTACAGAAAAACATGGGGGAGGAAGCATAGTGGTTTAGGAATGCATGGGAACTACTGGTGTTGGTGACATGGCAATTATTGAAGGTGTCATGGATTATCATAAATATACCGATGTGTTGCAAGGCCAATTATGTAGCAGTGTACAGAAACTGGGTCTTGATGGCATCTTTTACTTTGAACAAGACAATGACCTGCAACATACGGCTCTGCGAAAGCGGGAGTGGTTACTATATAATGCACCAAGAAGAGTTTTAACTCCACAGAGAGCCCTGATCTTATACCCAATAGAGCATCTTTGAAATCACATGGAGACAAAAGTTTGAAAATATCGTTCTACAGGGAAGCGCAAGCTTCAGATGGTGGTGTAGTTGGAATGGTCGAAGATCTCAGGAGAGATAACTCGCAACAGGGTGCCCTCCATGCCAAGATGTCTAGAAACTGTCATCAGTGCCAACGGTATGCACACAGGCTACTAGACTTGAGTTGCGTGAATTACAGAGACTTTAATTTCATTTGTGTACAGGTGTACCAATATTTGTTCGATGTGTAGAGCAACTAATTATGTTTTGTAAACATTTATTTTTGGAGTGAGAAACCAATTATACACGAAGAACCTTATATTTACTTCTGTACATTTCAATCACTTTTATTAGTGTGGAATTTGTATATAATGGTAGGTGTGCCAAACTTTTTGGTGGCAATGCGCATGAGCAGGCTATTGAGAATCAATTCGGTACCATGTTGGGAAAAGTTTGAATGGAACTTAACAATACAACGTACCATACTTCCTATCACGTCAAGTTCGTATTTGGAGTTCCTTATGGAGATGCACAAGCCTGAGACTCCTTTGGACGCGGTGTAAAACGTAAGAAACTGCAATTACCTGTATCAGAAAATCTTAAGTGAAACAGCACAATCCACAGCACAAAACAAATTAATTGGAACATTAAATAACAACAAGTCAACCACTTGGAAAGTAAACCGGAAATAGTGAATATGGCTCCTCACAAATTTATAACCAGTGTGTCGATCCTCGACCATATGCATACACACCCTGTATAATTCACTTATCTGCAGCTAACTACTACACATGGATACAAGTCAAAAGTCATCTGGGATAACAAAGACCAACCATTACACTCAGACCACAAGACAGAATATACATGGCGTGTGAACCTACCGAGAGACGGGAGACTTCTTCTTCTACTTTGGATTTTCTTCTTCAAGAGACGGGAGACGAGAAGCGTACACTATACGCACTATACTGAGAGTTAACTCAAGACCTTAGTGGTCCCTTTGATGTTAGTCAGACTTCTGGTCGGTGAAAAGGCTTCCGCAGCGCTAAATAGTTCCCTAGGTTTGTTACTTGTTCCTGAAGTCAGGAGATTCCTTCCGTTTGGTTAGATATTCTCGTGAACTGACTTGACGAATTAAAAAATTTTGCCCTGTATAAATATGGAAAAGATATCACAGGTTGTATGTTATGCGGGTTCGTTACCAACTCTTATATTTCATACGTAGATGGCTATGGATAGTTATTGTTCTCAGTGTTGCATGTAGCAAAGAAATAATTATTTAATATGAGATTGATATCTTATTGCACTGTGTACTTAGTAAGCTTTGTTCGAGTTCATTCCATTGCTGATAAGTTCGCATAATATGTGCGACGTTGAAGATGGATCCAAGAAAACTATTGGCAATACTGGCTGCATGTTCAGTATTCATAATGGCTGCCAGCTGTGAGCAACACGTGCGTGATGCTGTGACGCTCGAGTCCCCTGTGAAATACTTTAAAGTTAACAAAAGTGGAGAAAAATTAAGTAGCCTAGGAAATCTAAACCAAATTGTTTTAAACGTTTACAGTAGCCTACGAGATTAGAATCTGCTGTGGACTGTGGAAGACTTGAAAAAGACCGCGCAGCTGACCGGCGTTTATGTGTACAGTGCTTACGCCGCTCGCGTGGAATTTAAACTCCACGGAAAATACAAGTCTCCAGCGAAAGGTCGAAAGGGAATTCTTATGTTTTCTTGTGGTACTATATCGTATGCTCTCCTGTGGCTGTCTGTATATGTCGTGAGTCTTTGTGATGACACGTTTCTGTAAAGTCGCTGAATATTTAGTTTTAAGAAAGTGTCTCATTATGTAAACAAGCAATCAAGGTGATAAAGAAAATGTCACTCAACTAAGCTGCATGCCACATTTATGTGATAAAAAAAACGTTTGCTCGTTTGGTTGTTCGTCAGTAGGCCTATGCGTCAGCTCAGTTCGAATTATGCACTCGCCGTAAATAAAACAGGAAGGGCCTTAAGACGGTATGGGAATAGGATCCTTGGCGTATTCGATAATAATAATAATCATAAAAATAATAATAATTTGTACTTTACTTTTTATTCGTAACCGCCCTCTACCTGCAAAAATGTCATGAGGGGATCATGAGTTCGTTTTTACCTTCCGAATGACGAGACTACAATATTAATAACATTCCTGAAAACATTGTATTTTGCAATCCCACTCACAGGTGGGTTTTTCAGCTTGTTGAACTGCCACTGACAGTCGTAGCACGAGAGCGCAATCGTACACTTATGTTGTAAGTCCCCATGTGCCTCACACAAATTGCTTTATGAAATAAAAATAAACCTTGCTTCTCTTGCCTCGGTAATCGTCAGTAATCTGTAGGTTTTTACATGGTCAATAAAGGAATAAATAGGTATGGTACGTAATCAGAGTAGAGCTATGTGAAAGGAAGTTATTTCTTTTGGTGCTTCACTATTTGAGAATGAAGCACGGTACTTGTCAGATAGACGCACGACGTAAATAATTAGCTGGTTATGGCGGAGATGGAAAACGGTGACGGAAGGGGGAACAGGTGACGTGCTCACATGCGGAAGGATACTTTTCCTAAGCTCTTGACTTGACTTTCAGTGACGGGACTATCGAATGAAAACTACCGTATTGTTCGATAGTCGCCAAGTACCGTTACAACCGATTGTTTCCGTTTGCATTCGGTTTTTCCACGGTCAACTGGATCCCTCGCTGCGCTCCTTATACCGGCCTTGACAATCGCTTGTGAAGCCCAGCATAAACCTGTAATTCGAAAGTAATGCCGCTGGAGCGCTGGCCTACTACACATTAACAGGAAGCTGTATACCGCAAATTGCCGCATTTCCAGTTTTATTTATATGGTATTGCTGTCGTAAACGTTGGCAATGTGTTCGCAATGAGGTGCTTGTTGGCTTGGTATTGGGATCTGATATATGCGCTAGTGAGTTAATTTTTTATTGTATAGTGTGGTGATAATATTTTTTAAATTGTATTTACAAATCTTGGAATTTGTGATATTCTTGTGTACCTTTTCGTACTTCGAGCAGAAATTTTATGGAAACAAGAACAAAGTGATTTCTCGCTGTAACTTTGTCCTGAGCAAGGATTTTAATTTATGCGCTAATTCGTTTTTAATGTTGTGGTGATTTGCTTTTCTTTAACTGTGTTAGGAAATTTTCGAATATATATTGCTGTGTGCCTTTTTTGTATTCCGAACAGGAAAAAAAGGCAAAGGGGCACTATCATTTCATGAATTCTCTGTAGACGAGGACAAAACTACGGAGTGGCTAAAAGCAGGTAGCACTCTCATCTTACTTTTCCGTTTCTATTTCGGGTATTTACCTGCTTTCTTTCTTTCTATCTTTCTTTCCTCCTTTCTTACTCTGTTTACCCCTCCAGGGTTGGCTTTTCTCTCGGACTCAGTGAGGGATCCCACCTCTACCACCTCAAGGGTAGTGTCCTGGAGCGTGAGACTGTGGGTCTGGGATACAACAGGGAAGGATGACCAGTACCTCGCCCAGGCAGCCGCAACTTCTATGCTGAACAGGGGCCTTGTGTTGGGGATGGGAAGATTGGAAGGCATAGACAAGGAAGACGGAAGGAAGCAGCCGTGGCTTTAAGATAGTTACCATCCCGACATTTGCTTGGAGGAGAAGTGAGAAACTATGGAAGTTAGAAACTATGGAAAATCCCTTCGAGGATGTCTGAGGTGAGAATCGATACCCCTCTCTACACAGTTGACCTCCCAAGGCTGAGTGGACCCCTTCCAGCCTTCGTACCACTTTTGAAATTTCGTGCCAGGGCCAGGAATCGAACCCGGGCCTCCTGGAGTGGCAGCTATTCACGCTAATAAGGTATTTTACCCATTAATTTTCTTTCATAGAATAATCCTTTAGGCAGTGTCGTATTTGCCATATGACAGCAACACAACACATTTATATCCAAGATAATCTGAACTTTAACATTTAAACATTGACAAGTAAGAATCACCTGAACAATGGGGCCGATGACCTAGATGTTAGGCCCCTTTAGACAACAAGCATCATCATCATCGAGCAGAGAACACTTTACAATTTATTTACTCAAAATACTTTTCTCTCGCGGAATTTTTATTTAAATTCTTCTTCTTTTCTCGCTATTTGTTTCACGCCGCACCGACACAGATTGGTCTTATGATGCCGGTGGAATAGGAAAGAGGGCTAGCAGTGGGAAGGAACCTGGCGTGGCCTTAATTAAGGAACAGCCTGATGTGAAAATGGGAAACCACGGAAAACCATCTCCAGGGCTGCCGGCAGTGGGGTTCGAACCCACTATCTCTCGGATGCAAGCTCACAGCTGCACGCCGCGCGGCCAACTTGTTCCACCCTACTGCATTTCAAGTAAAATTTATTGTCTGAATTTAGCACAGCCAACTTACCCGGTGTTTAATATTCTAGTGTAGGGTATGTATGAAATGGTACCGGTAATCTGGAACTATATATAATGAAATTAAAATTTAAACATGTTTGAGTCAAAATGTATACAACGAATATGGAAAAAGTAAGACTTTTATATTCTGTCCAGCCCCCTTCCTGAGAGCAGCGCTTGAATAATTTTAAAACTCTAATTGAACAATGACTCTTAATCTCAATATTAACATCAGAAGACAAAAGTATTGTGGTAAGTTCTGCTTTGTATCTAAATGCCATGATAATAACAACGATTACTCTTATTCCTCACAATTAAGGAACGGAACGTCAGTTGGACTACTCCATCCTCCGCAGTTTCATTTCACGACGTTATTTTGGCACATATCAATGAAAGTAGCCTTTAGGATTAACCATTTTAACAATATTAGTCAATGTAACATACTATTTTATTCCCTAAATTGAGATACATCGGCAATCAGTCAATGGGTGGTGTGAATAAAAATGAGCACGCACTCTTTACTCGCGAATTTAGAGCAGGCACTCGCAATGAGGTGAATAAAAACCGCCTGTCGGAAGCCATCACTCACAGCAGACCTACGACCTTGAGCACACACTCCAGTCGCTCGAGTAGCAAAGCGGGCGCTTTAGATTTCTGGTGAATAAAGATAAAGCAGGAACTCATTTCCGTTAGCGCCTGCTCGTGTTTCCTTGAGCTAGTTCAGTAGGTGACTCAAAGCGATAGTGTCAAGTTCAGTACCATGGCAGAGTTTATGACAGTGGTTAATCGGAAAAGGAAATTATATAAACTTCGCAGAGAATCATCTCAACTTGATTACAAAGTGTTATATAGGTCCAGTAAGGAACATGTTAAATGGTTAGCGGAGCATTTCCTTGGGCATTCCGAAGAAACAAGAGGTGGTGCACTAACAAGCGAAGAAAAAATTAGAATCTTCTTGCGTTATGTTGGTGACCCAGGATTTCAGAGTGGAGTTGGTGAAGACGTCGGTGTAAGTCGGAGCACCGTGTCAAAAATATTTTCGCAGGTTTTGACTTCAATGGAAATGAAAGCAGATTATTGGATAAAATTTCCAACAAATGTTGCTGAGATGCAGGAAGCACAGGCTAAGTGGCAAGAATGTTTTTCGTTTCCTTGTGCTATCGGAGCTGTGGACTGTACTAATGTACAAATTAAAAAGCCACATGTTCATGGGGATGAGTACATTAACAGAAGGGGCGTCCCTAGCATTAATGTACAGGCCACTTGCAATGGAAAAGAAGAGTTCACCAGGGTAGATGTATCGTGGCCTGGCTCAGTCCACGACTCGCGAATTTGGAGAAACTCCGATGTTTGCAGAGTTATGACCAGACGTCATGGAAATGCACTCCTGCTTGGTGACGTAGGTTATGGAATCTCTCCATGGCTTATGACACCGTTTCAAAACACTGACACTCCTGAACTGAGGGCATTACAAGAGAGCGAGTCGTGATAGAAACATGCTTTGGTCAGGTAAAACAGCGCTTTCGTATTCTGCAGAGCAAAATTAGGTTAGCTACAGAGAAAGTTCCAGCAGTCATTTTATGCTGTTTCATTCTCCACAACGTCGCGAATCATATCCAAGATGAAGATTTTGAAATCAGAGACTTTAATGACGAAGAAGACGATAATGTGCCGGTTGAACATGATGGTGTTCGTAACAGAGAGCGGGGACTGCAGACATACATGGCTTACAACATTAGGTGAGTAAAATAAAAGTGGCAATTTCTATCAATCGACTTCATACCTTCTGTTCATTAATCATGAGACTTTGAGTGTTCAGTGTATTATCATGCAATAATTATTCTATAAATTACATTTGAATCCTCTAGATTCAAAATCCTCTATATCCACTTCTATAAATTTTTCAGGAAGTGAATTTTTCTTTGACAGGTTATTCTTGAAATGGTATTGAACAATTTGTGTTATCTAAACATGCAAAGAGGATCCAGAAGCAGTTATAAGTTATATATAATATATTAAGAGATATTAACACGCGGTAAAATCAATGTTAAATATGAACGTAGAGGGGTTTGAATCTCAAATACTAACATAGGGGATTTTGAAACTCATAATCATGAATACTACTGGATATGGAGCACTTTGAAACTAACTCACTTTATTCAGCTCTTGTCACGAAAATGATGTTAAACAATATAAGATCACTGAATCACATTTTATACAACTGTTTTGCATTCTTGGCCTATTAATCATGAATACAAACTTCTAAATCACAGTCAAGAATGTAATTATAAGCACTTCAATAATACTTTAATCGCTAAATATTATTCACCTTTCTAGCTTTTCCCTAGAACTTTTCCAAGTGTCCACCTGCCGCAATCTTTTTCGCCCTCTTCCTGGAGTTGCTTTAGCAACAAGAAAAGTTTCGTCCCTCGTTTTTCAATAAATGATGCCAAGAAAACGGACAACAAATCGCTTTCTCCTTAATGCACTAGGAAGTCACCTACTATCAAAGTAACGCATATTGCCAACATACAGCTTTAGAATTCTCCTGTCCGAGGAAGAAAGAACGGACAACTTGTCCTTTCTCCAGTGATTAAGCCTTTTACTTTAATCAAAATCCCTGTGAATACGTTCAAATTATCCTCTGACAATCACACTGTTTTTTCTTCATTCGGGTTCATTAGTATACGAAAATCTTTAGTTAAGAGAAGATCGCAAGAGTTGGCTGCACTGCTAAACAAGTGACGTCATTCGTATTCCTCAATATATCTGAAATTTCTCATTGGTTGATACACATAGAGGCTTTTGAACGTAACTGGTGGTGGATATAGAGGATTTTGAATTTAACAGTGATTTTCAAGTAGCTCGTTCTATGTAACTTACCGAGTTTTGAGACTCAGAGGTTCACCAACTGATCGAATTCATCCTTGGGAATCTACTGCTATGCTTATCTCAATTTTTATAAAAATGGTCTTTAGGGTGTTTTGAATCTAGAGGATTCATTTATCCATGACTTTCCATATACAATTGTTTTGTACGTAACTCACTCACTTGATTAAATAATAACATTTATTACATTTAAGACACTTATATAACACATTATAAATACATAATACTGATTATTGATGGGCAGATGCCCTCGATAACAGTCAGTCACATGTTCTCGTCTCCTCTCGCACGAGGCACCCAAGCATAACAGTCTCTCATCCCCTTCCATCCACACCACTTCCAGCTGGTAGCTGAAGGGTGCTGCTATCTGTCCTAGGAAGTGGTAGCGAGCAACTAGGTGGTCTAGCCATAGCTAGGCCGGAACATGCTCCCCACCGTTGAATCACCATGATTCAACCGAATTAAATTGCTTGATATGCCCTCATGAGAGTTCAGTTCAAATATCACACACGCACTGACATACAGAGTTCATGTAAAGTAACCAAAATGAGTTGATCATTCAACAAAATATACATATAAACATAGGCAAAACAGAAACACAAGCAACAAAATATTTACACACTGTTAACAGAAGGTACTAAGTAGGTTGACTGTGTCCTCATCCATTATTATGCAGTATGAATTAAGCACACTATAAGTTCTCAGTTCAAATCACACACACAACACCATAATTACACTCTGAAATGAACAAGAAAAAATATTCACATGAAACACATTATGTTTTAGCCACAAAAATACTGTTTAGTTCTCAATAGGTAATGGAATTAACTTGTTAACAGGTCGTTAAAAAGACCACTGGTTGTTCTGATGGTAGCCACTCGTGCAAGTCCATCCTTCCCAGGGTGAACAGTCTCCACCACAGCCAACTTCCAACAGAGAGGAGGAAGATTGTCCTCCTTCAGAAGAACAACTGTTCCAGTAGCTAGGTTCTCCTTGGGACAGGTCCATTTTTTCCTCTGCTGCAGTGAGTTCAGGTAATCGGCAGACCACCTCTTCCACAACTGCTGCTGCATTGACTGGATACGCTGCCATCGAGACAATCTGTTGATGGGCAGGTCAGTAATGTCAGGCTCAGGGATGGTTGTAAGGGGGGCACCAATTAGGAAGTGAGCAGGTGATAAATAATTAAGGTCACTGGGGTCATTAGATAATGCAGATAGGGGGCGAGAATTAAGACAGGCTTCTATCTGTGCAGTAAGCGTACATAGCTCCTCAAATGTCAGTAGCGCATTACCCGCAACTCTTCTCAAGTGGTACTTCATGGACTTGACAGCTGCTTCCCACAGTCCGCCAAAGTGTGGAGAGCTGGGAGGTATAAAGTGCCATGTGATGCCTTCCATCGCTAATGAATTCCTTATCTCTTCACAAAAGCTGGTTGAAAGGAATAGTTTTTGGAGATCCTGCATTCTTCTATTGGCACCAATGAAGTTAGTCCCATTATCACTATAGATGATGGAGCATTTCCCACGTCGAGCTATGAATCTCCTCAGGGCTGCCATAAAGGCATCAGTAGAGAGGTCACTCACCACCTCCAGGTGAAGAGCCTTGGTAGCCAGACAGATGAACAATGCAATGTAGCTCTTCGTTGTCTGTTTGCTTCTCACATTTCCCCTCTTGACGAAGATAGGACCAGCATAATCAGTTCCTACATTAAGAAATGGGCGACTCTGTTGCACTCTGGTAACAGGGAGCTGTCCCATCAGCTGTTCAGCTGTTGACGCCTTGAATCTAAAACAGGTCAGGCACTTGTGGATGACTCTTCGAACAACTGCCCTAGCCGTGGGAATCCAGAATCTTTCTCTTAATGATGCAATTACTAATTGAGCACCTGCATGTAAAGGCCTAATGTGTTCTGCCATCACAACAAGGTTTGTGAGAGCATGCTGGGGAGGAAGGATAAGCTGGTGCTTATTGTCATAAGGTAGTTTTGAATTTACTAGTCTTCCTCCTACCCTTAGTATTCCCTTATCATCTAAGAAAGGATATAAATCTGCAATTTTACTTTTCCTTAAAATGCAACACTTAGAGTTGAGACTGGCTATCTCTTGACCGTAACACACTTGCTGTGCAATTTTGATACAGGAGTGCAAGGCCATCTGCAGCTCTTGTGTACTTAATATCCCTAACCTCTTGTCTTGAGGATTGGCACTATTGTGAATAAATCGCCAACAATATGCAGTAACTCGAGTCAGTCGGGACAGTGACGAGTACTTCAGCATAAGTTCATCCCAGTTTGTACCTATCAACATAACTACAGGAAGTGTGCTTCGTGACTCAGGTAGTTCCTCTTCTACATGGGCTGAGCTTGTGTCTGGCCATGATTCAGTGGGCTCAGTTAACCGGGATGGTCCGTGCCACCACAGGTTCATACCTCGTAGTTGTTCTGGAGCAACACCTCTGGATATTAAATCTGCTGGATTACAACTGGTAGGAACATGTCTCCATTCAGCCTTGTGAGTGTATTCTTGAATTGAAGAGACTCGGTTGGCCACAAATGTTTTCCAGCGAGTAGCAGGAGATGCGATCCAGGCTAATACAATGGTGGAGTCTGTCCACAGGTACAGCTTGCTGAGTGGCAGAGACAAGGCTGGAAGGGTCTTGTGGAGTAGTCGGGCAAGTAGTAGCGCTCCACACAGTTCAAGTCTTGGTAGTGTCAGTTTCTTCACCGGTGCTACTCTGGATTTAGAACATAATAACCTGACACAGGTCTGTCCCCCTTTGTCGACAGACCGTACATAAAGACAAGCTCCATAAGCTTGATCTGAAGCATCAGAAAAACCATGAATTTGTATATCAACCGGGGGTCCCTTACATGTGACTAACCGCTCAATATAAAATTCTCTTACTGCCTGTGGCTTAAAGTGAAGTTCTTCCCATTCTCTGGCTAGTTGAGATGGTAGTCTGTCATCCCAGTTCAGATTGACTAGCCAAAGTTTCTGCATAAAAACCTTGTAAGAAATTACCAAAGGGCTGACCAACCCAAGTGGATCAAATATTGATGCAATAACAGATAAGACCTTTCGTTTAGTTACATGAGAGTCAGCATGATAGGGACTGTCTGAATACAGATTGCCACAAATGAGAAAATGATCAGTAACTGGATGCCATAACAGGCCTAAAGATTTCACGCTAGTGCCTTCATCAAGACTTAAAGGCAGCTGGGTTTCCCTGTCCTCTTCTGAAACTGCTTCTAGTAATGCTGGGTGGTTTGAACACCATTTCCTGAGGTGAAATCCTCCACTCTCTAGTAAATTAATAATTTCAGACTGCAACTGAAGAGCATCCTGGATATCGTCACAGCCGCTTAATAAATCGTCAACATAAAAATCTCTGCGAACTACTTGTGCTGCTCTGGGGAACCTCAATTCTTCATCTTCAGCAAGTTGCTGCAGGCATCTGGTAGCTAGGAAGGGTGCTGATGCTGTACCATATGTTACAGTTGTCAGTTCATAGTGAGAGGGTGGGTCCCTAGGTGATTCCCTCCAGATAATCCGCTGAAGTTTCCTATCATCTGCATGAACCATGACTTGCCGATACATTTTAGCAATATCTGCGGTGAAGGCAAAGGTATGCATTCTG
This sequence comes from Anabrus simplex, assembly GCF_040414725.1. NCBI lineage: Eukaryota > Metazoa > Arthropoda > Insecta > Orthoptera > Tettigoniidae > Anabrus > Anabrus simplex. The sequence goes on along the minus strand of NC_090274.1, from coordinate 97,988,613 downwards.
AATCTTAGAATGATAGAGTAAAGATCCTGTTGTATTGTCGTTCCAACCATTAATATGTCATTCAATGAAATGTTGTTAGAAGTTTTAGAAGATGCATCAAATACTACCCTAGTTTTGGTAGTCGAGCTACTAAGCTTAAAAACTGGATGATGGGGTAGATAATAGCTTCCACCTTCATTCCCTGACTGAGTAGATGTATCCACCTTAACCATATGCCCCATCGCCTCATACTCGTGAAGAAAGTTAGTGTACTCGTGCTTAAGTGAGGGCTGCCTGCTGAAACGCCGTTCTAATTGAGTTAGTCTTGACATGGCATGATTGAAGGAGTTTCCCAGAACCTCAGGTTTCTGCTTGAGGGGTAAGCGAACTATGAATCTACCTGTAGCATCCCTAGTAGTATTCTCTGTAAAGTGTTTTTCAGTAGCTCTCTCTTCTCTTGTCATGACTCGTGACGTAAGCTCTTCTATTTCCCAGAACCATTGTAGTTGGGTGTCTAACCTGTCCTCTGACTTCAAGAAACATGTAGTTAGAGTAGGATTTTTCTCTTCCCTACGATGGTAGTGTCCAGCAATAATCCATCCTAGTTCAGTGTCTTGAAGGATAGGATAATCTGGTGATCGAGTTCTGCGCCCAGGTTTCAGTAATGAAAAGAAATGTTCTGCGCCTATTAACAATTCAATGTCACCTGGCTGGAAGAACTTGGGGTCAGCGAGCTTCAAATCAGTGGGCAAGTTCCAATGCTCATGCTGAATATAACTACTGGGCATGTTACCTGTGATACGTGGAAAGACAGAGCAAGTCATACTCACAGTGAAGTTACTTACAGTGGATTGCAATTCTAACTGAACACTGTACCTTGATTGAGAAATGGAATCATTTATGCCGCTGATTGGTATGGGATTCTTCACTTTCTTAAGGCCTAATCGCTGTGCTAGACTTTCAGTGCAAAGATTAACCTGGCTGCCACTGTCAAGAAGTGCCCGGCAGACCTGCATTTGCCCCCTAGAATCTAGTACCTTGACCATGGAAGTGGACAGCAGAACCCCTACAGGGTCTTTTGTATTGCAGTATGTGTGAGAGGAGTTGGATGCAGTTTGATGGGCTGTACCTCCCTCTCTACCTGATGGATTATGTAATGAGGTGTGATGCTTCCTACTACATAATTTACAACCACGTGATTTGCACTGTTTGGCAGAATGCTGTGTACGCAAACAGTTAAAACATAAGTCCATTTCTTTAACCCTTCTTTGTCTATCTTCCACACTCAGAGCTGCAAACTCTTCACATTTAAATATCGGGAGATTACCATGACAGCAGGGACACTTTATGAGACTGGTAGTAGTGTAAGTGTAACGTGGTTGAGTATCCCCTTGAGGTTTAGGCTTATTTCTGTCAGCTTGTTGTCTGTGCGATGGTGCAGTGTGCTGTGAGCTAGGGAAGTTCTCCAGAGCTTGCCGTTTATGCTCAACAAATGACAGCAAGTCATCAAGTGATTCCCAGTCTCGTCTAGTACAAGCATCAAGTCCTTGAGCATACAGTTGAATCAAAATAACTTCATGCAATGGAATGTTAAGTTCTAGGGCCTTGAGTGCATTCAAATTACTATTAAAAGTGTTAGAGTACCTTAACAGTTCTGTGGCTGTTTCACTGGAGACTGATTTTAAAGTTAAGAGTGCCTTAACATGAGTAGCTGCTATTAATTTCTTCTTCTCAAATCTGTCCTTCAACATTTTCCACGCTACCTCATAATTTGCCTCTGTGATGGGTAAATTTTGAATTAATTGGCTGGCTGGGCCCTTGAGAACAGATGCTAAGTAGTGAAATTTCTGGACACCTGGCAGATTATTGTTGTTATGAATCATAACTTGAAAACTGTCTGCGAATGAGAGCCAGTTTTCGTATTTTCCATCGAAATGTGGAATGTTAATAGCAGGCAACTTTAAACTCGCGACACTGCTGACCTGAGTTCTTCCTGAATCTACCGTGTCGCGTGATGCCTCTTCAAGGTTCGCTATTATTTTACTCATTTCGCCCTTTACCTTGTAGTACTTGGTTTCGAATTCGGCACGCGCCTGATCATGAGCTTGCTCGTTTTCAACGTCTCCTAATTCTAATTCTGACTGCACGTCATCAAACTTCGACATTAATGCACTCATGTCTTCGTATCGCAGTTTAATTTCATGCGAATTCGAATGCTGTTGAGCGATGAAATTTTCAACGAATGTTTCCGAGCGGGTAAGTTGCGCTTTAAATCGCGACCTCTGCTTAAGAAGCTTTTGCCTTGTTGAAGATTCCATGATGGAGGGAGTAAGACAATAACAAGGAGAAAAGGAGAGCCTTAAATGAATAGTATTGACCTGCCTTCAGTTTAGTTTACCTCTGGTGCTGGAACATCGAACCTGGGACTGCCAGATGATGTCATTGAAGTGAACTTCCAAGTATTTCCATGTTACTGTAGAAAGTAGTCGTCCATGCTACACGCCACGCTGCTTTCACGAGGTCCTCGTGGTGTAGATAATCCGGCCCGTTAATTGGACCATGTTTTGTACGTAACTCACTCACTTGATTAAATAATAACATTTATTACATTTAAGACACTTATATAACACATTATAAATACATAATACTGAGTATTGATGGGCAGATGCCCTCGATAACAGTCAGTCACATGTTCTCGTCTCCTCTCGCACGAGGCACCCAAGCATAACAGTCTCTCATCCCCTTCCATCCACACCACTTCCGGCTGGGTGCTGAAGGGTGCTGCTATCTGTCCTAGGAAGTGGTAGCGAGCAACTAGGTGGTCTAGCCATAGCTAGGCCGGAACAACAATAATTTTCCTATAGTCTACAGAGAGGGAGGAACAATTTCAAGGTTTAGTTATATCAATGTAATACAGCAGTATTAGTTCTTAACTTTATTTTAATAATAAATTAATTAAAAATAAAGAGCTACCATTTTAAATAACACAGTACTGTATGTTTACAACTGGCAATAATCAGTACCTTCACACTGCGTTACTGGTTATTATCCTTCCCTCTTTCCCATTCCCTTTTTCTTTCCTTATCTCTTTCTTTCTCCTTTAGCTGTTTTTCTTGTAATACCAAAACTTTACGTTTCTGTTCCAAAACATTCAATTGTTTCAAAAGTACCAACCTTTGCAGTTCACTATTACTTAAGTGTTTCGTTTGTTCGGTTTCATCCAGCATGTCTCTGTTAGCTGCGCTCGCTGTTGGTCTTGGTGATGCGCAGACTATTGGTGCCATTGAAGGTGGTATGCTTCGTGTGTTTTCCGTACTAGGCCCTGCAGCAACTTCCTGTGATGAAATCTCTTCATAATCATCCGTAATGGGATTGGTGACCGCTCCACCTTAAAAATTATAAGTTATGTAAAAATTAGTACACAATTTAAAACCACATTGCATTATATTTTAAATAAAATCTATCTTCCTCAATTTATTAGCGTTGTAATTTACATATTTCCTTACCATTGAGATTTTCACCGTCGGCTCTGTTGGAAGTCAAAGTGATGACAACTCCTGCAGATCTTGCTCCTTAAAAGATACATTCTATTGTTAATATATTAACGAACATTCGTTATTTACATAATACCATTTTTCTCAATTTATTAATGCTGTAAGTTTCAGGTTATGATTTATTACCTTTCAGGCGGCCGATGGTTGGGTTATCCTCCCCCTGCATCAGATTCATCAGCTGCTTTTTCCCATTCTTTTAAATATATGGGTTTGTGCGCTTGAAATCTACTATAAATTTCAGTCCTGTCTTCATGTTTTGCAGCTTTTTATAAAGCTGTTGCGCCGAAAATTTTAAGTTACATTTAGCAAGTAGTTCACACTGAACTGCATTTATTGCACTTGCTTTCTTGTGCTTCGTATCCGGTAACTGAGACTTAGAAAACAGAACTGGATATTCCTTTAAAATGGAGATAAAAGCGGACTGGAATTCCACACTGTCCTCTGCCATCGTGAGCGCTGAACTGTGTTTCAAACATCCGGAAGTCACCAATCTGTGATATAAATGGCACGTGCACGAACTTTATCAATGCCAATGGAAAAGAAAATTATGTAAACTTCAGAGAGAATAATCTCAACATGATTACGGAGAGTTATTTAGGTCCAGTAAGTAGCATGATGAAGAGCCTCCGTGGCTCAAGCGGCAGCGCGCCGGCCTTTCAGCTTTGGTTCCGTGGTTCAAATCTCGGTCACTCTGTGAGCTTTATGCAGGACAAAGCGGAGGCGGGACAGGTTTTTCTCCGCGTACTCCGGTTTTTGCTGTCATTTTTCATTCCAGCAACACACTCCAATATCATTTCATTTCATCTGTCAGTCATTACTCACTACGCCAAAGAAGTGCGACAGGCTTCGGCAGCCGGCACGATTCCTATCCTTCATTAGTTCCATTCGTGACCCGGTCAGATGACCGGAAAAAGGTTGTGGATTTTCAAGGAATGGTTAGCGGAGCATTTCCTTGTGAACTCCAAAGAAACAAGAGGTTGTACACTAACAAATGAAGAAAACATGTAAATCTTCTTGCGTTGTGTTGGTGACTCTGGGATTCAGAGTGGAGTTGAAGACATCTCGGAGCACTATGTCAAAAACATTTTCGCAGGTTTTGACATGAACAGAAATGAAAGCAGATTATTAAATAACATTCTAACAAATGTTGCTCAGATGCAAAAAGCACAGGCTAAGTGGCAAGAACGTTTTAGCTTCCCTTAAGCTGTCGGAACTGTGGACTGTACTCACGTACAAATTTACAAGCCACATGTTATGGGAATGACTACATTTACAGAAAAGGTGTCCCTAGCATTAATGGACAGGCCACTTGCAATGGAAAGGAAGAATTCAACCAGTGTCGATGTACCACGGCCTGACTCTGTCTATGACTCCAGAATTTGGAGGAACTCCAATGTTTGCAGAGTTATGACGCCTCTGTTGGAAGTCGAAGAGATGACAACTTCTGCAGATCCTACAACTTGCTTTACGTCGCACCGACACAGATAGATCTTATGGCGACGATGGGATAGGAATGGCGTAGGAGTAGGAAGGGAGCGGCCGCGGCCTTAATTAAGGTACAAGCCCAGCATTTGCCTAGTGTTCAAATGGGGAAACCACGGAGAAACATCTTCAGGGCTGCCGACAGTGGGGATCGAACCCATTATCTTCCTGATGCAAGCTCACTGCTGCGCGCCCTTAACCGCACGGTCAACTCGTCCGGTCCTGCATATCTGGCTGCTTAAAAATTATATTCAATTGTTAATATATATTATTTTCATCATAATTAATTTTTGTTGTTTACGTTAGACCATTTTCCTCAATTTATTAATGTCGTAATATTCAGGCTATGATATCCTACCTTTCAGACGGCCGATGATATTGTTATTCTCCCCCTCCATCAGAATCATCAGCCGCTTCTCCCATCATTTTAACGATATGCATTTGTTTCCCGTACGCTTTTATTCTACTTTATATTTCAGTCTTGTTTTCATGTTTTGTGATTTTTACGAATAGTTGTTGGTCGGAAATTCTTCTTCTACCGCTTTACCCACCTCTTTGGGATCGTGGCTGAGAATTGTGCGACACATATGTGGATTTAGCCCTGTTTAACGTCCGGATGCCCTTCCTGACGCCAACCGTACATGGAGGAATGTAAGCACTATAGCGTGTTTCTGTGGTGGTTGGCAGTGCAGTGTGTTGTGTGAATATGAAGAGGAAAGTGTTGGGACAAACACAAACACCCAGTCCCCGGGCCAGAAGAATTAATCAGAGGCGATTAAAATCCCCTTCCTACCAGGACCCTCTGAACCGAAGGCCTCGATGCTAACCATTCAGCCAGTCAGATAGTTGTTGGACGGACATATTTAAGTTATATTTACCAAGCAGTTCACACTGAACTTCATTTATTGCACTTGTTTTCTTGTGCTTCTTATCCGGTAACTGTGACTCGATAGCTGCAGTCGCTTAAGTGCAGCCAGTATCCAGTATTCGAGAGGTAGTGGGTTCGAACCCCACTGTCGGTGGCCCTGAAAATGGTTTTCCGTGGTTTCCCATTTTCACACCAGGCAAATGCTGGAGCTGTACCTTAATTAAGGCCACGGCCGTTTCCTTCCCAGTCCTAGCCCTTTCCTGTTCCATCGTCACCATATGATCTAACTGTATCGATGAGACGTAAAGCCACTAGAAAAAATAACGTGATTGTATGTATCTTTAAAAAGGAGATAAAAGCGGACTGGAATTCCATACTGTCGTCGGCCATGTTAAGCACTGAACTACCTGGAAGTCATCGAAGTGTTATATACATGTCACGTGCACGACCTTGATCAGTGACACTGAGTTGCTGCTCCAGACACTCGAGTGTATACTGTGCTTCCGCCCTACATTTTTATTCACCGCAATGTCTGAGTGGAAGCTCATCGGCAGGAAGACACTCAGGCACTCAGCGAGCACACGCTCACTCGCTCAGACACATTTTTATTCACACCACCCAATATCTGAAAGTCAGCTGGACTAAGTCATCTCCCCGCAGTTCATTTCACATCATTTTGGCAAATATCAACGAAAGTAACCTTTAGGATTAATCATTTTAACAGTATTGACCTATGTAACATTCTCCATAACTCTATATTGCGATGAATCTGCAATCCAAGTCAGTATATTTTCCATAAAGATGTATGCATTTCTACCGCAAATAAGTCGGCCGCCAGCGCCACGTGTCGAGCTGTGTAACTACTCCGATTACAGTGCGTGGACCTGATTGTCAAGGCCGGTGAGGAGCTAGCTAGAGCGACGCATCAAGTCGGCCGTGATTTTTCATTCGGATCGCAAATTCCAATTGTTTCCACTTGTCGGCGCTGAAATCAGTCTCCTTTTTCGCCATGGAGTAAAGTCAGAGTTGATACTAGACTCTATACTCATTGGCATGAATCCCATGACCGGCGCTAATTATGATGTAAACATAAACTAATAATATGTTCGGGTTCATCCCGCACCCCCCCACCTTCGCTGAAGTGAAAAAACTTGCAAGCTTGCGCAAATTTTTCGAAAAGAAATGAATAAAAGTAATGTGTAACAAGCGATTTTAACGTGTGGCCGCCCTGCAATAAATATTGTCTTAATTTCAAAATATTGTCAACCATGCTATTACTATATCTAGTCTGGCGGGTGTTTTCTCTCGCTGTCGCCATCGGGACTTGTGTATTGAGTATTGCTTGTGTCATGGACATTCTATTTTGCGTGCATTTCTTAATTTTAAAATGGATAGAAGGAATAGATCTTTGGTTTCGGAGCATTTTGAAAAAACTTACGAATTTTCAGCTAAATGTTTAATATATAAAAATGAATTCAAGTGCAAAAACAACACTTCTAATTTAAGTGATCATTTGAAACGGAAGCAGTTTACAGTGTCTCCAGTGCCAATACTGGAGTGATGCAAGATAATGATGATCCTTCTGACAATCAGCAGCCACCGACATCTGTGTCCATTCTTCCAGCTGCATCCAGTTGTATGTCTCTAACCATCACGTCTCTCTCTGCGTCAACTTCTCCATCTGTAGCCTGAACTTCAAACGCAGTTAAACGATCTTATCAGCTCACCCTGGGAAACAGCTACAAATTTGGTCAGGGACCTCAAGAAAAAGGAAGGAAACTTGATACTCTAGTTCGGTAGCTGAAACGGTGGCAGATGACCTACAGCTTCTATCGCGCGTCGAGAATAGAGTATTTACAAACCTCATAAAGGAGCTAGAACCAAGGTATACACTGCCTAGCCGTCGCCTACTCACCGACATTATATTACCAGGACTTTACCTGACAACGAAGGCAGCAGTACAAAGGAACCCACATTCAACATCTCATGTAGCTATTACAACAGATATATGGTCTAATTCTCACACAACCTCATTTATTACAGTAGCTGCACACTTTTTCAACAGTGAATTTGTCCTAAAATCCAATGCCCTTAAGACGAAGAACCCTAGAAGAATAGCGCATCAAGGAAAAGTATGTGGCTGTTATAACTGGTGGTGGAGCCAACATTAAAGCTGCTGTGTGGACCCTTTCTATCAGTCACCTACCTTGCTTGGCCAAAATGCTGAACTTAGCTGTGCAGAGTGGGTTAAGTAATACCAAGAATATTGATAAAATACTCCCTAACTGCAGAACTCAAGTAACATACTTCAAGTCCAGCGTTGTTGCAGCTGACAAGTTGTGCAGTATCCAGGCACAGCTAAATATCGTTCAATGTAAATTGAAGAAAGATGTGGTGACGCGGTGGAATTCCACTTACTACATGTTAGAACCAAGGTTACTACAAGTAAAAGAAGCTCTCTCAGCAGCCTTGACATCACTGCCGAACAGTCCGTCACCACTTACTGCCGATCAGTGGACAACCATCAAAGACTGTGCGGCAGTGTTGAAACCACTAGAGCTTCTAACAACTGAATTATCTGCCGAGTTGTACCCTACAATCTCCACAGCAGTTCCTCTCATTAGAGGAGTTCAGATCACCCTCCGAAACAAGGTTTAAAAGACTGTGCTGGGAATCAGTCTAAGAGATAATCTTATCCAAGAAATAGACAGAAGATTTGGACAGGTGGAGAAAATATACATTCCTGCATCAGCCACAATTCTGGACCCACGGTTCAAAAAAGCAGGCTTTGGGAGAGCTGAAAATGCAGAAAATCCTTAAAAACTCCTTAATGTTGAGCTTGCAGAACTGTACCAAAAGTAGACTGCTGAAAAGGAAATTCCTCTCCCTTCTACCAGTACCAAATCACCTACATCCACCAGTGACAATATTTGGGGGGTTTTAGATGAGAAGGTGGCTCATTACAAGTGCACAGAAAACCCCTAAGTAATGCAAATATTGTTTTAAGGCAATACCTTGACCAGCGTTTCATAAAATTGAGAGAGAACCCAGCCCACTTTTGGATGAAGCATAAATCAAGTATGGAGCTGTTGTACAGCCTTTCACAAAAGTATCTTTGTGTTCCTGCAGCATCAATTCTTGCGGAGAGAATATTTTCTAAAGGGGAACTAATCATGACTGAAAGAAGGAACCGAATCAAACCAAAAAATGTTGATATGTTAATTTTCTTAAACACAAACTTTAACAGAGTGTAAAATTGTTTATACTACACCAGGCCTAGGTACCACAATACCATTTATCTAAATTGTTTAATGTACGGTATGAAGAATGTGCTAATAACTCTATTGTTTTCCAGTTGTTTGTGACACAGTGCTGAGTGTGTGTACATATGTATAAGTTTTAATATAGGCCTCCATATTTCTTGTATTTTTTCTCTTTAAGGTAGGGATGGCAATTCACTTATCCTGATTGCCAAATTAATTAAAAATGACCAATAAACTTAGCCTAACTTAACCTGATACTAACAGGATATAAAATAACACCTCAGCAGGCCTATGTTATCACAATGCCATTTACAAAACCTGTTTAATGTATGATAAATGTGCTAGTATAGTTTTCCAATTGTTTATACATTTCTGATGTAAATAACGTGCATTGGCACTGCCGGTGGCTCCATGAAACCTACGCAGTGGCCTCCACGGTATGCACTAGCCATGCGTCCTGGTGGGTGTGCTATTTACCAAATGAGCCCAACTTAGCACACTGGGGCAAAATGCTGGCAACCAGGAGCGTGTTTGCTTGAAAATGTATAATGTCCAGTAACGGACCATTTATATTGGTATAATAAATTTACTCGTTCGGGACAAATATTTCAGGATCCCTATGAGAATCAACATCTTTATCACCCGATGGCCAAGCAGGCATCAATTTTGGTAATGAGACTAAGTCTCTCATAATGCATTGGCACTGCTGCTTGCTCCAAGTAGCCTACACAGTGGCCTCCACGGTATGCACTAGCCATGCATTTTGGAGGGTGCCCTATTTACCAACTGATGAGCCCAACTTAGCACACTGGGGCGAAACGCTGGCAACCAGAAATGAGTTAGCTGGAAAATTTATAATGTCCTAATAATTGTTCATGCATGTGAGTTACTGTAGACACGTCCTAGTTCGTGAACCATGGGCAACGGCTGTGTGGCCTAGTAAGTGGTCCTGAGAGTCGGGATACCAGTTGCTATGGAATGGGAGTGGGCATCTCGGACATATTATGAGTCGTGGCCCTCCTTGTGCTCAGGCGGCTAGGACTATACAATTCACCGGTGGTCCATAACCGTTAGAGGAGAGATCCTCACTTGGACTGTGTGCAAGTAGGGCAGCATCCTGCTTCATGAATTTACCGAGCTCAGAACACTTTAAGCAAGCCTCGGACCTATGGGAGTAATGGAGTCCCACTCCCATTTGACAGGCGAGGGACTCCTTGGAAACAACTTGGCGAACGAAATGGAATTCGATGGGGAGCTATCAATATTAATAGGGCTTATGGAAGAAAGAAGGTAGAACTGGCCAGGTCAGCAAAGAGGATGCATCTGGATGTGCTAGGAGTAAGTGATATTCGGGTAAGGGGAGATAATGAGGAAGAGATAGGAGATTATAAAGTGTACTTGACTGGTGTTAGAAAGGGAAGGGCAGAGTCTGGGGTAGGGCTCTTTATCAGGAATACCATTGCACGCAACATAGTTTCTGTTAGGCACGTAAATGAGCGAATGATGTGGGTAGATTTGTCAGTGGGAGGAATTAGGACAAGAATTGTGTCTGTGTATTCACCATGTGAGGGTGCAGATGAGGATGAAGTTGACAAGTTTTATGAAGCATTGAGTGACATCGTGGTCAGGGTCAACAGCAAGGATAGAATAGTGCTAATGGGCGATTTCAATGCGAGAGTTTGGAATAGAACTGAAGGATACGAATGGGTGATTGGTAAATGTGGGGAAGATATGGAAGCTAATGGGAATGGGAAGCGTTTGCTGGACTTCTGTGCTAGTATGGGTTTAGCTGTTACGAATACATTCTTCAAGCATAAGGCTATTCACCGCTACACATGGGAGGCTAGGGGTACCAGATCCATAATAGACTATATCTTAACAGACTTTGAATTCAGGAAATCTGTTAGGAATGTACGAGTTTTGCGCGGATTTTTCGATGATACAGACCACTATCTGATCTGTAGTGAACTAAGTATCTCTAGGCCTAGGGTAGAGAAAGTGAAATCTGTCTGCAAACGAATAAGGGTAGAAAATCTCCAGGACGAGGAAATTAGAGAGAAGTACATGGATATGATTAGTGAGAAGTTTCGAACAGTAGACAGTAAGCAGGTTCAGGATATAGAAAGTGAATGGGTGGCATACAGGGATGCTGTAGTAGAAACAGCAAGGAAATGCCTAGGAACAACTGTGTGTAAAGATGAGAAAAGGCGAACATCTTGGTGGAATGATGAAGTGAGAGCAGCCTGTAAACGTAAAAAGAAGGCTTATCAGAAATGGCTCCAAACAAGGGCCGAGGCAGACAGGGATTTGTGCATAGATGAAAGAAACAGAGCGAAACAAATAGTTGTTGAATCCAAAAAGAAGTCGAGGGAAGATTTTGGTAATAACCTGGAAAGGCTAGGTCAAGCAGCAGGGAAACCTTTCTGGACAGTAATAAAGAATCTTAGGAAGGGAGGGAAAAAGGAAATGAACAGTGTTTTGAGTAATTCAGGTGAACTCATAATAGATCCCAGGGAATCACTGGAAAGGTGGAGGGAATATTTTGAAAATCTTCTCAATGTAAAAGAAAATCATCATGGTGGTGTTGCAAACAGCCAAGCTCATGGGGAGGAGGAAAATGATGTTGGTGAAATTATGCTTGAGGAAGTGGAAAGGATAGTAAATAAACTCCATTGTCATAAGGCAGCAGGAATAGATGAAATTAGACCTGAAATGGTGAAGTATAGTGGGAAGGCAGGGATGAAATGGCTTCATAGATTAGTAAAATTAGCGTGGAGTGTTGGTAAGGTACCTTCAGATTGGACAAAAGCAGTAATTGCACCTATCTATAAGCAAGGGAACAGGAAGGATTGCAACAACTATCGAGGTATCTCATTGATTAGCATACCAGGCAAAGTATTCACTGGCATCTTGGAAGGGAGGGTGCGATCAGTCGTTGAGAGGAAGTTGGATGAAAACCAGTGTGGTTTCAGACCACAGAGAGGCTGTCAGGATCAGATTTTCAGTATGCGCCAGGTAATTGAAAAATGCTACGAGAGGAATAGGCAGTTGTGTTTATGTTTCGTAGATCTAGAGAAAGCATATGACAGGGTACCGAGGGAAAAGATGTTCGCCATACTGGGGGACTATGGAATTAAAGGTAGATTATTAAAATCAATCAAAGGCATTTATGTTGACAATTGGGCTTCAGTGAGAATTGATGGTAGAATGAGTTCTTGGTTCAGGGTACTTACAGGAGTTAGACAAGGCTGTAATCACTCACCTTTGCTGTTCGTAGTTTGCATGGATCATCTGCTGAAAGGTATAAAATGGCAGGGAGGGATTCAGTTAGGTGGAAATGTAGTAAGCAGTTTGGCCTATGCTGACGACTTGGTCTTAATGGCAGACTGTGCCGAATGCCTGCAGTCTAATATCTTGGAACTTGAAAATAGGTGCAATGAGTATGGTATGAAAATTAGCCTCTCGAAGACTAAATTGATGTCAGTAGGTAAGAAATTCAACAAAATTGAATGTCAGATTGGTGATACAAAGCTAGAACAGGTCGATAATTTCAAGTATTTAGGTTGTGTGTTCTCCCAGGATGGTAATATAGTAAGTGAGATTGAATCAAGGTGTAGTAAAGCTAATGCAGTGAGCTCGCAGTTGCGATCAGCAGTATTCTGTAAGAAGGAAGTCAGCTCCCAGACAAAACTATCTTTACATCGGTCTGTTTTCAGACCAACTTTGCTTTACGGGAGCGAAAGCTGGGTGGACTCAGGATATCTTATTCATAAGTTAGAAGTAACAGACATGAAAGTAGCAAGAATGATTGCTGGTACAAACAGGTGGGAACAATGGCAGGATGGTACTCGGAATGAGGAGATAAAGGCTAATTTAGGAATGAACTCGATGGATGAAGCTGTACGCATAAACCGGCTTCGATGGTGGGGTCATGTGAGGCGAATGGAGGAGGATGGACTCTGTTATGGAGGGTAAGAGAAGTAGAGGGAGACCAAGACGACGATGGTTAGACTCGGTTTCTAACGATTTAAAGATAAGAGGTATAGAACTAACTGAGGCCACAACACTAGTTGCAAATCGAGGATTGTGGAGACGTTTAGTAAATTCTGAGAGGCTTGCAGACTGAACGTTGAAAGGCATAAGAGTCTATAATGATAATGTATGTATGTATGTATGTTATAATTGGTATGTTCCGAGCTGTCAGTGGAGAGTTGGCGTGGTATGACATTAGTAGCCTAATAAGTTTAAGTGGTGTTTTCAAAAGTAATTATGTTCACAAAGTTAGAATTCAAGATGACAAATTGGGGCAAATATTAGTTTATAGGAAAAGGAGTTAGGGATTGGAATAATTTACTAAGGGAGATGTTCAATAAATTTCCAAATTGTTTGCGATGATTTAAGAAATAACTAGGTAAACAGCAGATAGTGAATCTGCCACTTGGATGACTGCCCTACATGCAAATCAGTGGTGATTGATTGATTGGTTGATTGATTGATTGTGACTATGCTGAGTCTGTGTATATACCGTATGTCAGTATTAATATAGGCCTACATATTTGTTTTGTTTCTGTTAATGGGGCGGCATTTATTCACTTATCGTGATTACTGAACTAGGCCCTACTTAAAACTAACCAATTAACTTAGCCCAAGTTAAGCTGATTACTGTACTTCATCATTTTAAATTCTGAGTTTAGTTGACTCAGTTCTTTTAAATTAATTGCTATTAGACTGAAAGGTGTATAATGCCCAATGAACTTGTATTTTTGTACACATTACCAATAGATTATTTGGATGCAGGTTATAACAGATTTCAAGTGAAAGATTATTAGTGTGCATTAGGTTAGGTTGTATTTTTATGTATCATCTAGACATCTATTTTTTCATTACATTACTTGTTTGTTTCTAATGTAAATGTGTTGTAATAAGGAATAATTTAGGCTAGTACAAATATCCTGTAAGGAATGGGTTTAAATTGCTGTACTTTTGAAGTATTACTCCATTTTATTATTGTGCACAATTAACATGGAACTCGAACACTTGGTTCCACAGGACCCACTGATTCATTTATTTGGTATTTACTCTGCAGCAGTTGCCCACTCTACTACTCTCTTATGAACTACGACTCAGTGGTAGGTCAAATGAAACCATTGACGGTTTGCTATAACTCTTTGTTTGGCTGCAATTATGTATACTTAAACCCCGATATATGAATTCTCCACCGCATGAACTCTTGCAGAAATTAATGTCTAACTTTAAAATTATAACTGTTATAAGGAAAGATTAAATCATGTCTCGGTAATAGGGAGATAATTTTCCTGAAGAACACGGTAGAAACATGCAGATATTTAGTTTTGATTAATTATATAAATGGGCTTTTCATATTTTCCTTCTTTCATGTATCTCTTATGACTGAAATTCATCATGCGGTATGGCTGTAGACTGTTTTGTACAGAATGGTTTAGTTTAAATGTTAAATTATCAATACAGAATATTGGAAGTTTCAAGTGTGTGACAAAGAATGTGTGTTCCAGTTATGGATTAAAAATAATGTCTTAGATAAAATAAACTTCCTTGAAAATACTAGGCACCTTATTCCCATCAATAAATTGTTAGTTAAGTTGGTTCATTTATTATCAATGAATAGATATCTCAATCAAATTTGTACAATGATCAATGAAATTTTATTATTGTGCACTTTCTGAATAATCAAGTTAAAGTTTGTTAAATACATTCTGTGTACCACTAATTGAACATTAACCTCATCTGAATGGAATGAGTTTTAAATTAATATATGCAGTATTATTTGAGTAGCCTAGTTGCAAACATGGCCAACTCCATTTTTTTTAAAATCGGGGTTATTGCCGATTCATACAGTAAAGAATATGGGGAATCTAATTACGAGATTAGTTAGTATCAAAATCGGCCATAACCGTGTTAAATTAGTATTATAAAATCAACCTAAGTTACATAAACGTCCAACTCCTTAAGGCATTGGTAACAAAATCGACCAATTCCACGTCAACCAATCATAAGTTTCAATTTAATCACGTGACTGGCACAGATGTTTGTGGGAACTGGGAATAAACAGTGGTTGTTGATATTGTGTGATATGAACGATTGCTGTACTAGAAACTTTTAGCTGTTGTTAATAGTTTTATTGTACCGTAAAAGGAATTAGGTAATTATACATCTAAAGTTTACTTTGTGATATGGAGAAATATATAGAAGAGACTCCTCCTGATAAAAGCAGGAAGAAAGTCGCCAGACCAGAAGAATGGAAACGTGCAAAAGAGAAGAAAGTGAGGTTAGTAGTTTCATTTCTTTGAAAATTAATAATGCTCCACCTAACTTTTATTATGGTAATAGTTTAGTAGAAACACGAGTTTGTGTTACTGTTTAATTTAATTGTTTTTGTGTAGGTATGGACCAAAGAAATTACCAGTATTTCCAAGCTGTGGTCATAGAGGAAAGAAGAACTGCAGTCTCCTGAGAATGATTGACATAAAGCAATTCCACAGAGCATTTTATGCTGTAGTGACAAAGCAGAGTCAAGATGCGTTCATAACGAAGTATTGTTCGTCAAATTCTCCAGCTAGACACCGACCAGATAGTGGGGAACGTGGTGATAAAGGCTACACTTTTGAATATTCCATTGAAAACATGGCAGGAAATAGAATTCAAGTTTGCAGGAAAACCTTTTTAGGAGTACTTGGCATTACAAAACATAGGGTTGAAGGGGTTTTCAAACGTTTTAAGAAAGAAGGATGCCTTATACCTATTGAAACCCGTGGAGGTTACAGAAAGACTGCCGTTTACAATAGCAAAATTCTATCAGTGAAAAGTTTCATTAAACAGTTTAAAGGAAATGAATCGCATTACTGTAGGTCAAGAAGTGCCCGTATTTATTTGGACTCTAATCTGAGCATAGCTAGAATGTGGAAAATGTACCAAGAAACAGTCTCCGATGATTTAAAAGTTAAACAATCGTTGTTCCGAAAAATTTTTGTTACCAATTTTAACGTCAGTTTTAAAGCACCATCTACAGATGTTTGTTCTACTTGCCTACAACTAACCGAAAAAATAAAGCATGAAAAAGATGAGGCAGTATTGAAAAAACTACAGACTGATTTGACGTTACACACAATGCAGGCTAAAGGATTTTTCAAGCTTCTAAAACAGGAAACCCCTGGCGTGTACATCATATCATTCGACATGCAGAAGAATTTACCCATACCAAAGTTGCCTGATCAAATTGCATACTATTCCCGACAGTTATACTGTTACAATTTGACTGTTGTTTCTGGACATTCTACTGGAAAATGGGCGTTAAGTAAAGAGAATGTTGCGATATACTCGTGGGCGGAGCACGAAATGAGAAAGTCATCTAATGAAGTGGCTTCCGCAGTGTATAATGAACTACAGAGTAAAGCAGATTCGGGTACTTTCAATAATGACGTACACACTGTCCGTCTTGTCGCGGATGGCTGCCCGGGACAAAATAAAAACACTACAATTTTGACAATGTGCCTTTCATGGTTATCCCGTACCTTGCCAAACATTCGGAAGATGGAAATTGTTTTTCCTGTCACTGGCCATTCTTACATGCCGAGCGATAGAGTTTTTGGGACTATTGAAAGAGATTTAAAGAAAGTGGAGACAATTGTTCAACTAGAAGACTACCACGATGTTTTTAGGAAACATGGAATGGTAAAGCTCCTGAAAACCCACTGGAATAATCTTGATTGGAAAGCTGAAGCTAAAACATGTGTGAAAGATCCTGGAGCACTTCACTTTAAAATTTCACAAATTAAAAGACTTGTGCTTACAAGGAAGTCAAACTCGATTACTGTTAGTGGGGAACTCAACTATAATTTTGAGATTGCGCAGTCTTTGTCGGTTACGAAAAAAGGTAAACGACCGAAAGATATAAATCCTACAGAACTAGTTCCTGGCATCAGAGTAAAGCCATTGAAGATACAAGATGTGAGAAATTTGCTCCAGAAACACTATGGAGAGGAGTGGAACAAACATGAGAAACTGAAATGGTTTCAAAAGATTATTGACGAAAATGACACCAAGCCAGAGGTACCTGCAGAGGCTGATTGTTGTGAATGTCTCATTCAGAATACTGAGGATGATTTTGAAGTTGTTGAAGTGATTGTGTAGTTTCAAAAAACTGAAAACTATCATAGAATGTATGAAAGATCAACTTTCTTATATTTGTCTCATTTATAAAATAATCGCATTTTCTTAATTAAAATTGACAATTTTACATATTACATGTTTGTTGAATGCATCTGTCATAAATTTTAGAATTACTGACCATTTTACTATGTCAAATCAGTGCATTAGGCGTGGAGTTCAGTTACAAAGGTGGCCAGCTCCATTGTTTACTTACAAAAATGGCCAACTCCATATTTAAACAGTAATTTTCTACTTAACTATGGAATATCATATGAAAATATTTATGTAAATATGATTCTGATGTTGCTGAGAATCCGCATGAAAAAAATTAACTCAGAAGGTAAGTAGGAAATGTATTAAACAGTTTTTTGCCTCTCCTGAAAAATTTTAAGAAATGGAGGTGGCCATGTTTGTAACTGGACTACTCATTTGGTCCTAGGAAAATGTATTTTCATTTAGTTTAGTTTGTTGTATTCATATTATTGTAATATGGGATGTCATTACAAAGGTGTAATCCTAACTTTCCTCTGAAATAACCTAATATGTTTTATTTTATGAACAGACGATCATACATTCATTAGTTTGGGGTAAGTGACACGAAAATGCCGTTTATTTAAAATGAAACATAATGACCACAATTACTTTAATCGCGACTTTTCATCTTTTTGTATCGACCAACGTATTTCAGTTTCCAATCACTTCACTCGAACATTGTGTAACGTTTGTATCTCTATAGTTCCGCTTATATCACGAATAATTATATCATACAAGTAAACTACATATCATCATTCGGTCTTTGCATTTACTAGTAAATGACTTCTTGCTAGTTACTAGCAGTCAAGCACAGCAGAACAAAACATACGTTAATGTTACTATTGCTAGTTACTAATTTCTAACCAATTGCAAACCGAATGAAAACTATCGAAAGTTTTCATTCGATAATCACGCTTCACAATCGGTAGTCTACCGATAGTTTAAAACATTCGATATTCCCATCACTAGCGTACACAATCTTAATGCTCATTAGCTGTCTAGAATACAAGTTGGCCGTTACACTAACTTATTGTTGTCAAACTTGTGTTTGCAGTTTCGATATGTAGATGTCAATCAGCTAATCAATCAATTACTACTGACCTGCAGTTAGGGCAGTCGTCCACGTGGCAGATTACCTACCTGTTGCTTTCCTAGCCATTTCTTAAATGATTGTGAAGAAATTACAAATTTATTCCAAGTTATTCCAATCCCTAACTCCGCCTTCTATAAACAAATATTTGCCCCCATTTGTCCTCTTGAATTCCAACTTTATCTTTCATACTTTAAAAGACACCACTCAAAGTTATTCGTCTACTAATGTCATTCCACGCGACTTCTCCGCTGACAACTCGGAACATACCACATAATCGAGCAGGTCGTCTCCTTTCTCCCAACTCTTCACAGCCCAAACTTTGCAACATTGTATATTATGACTGATATTATGATTTTGCCATTGTTGCTTTCACGGCCCGTACTTATAGTTATGAAATAGGCTTTTGGCCTTATGCCTTATTTTCTTGAAACCGCATAACCCCAAAAGTCTATATCTAATCGATATTATAATTGATGGTCTTTGAAAGACTTATTTCTTTGAAGAACCTTATCTTCCTTCCATCTGATAACAGACTTACAAACCATAGGTAGCGGTATCGCACAGTTGATTATCGGAAGCCTCTGTCTTACATTTTTGTGACACTTCTCAATTCGTGTCCAGTGCTGCGACCAGTGATGTGATGGCATCATTAATATCACCATCTTTCACTTGACGAATGCAGTAGTAGTAGGCCAATGTATGTTATAAATCAATGGCCTCAGCATTTTTTTCTGATGGGTCACCACCCGAGGTCATTGAACCTCTGACGTCATGATCACGTGACCGTGACTTTACGAGCACGTGGCCTTGTTTGTGAACAAAGGCAGGTGCTTTTGATAGCTATCATCTTGACAGACCCTAACCCCACATTTTGGGCAAGAGAACGTCGCTAACCTCATTACTGCCTTCTTGACAGGTCCTAACCTCATTGTTGCCATGTTAACTATGTGGGGCGCGTAATATAAAGTGCTGTCGAGATGACACGTGTATTTGTTCGGTGCAAATTTTGAACAAGTGCCCTTCGCGACATCCCCCTTCCCCGACATTACCTTAAAGGGGACCTAACCTCAAAAGATTATAGTTTCAAGGCTTGCTGCCCTTCCCGACACCATCTTCTATTGATATAAGGTGGATCATTTGTACTGTCCTTTATTGTATTTTGGTCTCCTTTCAGTACGGACCAAATATGGAGTTTTTAATATTAAATGATTCGGTCCACCGGGCAACAATACATGGGCTTAAAAATTAAAGTAGGAAAATTGGGCAAAGATATAGATTTTATTTAAAAATGTATCACGCATAATTTAACCCCTTAATTTCCTTAAAGGCGCTAACAATCGTCGCGCCTTTCCTCACCGACAGGACGTTCAATTGAAAATTAATAAGATGTGGTTACAGAACGAATTAAAAGTTCTTCACAAGGAAAAGGCCTTTTAAAATAACCATTTGTACGGGACTCACCTTGAGGTCTCTCATAGACTCACAAATGCCCAATGGAACATTTTTCAAGACCAAGTTTATAATAGGCTTTTAAATGCGTTATCTCGAAAGCAGACGAGACGACCTTAGAGAATAACTTTGAAGCGCTCTTGAGCAAATCAAAATCACTTAACTTTTTCTCAAAATATATTAATAAAGCCAGTAATCCCGAGAATTTAATTTCACAGTTTCACTCTCTGCTTGTGAATTTATCGAATACAGTAGCAAATGAGATAGAAAGTACAACTATTCCAAAAGTCCGAAGCATAATTGGCCGAAAGTCAACAGACCTAGTATCGCTTCAAAACTAGTTATTAAGATACAGGTTGCTATTAATAAAATGCCGAATGATTCGTAAGATGAACTAAGACTGGATGTTAAGAGACACCTAAATTCACCTCTCCTGGTTTCAATAAAACTAATACAGATTTTCCAGAAAAAACGAACATCATTGAACTAAAGAAAAATCAAGGATAATCAACTTATTATCACTAAGGCAGATAAGAAGAACGCTACAGTCATTACGGAAAGAACAGATTATATCGAAAAACAAAAAAATTAAAGACAGCTGTTTTTTGGTCGTCAACAAGGAACCAACTCAACTAATTCGGCAGAAACTCAAACAAACCCTTAATTTAGAAAGCGTATTTGCTTTTAACCGAAAAGGAATAGTCGAGACTCATTAATATTAACCCTAGCTTACCAACTGCGAAAGCACTACCAAAGATCATAAGGTCGGTGTCCCCATAGTCCTATAATAAACTATAGGCCAGGCCCTTTGTACAAACTTGCTCAGTTTATTGAACAATTCCTCAAACCATATTTCACTTTTGTTTCTAATAAATCCATTAAGAATACCTCTGAACTAATCAAGAAACTAGACGGATTTGATCTGCAACCATACCATACGTTGCACTCTTTCGATATTATTAACATGTAACCGAGCATAAAAACGAGCAAGCTTTTTTCTCTTATTGAAAATAATGTAAATTCCAATAGTCATTTGAGCAAACTTGGTATCTCTGATTTTATGTCTGTTTTGAAACTGTTAATACTGTAGATAATGATTATTTTACATTTGACATTGTAGTTTATAAACAAAATGGCTTGGCTATGGGGTCACCGGCCTCTGGTATCTTGGTAGAAATATATTTAGATTTGCTAGAACATAATGCTGTTGACAATAATGAAAAGTTTAACAACATCAAGTTCTGGGCCAGATTCGTAGACGATAGTTTTGTTATCATCGACGAACGTTCTATTGACACACCGAACACTCTTGTAAACATCAACAACGTAGACCCTCATATCAAATTCACAGTAGAATCCGAAATTAACGGTTCCATAAACTTTCTTAGATTTAACGATCACTAGGCTCCCTTCTTCATTTAAATACAAAATTTACAGGAGTCCCACCCAACAACATCAACATCAAAACAAGGTACAATACATCCCTAACCCCACAAGTGTGCTACTTGCAATAGCTTAGTTGATCGCGCGTTCAACGTCCCAATATGGAAAGCAGAATTGAATAAAGAGCTCAACATCATGCGTGCGATAGCTAGGTTTAACGGTTATAATGAAACTTTCATCGAACGTATTATTAATAAATTGTGGCATCGCTCAAATTCCAATTTAATTAAAAGATAAACACAAACCTAAATTATTTTCGGCTTTCACCTTTAATCACAACATTTACAGTGTCACCAACATATTCAAGAAACGTAACGTTAATATTGCCTTCCGCACTGGCAACAGTAACATGCATGTTCTTCACAATTCCAAATTAAGTAGCAAATCTATCCCTTTCACGAAGTCAGGTGTTTACAGGTTTAGGTGCAATGACTGCCGCAGCTCTCATGTCAGACAAACTGGTAGGAATTTTAAGATTAGATATGCAGAACATCTTTATGTTATCAAATACAACAGGTTTTCCGCAGTAGGTCAGCACATTCATGATTGTAAACACACATTCAACGGGATACATCAGGACTTAACAATATTGGATACATTGAGCACAGGGCCCTTGCTAGACACTACGCAGTTCTGCTATACACATTTGGATGAATATTTCAACCCGAATATGACCCTGAAGGATATTTCCGTAAAGCCCAGAATCTTATTTTATGTCCTCATTTAGTCTTTAATAGTGTCAAACTTCCCAAAAGAAATTGTTCTTTCAGATTTTACATAACATATTATCGCGCTATCCTTCACAACCACGTCCGCCTGACTCCGCCTCTTCCATCGCTCCCCTCTCCCTCAATCCTGATCCACTCCTCACGCTCCCTTAACACTGTGCTATGCTCCCAGTAAGCTCTAGCCTTCAGTTCCTCTCACTTCTCCGTACAAACAGGTCCATCAAATTTTTAATTTAATGCCGTCTTTTCCATCAACTTTTTTAATTCAAATTTTTTCTTTCTCACAATTCAGGTCACGCACTGGATCGAGAACTTTCTGGTTTCACAACAATACTTCTGTCAATGCCGTTAACACGATCTACATCTATTGTTTACCTTATGAAAACTGATGATACAGGCCACTACAAGAGGAACAGCTTTTAGATGTCAACATTCACTCAGTGTTTATTAAGGCATTACAGAGTGACAAAGACTTTTTAAACCATTTGTTAATATTTCTTCACTTCTATCTTATCACTCGACCATCAAGTCCCTAACTTGTAAATTTTGTAAGAATGACTTTTATGCACCATCACCTTGTGTATTTCATCCATTTACTGTCATTTTATTACTAATGGTTTATATTTTGTGTTATAATATATATCTTTGTTCATTTGACCTATTATGCCTGATGATGGTGTCCAAACATATGGAAACCGGTCGCTAATAACAATGTAGTGTTCTTGTATTAGCAACATATTTTGTATTAATATAAGGTGGATTACTTGTACTCTCCTTTACTGTATGTTAGTGTCTTTCAATAAGGACCAAATATGAAGTTTATAATATTAAATAAACATAAACACATTAAGCAAAGAGATTGATCTTTTATTCATACTGTGGGGTAAACAAGGGATATCTTCTTTCTTTGCTAGTGGCCTTACGTCGCAAATACACAGGTTTTATGGCGACGATGGGATAGGGAAGGTTAGGGTTTGGAAGGAAGCGGCCGCGGCTTTAATTAAGGTACAGAGTAGTATAAATGGATGATTCGGCGGCCTCCACCTCCGCAGAGGCCTCCTGCACATTCACCGCCTTGGGTCAGGCCGCCTCGACCTCCACAGGCCCTCCGCAGAGGCCGCCTCCACAATTACCGCGCTGGCTAAGACTGCATGCGTAACCTCACATCCGCCATCTTGGAGGGGCTTAACCTTACTTTTTTACGCGTAAAAGAGCAAGTCTAACCTCATGGAGGGGCCTAACCTCAGTTTTACGACATGATGCCATTCCTGACGACTAAGAGAGCGAGCTTAACCTCACAGACGCTATCTTGGAGAAGCTTAACCTTACTTTTTACGCGTGAGAGAGGTGCCAAACCTCAGTTTTAGGCAGGGTGGCCTTCCCGACGCCATTTGCACAAGATGGCGGCTATACACAGCTCCTTATGAGACAGCTTAAGGGCGCTTGCGCAAGATGGCTGCTGCTCTTAGGAGACTCCCTAGGGGCGCTTGCGCAAGATGGCGGCTATCTAAATCCACAAGATGGGGCTATACAAAGGTCCTTATGAGACGGCTTAAGGGCGCTTGCACCAGATGGCGGCTATCTAATTGCACAAGATGTTTGCCGTACGTAGGCTCAGAGAATCGTGCTGCCATCTTCACAGCACTAAACTTAACGGCTACTACCTTTGGCATGTGGTGGCGGGCAATTTGAAATGCCACGTGCTCTTGTTTGTAAACAAAGCCATATGTTTTTTGACAGCTGACAAGCAAACAGCAGCCATTCTTAATCAACAGAGCACCGTGCTGCAATCTCTAACAACACTAAACCTGACGGCTACTACCTTTGGCATGTGGTGGCGGGCAATTTGAAATTCCACGTGCTCTTGTTCGTAAACAAAGCCACGTGCTTTTTGATATCTGATAAGTTGACAGCAGCCATCTTTAATAAATAGTGCACCGTGCTGCCATCTTGAGGACACTCAACCTCACGGCTACAACGAAAGACACGTGGTGGCAGGCAACTGGAAGTTCCTCGTGCTTTTTGACAGCTGTCAGCGACCATCTTTAAACAACAAAACTTCTGTGCTGGCAGGCGCTAAATCCACATGCCTGCAACCTGAGGCATGTAGTGGCGGGCAATTTGAAAAATTCCACGTGCTTTTTGACAGCTGTCAGCCGCTATCTTTAACTACATACGCATGGCTTACTACTATCTTGACGGAGGTAAACTTTGTAGCACAGAATTTAAAATGATCTTCGCGGGTCTTAGCCTCGCCACAAGCTTAAACAAGGGAGCACACTCCTGCCTACGTGACGGGGCTAAATCCTCATTGATGCCACCTTAGGGACGTGGTGGCGGGCAATTTGAAATTCCACGTGCTCTTTAAAGCCACGTGCTTATGAAAAAAGCAAGCTTAGAGGCTACTGTATACGATGGCGGTTATCCATAGGTTGTTATGACCTCCTCCTCCTCGTCCTCCTGGAAAAAGGGCGCCTTAACCTACAAAAATGGCAATTAACTACATACGCATGGCTTACTACTATCTTGACGGAGGTAAACTTTATAGCACAGAATTTAAAATGATCTTCGCGGGTCTTAGCCTCGCACAAGCTTAAACAAGGGAGCACACTCCTGCCAACGTGACGGGGCTAAATCCTCATTGATGCCACCTTAGGGACGTGGTGGCGGGCAATTTAAAATTCCACGTGCTCTTTAAAGCCACGTGCTTATGAAGAAAGCAAGCTTAGAGGCTACTGTATACGATGGCGGTTATCCATAGGCTGTTATGACCTCCTCCTTCTCGTCCTCCTGGAAAAAGGGCGCCTTCACCTAAAAAAAGGGCAAATGGGCAAAAGGGCTACTCTTCGTAACAAAAGGGCAAAAGGGACCCTCCTCCTAGCAAAAGGGCAAATAAGCTGCACCTCCTCCTGGCAAAAGGACTCCTCCTTACAGCTACTGGGGTTAGCTCTATCCATCCTCTCACAAACAGATGCTTTCCTCAATTAAACGTTTTATTACAAACAAATATATTTACGTTATGTAGCGTTATCCTTGTCGCATGAGTTTTACGTTTGAGGAGAAAGCGGTAGGAGGAGGAGCCGGTAAGGAGAAGGTAATACTTTCTTCAGAATGCAAAAATATTGTAGGATAAGCAAATACTGTATCCGACAAGACAAAACAGGTTCAATCTAGTTACAGAATGCAATTGTAAAAATATAGAACTGGCATGCTGTATGTCTTTATCCGACAAGACAAAACATGTTGACTATTAAACAGAAAACTTTTATCGCTACTGTACTATGTTCCTATTTGTCAAGACAAGTTACGATTAGCACACACTAGCATTGATTATAGAACAAGACGAAACATGTTGGTTATCAGTGTTCAGAACAGAAAAACTTATAACGTAAAGCATTACAATATTAATCTCTCTGTTGATACAATCGCACTCTTATGCAATCAGCGCGCGCACATAGAATTGCAAATGTTGTATATCTCCACCCGACATACCTCTTCTTATTCACTACAGATAAAATTATTTTACCACTTTGCAGGAGATACCTTTGTCCTAAGGATTTTTTTTGCGGGATTCGAACACATGCAACAGAAAAAATCGGTATAGATTTCGAACTCTGATTTAGTTGCAATACAAAAAACAGATTCAAATCCTGTTCCCTTATCGCAAACATGGAAAGTGAAATTAAACATAACGCTAGTGCTATAAGAAATACACTGCTTATATTTAAGACCTTAGCAGTTGAACAAGTTATCGCATAAACATGTAACATGCAATATCGGTTCGGAAACATATTGCTTCAATCTGTTGGCATGGGTTACAAGCATGTACCTTAGGGGAAAGTAAAATTAAACATAACGCTAGTGCTATAAGAAATACACTGCCTATATTTAAGTCCTTAGCAGTTGAACAAGTTATCGCATAAACATGTAACTTGAAATTTCAGTTCGGGAAAATATTATTTCAAACTGTTGGCATGGGTTACTAACATGTAGCTTGTGCAGGAGAGGGCTACTATGCAAGATGATTGTAAAATGATGAACCGGAAAAATACTCGTGCTACACACATGATAGTGAATGGAACCCACGGGTCGCGTCTGATCAGAAGGGGAAAAGGATGAAAGGACACTTCATCCTCCTCCTCCTCCTCCTCCTCTTCCTCCTCGCTACCGCGTCCTCCTCTTCCTCCCAGAAATAAGCGGCTAATGGGCTAAAGGGCTAATGGGATAATGGGCTCAGAGTTCTAATAGGCTCAAGGGCAGAACGGCGAATGGGCTAAAGGGCTAATGGGCTAAATGGCAAATGTGCTAATGGGCTAAAGTGTTCCTCTTCTTACCGCTCCCTCCTCATTCTCCTAGGGCTAATGTGCTAAAGGGCTAAAGGGGTTAAAGTGTAAAGGGCAAAAGCGCTCCGCCTCCTCCACCACCTCACCACGACCTCCTACTCCCAGAAGGAGTGGGCTGAATTTCGTGCATTTTTGACAGAAGCAACAACCTCATCGATTGTTATCTGAAAAAACACTTCTACTTCGTTAGATGTAGTAAATTAATCTCTATTGATAAATGGTTTATCTCTTCCAACTTCATACTTGCGACGATGTGTAACTTCTATAGTTCATGATCAATGACTGTTTACAATGAATCTTACAGTAACGTAATCTATTCGTGTTGTATATATCTGTGGTTAATCTTCAATATACAACTGCATTGAATGGTCTACGAGACTTATGGTTTTGTTATAGTCCTTCTACTACGAGTAGTTACAACCTAAACTGCTTAACATTTGCATTATTCTTACTACAAGTACGCGGAAAATCTGATAACTGTCTCGTCCTAAAAACGAAAAGGTTACCGTGCTAATGGTCATGAGTTACAATTTTGTGTTCAGAAACGAAGAAAATCATGCCACACATGATAGTGAATGGAAACCACGGGTCACGTCTTATTAGAAATACCTAATAAAGAATAAAATCGCCGACCTATTTGTGGTACACTGAGTTGCGTTTTTCTAACATAAATCAGTATCTGCATGATAGTTTTTTGTGTTTGGAACACTGAACATTTCAAGATGGCAGCAGTGAGTTTAGCGATGTTCTGTTCTTGGTTTTTAAGTTCCGCGCTACAACATGCACATGAGATTTAGCACCGTGAAGATGGCACCAGTGAAGCTAGCGATGCTCTATTGTCCTTAAAGTGAGGTTGGGGTCCGTCAAGATGACAGCTGTCAAAAAAGCACGCGGCTCTGCTTATGAACAATAGCACGTGGTCGTGACGCCACGGTCACGTAGTATGCTACGTCAGCACGCAAAGTTCAAAATCCACGCCCACGAGGTTGGAACTCGTCAAAAAGTACGTATATTAGAAATTTCGCGCATACCTCGTTATGTCAGTGCACATAGGGCATACTAAGATAGAAGCTCACACACATGCGATCATCGTTACACTCCAGCAGAATAAGTTTAGTACCATAGTCGATGCATGCACAATAGATAGGTAATGTGTACACGCTTTTAAACACCCCTATTCTTACTGCTGCTAAGTTCGCGAGATTTTTAAACATCGCTATTGTTTCTGCTGCTATGTTCACAAGATTTTTAAACATGACTATTCTTAGTTCTGCTCTGAACGATGTAGAGCGCGAAATTTCAAGTCCACGTGCTTTTGTCTTATAATTCTAGTATTACACGAACAAGAGGAAAAAATATTTGCAACAGCTAAAGATAAAATAAAATGAGTATAAGGCTTTACATCTTTCTAACATAGTAAGCTTCTAGTAAAGATACGTAGGATTAGATACCGTTTGCGTTTTTATGTCTTCTAGTTCAACTGTTACAGGTCCAACATGTTCAATAATTTTCTTGTGGCTGGACCATTTCTTGCAAAGTTTAGCAGCGATTTAGTCCACAGCTGAACTGGCAGGAAAATATTTCACAACTACCAGATGTCCAGCTTTGAAACTGACGGCTTTCCTTCCGTGGTTGAACACGGTTGCGGGCATTGATCAGTTGTTCGGGGGCTTCTTTCCATTTTATCTTAACATCCAGGCTCCTCGATTACTCAGACATGTATCCGACGTTCCATTTTAATTGAAGTGGATCTGCGATAATTCTACCTAGAAATAAATCAGCTGGCGTATGGCTGTGAGATTCATGCACAGCGTTCTTGAAAGCTAAAACAAAAAGGCTAGGTTATCGTCCCAACTGCGTAGATCAGCGCTGTGGAAGGCGCCCAGGCAGGATTTCAGATTTCTGTGGAAACTCTGCACGTGCGATGACTTCTGGTAATGCGGACTTAGAAAAATATGTTTGATTCTTCAACCGAAGCAAAGGTGACGGCGAATTTATTACAGCTTGAAGTAGAGGCATTATAGGAAACTAAAACCTTCGGACGCCCGAAAATTCGAAAAAATGCGCAGGGACAGCACATAGAGGAAGCATTCGAATTTATTTTACGGACAGGGAACAACCATCCACACAAATAAAACACACAGAAAAGGCATCGATAACAGAAAGTATTCCGACATGATTGTTCTTCGATTTCCTTAGAGGACTGAAATATTCAATGACAAATTTTTCACCAGGGTAAGAAGGTACATCAGCAGAATGGAGCCCGATTTGCGAAATTTTTGCAGGCTTACACCGTTGGCAGATATCGCAGCTCGTTACGTACTCTGACATCATATGTGAGGTCAGGCCAGACGTAATCCCGTAAAACTCGTTGCTAGGTTTTGTGTTGATCTAGATGGGCACCTAGGTAGGAATCGTGAAAGTAATGCAGCATCATGGATCTTAATTTAACAGGAACAAATATTTTGTCCCTCCTGTTTTTTTCGTAGCGACTAACCAACAATCCTCGTTAGATTAAAAATGCGCTGTCACGAACCGACCCATCGGTGATCCCTTTGATCAAATCAGAACACACTTTGTCTTCATTTTGGTACACAGAAATAACGATGAAAAACCAATGATAGTTTTGAAAAATATGGAACCCATCAAGCGGGTCGCAGCTTAGTAGGGAGCTGTCACCTTGACAACTGTCATCATGAAGGACCCTAACCTCACTTTTTTGGAAAGTGAGCCTCGCTAACCTCACTGCTGCCAAGTTAACAGGGCCTAACCTCATTGCTGCCAACTTATGCACATGGTGGCGGGCAAAAAATTCACGTGCTTTTGACAGCTGACAGGTCCAAAGCACGTGGGCGCGAGATTTTTAACACGTGAACGTGTCTAACCTCAGTGCTACCATCTTAACAGGGCGAAGACTCATTGATGCCACCTTATGAATGTAGGGGCGCGGAATTTAAAATCCACATGATCTTGACTGTTGCCACCTTGTCAGGTCCCAGGCACGTGGGCATGGATTATAAATAAGTAAACGTGGCTAACCTCAGTGCTGCCATCTCAACAGATCCTGACCTCACTGTTGACATCTTAATCACGTGATGGGCGCGGAATTTAAAATCCACATGCTCTTGACTGTTGCCACCTTGTCAGGTCCCAGGCACGTGGGCATGGATTTTAAATAAGTAAACGTGGCTAACCTCACTGCCGCCATCTTAATACGACCTCTCCTCACTGCTGTACGTAGGAGAGCGTAATTTAAATTTATCTTGACAAGACTTAGCTATGCCGCGGATATTTTTGAACGATCCTGAAGCCATGGAGCCTAACCACAGTGGATTAAGGCAAACTGCTCTTATCGACATAGTTCCTTATCAACACCATTTTGGAGAGAGGATTAAGCAAACTGCCCTTCCTGACATAATCCCTTCCGGACCCTGGTTTTGGAGACAGTATTATAGCTTTAAAGCAAGCTGGCCTTCTCAATATAGTTCCTTCACGATACCATTTTGGAGGGAGGATTAAGCAAGCTGCCCTCCTCGACGTGATCCCTTCCCGACACTATTTTTGGAGAGGATTATAGTTTTAAAGCAAGCTGCCCTTCTTGACATAGTTCCTTCACGACACTATTTTGAGTGAGGATTAAGCAAGCTGCCCTTCTCGACATGATCCCTCCCCGACAATATTTTTGGAGAGAGGATTATAGTTTTAAAGCAAGCTGTCCTTCTCGACATTAAGAGCTAAATTATGAAGAAGTCCTAGACTAGTTTGCAAAGAGAGGATTAGTCAAATATTGCCTTTTACCAGATATTAAACTGTAAAGCATTGTGTAGCGTTGTCCACTTGTTCTTTCTACCTCATCGCATAAGATTTTACTCTTTTCGATTGAGGAGGGAGCGGTAGGAGAAGGAGGAGGTTATGGTAAGGAGAAGGTAATACTTTTTACCCCCTTTAATTTTTCCTTTTCGATTGCAATCAGCACACACACAAAAATATAGAATTGAATGTAGGATTATCAAATGCTGTATGTCTCCAACCTACCAGACAAAACATGTGTACAGGTTCAATGCAGTTACAGAGGACAGCTGTTATCTTACAGTAAAAAATAGGATTCGATCTCTGTTCCGTTTCTATTAGGAAAATAATCTGTAAAACATGCCGGATCCGGTAGACGACGTCGTTGATCCTGGTGATGATTGTATATGGGCCTTCCCATTGTGGCTGCAGTTTCGTCCGCACCGGACGGTACAGCCACACTCTGTCACCTTCCAGGAAACCCGAAGAGTTCGTGATCATGTCGTAGCGGGCTTTCATCCGGTCGCTGGCTACCCTTAGATGATGTCGGCCATAATCGTGGGAGTCATTGAGCCGATC
This sequence comes from Anabrus simplex, assembly GCF_040414725.1. Classification (NCBI taxonomy): domain Eukaryota; kingdom Metazoa; phylum Arthropoda; class Insecta; order Orthoptera; family Tettigoniidae; genus Anabrus; species Anabrus simplex. The sequence continues at coordinate 97,957,826 of NC_090274.1, read as the reverse complement.
CACCAACTCCCATGCATAGTTTGTCGCTGGTTGCTGCTGGTCTGGTGCAGACCCGAACATTAGATCGCATGACAGGCGGAGCTCCCTTCCGAAGACCATGTTGGCAGGTGTCATGCCCGTCATCTCATGGGTGGACGCTCGATAGGCCATCAAGAAGAAGGGGACCCTCCCTTCCCAGTCCTTCTCGTGCACCGAAACCACCTTCCTGAGGTGCTCTTCGAGGGTTTTCACAAAACGCTCCACCATACCATCTGTCTGAGGGTGGAGAGGCGCCGTACTTGTCTTCAGCACTCCTAAGCGTTGCAGAACCTCTTGCATCAACCTGGACTCAAAGTTTCTGCCTTGGTCGCTATGAAGTTCCCTCGGGACACCGAATCGACAGAAGAAGTTCTTGACCAAGACGTCGGCAACTGTCGATGCCTCTTGGTTCGGGATGGCGTAGACCTCCGGCCACTTTGTGAAGTAGTCCATAGCCAGGAGTAGGTAACGGTTCCCGGCGTCAGATTCGGGGAATAGTCCAGCGACATCAATGGCGATCCTCTCGAATGGTGCTCCGAAGTTGTACTGCATCATCTGCACCGGGCGAGTTGGCCGTGCGCGTAGAGGCGCGCGGCTGTGAGCTTGCATCCGGGAGATAATAGGTTCGAATCCCACTATCGGCAGCCCTGAAGATGCTTTTCCGTGGTTTCCCATTTTCACACCAGGCAAATGCTGGGGCTGTACCTTAATTAAGGCCACGGCGGCTTCCTTCCAACTCCTAGGCCTTTCCTATCCCATCGTCGCCATAAGACCTGTCTGTGTCGGTGCGACGTAAAGCCCCTAGCAAAAAAAGCATCATCTGGCCCCTACTCCTGTTGCGTGGACCCCGGCTCGCGTGCAGGTGTCACACAGCTAGCACATCCTCTCAACATCGTTCCTCAAGTGCACCCAGTAGTAACGCTGTCGGGCACGATCTAGTGTCTTATTCACTCCCAAGTGGCCGGCAGTAGCGCCCGCATGCAACTCGGTCAGCACCTCTTTTCTCATGCTCCTGGGGATTATCAGCTGTGCAATGTGCTTCTTTCCGTAGGTTGATTCTCACGTGCGGGTAAGTACCCCGTCACTAACCATGAGAGACGACCACTGGGCCCAGTACGCCTTGTAGGTTGGACTGCGTCGGTGATGTCTCTGCCCCGACTCAGCCCGATGTCGTCGTCCTTCAGCTGCTCCGTCCTGAGGGCGTCTCGATCCCATCCTACAGCGGCGGTGGCCCTCACGGCCCGGACGCCCACGATGCCTGCCTGTCTATCCACATTCTGGCAGTGTGTACAGTTCGCAGGGCACGGTCTTATCGATAGAGCGTAGGCGTTGCACCCAGCGAGCTGTCTGACCTTCCAGGTTTCCAGGAGCCAGGTCAATGCGGAGTGGTCGGTGCGCAGGCGGAAAGGCTGCCCATGCAGATACCTGTGGAAGTGCTCCAAGGTCTTCACAATGGCCAGCAATTTCCGACACATCACGCAGTAATTTCTCTCAGCTTTTGACAACGCCTTGCTGACATGGGCGATCACTTTCTCCTGGCCGTCTTGCGCTTGTGACAGTACCCCACCAATTCCCACGTCGCTGGCATCGGTATCGACGATGAACTTCTCCCCAGGCTTGGTATATCCAAGGATGGGTGCTACACAGCGACTCCTTCAGCTTCCGGAAGGCAGCCTCCGCCTTGCTTGACCTTTGGAAAGACCTCCTCTCCTCGGTGAGCCGTGTAAGAGGCTTTGAGATGTCTTCGTAGCCAGCTATATACCTGCGGTAATACGTGCAAAGGCCGAGAAAACTCCTTACTTCTCGCTTGTCCTTCGGCACCGGCCAGTCCCTGATAGCTTCTGACTTCTCCGGATCCGTCGCTTCTCCCTCCGATGACACGATGTGGCCCAGGTAGCGGACCTCCTTCTGGAGCAGCTGTCATTTTTCGGGATTTAATTTTAGGTGAGCCCCACGTAGCCTCTCGAACATTTTCAGCAGGTTCTCCGCGTGCTCTTTGAACGTGCGTCCAACAATAATTATGTCATCCAGGTTCACGAGGCAGGTGTCGTGAGTTAGCCCACTCAGCATGGCCTCCATCAGTCGCTCGAAAGTCGCCGGCGCGTTGCAGAGGCCGAAGGGCATCACGGTGAACTGGTAGAGCCCTTGGCTGGTTGAGAACGCCGTATTTTCCTTGTCTTCCGGATGGAGCGCTACTTGCCAGTATCCAGACTTCAGGTCCAAAGTCGAAAACCACTGGGCTCCACACAATGTGTCCAGGGTGTCATCTATCCGCGGTAACGGGAAACAGTCCTTCTTCGTGACGTCGTCCAACTTCCGGTAATCGACGCAGAAACGGAGTTCGCCGTTCTTTTTCTTCACCAGGACGACTGGCGATGACCACGGGCTGTTCGACTCCTCGATGACTCCCCGCTGCTTCATGTCATCTAGCATCTGGTCGATTTCCACATTCTTCGCCAGGGGTACTCTACGAGGTGGCTGTCGGATTGGAGCGGCGTCGCCCAGTGTTAACGCGATGGTACACTCTGTACGTCTGTCCGTAGTCACCTCCGGTAGCAGTGAAAATGTCCTGAAACTCATGGATTAGTTCCTTAAACTCCCTGAGCTCTCTCGCCTCTAAATGTTTCCGGGAGTCGGATATAATCTTCCGGAGCTTGTCCATTCCTTCGCCTACATCCAGGGTCTGTGTGTCTTCGTCGTCCACTGGCACGACGCACGCGACTGGTTCACAAGTCCCAAGCTCGGTCCCGCTGTGTACCCTCTGCTCCCGTGACGTCGAATTCAATATTCGTACCGGCACGCAGCTTCGTGCCGGAACGAGCGTCCTGGCTAGGTAGAGTCCTTGATCGGTGGTCGGCCAACTGGGTTCCACGAGCACGCTGTCCGCTTGTATGGGTTCCTCTAACCGTGCCGTAACCATCACCTCGCTGTTGGCTGGTATCACTTCGTCGCTGGCCAACGTTAACCGCGCTACTCGACGTTGCGTCCCTGGGCGTCGCAACATTACCTCCTGTTTGCCGAGCAAAAATACACGTCGTCCCACGTCGACAGTCGCCTCGTATTTCCGTAGCGCGTCTAGGCCCAAGGTGACCTCATCCGTTATGTGGGCGACGAAGGCCCAGACTCGTATGCATCGTTGTCCCAGCGTCAGTTGAAGTAGCGCCTCCTTCAAGACAGGGATTGTGTCTCCTGAGGCCGTTCGCAGCAGATAAGGGTGGTGGGGTTCCCTCTCTGGTTGTCCCTCAGCGATGTCCGGCCTGGCGATGGTCAATGCTGCCCCCGTTTCTATCCTGACTCGGCACGGCCTGTCTCCGAGCCTTCCGTCGGCGATCAAGCTGTCGTCGCTCCGCTCGGTGACCACATTTAGCGTGAAACGAGGGGACGGTAGACACGGTGCCCACGAGCCCCTCTCCTTGTCGGCCCTTACTCGTTTCCCTGATCAGGGGCCGCCTCCATACGGCAGTTCCTCCGCAGGTGGCCACGCTCGCCGCAATTCCAACAGGTGATCTCGTTGGTGCGTCGACGTCTCAGCGTTCCCCGTCCTCCCGTAACGGCGCGTCCTCGCTTCTCACGGCTCGTATTCTTGGTGACGGTGCCGCTGTTCCCTTCACTGCCTCCACCCTCAGGGCTAACGTCAGGGCCTCTCTGAGGTCATGCTCCCCGCTGAGCATCAGCTTTTGACGGATCTCAGTGTCGCGGAGCCCATCAATGAATGTATAGGCTGCCTCCCGCTGAATGTGGTCCAGAGGCCTTGTGGGCTAGCTGCTCCACATCTTGCGCAAATTCTTGCAGCGTCTCATTAGCGCGCTGAGTCCTCTTCCTTAGCTGGACTCGGTAGGCGGCTGCCAGCTGGTGGTCACCGTATCGGCTGTCGAGCGCTCTAACAATCTCGTCATAAGTGGCACCCGGCTGAAGGCTGTGTAGTACTTCTGCTGCTGGTCCTTGCAGCCCGGCGATTAGGTACACGGCCCTTTCCTCCGATGTCCAACCGTTGTGCCCGCACACGGTCTCGAATTGGGCCCGGAAGGTCCACCAAGATGTTGTCCCGTTGAAGCGCGGGGGTTTTACTTTCCCGGCGCTGGAGCCGCTGTCGCTGCAGGTGCACCTAGCATGAGTCTCCATGGCTAACTCTCTCGTACGCAGGGCACGTACTGCTTCTTTCATGTCTCGAACCCCTGACTCCACAACCTGCGGTATTACTTTGATCTGTTTTTCAACCAGTTCCTGTACGTACTGCATAATATAACTCTTTAATTGTCTTTCGAGAAAGCGCATTTCGTGTTCTAATTTACCTTGTCCACCCTTAAGTTCATTTAATTCCAGTTTCAGTTCGCTCTTGACTTCGTCCTGTTTGGATGAGAGTTCGGTGAACTTACTGAGGAGAGCCTGAAACTGTTCGCTATCCATTTTACGATTCACTAGAAATTCCTAGTTACGAAATTACTGCTACCAGTCGATCCCGATTCTGACAACAGTTGTAGCGAGTTGGCGGTGTAGTATGATCAATTAACACTAGACTGGTAGCTTCAATACTAAGATTTATTAGCTACGCACTAAACTATACAAGACTACACACAACTGTTGCTCATAACACAAACTTACACAGTTCGGGCGCTCTCTCTCTCTCCCTTCGTTTCTCACTTGTCCTCACACTACACACACAAGGTCCCGCGTCGCACGGCTACACGTTCTCTCCTTCGCCAACAGTCCGCACTGTAGCACACTAGTCCGATAATCACGGCAGTTCACATACTTCACTACACTGGCAGTCGCGCACGACTGAATCACACCAACTTCTAACTCAGTCTAACTCTCACTCACTCCAGGCAGGTCGTTCCTCTCTTATATACCTCCGCTGGCTCTTCTAGAATCGCTCGGATGCTGGACGGATCCAGGAACATCGCGAGATGGAACACTCCAGATTAATCGTGGAGTAATATCCATACTCCTCTGCTACGGGGCCGCGAGAGGAAGCGAGAGTGGCTGCCTAGCACTTAAGCTGCTAGTGATTGGCGCAGTTGAACCATAAGGGGTGGGTCTATACAGTGCCGGGCCGGGCTCACTGCCAGTTGACTTGGCGGACGCTATGGCCATTACAATATAAACTACCTTACTTTATATTAGTAGCGGTCCAGGAACATACAAGCTGTAATGCTCACTGCCACTTGACATGGCGGACGCTATGGCCATTACAATATAAACTACCTTACTTTATATTAGTAGCGGTCCAGGAACATACAAGCTGTAATGCTCACTGCCACTTGACATGGCGGACGCTATGGCCATTACAATATAAACTACCAGGAACATACAAGCTGTAATGCTCACTGCCACTTGACATGGCGGACGCTATGGCCATTACAATATAAACTACCTTACTTACAGTAAGGAACATACAAGCTGTAATGCTCACTGCCAGTTGACATGGCGGACGCTATGGCCATTACAATATAAACTACCTTACTTACAGTAAGGAACATACAAGCTGTAATGCTCACTGCCAGTTGACATGGCGGACGCTATGGCCATTACAATATAAACTACCTTACTTACAGTAAGGAACATACAAGCTGTAATGCTCACTGCCAGTTGACATGGCGGACGCTATGGCCATTACAATATAAACTACCTTACTTACAGTAAGGAACATACAAGCTGTAATGCTCACTGCCAGTTGACATGGCGGACGCTATGGCCATTACAATATAAACTACCTTACTTACAATAAGGAACATACAAGCTGTAATGCTCACTGCCAGTTGACATGGCGGACGCTATGGCCATTACAATATAAACTACCTTACTTACAGTAAGGGACATACAAGCTGTAATGCTCACTGCCAGTTGACATGGCGGACGCTATGGCCATTACAATATAAACTACCTTACTTACAGTAAGGAACATACAAGCTGTAATGCTCACTGTTGTCGGTCATGAAAACAGGTAAACATTTTTTTACAACAGAAGCCTAACACAAGCTAAGGGGATGAAGAGCTCACAAAATTTGGCTGTTATGGAAAGAGAATGATTACAATACATGCCAAAAATAGTTTGTTCATCAAGTCATCAAAATTATATTCGCATTCCCTAGTGTATATAAATGTACTCATATTATTTTGGTCCCTGATTCAAGTAACCAGAACAGGGGAAAAAAATTAAACTGGAAATAAAACAACTTACTAAAATATATGAACTTAAAATTGAAAAGTAGCATGCCAATTCTGATAACATTTGATCTGACCTTCACCCCGACATTTTCTGAAATTATTTTCTATTTAACTTCACCAGGTTGCTTAAAATTGAAATGGACATGAGGTGAACATGATATAAGAAAACATAAAAGGAAATCTCTATGAACAGTAATTGTTAAAATCCTAAGAGACCATATTAAGAACTTGCATCCCTGCCATTACAGTAATAAAAATGTAGCAGAACACACATTGAAGTACTCATTTCATGCTTTATGAACCAGCTGCATTGTATAGATATGACATACGTGAGATCGATTAAGAATTAATCCGCAATTTTTCAGAGATACATGTTACATTCATTACATGCAAAAACAAAAGCTCGAAAGAGTACTTTCTCCAAGAGAAAATTCATAACCAGAGTTTGAATAGATTATAATGCTGGAAGAGGAAATTCATAATTGAATTTGCAATTACTCAAACAAGAATGTTTGCTACTGCAGGAACTTAAAGTGATTAACCCTTAATTCAGAGTTTACACATTCCCTTTCTATGGAATTCATAGAGGTTCATCAAATCAGTAATTAATAATAGTAATGTACTCTAAAAATGAGAAAGCCTCCGCCCCTCAGCTGATCTTAACACAGCAATGAAGATGTGGGATAGGCTCTTCCTCCATTAAAATGAGGTAAACACACTGTTCCTTTTCAATGCACTTTCAGTCTTGTTCTACAGATGTTGAACTTAATTCTTCTTTAAAATCCTGGAAGTTCTTGACAGAAACAGTACTGACATGATCTTGATAGGTCTATAAATTTTGAGCAAGAGGCTTGACCAAAACTTTCGTTGTCTACTTGAACACGCCTATCATTAGGAGCTTCTCAGTGGGCAGATGTGGTGTCAGACAAGTACTCTGGGCAGTTTGGAAACTGAGAAGGAACAGCTCCTAAAACGTTTAGTCCAAATTAGAATGCATTCACCTAGATATATATGCACTCATCTATTAATTGATGGTACCACTTACTTCACAGGACTATGCCATGTCATTAGATATATCTGGTTGATTTTAATATAAAATGAATAGCACAGTGAATGTAATTTACAATCATTATATAGAACCTAACTGCAATAAACACAATAACATTGCTCTCTAGCCTGAATTTAAAATACTATCCCACACTAAGAGGTATATTCCGTCATGTGATATAATAAATAGAACTGGCTCACTTGCAGTTAGGGCTCCAGCAGAGTAAGAATATTTGAAAGCCAATACCTCACATGCCATCATAATGTACAACTTTTGCCAGAATATCACTATACCCACACCAGTAGTCTATAAAGTAATGTCAATATTCAGCACATCCCAAACTAAATGTAATAAATGGTAAATTCAATACAGCAAATGCTTAAATCAGTAAAGTATAAATCACCCCGAAAAATCTATTTCATTTATAAATATCAAATATATTAGAGACCTATCCACAAGCCTTGGATTAGATAAAGGTGCAGTCACATGCTGATCGTACATTCAACCTCATGAGTTTTAAACTGGAGCTCGCACACCTAAAACACAGGGCTCCACAACTTATGTCGTTGAATGTTTGAAATCAGGTATAACACACTAATAATTAAGACTTACCTTTGCATTTTGGGAAGGAACTAAGTCATCTCGGCGAATAGATCTTAACCACTTAGCTCTCTCCGACTCGGCAATTGAAAACGAGAAAACAACTCACTTTAGAGCCAGTGCGATAATTGCCCTTACAATTTCAAGCACTGTATTTCTGAGGCATCGTTATTCATAATTTGAAAAACAGTGATCGCAATTCAAAGCAACACACCATTAAACTGAGGTAACTGAGATACTGGCATGGGCCCACGCGCATATACGTCATCAGTTACTCTCAATCGTGTTGCCAGGGCTTGTTCTCTAGGAGGTGCTGCATAAGCAGTGTTTGGAACCAAAGTAGTGAGGTGTACGCCCCAGGGAGTGAAGAGCATAAGCGCTTGAATCGGAGTTTGGCTATGTTTGTTATATGTAACTGCTCGATATTGTCCTGGATGAAGGCTTCAGGAAGTTTGTTATCGATTTAAATCACGTCGCCAAACTCTGTCTGAGGTAGATGGAAAATGAACTCGTATTACAATTAATTGTCAGCTATTTTTGTGATCGAAACCTAGGTTATATTTATTTTTTCTTAGGGAATTCCAGGCGAAATGAATGACGAAGTACGCAATAAGCTGAACATCCAACTGGCAGGAGCAAAAAATGTCGGTTTAACGACTGTTGGACATTCAATAGACAAGACCCCTACATAACTATGATTGCCCATTTTATATGAAAGGCGTCAAATGCACTGATGTCCGCATGTCTGGCAAAGGAAATTCGGAAAGGAAGTTATACCGCGGAGCATATCGCTAGCCGCTTGTCAAACATCATACATTCCTGGCAGTTGTCTGGTAAAGTGCCAGCAATTACTAAAGATAACGCTGCAAATATGGTAGCAGCGGTACGAAAGCTAAATATCAGCCATGTTCCCTGTGTAGCGCACACAATTAATTAGGCCATAAGTGATGTTGTAAAGAGAACGTTCCCTTTTCGTACGTTTTTGGATACTTGCACAAATATTGTCACTTATTTCAAGCAAGTGTGTCACAACAAATGTAAAAGTAAGGTTAGGGTTGTAAGTTTTGAAATGTTAAACTCAAGGTATTGCCGAACTCTGGCTTATAATAATACATTAGCTCCAGGCCTGCTGCTAGTGTTTGTTTCCTAATTTGTCTTGTAGGCAAAGTACTCTTGCAAACCATAAATTGCAACTTCAACAGTTAGAGTCCGGTAAGCAGCCACTCCGGCTTATTCAGTACTGTTCGACCCGATGGAACAACCAGCTTGCCATGATGCGCCGTCTCCGCGAGGTAAAGGACCAACTCATAGTGGCTCGGTCAGAACTTGTGAATGCGCCGCAAGCTCTAGCAGGTGAGAATTACGAATGCAGGGTATTGTATTGAAAGCCTTGTACTTTTGTAACATTTGAATACAATGTATGACCTCAACTTTTTCCAGCTGACGAATGGTTGACTTTAGAGGAGTGCCAAGCAATTCTAGACCAATTCGAAACGGTGACTATCATGTCATCCGGAGAACTTTGCACCACATTTACTCACGTGATCCCTTTGGTGCAACGGTTGTTTATCTCTCTTTCTACGGAAGTAGAAAAACCAGCAACTACTGTGGGACGGATGGTCCAAGAAGCAAGTCTGGAAGCCGTAACAACGCAAATTTTTGCATATGAAACTCATTCTGTGACAAGGGCGGCAACTTTTCTTGATCCTAGGTACAAAAAGGATGGATTTCGAATACCATATCATGCAGAAGAAGCACGGAAACAGGTTAGTGTTACAATTTTTAATGGAACAAAAGCACGATTTGTTCACTGTCGATATAGCATATTCCTTTCACAAAACCAAGCATGCGACAATTTTTCAGGTTGAAGTCGAGCTAAGGACCACGATCCAAAGGCGTGATAGGCTACATGCAGCAGCAGAAAGTTCTACATCGTTGAGAGAAAAGTCTGCTGCAGGAAGAAACGAAGGCAGACGTAATCTCTTAGCGTTTAATGGATGCAAAGGTGGCGGAGAAGCGACGTGTTGCGACGCCTACGTCGAATACCACGATACTACTAAGACAGTACGTGGAATTAAAGCCAGAGCATAGGTTGACCGACCCTGCCAACTACTGGGCTCAAATGGCGAACAAATCTGATCCACTTGATGAAATATTTGGATACTACCTTTGTATTCAGCTACCTCTGTCTCAGCGGAGAGAAGGTTTTCTGCTGCCAGACAAATAATCACAGCAAGAAGAAATGCTTTATCGCCAGAAGGAGCAAACACTTTGCTTTTCTGACATGGAAACTCCAAATATTTCTTCAAGTAACGTATGTAGCCTTGAACTTCGTTTCTTCTTGACTGAAACATACATTTATTTATTTATTTATTTATTTATTTATTTATTTATTTATTTATTTATTTATTTATTTGGTGTATGGCTGTGGCTCCGAAAAATTCGGTTGTATTTATTATGAAGCTGCCTTTTTATAACAGACTTCGCTTTAATACATGAAAAAATTATGAATTATTGTTACATTAAATTATGTATCGGTATTATATAATATACGGTAGGTTCTTCATTCAAAACAACACTACTACAACTGTTGCTTAAAAACGGCACCATACGTAACAATCCAACGGCTCGGCCGCGTTGTCGCTCTACTTAAAGTAGGTGATACTGAAACAAACTACTGCGCTCCTTTCCTTGCATGACGGTTTTAGCGGAGGAAGCGGAGACAACAGAGGCAATAGGAGACACCGATTCATGTTGCGCGAGCAACTTCTCCGCTCCTACCGCTCCTTTCCCAGCCCTATCAGAAGCGTACACCACCAATTACCACTATTCTCATAGGCACTCTAGAATACAAGTTGGCCGTTGCACTTCATTATTGTTGTCAAGCATGTGTTTGAAGTTTCGATATGTCGATTGTCAATCAATTAATCAATCAATCACTACTGATCTGCAGTTAGGGCAGTCGTCCAGGTGGCAGATTGCCTATCCGTTGTTTACCTGGCCTTTTCTTAAATGATTGCAGAGAAATAGGAAACTTATTGAACATCTCCCTTGGTAAGTTATTCCAATTACATGTTACAAATTTCATGTTTGGTCCGAATTGAAATGTGCAAATACAATTGTATTGAATAGGTTAATCCTACTAAATTTTAGTAATATTTTAAGACTGAAGTTATTCCAATCCCCAACTCCGCTTGCTATAAACAAATATTTTCCCCAATTTGTCCTCTTGAATTCCAAATTTAACTTTCCTACTTTTAAAGACACCACTCAAAGTTATTTACTAGTGTCACTCCACGCCATCTCTCCATTGACACTTCGGAACATACCACATATTCGAGCAACATGTCTCTTTTCTCCCAAGTTTTCCGTGCCCAAACCTTGTAACTTTGTATGTCATATTATAATTGCTGCACCAAGTGATATGATATCATCAATATCTCCACCTTTCACTTGACGAATGCAGTAGTGGTATGTTATAAGTCACTGGCGTCAGCATATTTCAGCTGAGTCAGCACCCGTGGTCAATGACTCCAGCAAAGGTCATTGATCCTATGACGTCGTGAACACGTGACGGTGATGTCACCAGCTCGTGGCCTTGTTTATACAAAAGCACGTAGTTCTGACAGCTGTCACCTTGAGTGAACCTAACAAAACTTTTTTGGACAAGAGGCGGTCGCTAACCTCGCTGCCATCTTGACAGGTTCCAACATTACTTTTCTGTGAACAAGTTAAATGGCTATCCTCACTGCAGCCATCTTGACAGGTCCTAAACACGTAAACGTGTTTGGCGCGGAATTTTAAACGTGGCTAACCTAACTGCTGCTATCTTAACAGGTCCAAACCTCACTGCTGGTATCTTAACAGGTCCAAACCTCACTGCTGCTATCTTAACAGGTCCAAACCTCACTGCTGGTATCTTAACAAGTCCAAACCTCACTGCTGCTATCTTAACAGGTCCAAACCTCACTGCTGCTATCTTAACAGGTCCAAACCTCACTGCTGGTATCTTAACAGGTCCAAACCTCACTGCTGGTATCTTAATAGGTCCAAACCTCACTGCTGGTATCTTAATAGGTCCAAACCTCACTGCTGGTATCTTAACAGGTCCAAACCTCACTGCTGGTATCTTAACAAGTCCAAACCTCACTGCTGGTATCTTAATAGGTCCAAACCTCACTGCTGCTATCTTAACAGGTCCAAACCTCACTGCTGTTATCTTAACAGGTCCAAACCTCACTGCTGTTATCTTAACAGGTCCAAACCTCACTGCTGCTATCTTAACAGGTCGAAACCTCACTGCTGGTATCTTAACAGGTCCAAACCTCACTGCTGTTATCTTAACAGGTCCAAACCTCACTGCTGGTATCTTAACAGGTTCAAACCTCACTGCTGGTATCTTAACCACATGGGCGCGGAATTTGAACAGCTGTCAAGAGGACAGCTGTCATCATGACGGAAACTAACCTCAATTTCCTGCACAGGGGAATGTCGCTACACTCACTGCTACCACCTTGACAGACTCTAACCACACTCCTGCCATCTTAACAACATGGGGCGCGGAATTTAAACAGCTGTCAAGATGACAGCTGCCAACTTGACAGGTCCTAACTACATGCACTTGTTTGGTGCGGATTTCGAACAGTTGCCCTTCGCGACGTCCCCTTCCCCGACACTGCCTTAGAGGCTGCCTAACCTCAGAAGATTATAGTTTTAAAGCTGGCTGCCCTTCTCGACATGCACCCTTCCCGACACCAACTTGGAGAGGGCCAAAGAGGTCAACTCAATGCATTATGTCTCCATCCGACAGTAACGAACAAGTCTAAACATGCATAACCATGACGACGAGATCTTATGCTTAAGGCTTTACGTCCCCCCATCCGACAGACTGTCTGCGACGGGACTGTGCACCTGCGATACTAAGATTATTTTGCTTTTAACACGCAGCGATGACGTCGACATGGTTATGCATGTTTAGACTTGTCCGTTATCAAGGTCACTCTCTAGAAAACTCAAGCCTTTAGAGATAGTATGAGTGTGAAGTTTTCTTTAGTCTCTGTGATACAGAGTAGAGCGCTTTATTCCATCATGACAAGAACATTAATAGTTGATGTTTAAGGCTTGAAAGTAAACGGCAACTAATTTGTGTTTAAAGAGGTGACTGTGTTGGATTGCACTGTGTTGTGTGCGCCAATATTACGTCTGCAGTGGGAAGAAAACGAATACCTTATCGCTTTCTTTCTTTCATCATGAACGCTTACTTGTCAAGAGCAGATCTTGTTCTCTTTAAGGGTTGTGAAAAGAAGGAATGGTTGCGTGAGTATCTACGATCAGCGTGTGAAATTATAGAGATGCATGAATCAGGATGTCCATAATTTAAAACTCATTACAAGGATCATAGTGGACCAACAATTAAACAGACCTTGCGGCATGTGTGAATGCTCTTTGATTGGTTGTGTTGCAGTGCACGTCGGGAGGTGAACAACATATGTAAATTGCAGTGTCGAAATGACGTCAGTGTGAAAGAAACATCTGTAGAGTAAAGACATCATGTCATTTCTATCCGATACTAAGTGTAACGCAGTTGAAAAGGCAATCGTAAAGTTTTATGCATGCAAAAAGAAAATAAACACTTTTAATGAAGAAAAGTCGAATGCATTACCAAAGGCATTTTTGGTTAATACAGCTGCGAATGCTGTAAAGAATATCTGGGATAAGGTGCCCCGTGAGTGGACTCAAGACCCTGTTTTGTCAGAGCTTCAGAAGTGTAGTTTACATCATAAACAAGTGAGTTTTGAGCCACACCCCGCACGCACAAAATCCTGCTCACCGTGCATAATATAAGAACATTAGCTAAGAACTGGGGCCCGGATCGCGAATTGGAAAGGCCACAAGCTACAAGCCTTGAGCTGGAGATGAGCCTCTCGGCAGAAAAATACCAAGAGACGAATTTTTAATTCAAATATGAAGAAATTCAGAAAATAACAAGGAAACATTTATTGAATTAATAAAATGAAGAAATGGAGACAGTAAATGAATTTGAAAATAGGGAAGGATAATCCACATAAAAATTAAACATACACAATTCTCCTATTACCGAGATGTAGCAAGTGTCACTATGAGGTATACCACCATTCGGAATCGAATTATATTACAATCAGTTGAACCGCTCAAAAGCGTGCGATTACATTCAGATTATCCTCACACAAACACGACGCAATACACAGTTCATTATGGTGGTCCAGTTTCACAAAAGTTAATAATTTCACTTATTCAACTTATCTCCACGCCCGTATATCACACCCCTCTTCTTTCATATCTCTTATTTGTACAACAATCCGTCACCCCCACCACAAATAAAACATTACTCCTACGCATCAAAGAGTAGACTAAAGGAAAGAATTACTCGTAGAACTTGCGGAGAAGATTTAAAAGGAGCACGTACACGAACTACAAGAAAAAAGAATGGAGGGCCATTAGCTGACATAAATTGCTCTGAGTCCTCACTATCTTGGAGGTATTTCAAATTCATGCCACTCACAATAGATTGGTTCATGAAAGAACTACAATATCCATTACCTAACAACGTGATACGCAAAAAAGTTTGGCACAGGTTGCAGACGAGGGAAGACCCCAAATGTTTTACACACATGCCTATCAGGAGCTAACGATGGGCCATCACGCTTGCTCGGATTTAGTTTCCCTGCTGAGAATTGCACCTAGGACATACATTGTGCATGGCACCATTTAGATATTTATAACATTTTAAGGAAGACTTAGACCAACTATACTTGGAGACGCGACCTAATTTCCCAAAATTTCAACATTTCGCTACATCAGTCTTCTTATCAACAGTTAAATTGGAATTTTGACGTCATTAATAGTGCGACGAGTAGGAGAGACGAAGTTCACCTTCCAGGAGAAGGGGATGAAGAAGGAATCGCACCAAAGGAGACAGCTTTTGACGATGCATGAATATGACGTCGGGGAATGAACAATCAGAGGGCACGGGAGGCGGAGGTTGTCTCAAACTCGCGACCCAAACTAGTGATTTCTTTTAAGCTCTCAACCTGTGATTGTTTTATGTAAAGTTCTTAATCGGCGGCCAGATTCCGATAAAACTGATCAAATACACTGACTGACAGAGCAAATGCAACACCAAGAAGGAGTGGTTCGAAAGGGATGAAAGTTGGGGAGAAAACAGAGACGGCACGGACGAATAATTGATGTTTATTTCAAACCGATATGCAGGTTACACAATGCGCACGGCATCGACTTAGTAGGATGTAGGACCACCGCGAGCGGCGATGCACGCAGGAACACGTCGAGGTACAGAGTCAATAAGAGTGCGGGTGGTGTCCTGAGGGATGGTTCTCCATTCTCTTTCAACCATTTGCCACAGTTGGTCGTCCGTACGAGGCTGGGGCAGAGTTCGCAAACGGCGTTCAATGAGATCCCACACGTGTTCGATTGGTGAGAGATCCGGAGAGTACGCTGGCCACGGAAGCATCTGTACACCTCGTAGAGCCTGTTGGGAGATGCGAGCAGTGTGTGGGCGGGCATTATCCTGCTGAAACAGAGCATTGGGCAGCCCCTGAAGGTACGGGAGTGCCACCGGCCGCAGCACATGCTGCACGTGGCGGTGGGCATTTAAAGTGCCTTGAATACGTACTAGAGGTGACGTGGAATCATACGCAATAGCGCCCCAAACCATGATGCCGCGTTGTCTAGCGGTAGGGCGCTCCACAGTTACTGCCGGATTTGACCTTTCTGCACGCCGACGCCACTCGTCTGCGGTGACTATCACTGACAGAACAGAAGCGTGACTCATCGGAGAACACGACGTTCCGCCATTCCCTCATCCAAGTCGCTCTAGCCCGGCACCATGCCAGGCGTGCACGTCTATGCTGTGGAGTCAATGGTAGTCTTCTGAGCGGACGCCGGGAGTGCAGGCCTCCTTCAACCAATCGACGGGAAATTGTTCTGGTCGATATTGGAACAGCCAGGGTGTCTTGCACATGCTGAAGAATGGCGGTTGACGTGGCGTGCGGGGCTGCCACCGCTTGGCGGCGGATGCGCCATCCTCGCGTGCTGACGTCACTCGGGCTGAGCCTGGACCCCTCGCACGTGCCACATGTCCCTGCGCCAACCATCTTCGCCACAGGCGCTGCACCGTGGACACATCCCTATGGGTATTTGCTGCGATTTGACGAAGCGACCAACCTGCCCTTCTCAGCCCGATCACCATACCCCTCGTAAAGTCGTCTGTGTGCTGGAAATGCCTCCGTTGACGGAGGCCTGGCATTCTTAGCTATACACGTGTCCTGTGGCACACGACAACACGTTCTACAATGACTGTTGGCTGAGAAATCACGGTACGAAGTGGGCCATTCACCAACGCCGTGTCCCATTTATCGTTCGCTACGTGCGCAGCACAGCGGCGCATTTCACATCATGAGCATACCTCAGTGACGTCAGTCTACCCTGCAATTGGCATAAAGTTCTGACCACTCCTTCTTGGTGTTGCATTTGCTCTGTCAGTCAGTGTACTTCCGATTCGGAGGCCTTGACACACTAACGGTTGAATAGCGTTAAAATTCCAGTGACATAGTCGTCAATGGATTCTCTTACTGCTTGAGTTCTTCTGAAAATATCCTGTTTCAAGCAGTAGTCCATATCGGACAAACCAAATCTCTGTTTAATTTGCGTAGCAAGATCTTCCCAGGATTGGATATTCGCTTTTGCTTACTTGAACCATTTCATCGCCGACCCTTCCAGCATTCCGGAGATGACCCTCACGAACAGATCAGGAGATAAGGATACATACATATCTTTATTACCCACCCTAGTAAACACCATCGGCTTATAGGTAATAAAGGCAGAGCGAAACACAGAACAAACAAACAATAGGCACTACACCTCTCCTAAAACTACTTAACTAAATTATCTACCTCTACATCTACTCAGTGCCCTCCCACACGTAGCGGATAGCCAGCATACGTGCAGGAAGCACCAGACTACAAACTACCCTATTCCCCTATTCCCACCTACCACCTAAAAAAAATTGTTAGTAGACTGGTCGCTGCGTCAGCCCTGGTATGGAATACATGCCCACCAACCCGTTGATCGCAGCCACCAGCTTCGCCACGTGAGAACTGATCTCCTATCTCACCTACACTTGCTGACAATGTATTCCTTCCCTACCATGCGTGACAAGCCAGCTTGGCGGAAACCAGACCCAACACATGGCTTGCCACACACTTCCGCTATGTACGTCACACCTACTATGTTCATTGTCATCTCTCTATCTTCCCTTTCCTTTTTCTTCCCGTGCAGACGTGCTCCAGCCTAACTTCTTTGGGGTGGGTCAAGGCCCATCCCCTCCCTCTCCCTTTGATACGTCACCTTCTCCTTTCTCGCACTATTCTCGTCCACTACATCTCACCTTATTAAGCTTAAGACTTAAACATCAACTAACAACCATATTACATCCCTCATCATCGCACTTAAAACAATTTAACTTTTTTTTACTTACACACCAACAGTTTCCATCCTAAGTCCATTAGTTCACTCAGTCTTCTCAATCTACAGGACCACATTTACATCAGACTATTAGACTTATCCCATTTCTTCCATCCTATTCAACTACGTACATAAACATCAAGAATCCCTCGATTTTACACCCCTCAACCAGGCATCTACACCATTTAACTTTTTTTTTCATATGACCTTTTTTCATAATTTCCATACTGCCAGCATTTTCTCCTTAATTACAGTCCCACTTAATGTATCTCAATTCTATTACATACACCTTCTTTATACTCCCTCCTCACACAACTATACTTAAACAATCCATTTTTCTTTTCACTCCTCATTTACACACAAACAGACAGTGCTCCATTCCAAGTCCATTAGTTCACTCAGTCATCTCATTATATATATTTGCTTCCACCTAAGCTTCATTTCAACTATCTACGATAAACTTAAACTATATACCAGCTTACTTTAAAACCACTTAAATTTTTTTACGTACAAACAGTTTCCATTCCAAGTCCATTAGTTCACTCTGTCTTCTCAATCTACAGGACCACACTTATGTCAGACTGTTAGACTTATCTCATTTCTTCCATCCTATTAAACTTAGTACATTAAACATCAAGAATCCCTCAGTTTTACACCCCTCCTCAAGGCATCTACACCATTTTTTTCATATGACCTACTTTCATAATTTCCATACTGCCAACATTTTCTCCTTAACTACGGTCCCACTTAATCTATCTCAATTCTATTACATACGCCTTCTTTATACCCCCTCCTCCCACATATACACTTAAACAATCCATTTTTCTTTTCACTCCTCATTTACACACAAACAGACAGTGCTCCATTCCAAGTCCATTAGTTCACTCAGTCATCTCACTATATATATTTTTTTTTTGCTTCCACCTAAGCTTCATTTCATCTATCCACGATAAACATAAACTATATACCAGCTTCTTCAATTTACACTACCCGCAAGTCTACTCAACCTCCCCTTTTATCAACTCTTACCTAATTTTATCAGGCTTTCCCTTGTTACCAACTCTTCTCATAAACACATCTACTCTCATATTCATCAAGTCATTAATCAATCACCTCCTCCCATCCTACTACTTCTCTATCTACTTTTCAACAATTTGCCCCAGGCGGATCACCTTTCCACAGGGCAAAGTGTTCTCCCCCTTCCCCCTAACACTACAGCCCCCTCTTCTGATATCATGGTTACCATGATACCCTTCCCGTTTCTGCTCAGGGCGGATATCCATTCCTCTGAGCAGAATGCCTACCCCCTTCCTCCCTCGGCAAGCACCACATTATCTGCACAACCCCCGTTACTCCCTCAATTTCTTTATAAATATAGCTCTGGCCACATTTAAGAATTTCGCTATATTCGTTCCTTTCTCCCACTCTCTACATAAAAAAGATGTCATCTTATAGCTTTCCCCTACCATGTCCAGCTCCTTCTTACTTCGTAGTTTGATCTTTATCTCCGCTAAAGCTCGGCATTGATTAAAAATATGCAGGTCCTCCCACTTCTCTCCACATAACACACATTTATCCTTATTCTCACTCCCTACCCATCCCCTGTTCCTCGGAACACCCAATACCTACCAATACAAACCTCTCTTATCCCTTCCACCTTCAAACTCCGTTTTCGGGTTTATTACTTCCACCAATTTATTTAATACTGATAAAGAGACTCTCTCTCTACATTCCCCTATTAATCTCTGTCTTTCAATATCTAGTAGTCTTCCCTTTATCCTTTTCCATACCCATTTATTCCTACCACCCCCCAGACCTCTCCATATACCCCCAATCCAATCTTTTGTAACTTTTTTTGCACTTATTCACCCAGTAAGCTTCATTCGTCATACCTTTCAGAAAACTAAACGTTTCTTGTACTAATGCCCCACCTTTCCCTTCCTCCAAACGAATCCAGTACTTGAACACCCTCTTAGCTATTTCAACCTTTATCGATTCTTTACTGACTAATCTGGCACCGGCATTGGCTATACAATTTGGTAGGACCATCATGATCTTACTAAATTTCGCCACCACCTGGTTTAGTTCACCCCTGCCCTCCTCCATTCCTCATACTTCAACCCCAAATAGCATTTTCCTCATTACCAGTGATTTAAACACCTTTTTCTGAATTTTGTATTTAACGTCTGGAAATTTCTTTTCTAATACCCCTACTGCCGCAAGCGCTCCTCTTCCTTTAAATTTTGCCACCTTACACTGATTTTTCCAAGAAGCATTCTTACTAATTATTACACCTAGGTACTCAATTTTCCCCCTGGTCTAATTTCTTCCTGATCTAGCCTCCAAACTTCCTTATTCTTTCTCCCACCCCTTTTCCTACACACCATTGTCTGAGTCTTTCTTACATTTACTCTGAGAGACCATTTCCTAGTATACTCAACTACCTTGTCCAACCCTTTTTGCAACCCACTTGCCGTCAAAGCCAAAATCAATAAGTCATCCGCGAATAGCAACCCCGGAACCTCCATTTTCCCTATCCAAGGGCATTGCAATGCGTCTCGACCATGCCCCTGTAAAATATTATTTATAAGTAATATCGGGGGTAGCTTACACCCCTGTCTCACCCCGCTTTTCGATTCAAAACACTTACTCAACCTTCCATCCTGCAATTTAATCATCACAAACACTTCCTCATAAATAATTTCTATTGCCACCCTCATTTTCTTCGACATTCCAACCTCCCTTAATCTCAAAAATAGCGCCTCCCTACTGACCGTAACGAAGGCTTTTTCTAAGTCGATCGCTGCTATAAATAATTTACGCCCTGCTGTCCTCACATAAATTTGTAATCAAAGTGTCCAGAATCCAGGAGATAAGGAGCTACATTCGGCAATATCTTCAACCGGTTCTATTACCTATTACCTTCACCCAAAAAATTCAGCCTCCATTTATGGACAATGTCAAAAACCGGGTTAATATTAGGAATACGATCACTAATTGGACTAGTAATTTGTGAATAAGAGTTCACGCGTACTTCAACGAGGGCATTTTCACCACTGGCAATCGGATCCCTCGCTTCAAGGTATCTAGCTCTCTCACTAGCAGATACGGAACACGTGTTAACGTTATCTAATTCATGACCCATATCTTTTACATTGTTGGAGATATCTCGATTAAAAATTTCACTCTCACTGCCCATATTCAAGCCATTATCTCTTTCCATAATTAGGAGCCGGGCTGAGTGGCTCAGACGGTTAAGGCGTTCGCCTTCCAACCCCAACGTGGCAGGTTCGATCCCGGCTCAGTCCGGTGGGATTTGAAGGTGCTCAAATACGTCGGCCTCGTGTCGGTAGATTTACTGGCACGTGAAAGGACTCCCGCGGTACTAAATTCCGGCACCTTGGCGTCTCTGAAGACCAAAAAGTAGTTAGTGGGACGTAAAACAAATAACATTATTATTATTATTATTATTACATAATTAGGACGGAATTTCAGCAGCAACAGACACGCAAAGGATAAAGGATCTTCGTAAATAAGTAAGCATACCTAAAATTAGGTGACATCACACGTGGAGACAGGGGGTTACTCGGAAGTGATTTAACATGCCCTGAATACATTTTCATCCCCAGCTCAATCTATTCCCAATTTTATCCGAAGAAGATTACCCAGTCTAACCGCGTGACTGCTACCATTTGAGCCACACCGCGCAAGTACAAAACCTGCTCAACGTGCCTAATATTAGCTAAAAACTGAGGCGGGGATCGAGACTGGGAGAGGCCAGATGTTATAAGACTTCAGCTGGAAATGAACCTCTCGGCATGAGCCTAGTATTCAAAACAAAACACCAAGAAAACATTTATTGAAATAATAAAATGAATATGTGGAGAAAATAAATGAATTCGAAATTAGGGAAAGATAATCAATATGAAAATTGTATACACGTAAATCCCCTTTTACAGGGATGTATCAACAGTGTCACTGCGACGGTATACCATCATTCAGAATCCAATTATATTACAATCAGTTGAACCGCTTATAAGCGTGCGATTGCATTCAGATTATCCCCACATAAACACGACGCAATACACACAGTTCATTAAAAGGTGGTCTAATTTTCCAACAGTTATTAATTTCATCTACTCAACCTATCTCCACTTCCGTATATCACACCTCCCTTCTTTTATATCTCTTATTTTTACAACTATCCGTCAGCCCCCAAAATGTATACTCCTACGCATCAAAGAGCTGACTAATGGAAATAACTATTCGTAGAACGTTCACAGTAGATTTAAAAGGAGCACGAACACGACCTACAAAAATAATGTTAAGGGCCAAAAGCATGCGCAGAGCATACATACATTGTATTTACTTCTAAATTTACATTGACTACTTCTGTTCTAAATTTGGTAACTTACCCATCCACAAGACGTATTGTAATTCATTACTATTGGTGGTTGGCTCATAAAAATTATTGTGTCGGAAAACATCACGACACGTTGAAACTTGTGCGTCAAAACTATCCACGGAATCCCTCTTGGAACATTTTCCGGTGCTGTTTCGTTTTGACTGTTCGAGTGACGCCATGCATCTTGCACCTACGCGATTAATGCGTGTTTGTGTGTTTAGGTCTGAAAAATTATTTTTGGTCTTGTAGAACAATATTATGTGCTCCCACATATTTCTGCTATACACATTTTTGCGCGATTTTCCATCCATGCAACTATATCTGATGAGCAAGAATATGTGTGATAGTTATAATTGTTTACTGCACTTTGTACTGGTATGATAAGGTTGCTGTCAACTTGTGTGGTGTGTGGTGGAGCGCTGGCCACGTGGCATCACTTAACGTGTTTATCTACTGGCATATGGTGAAGATCTGCTATTCTTCAACCAAGTAAGACCATTCCATGTTTACTGTACCTAAAATGTTGGACTGTCATCTTCTGTAATCAACGTGTGAAGATTTGATTTGGACATTGAAACTGTACCATGTAATATTGTATCCAACGTCTCAACTTTTCGCCTTCCCGTGTTTTGGCTTTCGGAGGGGAGAATCTGTGACATGAATTAAAGCTAACCTCATTTATTTGACATAGGTATTTGTGTGTGGGGAATTCATCTACCATTATCGCCCATTGTTTGAATTGAAGTTAATTTATGACTGAACTATGCCTATTTCAATGTGTAATCTGCTATTGATACGTCAGTGGCTTCGATATTTCTCATTCGCTCAGTAAGCTAGTTGATTTGCGTGCGCTGGCGCACTATTCCCCTGAACTGAGCGATGTGTTTCTTGCTCGCTGTAAACGAGTCACTTGGTAGCCAAGTGCCATCATGGACGCTATTACTAACCGTGTTCTGTGGAAGATGCGATTGAGAGTGTGGAATGGAGCGCGATACCCCTGGCTGATAGCCATGTAAACCAAGGCATTTGCCTTAGTTGCAGTATATTTAGTGTTTTAATATTTTGTATTTACCGTTCTTTAGTATATAAGTGACTGGAATATCTGCGTGAGCGTGCTTCATTGCAAAATGACCTAACAACGTAAGCTATCGGATTATATTAAATTGGACACCCAAGGATCTAAGTACAAGTATCATTTTAATTGTTTCGAAACTGTTCTTGTTATTTGGAGAAGAAGAGTCTGAGTAACACACTATCATTGACAGTAATACTGTGGGAAATTTCGGCAACGCTGTCAGAATAAATTGTATCAAGCAAACCCCGCAACTGTAATTTGAAATTACGCCTACTTTTTCAAAGACCCGTCGGCGACGGTTTATTCCTTAAATTAACGTGGGATTTTTCTATCCTCAAGATTTTAAAATGTAACATGTTTGTAAAATTCAATATTCCAATTGTAATTGATAATGGGGTAATTCTGGAACTCGGTATATGCGCGGATGGGAGGCAAATTTCTCCATTCATTTTATTTCATTGAGAATATGGTTGTGATACCTTTCCTGTTCCTTAAAGTTATTGAGGTTGTTATTATTATTATTAATTTAGTTGGTGGATTTCTTTCTATATTTCCTGGTTCAGTGCTGTGGTCTCTATAGCACTGTTATCAATGCATTGGGTGATGCTATGTGCTAGTATAATTTTCGTGATGGGATCATTCTTTAACTCCTTACTGGGATCGTTTATTTCCTGTCTTATTCGCACATTACCGTATTCCAAGACCTCCTGAAAATTAAATTCAGTACCCGGCATTTTAATCCACTATTAATAGTTTGTTGGAGGAAATGACTGTCACACATAAAATACTTGCCGATGACGATATTTAACGCGGAAGGGAGAAGCCCACTCCAAGAGTAGGTTCATCAAAAGGCCGGGAACAAGTACTCACCTAAAGGTTTAACCTGCCTTGACATGTCATGTGTAATGAGCCACACCATTAAAGTTAAAAGATATTAATCAACACATTCATACCTACAGATGCAATTGAAATTCTACTAAGTAAATGAAAAGAAATATCTTGTCAATTAAAATTAATATTGTGAATCAATTGAAACCAGAAGTTGAAATATTTCTTAGATCAAGATAAAAATTGAAGGCTGAGGTACCTCAAAACAACCTTACCTATATCCCTAATATATTATTATTATCACTATTATTATTGGAGTGTGTACAGTGTCCGGAACCTCAGAATTAGAACAGGCCTTGGCTTACTAGGCAAGGAATATTGTTAAATAAAAATGAATTTTGGTACTTGACATGAACAATCAACTGGCAATATTAAAAAACTGACTAGCACAATTAATTCAATAAATAGATTTCACATTTAACTGACTAGCTAGCAGAATAAATGACAGCCATTAAGCACAATTCCGTCTATGAGTAATATTCGGAGACGGTCATCTATTTTTCAACAAGATAGGGCAGAGAAAAAGAAAATCATCATCAAACAAACTCGTAACCGGGCAACCGGCCATGATAATAGGCAAGGCAATAAGCTTAAAGAAATCTAGCCTTACGGCCATTGATAATTTTGAGGTTTCGTTTACATTAGGGAAGAATACCACGAAATGCAATTGTGAACTTTATGCCTACACTCATCATGCGATGTTCACATAACACCTTTAATAATCTTAACCTCGAGTTAGAGCCTTGATACAGCTTTTAAAACTTACTAGAAGGGATGATTATTGAATTAAGGTTATCATTTTAGCACATTTTAAGAATTCTAAACAGGATAATTGCGAATTACAGATGTGGCATATCTGCCGATCACATGGCCACTGGAATCAGTTCCACACATAAATTTTAACTCACAGCATACAAAAAGGTTATACATTTACCTTGAGGTTCGGACCACAACACTACCTGATTAAAAATGGAAATTGAATGAAATAGTTTACCACATGGGCACGTGAAACGGATGAAAATGATTTGCAACTAAAGAAAGGTAATATTCGTGGTAAATCAAACAATAACTGCTAGTGCTGACTTGAAGAAAACAGCATGGAAACACGAAAAGCCACAGGGGTTTTTATCCAGGATCACAAATCCTTCCTGCACACAACCCAATTTGCTTCCGATTCAGAAACCATCTTGCTCGACTACAGAGGTCATAATTCATTTGTCCAGCTCAACTATTTGTCTCATTGTCGGAGTTCCGACTGGCAGCTGCGCGGTGCGCCACCAACTGGCTGAGTTATTAACGAGGAACGCCAACAGGCTGCGCAGCGATGCACACTCGTTTCTATTCATAATTTGACACGAATCTCAATTCACCTGCGAAAGGAACTAAAGTTCCTAATAATGTCTCAATGACAAAATTAAAATTCTATACATTATTATTCCAAAATCGTGGTTGTAGGGAACTGAAATTTGTTTCCCTTATTCCTTAAAGATACTTACGTTTACGCTCCCCAGACTATTCATGTCCGTGTTTTCCTTTTTCCTTCCATTATGAAGTGTCATTTATCTTATTGCCCTCTATGCTACAAATGTGTGGGCCTTGCCTGTTGTTTGATGATTTTGTGTTAGCTCGGCTTGGGAAGCTGTAGACTTCATCGTGTGTACCGCTGTTCAGTTAACTGTGGAATTTTAATATCGTTTCCCTTCGTAATTTGTAACTAATTTGGGAAATATTTTTATTTGGAATTTTTGCAATTTTCTTGTCTCTTCATTTAATTATTTATGTATGGAAAATTTGGTTTGAGACCTTTGGTTTTAAAATTGTGCGTGTTACCGTGTTTCTGGGATGGATGAAATGTTTATGAAAAACTGGCCAGTGGTGTATTTAATTCTTAACGTGCGGATCCGTCTTAATATTTGTCACCTATTTATTCTGATGCGAGCTTCAGAGTACACTTATTTCTCTGTACTGTAAGAGTTACTTTTAGTTTGTAATGTGAGAGGGTTTTCACAATTTTAATTTTTTTAAATAAGAAATTTGTCTCTTATTTGAATTCATTAATTTAATAAGAAATACTTGCTTTTGGGGGTATAAGTTCTCCAAATTGCTTATTTTATTACATCGTAAGGATTACTTTACATTGTTATCTGAGTGCGCAATCATAATTTTTTTATGTAAACAAACTGAGTATTTAATGCATAATTGAAAGGGTTGATTTTATCATTAAATTATTTGCTACCGAGCGAGTTGGCTGTGAACGTAGAGGCGCGCGGCTGTGAGCTTGCATCCGGGAGATAGTAAGTTCGAATCCCACTATCGGCAGCCCTGAAGATGGTTTTCCGTGGTTTCCCATTTTCACACCAGGCAAATGCTGGGGTTGTACCTTAATTAAGGCCACGGCCGCTTCCTTTCAACTCCTAGGTCTTTCCTATCCCATCGTCGCCATAAGACCTATCTGTGTCCGTGCGACGTAAAGCCCCTAATAAAAAAAAATATTTGCTCTTTATTTTGTTTATTTTTCAATATATTGCAGAAAGTTTTAAATCTTATTTAAGTATCAATCATATTTTCTCTTTTCCTAATTTTTAAGTAAAATTTTATTTTCTGAATTTTAATTTCGCTTTTATTTAGTAGTTAGCGATATTGACATGGCCACCCCTCAAGTAGTAACCTAAGATCCTGTCATCTTATCCTTTAGGTTCTGGGTCCTCAAAGTCGGATCGTTTAATGCTGCAGCCCCCAAAGGTATTTTGCGTCTTGTGCTCATTTTGTCATTTCATGTGATCATTGTTGTGTATAGGCTTGGGCGTTGCAGAGGGTTTTGGAACAGAAGCAGCAATCCAGAAAGGATTGAGGGAAAGCTCCAGTTTGTCACCCTCCTTTTCAATGTTTACATAGAACAGACAGTATAAGATATCAAAGAGGAATTTGGAAAGGGATTCACAATCCAACGAGTGGAAATCAAGACGTTGAGATTTGCCGATGATATTGTTATTCTATCTCAGACTGCACAAGATCTCGAGAAGCTGCTGATTGTTGTGGACGAAGTCTTGGGTAAGTAGTACAAGATGAACAAAAGTAATGGAATGCAGTCGAACAAAGGCAGGTGATGCAGGAAATATTGTCTTAAAGGAAGTAGATGAATATTGTTACTTGGGTAGTAAAATAACTAACAATGGCAGAAAGAGGACATAAAATGCAGACTACAACAAGAAAGGCACAGCTTTCTTAAGAAAGGACATTTGCTCACTTCAAACATTGATAGGAATTAGAAAAATGTTTCTGAAGACCTTCATCTGGAGCGTGGCATTGCATGGAAGTGAAAAATTGACAACTAGCTCAGAAAGAAAGAGAATAGAAGCTTTTTTAAATGGGGTGTTACAGAAGAATGCTGAGAGATGGATGGATCGTATCACAAATAAAGAGATACTGAATCGAATTGGTTAGAGATCAAGACAACCAGGACTTATTCAGTTGGTTGTTGAAGGAAGTTTAGGCGGTAAGAACGTTAGGGGTAGTCGAAAGTAAGAATATGACAAGCAGATAAGTGCAGATGTTGGATACAATAGTTACGTAGAAATGAAAAGGTTAGCAAAAGAGAGGGTGGCATGTAGAACTTCCTTTAACCAGTCTGACTGATGACCCAAAAAACAACAACATTAAAAATGGCACCCAGCATGAGGTGTTTAAATATTTGATTTGATGATTTTAATCATATGACGATGTTTATTAATGATTTTGTTACTAACGTATATTATAGTATACCCAATATGCACTCTTCAATATACTTCCTACCATATTCATTACGACAATGTGGGCGCTATCCAAAAATCCCAAACATGTGTCGTCGAATATCAGATTAGGTTGAAATATTACCACATTGAATAAAATGTTGTGGACGTGTCTAAAAACCGCTGTCTTTGAACACGCAACTAAGATTTCTATAACTAAGTGCATATTCAACTCAGACTTCTGGCCAAAGCGAATACACACATCAATTTCAACCAAGTGGGAGAGATGCAATGTTTCTTGTTTTCGAAGAATGCAATACGTAATAAAACTAATTATCGCACTGATCAAAGGTATGTAGACGCACCCCAGTATCCGTCAGCGTATGTTGTCGAAGAACTGCCTTTTAGAAAACTTCTTCGCAGAGTCATTACCAGAACGGGGACTCTCTTTAGTATGGATAAGCAGGTGTTGCTAGTCGCCTTGTCAGGACGCTCACGATGAAAATTATTAGAAAACTTATTACCACATTATTTACAAAAATGTGCACGCTCACGAGAATGTGTAACTACGTGCCTAATAAGACTTGATTTTACGGTAAACATAGGACATTGATCACAGAAATATGGACGCTCACCAATATGTACAAGGAGACGACGTTGAAGACTCGTCTTCTCAGAAAATGTCTTAACACATTGTCTACAGAAATAAGGACGCTAGTCAGTATGTGTAAGAAGGTGGCGCCGAAGATTAGACCTCTCAGAAAACCTCTTACCACATTGTTTACAAGGTTTAACGACGCTCCCCAGCATGTGTACGAAGGTGACGTATAAGATTCGACTTCTGGGAAAACCTCCTACCACATTGTTCACAGCAAAGTGGACGCTCACCAGTATGTGTTAACTGGTGTTTTCGAAGATTTGACTTTAAAGTAAAATTAGAACCACATTTATCACAGGAATATGGACGCTCACCAGTATGTTTAAGAAGGTGTCGCTGAAGATTAAACCTCTCAGAAAACCTCTCACCACATTGATTACAAGTATATGGACGCTCACCAGTATGTATGCGAAGGTGACGCTGAAGACTCTTCTCGTAAGAGAACGTCTTACCACATTGCGTACAGGCATGAGGATGCTCTCCAGTATGTGTACGAAGGTGAAACATAAGATTCGACTTCAGGGAAAACCTCCTACCACATTGTTCACAGCAAAATGGACGCTCACCAGTATGTGTCAACTGGTGTTTTCGAAGATTTGACTTTTCAGTAAAATTAGAACCACATTTATCACAAGAATATGGACGCTCAGCAGTATGTATACAAAGGTGACGCTGAAGACTCATCTCGTGAGAGAACGTCTTACCACATTGCTGGCAAGAATATGGACGATCACCAGTATGTTTAAGAAGGTGACGCCGAAGAATAGACCTATCAGAAAACCTCTTACCACATTGTTCACAGCAAAATGGACGCTCACCAGTATGTGTCAACTGGTGTTTTCGAAGATTTGACTTTTCAGTAAAATTAGAACCACATTTATCACAGGAATGCGGACGCTCACCAGTATGTATACGAAGGTGACACTGAAGATTTGACTTCCGATTAAACTTCTTACCACATTGTTCACAAGAAAATGGACGCTCTCCAGTATGTGTAACGAGGTGCCTATTAAAATGCGATTTGTTTGAAAACTTCAGGCCACATTGTTTACAAGAAATTGGACGCACACTAGTATGTGTAGCAATGTGACGCCGAAAGTGCCATTTCCGAGTAAACTTAGAACCACATTCATTACAACAGAGTTCCCATTCGCTATTACGATGGATTGGACTTTTCTCAGAGTCACAGAACATGTGTACGTTGCATTCAGTACGAGTGGGCAACGTGCACATTACCTTACTTCCTTCCTTCGTTATCTTGCACCTACTGTTACACGTACCCACCGGACCTCCGGTAATTAATGGAACATTCCCAAATCTAGAAAACGAAAAAATAAGTTATTAAACTTTACTATTAAGATGACTAAATCAAATACAATAATCAGAAGCAAACGCAATATATGTACCAAGATTGCTTCTTATCACATAACATAGCAGACCAAACCTCAATAATTTTAGATAAAGTCTCAAATACACAAGCCCATATAATTTCCATTTGCCTAATAGAATACATGATAAGTTTGCACTTAACCACAGCACAGACAAACTAATCAAGAGGGTCCTATATGGAAGCAATTATTGTGGTAAATGCTCCTCTTACCTGCATTCGCAACTTCATTTTAATTGAGACTCATCACATTTAAGATGTCAAATAGTAACTAATAATTTAATGGCTTCATCCTTAGGGAGATTATATGTTGTCAGGATTTCTCTATCATCTACTGGACATTGGCAAGGGCTTCTGGCCAAATTGATGTCCAATTTCTGAGATAATCATCTTTCTGACTGAAGCCCCTCAGCTACTTCATCTGAGCTAATACCTGTCAACTTATCAAGGTACAAATAAGAATATGCAGTAGAGTGAGATTCTTTGTGTTCGTCAGCAAGCTGAACTAGAAATTTCGGAGCAAGAAATCGGGCAGAACTTATAACAGTAGTACGGTGGTAGTTCTCTTCATCACACTAGGATTCACAGCACACAATATTCCGAAGACTCCTGTGGTCGGGTTGTATTAACACAAATTTGTATATCTTAGGAACATCAGTTGAATGAGTTTCAAGATGGGTTATTAATCATAAAAAATAGACAGGAAGTCAGGCTAAACTTCAGGGTCAGCCGTTTACGAAGGGTTCAAAACTATCCCATTTCAAGATTCACAACTTCTGTCAAACTCAACAGTTTGGTTGGTTTTCACGCTAGAATCTTTGAGTACACAATGATGGGGCATATGTATGCTTGATGAGTTAGAAGTCATAAGGTGTATATTTTCTATGTGTCCCGTTTCACTGTATTCACGCATGAAAATTACATTACATTACCTGGCATTACCTAGCAAACTTATTTTCAGTGTATTCGAGCATTTTAACAGCATTATGCTTAAACTGAGGTAGAGGTGACACTTCAGAACGAATAGGAAATTTGCCATTAAACCTGCCAGAATCATCCATTTCATCATTGTTCAAAAAATGTTCTTCACATGCCCTTTCTTCAGGAGTAAGGAATGGTTTATAGCGTTCTTCAAGCTTCCAAAACCTCTGCTATTTTGTGTAAAGACAATCGAGATTTATCAGCCTGGCACACCGAACTTTGGCGTTATTTCTAACATAAAAATCAGGGATGGTGCCTGACAATCCCCAACCAAATTTGGTAATCTAACAAAGTGCGATAACCTTCCTTATGCAAGGTATTAGAAGACAAAATATCATAACAGACTTCAACTCTTCGCAAGATATAAGAGGAAGAACGCTGCTTAAATGTTGTAACACTTAAAATGACATCACGAGCAATATACGAACTGGAACAATCAATTTGTTGTACAGGAAGTTGGCTTGTGGATTATTCACAACTGCACAGTTCAACTTCAATGTATAATCTGACACATTAGAGAACGAAACAAGGTTGCATATCGATCATCCAGGCGATACATCAGTATTGCCTATACCAAACACAGGTAGTCAACAAACCTTAGTACAAATGACAAGTATACAAGACACTAAGAATAAATGACTCCCCCAGTCCAATAAAATCTTCAACTAGTACAATCTCTCCCTTCGTGACAAGTCTACAAGACACTAAGAATAAATGACTCCCCCAGTCCAATAAAATCTTCAACTAGTACAATCTCTCCTTTCGTGACAAGTCTACAAGATACTAAGAATAAATGACTCCCCCAGTCCAATAAAATCTTCAACTAGTACAATCTCTCCTGAACAGTTCTTCACTGCTATACACGTTTTGGTTAACTAAATATTTGGGGGCTGGCACAATTGCAGAACTTCTAACAGGTATATCATTATTGGGAATTGTTTGTTCTTTACAAACCAATAAGGTGTGGGGTCCATTGTACCGGGGACACTTGTGTCACTTACACTGTTTAAATAAATGAGAAGCAAAAAATATAGATACCAAAGGTTACATTCCCTCACAAACTTGCAGTGATAATTAATGTTTGTTTGAAATTTCTACAATCAGAATTGCTATGATTATCAAGTTTTCAACACTCACCGTTAAAGGAAATGCTCTTGTTGGTATTGTGTAATAAAATCTAAAACAAATGACAATGACAAATGGGCCATGAATTAAAGAAAATTAGTGGAGCCAATTTACAATGCCTTATTTTCGGAGATAATGCTTGTTGTCCACAAGGGTCCAAAATCCATGCACTGATCCTTGCAATACTATTAACTACTGGTAATGTAGAACCATGGCCTTCCTCCTATAGTGGTACAAATCACACATGTCGTACTCGTGGTGTTCCTCTCATGGTGGTACTAATCACAGGTAATATAGACACAGGGCATGCCATACATAATGGCACCCCTCAAATGTAACACAGACCGATGGTGTTCCTCACACAGTGGGACTAAACGCGGTCACCGACTAGATCAATGATGATGATGATGATCATAATTCTTGTTCAAAGGGGCCTACCCGCTAGGTAACCAGACCCTATTGGTTTGAGGTGCAACAAAATGAAACAATAATTCAAACATCGACATGTATTCATCGACAAGATTCTAAAGTAAATGATGGTGAAGAATTAGCATGAATTCAAAACAATCAGTGGATCCAAATGACAATGCTTTAATGACTTCACTATGCAGGGTAGGATTAAAAAGAACTTTAGGATAAAACATGCAACTTAGCTTGGAGTCCCAATGCTCAATGCTGCATCAGCCTGTTTGCATCCCGGAGTCAGCGTGCTTTCCTCCTCCAAAGAGCGAGTTTGCTACATGTTTTTAGGTCCTATAGCCAAGAACATCCACCCGACGGATGATAAGTTCGAATCCGCACTTAAGAAGATAGTTTTAAAGTGGTTTCACATTTTCATACCAAGCTGGTTAACATGTCACTGTACTGCGAAACTCCTTCTCCTCAAAGACATAGTAGCGCTTAACCTCTTCCTTATTGACAGAGTACTGTATGACCTCTTCCTACCTAGTAGTCATTACAGTCACAAAATTGAGAAAACCTCAGATTTATCTCTCGGACCTCTTAACAGACAACCAAACATACACCTTTATTGAATAGACCTAAATGAATTGCTGTTAAAATATATACTTCATCAATTCACATTCAAATAAATGCCTTCCTCACCACCACCATTCAGGAACAAATGCTGAATCTGCGTGTTCTGAGATAGAGATTTGAACCCCAAAAACTACAACAAAAACTCCACTCATATTCACTTGAAAACGGGTATTGATATAATCGTTTTACATAGAATCGGTTCATCATGAGATTCGACTATTGATTAGTGTCACTATTATAATTAGACTTATGTTTTAATGGTCCACATTTTCAATCCTATATTATGCAATGTGTATCGACTATATAGTATTGGAAAGGTGGACCACTAAAACATAAGTTTTTTCTTTTTTGCTAGGGGCTTTACGTCGCACCGACACAGATAGGTCTTATGGCGACGATGGGATAGGAAAGACCTAGGAGTTGGAAGGAAGCGGCCGTGGCCTTAATTAAGGTACAGCCCCAGCATTTGCCTGGTGTGAAAATGGGAAACCACGGAAAACCATCTTCAGGGCTGCCGATAGTGGGATTTGAACCTACTATCTCCCGGATGCAAGCTCACAGCCGCGCGCCTCTACGCGCACGGCCAACTCGCCCGGTAAAACATAAGTTTAATTATTACTGTTATAACAATTCAATACGGATCAAAAACAACCAATTTATATCCTATGATATTGAGTAGTATGGCAAAGCAACTATGAGCTGCGACATAACAACTTCAACAGAAACCAACAGAGAGCACCATCAGTTAGAAAAAGCTTCTTCCATGATGTCCGCAAATACTACACCATAACCACCACCATGAGGACAACAAATTGTGTTGGAGAAGAATGCAGGGAAGAAGGCTAGGAGCCTGGAAGACAACGATTCTCCAATCCCAAATAATTGCATGTAGCTTGCTATTGCTCCAGAGGAATAAATCCCGTTTGTATTGATGGGCAGAACACACACTCCACTCTCAATGAGGAGGCATATCACATCTCAACATCAGAATGATATTCTTTTTGCCAGTTGCTTTACGTTGCACGGACACAGATAGGTCTTATGGCGACGATGAGACAGGAAAGGGCTAGGAGTGGGAAGGAAGCAGCCGTGGCCTTAATTAAGGTACAGCCCCAGCATTCGTCTGGTGTGAAAATGGGAAACCATGGAAAACCATTTTCAGGGCTCCCAACAGTGGGGTTCGAACATACTATCTCCCGAATACTGGATACTGGCCGCACTTAAATGACTGCAGCTATCGAGCTCGGTGGGAGAGTGATATTCTAGCGCCGATCCATTTACCAGCTGCGGACCGATCGACAATATTACCGCCAGTAAATATCAGGAGCTAAGCAGAGGAAGCAAAAAACCTGCACTGCTCATACAAGGTACAACGCAGTGGCACAACAACAAACACTGGTCTGCCTGTCCCAATCTACACAGTGAAGATGAGAAATCTGAACTAGGATATCAACCACTTGCTCCAAATCTACAATATAATCACCAAGCTTCTGCCCAATGCCATACGAGATTATCTCCTAGAAATTCAGCACAGCAAAGATGGGTACCCCATCAAAATTTCTAAAAATATTTATAGAGTGCAAGTCAACAAAATAGGAATGGCACATTTTGGACACAAGCTACAGCACAGAACCAGGTTCAACAATGCTGCACAACTAACCGCCTTTGCGTCCAGCCTTCACCTGGTCAGTGGTGGTACATGGGGTTCATAGCAGCTACACGGAGGACGTTATCACGTTCAGAAACAGGGACATCAAACATTCCGGGCCATTCGGATCCGGAATTCTAAACGGACACACCTCACTGATGTGTATCCTGTCCCGGATTATGGCAACCATGAACCAGTTTCTGAGGGATGGTTTGCTGATCTACGTGAAGCGACATCATGTGGAGGCCTCTTGGTCACCTTGACCACAGTGCCGACACTGCGATCGCTGCGAATTCTTTGATCATCCTACTATTGCTCACTTCAAATGTGCGATTTGTAGTGGACAACACACCTCCAGTGCTTGCACGAGAAGGGGATCACTTGCAGTGAAGATCATCCACCCTTTCTCGGTTAAATGTAAGGGTAAACCTTAACCTTCTCCCACTCAGCCGGAAAAAGTGTTACCTATAACACCAATTGACATCCCTGCCCCTCCCTTCCCTTCCACTCTTCCCCTCCTTGCACTGAGACCATTCTGAAAACCATCACTATGGAGCTCCAAAATATTGTCCCATTCCAATGTCCTGATGTTCTGTATCAGATCCAGCTAGCGGTGCGATTGATCTTCCAGACTCACCTTGGCGGAACTTTCTCGGCGACATGAATGCACTGTGCATTATTTCTACCTGATCCTAGTCCACTGTTCTAGTAAATGAATGTTTATTACACTAATGTGTGTTCTTTAAGGGTCAAGTGACTGCTGCCCCAATAGATGTCACGGAGGGGTAGCAATTAGTATTCACAAATCCATCCCTAAAGAACAACATGATCATTCCTTAAACGAATATCTATCTGAAAACTTAGAGATAGAAATCACTGTTGGAACTCAAATAATAGCTTTAGAAATAATATTTATATACCCACCACAGAAAATTGTACAAAATACTGATCTAAATACAGTACTTACATCACGATCACAGATTTTAAAATTACTTCATATACACAAAAACTACAAGCTATTTACGATCAACTGTTACATAATATACTTACATTTCTCTTCCCCCAACCCACTCTTAATCAGATACGAGCCCTGTATTTCTGATCCTCTGTCTTAACCTAGCAATGAACCGTGACATCACCATACTACATTCAATGGGAAGAGACGATGTCCCTGCCTTATAAACCATAAAAATGTACTAACAAACCCATAGCAACATAACCAACATCCTCAGTCATACCTATTGGGTAACATACAAACAATATCAGACATAATATGCAATATTGAACTACCTACTTCACAACATTAATTACATGATAAAGTTAAGGAATTAGAATCCCCGCTAACTATTGGCAACCGACTCCACATTCCTCACCACACCTCCCGTCTACACAAACTTCCCCTGCCTCCCTAAGCACTCCAAATATTAAAATATTCCCATGAACATTACAAGGCACACCTTCGGAACTGTGACCCAAATATTCAGGAAGAGAAGAGTTCGAACCTTATTCTACTCTCCCTGAAACCTGATGAAAAAATTAAAAAATGATGAATGCCAATTTTTTCATGTTAGAATTACAAACGCGCAAGGAAGAGTAGAATAAGGTTCGAACTCTTCCCTTCCTGAATATATGGGTCACAGGTTCGAAGGTGTGCCTTGTAATGTTCATGGGAATATTTTAATATTTGGAGTGCTTAGGGAGGCAGGGGAATCAAGCATGGTTTCAAAGACCTTCATATGACTACAGTATTTTCTCTGGAACCATCTGAGTTAAGACCGTCGAATGTTACACTTATATGAACAAGTTATTCTTCACATGAAGGACATATATTTTGCAATTTTATTTTAACAAGACAAAATTATAAACATTTTGTGACTTATATGCTTCAAGCTCGATCATCTCTCAAGTGTGTACGGACTTAACAACTGAGTTTCTCACCTTAGATATTAAAGAAATTTACTTCAAGGTCTGATGCACCATAATCCCATTCCATAATTTTGTACCATAATTTTTACTTGTTTTTAATCACTATTGCATGTGTGCCATGTGATTGATACTGCTTTTTGAATGTTTGTATTTTGTTCAAGTGTATCACTGGCTGATGATGACAGGTAATCAGTGTCGAAACTAGTACCACTCTTTTATGAACCACATGCGGTATAATTCACATCAATGAATTAGTATTGAAAAGGGTGGACACAAAATCTCGACTCCCTCCATCTCATACCTCAGTAATACGCAAGTTTCTGTCCTCAGCACTCCATATATGACCATGTCTTTCATATCTCTGTATCCATTATAAAATATTTACCTAACGAAATATGCACAGCCCTTACCTGTCTTGATGTTGAGAATGCCTTTGAAGGGAATGATATATAAATTCCATCATCTTCGAGTTCCAAAGACAATCACCAATTTCCTAGCGAAAATCAATGTCCAAAACAAATTTATCTACAACTCTCCAATTAAGGCATGAGTACCACAAGGTTCCCACTGTCACCACATTTGTGTGTCCTGTTTTGTAACAATATTACCCAACCGATATCCCCACTTTCATTGTGTCAGTTTGCTGAACACACAGCACTACTGGCTGTGGAATCCAATAACTGATCCTTGCAATCCCGTCTTCAAACCAATTTAAATGAACTCGAACAATGACTCAATCTCTGACAAATCAAGATTAATGTCAGCAAAAAAAGTACTTTTTTTTTCCTAATAATAAATGTAGATGCCGTCCCACTAACACCCTTTCTAACCTCATATAATCAACCCCTTGCTGTAACGACCTCACTAACCTACTGAGGTATAATGTTTCAAAATAATTTTCAATGGGATGTACATGTGGACCAAATTTATAAAGAGGCATCCCACAAGATACAGATCCTCCCCTGGCTGTCAGGTCAAACCTGAGGATTAAAAGGCGTACAAATCACACCTCCTACCAAGCACCACTTCCCACTTCCGAGTCAGACCATAGATACATTTAAACTCAAAAAGGAATTATGGACATATACAGATCGCTCACCTCTGGGGGAGGTTCTCATTGTTATTTTTTTCCTCAGAAATTATGTCAACTTGGCTTAGTCACATGAAGAAGAATTCATTAATAATTTTATGTCATCAATTGTATACTGAAACTTAAAATATACATAAATGTATCTAAGTAAAGATATAAAATATATTTAACATTGTTTCACTTCGAGAAAAACAATGTTTTCTTTTCTGTTATTATATTTGTAGTGATTCAATACTTTGACAAGAAAATTATTTTTATTTCCTACAACGTGTTTTACAAAAGCAGAAGAAAAGTTTTTAATTTAATTCCATAAAACATGTGAAATTAGCACACAACCATAACTGAATCAAATATCTGTAAATGTAATTGGCCAAAGAGTCCATTTGTTAGAGTGATGGCTAACTCCTATAGTGGGGAGGAGGAAATAACTATTAAACTAAGAAGATTGGTTCATCTCTCTTTGCCTCTCTCTGCCTTTAGGAAAATATCTACCATGAAACAAGCCACCCGGGGTTATATTTGCAAGGATTGAGGAATAACCTTCCTCTGGGGGTACAGCAAGACTTCCATAAGATGTCATGTAATGCAATTTTTTGCTGCAAACACTGTAAATAATAATATTCTTAATGCAAATGGAAATACACTTGATCTTATAATTACGAATATTAACACATTAACAGTTTTTTGTGTTTTTTTGCTAGGGGCTTTACGTCGCACCGACACAGATAGGTCTTATGGCGACGATGGGATAGGAAAGGCCTAGGAGTTGGAAGGAAGCGGCCGTGGCCTTAATTAAGGTACAGCCCGAGCATTTGCCTGGTGTGAAAATGGGAAACCACAGAAAACCATTTTCAGGGCTGCCGATAGTGGGATTCGAACCTACTATCTCCCGGATGCAAGCTCACAGCCGCGCACCTCTACACGCACAGCCAACTCGCCCGGTCACATTAAGAGTATACAAAGATGAGTGCCCCTTCGTTAAGAAGGATAGTTATCATCCTGTAATTGTAGTCACACTAATATTAAACAGAGAGCGTAACCACATTTCACAACAACCTAAACAATCTAAGTGGTTATTTGACGTTAGAGGGGTTAATTTCTTTCATATGTATAAAATGCTTGAGAAAATGGATTGGTCTAAGATTGTAGAATTTGCAAATGCTGACCAGGCTGTTGAGTGCTTTTTTGCTCAGGTACACTCTGTATTTTGTGAAACGGTACCAATGAAGAATTTTCACACAAAGATAAAATATCCTCCATGGTTTATTAATTAGAAATTCAAGAGACATCACTAACTTCTTGTTCAACAGTATTGTCCGATCAAAACTTGAGTATTCATGTATAATTTGGTCTCCATGATATAAATATTATCAAAATCAAGTTGAAAGAGTGCAGAAACGCTTTTAAAGATATCTTTATTCTAAAAATATTAGAAATTCCATTTTAGAAATTATGTTTCAAAATAATTTTTGTTGAATGAATTTAAATACGTATCGCTAGCCAGTGGGTGTGTAACAGCTCATCAAATTTCTCTCTATAAGAATGTTAATGCATTAATTGACGACAACAGTTTGCTTCACGAGTTATGCTTTAAAGTTAGAAAAAATCATTTAAGATTTTGGCAATTGTTCATAACTACAATCTCTGAAACTGTATTTTCTACGAACTCTCCATTTATCAATATGTGTGAAACACAATAACATAATTAATACATATCATATAGATCTTGACTTTGTGTATGAATGTGACACATATGTAAATATATATAAAGAATTGTACTCATCAAAGTGATTTGTTAATATGTATAATATTTAAATTATTTGGTTATAGTTTATTTTTTAAATGTAGTAACAGACTTCTGTATAATTTATGTGAAGCTGTTTCATCCATTTCATCATCTCATTTACATAGCATTTTCATATTTTCTTCTTTTTGGTATTTCTGTGTGATTTGTGTCAAATAATTGGTAAAAGCTACCTATAATTGGAGTGTGTCTCTGTTGGTGGCACATTTAATAAATAAATATAATGCTACTTTTAAAGTTCACTTCTGACTATCATTCTTTGATCAGCCTTTTACGCTGATGGCAGTAGAGCGCTCACCTCCTATTTTAGCCTACACAGACATGAAAGGCTGCAATGTTACAACATCACCTCTGTCCAGCGATCCACAGATCAGCCCTTTATTCTGATGACAGTGGAGCGCTAACTTCCAAAGTTAGTCTACACAGACTTGATAGGTATCTTTCAACATATATTTAAATTCTGAAGCCAAAACTTTAATCTCTAGGTGATGTAAACATTATGGTATGCAATTAGAAGTCTCTAAATTTCAAATCTATGAGCTCAAAAGTTTTAAATCAACAAGTGAGTGAATCCGTGGTCGCTCAGTTCTGAAATTGACGTCCATTACGTCCATATAAGCAATCCAAATATGTTATGCCTTACCCATATCCCTAGTCCCAAATAAACAATGTATACACACTATCATGTACAGAACTACAAGTTCAACTCTGATTCCCTCAGGTTGCCTTCCGTTATGTCCCTATGAGTATAAAAGTTACACCATCTCTGTATTCCCATTAGCAAATGTGTAGCCACTATCTTGTTCAAAGTCCAGCACCAAGTCTCAAAGATCACCCTCCAATCTTTCCCCTAAATGAGAAAAGCATATGTATTAAGCCTTACACCATGTGCCTGGTCTCATTAGTACAATGTGTAGCCGAAATTTTGTTCCAAGGTCCGCTCCAAGGGAGCTAATGCTTCTGCACATTGCCTATGCAGTGGCCTCCACGGTATGCACTAGCCTTGCATCTTGGTAGGTGTGTTAAGTACCAACTGATGTGCCCAACTTAGCACACGAGAGCGAAACGCAGGCAACCAAGAATGAGTTAGGTCGAAAATTTATAATGTCCAATAATGGACTATTATATAGGTATTATAAATTTACTCATTCAGGACAAATATTCATGTTCCCTATGGGAATCAACATCTATATCATCTGATGGCCAGGCCGGCATCAATTTTTGGAAGTGAGACATAGTGTCTCATTGTGCATTGGCACTGCTTGAGGCTTCTAGTAGCCTATGTTGTGGCCTCCACGGTATGCATAAGCCTTGCATCTTGGTAGGTGTGTTAAGTACCAACTGATAAGCCCAACTTAGCACACGATGGCGAAACGTAGGCAACCAAGAATGAGTTAGCTGGAAAATATATAATGTCCAAATAGGGACCTTTATACTGGTGCCAACAAGGCGGCCTGCTGATCACAGGCTGACTTACTTTAATTTCGTGCAATTTTCTCACAAGCCATGATCAAACCAACAAGTTTAGACCATGAGCGAAGTACAGGAAACAGAATTCGAGAACGATATGCATGGACCTGTGCTGCCTTGAACCCAAGA
Source organism: Anabrus simplex (assembly GCF_040414725.1). Taxonomy (NCBI): domain Eukaryota; kingdom Metazoa; phylum Arthropoda; class Insecta; order Orthoptera; family Tettigoniidae; genus Anabrus; species Anabrus simplex. The sequence goes on along the minus strand of NC_090274.1, from coordinate 97,917,118 downwards.
TATTGGGATATTGAGGACTTCACCCCACGTCTTGTCTGCAGAGAGAGCTACTCAACATACACTGACTGACAGAACAAATGCAACACCAAGAAAGAGTGGTTTGAAAGGGATGAAAGTTGGGGAAAAAACAGAGACGGCACGGACACATCATTGATGTTTATTTGAAACCGATATGCAGGTTACACAATGCGCACGGCATCGACTCAGTAGGATGTAGGACCACCGCGAGCGGCGATGCACGCAGAAACACGTCGAGGTACAGAGTCAATAAGAGTGTGGATGGTGTCCTGAGGGATGGTTCTCCATTCTCTGTCAACCATTTGCCTCAGTTGGTCGTCCGTACGAGGCTGGGGCAGAGTTTGCAAACGGCGTCCAATGAGATCCCACACGTGTTCGATTGGTGAGAGATCCGGAGACTACGCTGGCCACGGAAGCATCTGTACACCTCGTAGAGCCTGTTGGGAGATGCGAGCAGTGTGTGGGCGGGCATTATCCTGCTGAAACAGAGCATTGGGCAGCCCCTGAAGGTACGGGAGTGGCACCGGCCGCAGCACATGCTGCACGTAGCGGTGGGCATTTAACGTGCCTTGAATACGCACTAGAGGTGACGTGGAATCATACGCAATAGCGCCCGAAACCATGATGCCGCGTTGTCTAGCGGTAGGGCGCTCCACAGTTACTGCCGGATTTGACCTTTCTCCACGCCGACGCCACACTCGTCTGCGGTGACTATCACTGACAGAACAGAAGCGTGACTCATCGGAGAACACGACGTTCCGCCATTCCCTCATCCAAGTCGCTCTAGCCCGGCACCATGCCAGGCGTGCACGTCTATGCTGTGGAGTCAATGGTAGTCTTCTGAGCGGACGCCGGGAGTGCAGGCCTCCTTCAACCAATCGACGGGAAATTGTTCTGGTCGATATTGGAACAGCCAGGGTGTCTTGCACATGCTGAAGAATGGCGGTTGACGTGGCGTACGGGGCTGCCACCGCTTGGCGGTGGATGCGCCGATCCTCGCGTGCTGACGTCACTCGGGCTGCGCCTGGACCCCTCGCACGTGCCACATGTCCCTGCGCCAACCATCTTCGCCACAGGCGCTGCACCGTGGACACATCCCTATGGGAATCGGCTGCGATTTGACGAAGCGACCAACCTGCCCTTCTCAGCCCAATCACCATACCCCTCGTAAAGTCGTCTGTCTGCTGGAAATGCCTCCGTTGACGGCGGCCTGGCATTCTTAGCTATACACGTGTCCTGTGGCACACGACAACACGTTCTACAATGACTGTTGGCTGAGAAATCACGGTACGAAGTGGGCCATTCGCCAACGCCGTGTCCCATTTATCGTTTGCTACGTGCGCAGCACAGCGGCGCATTTCACATCATGAGCATACCTCAGTGACGTCAGTCTACCCTGCAATTGGCATAAAGTTCTGACCACTCATTCTTGGTGTTGCCTTTGCTCTGTCAGTCAGTGTATAAATAGCAAATTCCATATTGTTGAGGATTATGGGTGTAAAATCTAATTAAGCTCAACAGTACTTACTTTTCTTCTTTGAAACAAGCGACCAGCTGACCTACTGTGTGTTCGTCTACAGTTATTTCATTCTTAATATCGCTGGAAGGCTGTAATGAACAAATATACAAAACAAAGTAAGAAATGTAGAGTAAACAGATAACTAGAGTAAATGTTTATAAAAAGACATGACACAGCTGACAAAATATACTGCATAATTGCACAATAACAATATCAATTTATTCTCCCAATGTAAAAAGGAAACAAGCAAACAAGTGTTAAGTCAATATTATATGAAGAACAAGAATAAGAAAAGGAACTCATAAAAGATAAAGAGGACAGCACTGGAAGAGGGAGCAAAAGAAAAAGAAAAACTGGAAGAACAACAATAATCTCTGCAATTTTTTCTTCTCTTCCTACAACTTCCTGTCATCGTGTTCATCGTATTATGTGTCCTTAAATGACTGGTCACTTGTTTCTTTCTTGCGTTCCCGCAGACGACTCTGATTGTCAGAAAGACATATATTGGATCTTAATATAAGAAAGGTCTACCTCTTGCCTACCATGTTCAATTTCGTACAACAAATAGTTAGTTGTTGAACTTTTCATTGCCTCTTTTTTTTTTTGCTAGTTGCTTTACGTCGCACCGACACAGATAGGTCTTACGGCGACGATGGGACAGGAAAGGGCTAGGAGTGGGAAGGAAGCGGCCGTGGCCTTAATTAAGGTACAGCCCCAGCATTTGCCTGGTGTGAAAATGGGAAACCACGGAAAACCATTTTCAGGGCTGCCGACAGTGGGGTTCGAACCTACTATCTCCCGAATACTGGATACTGGCCGCACTTAAGCGACTGCAGCTATCGAGCTCGGTTTCATTGCCTCTAGAAAATCTGAAGGCTTTATTAATACAGACTTACAACATTTACATTCAGATTTTAAAGGATAATGATGGCCGTGTTCTCTACGGATAGCAAGTACACCGCATTCCCGGAAGCCACAGAACTGATTCTCGGACAAGTCAGAGATTATTATCGCAATCTGACGGCTAGTTGCTGGTCCAGTCAGGTTGTATGAGAACAAAGAAGTTGTTATTTGATAGAGAGAGAGTCCATAGTCTAAAAAGCCAAGAATAATGGCCAAGAAAATTTGTCATGCTCACCAAATACCGACTTGTAAACTGCAGGCCATCAGGCTGAGCAGGGGTCGCTTGACAGGGTAATGTCCATCAGAGCTGTAGAGCCACAGGTTTTGGTTTGGTCTTAAAAGGATTCTGTTCAAGAAGTTTAAAACTACCTAGTATGTTTTCTAGACATGACCCGAAATGCCTAACATTTAAAAAAAAATTATCAATCAAGTGAAGTAGCCTACACTTGACTTTGTATGGAATGTTAGATTAATGTTATCTCTCGGGTTTTGCTTCCTCGCAAGTGAACCTTCCACTGTTCTAACAAAGGTGAAAGGATTCAATTTAGTTAAATGTCATTGATTATTTCATCAATAGAACAATATTTAAATGAATTCATCAATCTCAACCTAACTAATGACAGTTGAAGGATCATAACTAATGTCGTATATTTTGAAACTAACAACCAGCAAAACAGAAGAAACTCCCATTGTCCTGTGTAGCAAATGCTGCAAAAAAGTCAAAGATCCAAAGCACAGGATAATACTTCCCTGTAAAATCACAAGGCTCAATTCATCTCAGATGAGTCTCTTCAGGATCAGCTGCATCTACGGATATGCCACGAAGCACATGTATGTAGAATTATATTGACTTTAATGTAAAATTTTATATCGGAAAGGCAAACCCGTTTGTTCACAACAACAAAGCTTTAAACAACAATCTATATTAACTTCATGAGAAGAAACATGCTTGAAACAGGCGATTCTCCAGATATATCCATAAAATATTTTCAACGGACTGGTCACATGAAGATTAAGTAGGCCACAGGTGGATGAAAACAGAAACGATGTTTAATTAGCTCTAGTAAATGAAGGCAAACTGACGTACTGGAGAAAAGATGGTTCGAACTTTAAGAGGGACAATATTGCTGATGAGACGCTATGCAATGGAATCTAATAATGTCACTGACAGCACACGTTAGTTTTATACCTACCTTACCTTAGAGCATACCTTCTCACATCACACGCGCGCAAATTTAGGTCAGTGTTGTCACGATGTTTTGGAATCGTACAGCACGAGCGTGTCCTCAAGGTCTTCAAGAAGCTTGCAGCGAAGCTGCATAGCCTTACAGGACAGTGGCACGTTGGGTAAAAGCCTTTTTTTTTTTGCTAGCGGCTTTACGTCGCACCGACACAGAGGTTTTATGGCGACGATGGGACAGGAAAGGCCTAGGAGTTGGAAGGAAGCGGCCGTGGCCTTAATTAAGGTACAGCACCAACATTTGCCTGGTGTGAAAATGGGAAACCACGGAAAACCATCTTCAGGGCTGCCGATATTGGGATTCGAACCTAGTATCTCCAGGATGCAAGCTCACAGCCGCGCGCCTCTACGCGCACGGCCAACTCGCCCGGTGTAAAAGCCTTTAACGAGGGACGCCAATAAGTGGCAGACGTGTGTCAGCCAGGTTATCCTAATGTCAGTGAAGGGGAAGTGCATGTTCTTGCCGTGTTAATGGACACTGCTCGATGTCATATAGCATGTGAGCTGGCCCAAGACACCGGGTCAACTTGGTGCTTCGGGTGAGTTTCTATTTACAAAAGGAATTCCTCGTTGTCTCCGCTTCCGTCAAGCTAATATGCAATTTATTTCCTTCCTTTAGGTCCGCCTTGGTTCGAAATCTTTCTAGACCCTCCAAAAATCCTTCTGAACATATTGTGTTTTCAAGAAATCTCAGCCATCAATCTACAATACTCAAATTTATGCATATTTATGGCTACGGGTTTCAAAATATAAGATCAATATTACGTGAAAAATATACTAATGTATTTTTTTTGCTATTTGTTTTATGTCGCACCGACACGGATAGGTCTTATGGCGACGATGGGATAGGAAAGGCCTAGGAATTTCAAGGAAGCGGCCGCGGCCTTCATTAAGGTACAGCCCCGGAATTTGCCTGGTGTGAAAATGGGAAACCACGGAAAACCATCTTCAGGGCTGACGACAGTGGGGCTCGAACCCACGATCTCCTGATTACTGGATACTGGCCGCACTTAAGCGACTGCAGCTATCGAGCTCGGTCTAATGTAATTTAATTTACAGTATTCACACAAGATATTAGTCTCTATACTCTAGATACTATCAAGACAAACTCGAACATTCTACACAGGTCATTAACATATATACTATGATTTTTTTTTGTTAAGAATGAAGCCATGTTTTCCAGTGTTGACTTAGTTTAATGTAACAAAGGCTTTTCAGTCCGTCAAACACACAGCAAATACAATGTAAATTATAACACTATAAACATACCTGTAAAATACACACTAACATACAAAGAATGACATGTTTCGTTCTACAAGAACATCATCGGATTCTATCAAATCACTTAAAAACAAGCTTATATATGTACAGTATTGTTTACATAGCGTAAACTTGTCAATGATAGAGAGTTTAGTGATAACATGAAACAGTAATGACAAAAATAAAATATGTACAATTATTAATATAATTAAAACTTACATAATTATCTAGACTGCCGATGTTAAGTCCGTTGTCACCAAATACTATCTCAGGACTGTGGTCGTGGAAAGTTTGTGGTGGGGCACGCTGCGCGTGGAGAGGGGAGGGCAAGAAAGGGAGGGGCCTTGTAGAGCGATATGGATCTCTCCTATTGGATGATTAAATCGAGTACACTATACAGTAGAGAGGGGAGGGAGAAGTAGGGCGGAGCGGCTGGAGCGCTGTGGAAACTTCCATCATCACTGAAGAGGGGAGAGATGTTATTGACCTATTTCATTTTAAATGTACCTTTATGTAATATGATGAATGCAATTTAATAATTATTTTTTAAAGTAAGGAACGGTATTATTATTATTATTACTATTATTATTATTATTATTATGATAAAAGCAATTTAATGAGTAGGTTTTGTCAGATATTATGTGAGTAGAGCGAATAGGGGGAATTATTTAAATGTGTATGCTCATTCAGATTATTTGTATTAGCATTTTTGCGACGTAAATTTCTATTGCTTCTTTTATATTCAAAGATTTACTTTTATTTTCGAAGTGTAAATTTTTAGATCAGTAATAATGTTTGTGAAATGGTGTGAACAGTCGTATATGTGCTCCCCGAAAGCTGAATGCCGATTATATCTGATCACGTTTTTGTGTTCTTCGTATGTTGTATGGAAATTACGTTTTGTTTGACGAAACATACATATAGGTATTTTACAGGTATGTTTATAGTGTTATAATTTACATTGTATTTGCTGTGTTTTTGACAGACTGAAAAGCCTTTGTTACATATATACTGCGAGGAGCTGTTTTATCAAAAACTTGGTGCTGTAATCTGATTTTCCCTCACGTATAATGCCTTTTAATATTTTATCAGCCAATTTTACTGTGTTAAATAAAATTAAGAACGTTAATAATCTGATAAGGCCAATTGAATGCCTTTAATGTGCAATTAAGATATATTTTATGAAGAATATTTACAAAAACTCAATGCTGTATTCAATCTTTATAACATCCACAAGCAATTTGACAAAGTCATTTATATTTTTATATTCAAAAGATTGTATTGTATCTCATAAGAATTATTCCAGTCTTTGTATTTTAAATATACAAGTTTTGTGGTATACACCCAATGCAAAAACTTACCTGAAGAACAAGTTGTACATACATAAATTTTAAAATTATATTAGTGTAGTTTTCAGAATGCCTTGTAACAATTTTCTTAGGCAGATGATGGCAACTATAATGTAAAATAAAATAAAATAAGATAAATAAATATCTGACGTATTAGTAACTTCACAACTTTGTAGTATTGTATAGGTGGAACAACTTACCCATATTTCCTAATGAAAATCTTGATTCTATATGGACCAAAAATGAAATTTTTTACATTAAATAAGGTGGTTAAGGCCAGATATCGGTCTTGCTGTGGGGTGGTTACCCTTGATAGACCAGGTACCGGCCTATGACTAACATTTCCTGTGTCTTGAAACCGTCCCCAAAACCTGGAAATGAAACTTTATGGCACAATCAAGGATACAGCGACTTCGGTCCGTGTCTGGCCTGCTTCCAGGCGGCCGAGTATTCTACCCTGCAAGACGGGGTCCAAATGGCGTCGTTGTGCCTTTGTGTTGTCACGATCACCATGAGGCTACACTTCACACACTATAACACGGCAAACACGACTGAGGGAATATGGGGCGCAGGCACTGGCTGGGTTTACCTTGCGGTTACACCGCCAGTCAAAGCTGAGAACACTCCTTTCCTATACAGAGCGAACACGTAAGGTTGGTATGTGCATATCACTGAGATTTATTGAATAAAGGTGCCGGTTTCAATATTTAAATGTCATCATCAGCCATAAATATTTTAACCACACAATTGAGAAAGGACATGATAATTAAAATTGACGTTATTATACATAAATAAATACATAGCGTTTAAGAATAAAAGATGAAAAAGATTTGACATGTTATCGACGTATAAAAGTCTTTTGAATCGCTTATTTACACTGTGTGCTGAATAAAATTGTAAAAAAAACTTATAGCAATCACTTGATACACTGTTAATGTTGATCTGTTTATGTACAAATACTCAAACCTTCGCGTCATATTTACGGTTGCATTTGAATCTACGGCCTGGCTAACTTGCCATTGAAATCTGTATCACTTTATTCCATCTCGCTCCTTTTCCTTTTCCCTGTGCGACTTAGGTCGCTAAATGTAATTGCATCTTCTCCACCCACGGGGCTATATTCCATCGTTCATATACGATGTTTCCTGATCTCATGTCTCTTGTCTACCGGTCTGATGTCGGACCAGCCGGAAAGCGAGTCTTAATTGGCCCGCTCGCTGTCCTAAGTTCTTTTACTGTACATCGCCGGGTAGCGTGAAGTCAGTTGATTGTCGAGCGCCATGAAGGTCAGAAGCTTAATGTGGTGGCTCTTGGTTAGAGCGTCTACCTACCTCAACATGCCTGGATAGCATGTAAAGGATCAGGGCTAACACCCTGAAGTGTTGTTTTTATCTTATTTTCTTTCCTGGAGTGGACGTCCGCTACTTATTCTACTTAATTCTATCTCAATGAATTTGTAAGTAACCTACATCCCAAATGACGCCATGCATTAGTTTCTACTCATGGACCAAAATGTAAGTCTACATCAAGATGATATTATTTTCCTTTTCTCCTGGAGCTCGATGACCACATCTTGGAAGTTTATTTAAAATTGCAGTCGCATGCTGTCCGAGAAATACCGAATTGATGGTTCTTCTGTTCTCACAAATTTTAAAATGTTGTAACATGTTTGATTTTCGGCCTACTGTCTGCTCCGTTTTAACCTACTATGAGTAGAAGAAAACCTTTTCGACGAGATGTTCTTGGCACTAAATAATGTTCCTGTTTCGGATTTAGTTAAAGAAGTTAGGAGTGAAATAATTTAATAATGTGAAGTCATCCATTAAAAGGATTGAGATCGCGAGATTATCTCCGTGGATCGGGATCTATTTCTTTCTTTAAATTTTATCTTTTCTGTCTTTCTTTTACACTTCAGTACTGCTTACTGTTGTTGTCGTCTCCATGGCAACCATCGTCCATGGGAACTACTGTTTTGGATTATTCATAAGGATTGATTATATTGCTGAATTAATTAGTTTTGTGAGGAGCGCACCATTAAGTTGGGAGCTGTTGGCTCTTAATTCTTCGCCTTAGTTGATTTATGAATTGAATGTGCGAGTTCTTCCTGGTGGTTTGAGCTGGGTTGCTCTTCATCCTGATTTCATTCTATGTGTGCTTCTTTTTGTTGTTGATTAGAGCTGCTTGCTCTGACAACTAATGATTGATTTCTAATTTTTGGTGGGCACGTTACCATTCTGGTACTATTTTGTTTTTCCATTTCGAAGCACGGTGAATTTTTGGGGTCGTTTCGTGACCTGTTTAATGTCTATCTATCTTTGTGAGCGCCTTCGGTTTTGGATATGCTTTCTGTGAATGTTAATTAATTTTCCTGTTGTGCCTATTGCGACCCGGTTCATGGGATGATCTCGCAGCCTCACCTTAGCAGTGTTTCACCTAATGTACAAAATGATTCCTTTAGAAAGGATGCAATTAATTATTTGTACGCAAGTAAATTTTTGAAAGATTAAGATTGAGCCTCCCAGGCACGCAGTAAAGTTTAGTCCATGGACATTTTCTGACAACCAATTATCTTGTAATTTAATCTCGATTTAAGTCAATTTATAAATTAAATTGAAAAGCGCCCCTTGACACTAGTTATACATTTCTACTCAATTCAGAATTATTTAATAAACCCATTTAAAATATTAATTCGTCATCTCATTTCAGAGTTTATTTAATTCATCAAATTATCATATTAATTCATTATTCAATTCAGCGTTTATCTAATTTAATCTAATTATCATATTAATAATCTAATTATCATACTAATTTGTTATCCCAATTCAGTATTTAATTTATTGATCAATTTACCACTTTAATTAGTTAAACTGTTTGTCCTTGTGAAGGTGCACCTGTAGTTTCAAGGGAGTTTTATTTTCCTATCATATGTAACTTTCTCTTATAGCAGAAATTAAATAATTTAGTTTTTTGAAAAACTCGCAAATTTTTCTTTCACGGTTTCTAATATTTCCTACCGTGCAAATCTTTTGGTTCAGTGTGAGTTGCCTCTGGTTTATGGCCTGTTACTGAACTATTTGGTGAGTATTCTCTGTTTTCCTTCTTAAGTAAGGAATATTTGCTATCTCTTGCCCTTTGTTTACTTGTACGAGTAAATGCCGGTACGACTGGTATGCCAGCTATGGATCGAATTGTATTTAATATTTTATTCCAATTTTCTCTATTTAGCGGTATACTGAATGCCCGAACTACCATACTGCTGTAGGTAGCACATTTTCGACTTTGGGATGGAATGAATATTTCTTGATGGTAGTAGCGGCCTGTGTCGGTTTCCTGTAAATATTGTATTCTATCGAAGTAGGAAGTCTGTTTAACGTGAGATCTAGAAAATGTATGCTTCCATTTTACTCAGATTCCAGAGTGAACTTTATCTATGGATCAATATTGTTTAAATTGTTTAGGGTGGAGCCTGCATAAGTATTTCTTTTGTGAAGGATTATGAGAGTGTCATCTACAAATCTGGCCCAAAATTGTATGTTCGCAAATTCACTATTGTTATTAATTGCCGTATGCTCTAAATAGTCAATGTATATTTCTGCTAATATCCCTGAGGCTGGCGACCCCATAGCCAACCATCCTGCAGATCCATGCAATTATTAAAAAGGAATAAATTACTCTTAACTACTAGTTTCAAAATTTCCATGAAATCTAGAATCTTGAATTTACTGAGGTTACTATTTTTATTTAAATTATTTTGGATAATAGGAAAAAGTTTCTTTGTACTGACACTCGGATACATATTTGTTGTATCGACAGAATGCAACGAGTGGAAAGGCTGCATTTCAAATCTCTCTTGCTTTTTAATTTACTCAATGGTATTTTTCACAGAATTATTCAACAGAAAAGGATAATTCTTTATTAGAAATTTCTGGATAAATTGTGTTAATTTATACAATGGACTTGGCCTATAATTGATGATGGGGCGTATGGGGACGCCAGCCTTATGGATCTTAGGTAAAGCTTTCGCTACTGGCAGTCCGGGGTTCATACTTATTAGTTTTATCTTCTCTTGTTCTGTAAATAAAAACGAGGTATTTTGGGAATGATTTTAGGAGACGTTGTATCAGTTGGGTCGGATCTTTTTAGTCACAAATATTATAATAATATTTATAGATCCACCTCTTCAGTATAATGCAATACAATCCACTATTTACATCTACATAATACATAAAGGTCTTAGGCACATGTTTCACCGTTTTTACGGGCATCATCAGCCTATATCAATCTTAAAAATTAATGGGTACAGGATCTTTCTAATCTTATAAACTATAGAGTAAAATGTTGGACAATGATCTCATAAAATGCTGTACTATAACATCTAAAATAGGGATATTGCACGGAAAGTACGTTAAAATACTGTCAATTAACAGTTTTTGAAGATTATAACGTGGTTAATCATGAATATTTGAGCGTTTAAAACCAAAATGGATCCTCTTTTTATACACCATTAGGACTGTGATGGCCTTGAGTGTATAAGCACTATCATCCAAGGGGGATGGTTACTCCATTCCCATAGCATGAGTTCAATATAGTAAAATCAATGTCAGTTATTTAAAATAGAAGTGAGCACATATCAAATGTGTTAAAATATGTACAGTTGATTTATCAGAAAGTCGTAGAAAAGAAGATGGGACTTCTTGTGGAGGCGTTGCTAAAGCTAAAATGTTGTGTCAAAGCTAGCTTATGTCAGTATTTAGTTATGTTAGTACGGTAATCATTTAGATCCAAAAGACGGTCAAGTAGGTGTTATTAACCCTGTTGAAACATTTGTTCGAAGAAATGATCGAGTTTTACCTGAAACAAAATGTTAAAGAGAGTTAGTTAAATAGTATTGTGCATGAGACTAAGGCGGTATTTACTCGCACAGTGCGTGTTAAGTACGTCGGGCTGTTCCAGCAACCTTTCTACTGCTAGTATTATACCCGTGTGGCTGAGGCGGTGAAGGACACGGCGGGGGGGGGGGGGGGAGGGGAACGGATCCTTGCGTGCAGGTGTTGTTGTTTGAGGGCTGTTAGGAGCAGAATGGGCGGACCTAACATTTGGCGAGGTGGTGGGAACTTTAGAACAAAAAGTTCTAAAAGTCTGCAGGATTGTATTGTTTCGACTTCACAATACCTAATAACTTTAATGTTAGCTCATATAAAGGATATTTTGCCTCTGTGGCATCATTAAGATTATGGTCTTTGTTATAGGCTTGGTCTAAAAAGATGTAAAGACTTTCTAATTCATTCATAAGTTTTCCTTTGCCTATACATGTTAGAATAGTGAGATCCTTATCAATTGATGTAAACTGGTGTCCTGTTTCACACATATGTGAGCTCATCGCTGGATATTTGTTATGTTTGAAGGCATTGTAATGCTCCGTATATCTTGTATAGAAGCTGCGCCCAGTTTGACAAACGTAACTAAATCCACACTGAGCGCAAGTTAGTCTGTAAATACCAGATCTCGAAAAACGGCTGTTTTTATAATTGACTTTATTATAAGTAAAAAATATACTTTGATTTGTATTTACTGTTCTGAAGGCAATATTAATGTCGTATTTCTTGAGTGTGTTTGCGATTTGGTGGACGGCTGGGTTGTTCTACGTAAACATGGCATAACTAGTTTTTTAGGTTTATCCGGAATGAGATTCGTGGATAGCTTTTATTTAACTTTATCAATTAACCGGTTAATCATTTCAACTTTGAACCTATTAAGTTTAGCCAAGTTCCTTATATAGTTTAATACAATTTTTAAGCTGTGAGGGGAGAGTGGGATTTTCAAAGCTCTGTGTATTAAATTATAGAATGACGCCTGTTTATGAGTATTGGGATGTAAAAAGGAATTATTTATGGTTATAGGAAATTGTGTGGCCTTCCCGTATATTTGAAAATCAAAAGTATTATTGACGCGTGTGATCGTTATATCTAGAATATTTATGGACTGTTTAACTTCGTCTTCTTTGGTGAATTTTACATTAGGGTCAATTTTATTTAATTTCTCTAAAACTTTGTCACTGTTAGTAACATTTTTGTCAATAACCACAAAGGTGTCATCCATGAATCTTAGCCATAAACATATAGCTTTTATATGCGCTTTAAGGGGAGTTATGACTGAATTTGAAAACTTCTACAATTTACATGCTATTGGAACCAAATTTTATGTACACATGTATTGTAATACAGTTAGACCCTGTGCTAAATTTTAGCTGTGTATGTACCTTGGTTCTGAAGTTATTATTTTTTTTGTCATTTAAAATGCACTCATGCGGAAAAGTCCCTTGCGATGAAGTTTTTGTCTGATGAAGCTAAAAATTTGCTGAAATGTAGCTCTTGCATACAGAAACAAAAGTTATAAACGGTTTTGTTATCAGAGTTATAGTTTTCCTTCCAGAAATTCTGAAATCTTCATTAAATTTTTTATTTAAAAATTCACAGCATGACCCAAATTCTACATCAGGAAATCAATAGAAAAAACCAGTCCATGTCAAAACCTATGATAACTTCCCATCCTAGCACATATAAGAGTAGACTCACCAAGTTTCATTCATTTCAGGTCACAATTGTGTCGCAAGGAGCATTTTTAAGACACAAATACATGAGAAAAAACAAATGTGAGAAAAATGCATAAGAAAATCAACTCACTTTAGAACTGTCCTGCAGCATACGTTGCACCTTCAGACCTCCTAAATCTTTCTTCTGTTGATATTTTTACCAGTTTGTGATGTTTTCTCTCCTTTTTGTGTTGTTCACTGGTCCTCTTCCTGCTCCGAGCTACACGACGGTTGTCTTGTGATTTACACAATGACTGGGTGGTTGAAGAAAGAAGTGAATTCCTGATGGCATGAAGTGTCTCAGCTGTCTTGTAGTGTCCCATGTTGAACTCTGAGACTGCCCTGAGTATACCTAGTTCAAGTTTTGACTTGTAAATAAATACTTCCTTCGGACACTTAGACCAAACCATGCTGTGAAGTGACTCGTTGGCATTCTGGGTCTTACCAGCACAACAACGTCGCAACATTTCATCTGAAGCCAGTCGCTGATATACTGGTGCAATCTTGATCACAACAGATGGCCTAAGCTTGCAAGTCATTCGACTATGACTGTCAACTGGTTTCCCCTCTGCCTGCTGTCTATTAAAGAAGCACCAAGAATCGACACCTTTGGGGCAAGTTATATGCTGAGGGTTGAGATCTGTTGACATGCAATATCTAAGGGTAGAATAAATTGCCCTCTTCATTTTAGCCACATCTGGGATGTTGTTGACTGTGGCATGTCTGAAATAATGCCCAAGCTTGGTCATGGTGGTTTCCGTCAAGCTGCCCTCCTTCCGCCCACCTAGTGTTTCACCCTTTGCCTTCCAATCTCTAACAGTATTGCGAAGAGCAGTGCCAAGGCGTTTTGATACATGATTAATGCACTCTTCCTTTACTATGGTGATACCTGGTCCATATACTTGAATCTGATTTAAATGAACATGAGTCTTAGCATCCCCATCTGACAACATGGTAGTGTAGCGGAACCCCTTGCCAAGTGACCTCCTCCACAGAATCTCTCCAATATCTTTTTCCATAGCATTGGAGGATCCACAATAATTCTTTTCACACTCACTAGAATTGTTATGACCTTCATACCATATATCAAATTCTGAACTATGTTTCCCCAAGTCCCTTTCAGCTACCACACACTTCTGACAGTACTTTGACAGCACATGGTAATCTAGCACAATACCAGTCTGAATGTCAATAGCAAACCCTACTCCATAGTTGGATGTGTGACCACGTTTATGCCAGCTTGCATCATATGATACACAAATATCTCATATTTCATTGTCATTAGCTCCATGAGAACTGCGTACAACTTGTGCAGCCATATCTAGTACTTCTTTCCTCATTAATTTTCCCTCATCAATTAAAAGTTTCAGGTGGGCTGAAAAAGGCCTAGGTCCTAAAGTGTTCATGCCCATACCAACTGAGAACTTTTCCAACCCTCGTTGACCCTTACCTAGAGTGCTAAATGTCTCAACCATAGCATTGTTGACATGGAAAGCAGGCCTCTGTGAATTATTATTTTTCACTCTTGGAGAACTATATACATTTGCAGAAACATAATCACAATTTCTGCATTTAACAATAATTTTAGAGGAAAAACCATGGCTTTCTCTAAATTGAATGAAAATTGACTTGGTTCGACACTCACCACATAGTAGTTCTTTCACAAGTTCACTCCACACATCACTATGTACTAAGGTGTAATTTACAGGCGCAACATTAGAACATTTAGAGGTAGGGTAAGAATCAGAAAATGAGTCGATTTTTCTTTCTGAAACAGTAATAACTGGAGGTGGTAAGGTACTAGAAACAGGAACCTCCTCACTAGGCCTAAATGGAGCTGTACATGGCTTTACCTCCTGACATTTCCTTGCTGAATATCTCAATTTTGCAGCCAGACTTCTCCTAGAAGGGCGTTTCTTTTTTGACCTATAAGAAGTTCTGGGCCCTTTATCCATCATAACACAGGATGTTTGCCTAACCTAACAAAGTATATAACTACCAATACACTCGAAACAAAGCACTATCTCGTTATATACACTTAATTTAAAATATTCACACTATATATAGCCTACACAGTAAAATGAACTCAGGTACTGCTTTTCACTGGATAAATCATTTTATCACTCAGGAATAAGATTTCTCGAGCAAAATGTATACAAATTAAAACAAGAACATGCGTCCACAACGCGATGTAAATAAATACTAACTAAAAAATGTAAACAAAGATAGAAGAGAAAATATGCAACCTTGAAAATACACTTGTGTGGCTCAAATAAATCTACTCTTGTTTTGCAACACATTTTTAGTTCCTTTGCTGGACTAGTAAATTATTTCTCTTATTTTAGTATTTATTTTGACTACGTAGTAAACAAATGAAAGGAGACTGCGTAGCTGAGTGTCTGTCGTCCTCAGAGGGAAATGTTTCGCGCAATATTCAAAATTCCGAACAAACAACTCAACAACAACGAAGACTGTGGCGTCTCAGTAGAAAGAGGGCGTGGACTGGACATTAAATCCCACGCGCTCTCCCTTTAAATAGCCGCTGGGAGGTTTAAAAATGGCGCTGGAAGGAAATTTATAACATTTTCTGATAGAGAAAAGATGGAGCTAATTTTTAAGCACAAAACTCAAAAAGTGATTTTTCGACATAAATTCCACAAATTTCAGTCATAACCCCCTGCGCTTTAATGTCCGTATGCTACGTTGAATCCATGAAATGTCTGCCAAGATGCCGGACAAAAGGTCACCCATGGCTAAGCCAGTCTGTTGATAACTCTTTCCGTTAAAGGAGAAAAGTTGTTATTCAATACAGAATTCAATATCTTCATAAATTCATAAATTTCCACCTTACTCAGGCTGCTACATTTTGAAATATTGTCAGAGATAATTTCGACAATTTCTTTAGTAGGTATATTTGGATACATGTTTATGACATCATAGGAACACATTATGTGGTCAGGTTGTAAGTCAAATCTACTTAAAATATCGCAAAATTTTATTGAATTCTTTAAAGGATGTTTATTATTAAACTAATAATGATGTTTTAGAAAACCGTGATATATTTGGAAACTTTATAGGTAGGGCTATTACAGAAATTAATAATCAGACGTACGGGAATGTTGTTCTTATGGATTTTAGGTAGGGCTCTGGCTACTGAAATGCTGGGGTTCATGTTGATAAGTCTCTGTTGTTCCTGTTCATTAAGAAGGAATGTGGTGTTCTTCATTATAGATTTTAAATTGCGTTGTATTCTTACAATAGGATCTTTGCTAGCGATTGTACAGATCCTATCCTTAAAAAATTAGTTTTATTTAGGTAACTGTCCTTATCCAATAATACAATAGACCCTCCTTCATCAGCTTTTGTGACTAAGATGTAACTATCTTCTTTTTTAGTTCTCAAAATACGTATTACTGTTTTTTATTAGAATCACATTTAGCGTTAAGTCCTTTAGCTAGGGTTCGTAATTTCCTATTATGTCAAATCTGGTGTCAGTTTGAACTTCAAAGGGGAGTTTAGAAATGTTAGCCTCTACCTCAGCTACGACGGTAATTATATCCAAGTTCGTTTTTATTCACTAGGCCAGTTATACTTCGGACCCTTATTTAGGAGTTCCATTTCTATTTCAGAAAACTGCACACTGGTTAAATTAACAATTGCAGGTGTGTTGACACGTGGAATACTTGCTTTTGTTTATCTGCATTCTGTACAATGAACTGTGTTTGGGATTTTTTAAATGCGTTAATTTCTTATCTAATGCAGTCTGTCTCTTGTCCAGTAAAACCATCATTTTGTAGTCTACGTGCAGTTGGAAAGAGTTCCATTCTAATGGGAGCAATGCCTGGGTCACTGTTAAATGAATTTTATATAGTTTTAAGTTCAATTGCGATTTCTTCTCGTATAGTGACATAACTTCATTCCTTAACCATATTTCACTTTGTTGTTTTGGATTTCGTTCATACATGGAATGGTTAAGTTTCTTCTTTGTGTAGGTTTCAAAAATTTTGGGATCAATTTTAGTTTTAAACATTGCTTCAAAAATGTTATATCTTTAGACAACTTGCATATTTTAATTTTGAGATTGATAAAACCTATTTAATTTGAGTTACATGTAACTATTCTCATTTTGATTCTGTATTGAAGATGACGTATATCACAAATATTATTATAACATTTATAGATCCACCTGTTCAATACAATGCACTAAAATCCATTATTTTATGTGGTTAAAATATATAATACACAATTCACAGGTATATGTTTCACCCTTTTTTTATGGGCATCATCAGCCTATAACAATCTTAAAAATTAATGGATACGGGATCTTTCTAATTTCATAAACTATAGAATAAAATGTTGGACAACGATCTCATAAAATGTTGTACTGTAACATGTAAAATTGGGATATTGCACAGAATGTATGTTAAAAAAATACTGTGAATTAACAGTTTTTGAAGATTATAACTTGGTTAATCATGAATATTTGAACGTTTAAAACCGAAATGGATTCTCTTCTTATACATCATGAGGACTGTGACGGCCTTGAGTGTAAAAGCACTATCATCCAAGGGGGATGTTTACTCCATTCCCATAGCATGAGTTCAAGATAATAAAATCAATGTCAGTTATTTAAAACAGAAATGTGCACGTATCAAATGTATTAAAATATATATGGTTGATTTATCAGAAAGTCGTAGAAAAGAAGATGGGACTTCTTGTGGAGGCGTTGCTAATGCTAAAATGTTGTGTCAAAGCTAGCTGTTGTCAGTGTTTATTTATGTTAGTACGGTAATCATTTGGCTTCAAAAGATGGTCAAGTGGGTGTTATTAACCCTGCTGAAACATTTGTTCGAAGAAATGATCGAGTTTTACCTGATAAAAAATGTTAAAGAGAGTTAGTTAAATAGTATTGTGCATGAGACTTCCCGTAAGTCAACAATGCCTAAGGTAGTACTTACTCGTACAGTGCGTGTTAAGTACATCAGGCTGTTCCAGCAACGCTAGCTAGAAGTAGAATGGTCAGTCAATCCAGTGGATCTCTAAATATTATAATAATATTTTTTATATATGTCATCTTTAATATGGAACCAAAATGAGAATAGTTACTTGTAATCTTTTTTAGTCACTGTAAAAGAGCTTTTCTTGAAAAATTCCTCATTTTTTGGTGTAATCTGTTTTTTCTATTATTACTGTCGTGTTCCCTTTATCTGCCCTAGTGATAATGAGGTTCTTTTCTCTAATTTCCTTTTGCTATTTGCTTTACGTCGCACCGACAGATAGGTCTTATGGCGACGATGGGATGGAAAATGCCTAGGAAGTGGCAGGATGCGGCCGTGGACTTAATTAAGGTACAGCCCCGGCAATTGCCTGGTGTGAAAATGGGAAACCACGGAAAACCATCTTCAGGGCTGCCGACAGTGGGGCTCGAACCCACGATCTCCTGATTACTGGATACTGGCCGCACTTAAGCGACTGCAGCTATCGAGCTCGGTAAATTTCCTTTTCTTTTTTTGAGGTTTATTACCTGTTTCCGTTCTACAAAATATTCTTGGTTTTCATTGTTACTTATAGATAATGCTTTTCTTTTTGATACATGGATTTTGTTCAGTTTTCTCCTATTATCGAATCTGACCTCATCTTGTATTTCCGGGGGCATTTCATTAACAGCTACTTCCGACTCAACAATCATTATGGTAGTGGCATTGATTATATTCATGTTCGACGAATTGTGTTTCGGATCTTTTTCTAGTATCTTGTTTTCCTGCTCTGTTAGTTCTGTTTTTGACAAATTTATAATGGGAGGGTGAAATTTCTCAATCAAGTTGTTTAAATTGTTATGATTTTCTATTTTGCTTTTTGTACCCATTTTTTGTCGCATTAGCCTTAAGTGTGTTGAGATTTCTGTCTAGCACGAGCTGTTTTTGGGCTAATATTTCCTGCTCTCTTCTTGAAAATTTCTCCTTTCCTCTCAAGAAGAGAGCAGAAAATATTTTAAGTTCAACATTGTGACTAACTTAATAGGTGTTATTTATTTAATTATGAATCAAAAATTATTCTTTTTCAAGAGTTTTATTAAATGACAAAGCAAACACAAAGAAACATTTTATTCTTTTTCAGATTTAAATAAGGATTTGAGTTCCAAGAGCAGAGCAGATTTAAAATTTCAGCATATAATAATTTAATAGATTTTATTCAATTATGATTTGAAAATTTCTATTTTAAAGTCTGTAATAAATAACATAGTAAGTAAGTAAGTAAGTAAAGTTAAAACACAAAGAAATTTTTAACAATTTCAAAGAATTATATATAATTGTCCTGATGATACGTATATTTGTAATAATACCAATATAAATGGTCCGTTATAGGACATTATAAATTTTCCAGCTAACTCATTCCTGGTTGCCAGCGTTTCGCCCTCGTGTGCTAGGCTGGGCTCATCAGTTGGTACCCAGCACACCTACCAAGACGCTGGCTAGTGCATACCGTGGAGGCCACTGCGTAAGCTAATTGTAGCCACCGGCAGTGCCAATGCACTATGAGACACTTTGTCCCATTATCAAAAATTGATGCCTGCTTGGCCATCAGATGATATAGATGTTGATTCCCATAGGGAATCTGAAATATTTGTTCCGAATGAGTAAATTTATAATACCAATATAAATGGTCCGTTATTGGACATTATAAATTTTCCAGCTAACTCATTCCTGGTTGCCAGCGTTTCGCCCTCGTGTGCTAGGCTGGGCTCATCAGTTGGTATCTAGCACACCTACCAAGACGCTGGCTAGTGCATACCGTGGAGGCCACTGCGTAAGCTAATTGTAGCCACCGGCAGTGCCAATGCACTATGAGACACTTTGTCCCATTATCAAAAATTGATGCCTGCTTGGCCATCAGATGATATAGATGTTGATTCCCATAGGGAATCTGAAATATTTGTTCCGAATGAGTAAATTTATAATACCAATATAAATGGTCCGTTATTGGACATTATAAATTTTCCAGCTAACTCATTCCTGGTTGCCAGCGTTTCGCCCTCGTGTGCTAGGCTGGGCTCATCAGTTGGTACCTAGCACACCTACCAAGACGCTGGCTAGTGCATACCGTGGAGGCCACTGCGTAAGCTAATTGTAGCCACCGGCAGTGCCAATGCACTATGAGACACTTTGTCCCATTATCAAAAATTGATGCCTGCTTGGCCATCAGATGATATAGATGTTGATTCCCATAGGGAATCTGAAATATTTGTTCCGAATGAGTAAATTTATAATACCAATATAAATGGTCCGTTATTGGACATTATAAATTTTCCAGCTAACTCATTCCTGGTTGCCAGCGTTTCGCCCTCGTGTGCTAGGCTGGGCTCATCAGCTGGTACCTAGCACACCTACCAGTAATAATGCACAAAGTCCAAATGTTATTGAATTTTTGGCACCGCTGAAGAAGAGAGTAGTTAGCTCAAGAAACATGTACGGTAATTAAGTTAAATAAAATATGTAAAGAACTGACAAGGCGGGAACGTGTTTTATAAGTCAATATGGACAGGATTAATCAACATGGTGGAAATAATCCATGCTAATAATATTCTCGCCATATAATGGAAAGAGACGATGTGCATTTACTTTCACCTGTTGATAAGGACTTGGACTTTGATGTGAAAATTCAAAGAAAATGAGGTTGAGGAGAGGAAGTAGTGAAAAACCCAAAGGGTACTGGAAGATAACAACCAGTAAATGAATACAGTATATCGTCAAGACCAAGCCCTTGCATATTTCCCTGTAACGCGATGGACTATGCTGTATCTATTGTATATGGCTATCTTCAATTCATACATTGTGTTCATGAAGGTTACTGGCAGGTGGCTGCATTATACAGAATTTCTCAGAGCATTTGCCAAGCAATTGTTGCTCTCCTGCCTAGGACAACAAAAGGAAGAACGTCCAATCAACACAGCCACCTAAGACTTCAGGCAAATGTATGGGGCATTTTCCAGTGCCTGTTCCTCCAACAGAAAGGAAGAAACTTCCTTCTAGGTCCTGCAATGTTTGCAAGGGTCATAAAATAAGGTGCGAAGAGAGGTGGCTATGTGAAAAATGTGGTATTACTCCATCTGGAGAGCTGCTTCAAAAATGATCACACAATGATTCACTACTGAAGACTGAGAAACAGTTAATGAACAGTTAGGCATTGACCTGTGAAGTATATAGCTTTGAAAAAATGCCAGTTTTTGACCAAGCGTCAATATACAAAATTAAAACACAATTTTCTAAACTAAATAGTTTTCTGTCCCTGCAAGTTAGACTAGTAGTCAGGTTCCAATGGCTTATTTAAAGTATAGTTTCAGAACTTTGCTGCTTTAAAAGTGGGAAACCACAGAAAACCATCTTTGGAAGAATGGCTGAAAGAGAAGTGCAAGGATGTTCAAGGCTTTATGGTCTGAGGAAAGGTAGAAAATGCATGCAGACAAATCAATGAAGCCTTTGGAGAAAGGAAAACTAGGTAAGAAAGAGTAGTGATGGCTGACACAACAGTGCTGATGGATTGGATATGGAGGAACACAGTCAACAGCTTGCTGATAATCCTATGAAACTACAGTCAAACAATCGTGCTCATTTCATATGTGCATCTTTCCCACTTTATCCAAGCAATTGCCCCTCAATAAGAGCTCAGATGGAAAAAATAAAAAACAAAAAGCACAAATATGACAGGAACATATCCAACACCACTATCAAGGTAAAGAAGTAGATGATAGCGTTCTGGAAAAATAACAGGCTACTGATGCTGATGAAATGGGAGTCCCAATTTTGAAGTCAGAATTTGAGAAGTTTTGAAAGAACTAAGTATATACAAGGCACCAGGAATTGATGACATACCCTCAGAATTACTGACTGCCATAGGAGAAACCAGCACGGTGAGGTTATTCGCTTTATTGTGAAAGATACATGGAAAAGGAGAATTGCCATATGATTTTTGGCAAAATGATGTTATATCTATTCTTGTGAAAGCCGCTGCTGACAAGTGTGAAAACTATCGTACCATTAGTTAGTATGGAAAGACAATTGAGTTGGAGGACATCAATTTGGCTACAGAAGAAATGTAGGAACACATGAAGCAATCCTGACTTTATGTCTGATCTTAGAGGATTGAATTAAGAGGGACCGGCACACATACATATTATCCGTAGAAAAACAAAAGGCATTCATTGTCAGATACCGAGAAAGAAGAAGAATTTACAATATGCAAAACATCAGTCTGCTGTGATAAGAATTGAGGACATTGAGAAAGCAGCAGTATTCCTTAACAGAGTCAGGCAGGACTGGAGGTTCCCCCTCCTTCACAACATTTATATAGAAGAAAGAAGCAGTAAACAAAATGAAAGAGGAATTTGGAAAAGGTACCGCAATCACAGGAGAGGAAATCAAAGCTCTCAAGTTTGCTCATGATATTGTTTTTTATCTCAGTTTGCAGATCTGGAGAAATTGTTGAATGGTACAGGCAGAGTCTGGGGGAAAGAGTACAAGACCAAAATAAATAGAACCCCCCAAAAAAGTAATGGAGTGCAGTAGAAAAAAAGTCAGCTGACGGAGGAAAAATGAAATTAGGATATGAACTTCTAAAGGTAGCAGATGAATATTGTTACTTGGGTAATAAATAAACTAACGACAGCAAAAGTAATGAGGACGTAAAATGCAGATTACAGTCTAGCACAAGCAAGGAGGGCCATTCTTCAGAAAACAAATTTGCACCTTTCAAACAGTGATAAACAGATTACTGAGATGTTTTTGAACACATTTGTCTGGAGCATGGTGTTGTGTGGAAGAAATACATGGACTATAACTAGCTCAGGAAAAAAGAAATAGTAGAAGCTCCTTAAATAGTGTTAAAAATGAATGCTGTAGGTGAGCTGTGTAGATCGAATCACAAACGAAAGGTACAGAATTAAATTGGTGAGAGATCAGTATCAGTAAATTTGACAAGAAGAGATAGAATGATAGGACATATCTTAAGACACCCAGGACTTGTTCAGTAGGTTCTTGAGAGAATTGTAGTCAGTAAGAACAGTAGGGGTAGAACAAGATATGAATATGACAAACAGATCAGAGGAGATGTAGGATGTAGTAGTTATCTAGAGATGAAAGACACCACAGGATAGGGGCACATGAAGTGCTGCATCACATCAGACTTGGACTGATGACTCTCAAACAATAACATGTGAGAAATTGTGTCCTGGTTAACAGAGACTGCTATTTGTTTCCAAGAGGACATGCTGAGAACAAGGTTACATTCATTAGTCAAGATGAACCATCCAGTCCAGTGCACTTATAAAATAGACTGTATTTAAGCCAAACATGGTCATACTGTATTACACCTTTCTTCATATCACCCAGTATTGAATCCCATTAAGTTGATCTGGTCAAGTGTCAAGAATGGCATTTCTGAACAAAATGTGATGTACAGAATGGACGCATTTCTATAATTTATGGTGAACAAATTGCTTGTATTACAAATGAGGACTGGAAGTAAAATTTGCGAGCACGTAAATTAATTTGAACATCAGTAATTTCAACTGAAGGTTTATTTGATTATAGTGACAGTGATGGAAGCAATACTGAAACCGCAAGAGAAAGTGGTAATAAAACAACACTGCCAGCGAAAGTGAAATAGGCATGAATAGAGAATATGACGAAACAGTGGGAGGGGCATTTTCTAAGAGATTTAGTATGCCTAGATATAGTGACAGTGAATGATCCATAGTTTTCTATCAAGTGATTAACATACTAAATTATGTGTAATGTGCAGTTGTATGTGTAATTATTGGAAGGATTTGTGAAAGGCTTCTTAACAGGAATACTATAATTTATGATGAGATTGTACATTTCATAAGGCATGCATTGTACAATATCCTTCACTTATACTCTCCTGTGTATGCTTGAACCTAGTCCTTGTCACCTTCCACAACAACACACTTCCCGTCCTGCACTTAAATGAATGTTCTCCACAATTTGCAAAAGCTGTACCCAAAGATTGTGACTCAGTCCTCAACACAACAAAAGTATAAGAAAGAAACCTACACCATTAGGAATCCTCCTGATGTACAACATACAGGCAGACAGGGTAAAAAGTATGGTATATCTAGGGAGTAACATAGGACCATTGTGCTGTAATTAAATGCTGAAGAAACCAGAGACTATCTTCATTAGCAAGTGGCAACACCTATCCTGAAACGATCACAGAATCAAGCTCAAAAAGACAATAACAAAATGCTGTATCCTCTCTTCCCTACTAAATACCATAGAGCCCTATATAATTTATTATCCACAGAAAAGAGAATCCAAACATTCAAGATGTGGATATATAATGGCAAATTGTGTAATTCCTGTGGGTTATTTTCATGTCGCACCAATGGAGATAGGTCTTATGCCAACAAAAGGATAGGAAAGGGCTAGGAGTAGAAAGGAAGCAGTGGTGGCCTGAATTAAGGTACAGCACCAACATATTAATGACATGACAATGGGAAATGATAAAAACTATCTTCAGGGTTGCCGCCAGTTGGGTACCCCACACAAAGAGCTGTCAACCTCAGCTTATCAAGACAATTTAACTCAAGAGGCTGAAATACACGTATCACATTATGAGGACTGTTACAAGTTATATTTTGAGGAAAAAATTTAGGCAGAAGAGGACTTAGAATAAGATGGACATCTCGGATCAATATTTTGAATGGGTTGGAGCTCTTTGGCACATGACAAAAGGAAGATAGCCATGCTTGTACCCAAATTCCAGTTAGGATAAGGTACCAGTAACAGTGAAGAACCCAGCCATCAGATGCTATGCATTGGAGGGACTTTGAACAACAATGGCTGCTATATATTAACTAGCATAAAATTTCGAGCTACCTGCAGAAATTACGAAAATCGTTTCAAATATTGGAAATTTCACTATACATCTTTCCAAGGATCTTCAAAATGTCTGCTTAAAAATGAGGAGTTGCCCAATTAAGTCTATTTAGCAGTTTGTTAGAATTTCCATTATCAGAAAAATGACATCAAAATATTAGATTACTTCAAATGTGTTCACCTGTGTTTCTCTTGGCACTGCCAACTCTGATTTTGGTTCTTCTTTCAAACACATCTCTTCTGATATAATTTTGTAATTGTCCTGTGGAAAAGTTAATATATTAGGCAAATTTTTCAGACACATCTGGAAATGTATTTATATATGAGTGGGCTTAACAATTCATCATTTCCTAGTAAATGGACAGTTTCAGTTTCAAATCTTAAACTATCGTTTATCAGAAAATCTCCATGTTGAGTATCCATAAAAGCATGACAACTAAGAGACCTTCAAGAGTGGAGGAATGTACTGTTTAAATGCTCATATTTAATTTTGAAGAGTAGAACAATTATATAAAATAAAACCTTCTAAAATAACACCAAATGATCAGGAAAATGTACAGACATACTTAAAAATAATCTGCTCATTATAAAGAAACCAATACTGAAATATTAAGAACCTCACAATTTATCACTGTCATCTTTCACGTTTTGTACCAACAAATACAGCTCAGCACGAAAATGTATCTTCCTTATTTCCTCTTCTATATGAAGTGTTCAGCTTGAAGGCAGGGAAGATCCTCAATAGCCCTACCATCAAATGGCATAGAGAGCTAGGTGTCACTGAGGAGGCAAACTAAGGAAATGAAGAGTAAGGTAGCTTTCCATTGCGTTCCTCCTCCAGCCAGACAGTGCTGTTACATACCAGTCTCTCACGAGCACGGTACTGTACACACAGACCAGCTATTTCACACCTTTTCCTATAGGATCTGGTTGTATTAGGAATGGTGTTGCCCGTACTGCTCATATCTCAGTCACTTTCATATCGTAAGAGCCAAGAATGAGACTGAGACCCAAAATACAAGTGACAAACTTGTTCTGGGCCAATCCAGAAGACAACAGGTATTGAGCACACAGTATCTCACCAGAAATGGAATAGGGCAGGCCACCTCATATGGAAGTCATAAGCCCTAAACAACATGAACCATTCCCTATAGGTTATCTACAATATCATAGACATCAGTGCTCCTTGTGCAGGTACGAGTACATATGGTCAGCTGACAGGGATATTGCAACTTGCTTTACATTGCACTGATACAGAGAGGTCTTTTGGCGATGATGGGATAGGAAAGGGCTAGGAGTGGAAAGCATACCTGCCAACTTTACAAAACCAAAAATCAGGAGATTTTGATATGAAAATCAGGAAAATCAGAAGAAACAATTGGTCAAAACTGCTTATTCTGCATGTCTTGTGCAATGCAGTACTATGATATATTTGTAACACTGATTGTCTCAAAGCCTGACTGCTGCTGTATGTGAGAACAAGGCTAAAAATTACACATCTCTATTACCTCACAGGAAGTACATGTGTGAGATGATCGGTCTGTGATAAGCCTTCCGAAAATAGTATGAACTCATGTTCCACACGTGTGAATCAGTCATGTACTTAGATACCATTACTTAGCAAAAGCATAGATTAATATATTGCACGCGATTATGTGAAGTTCAGTGCTATTTGTATCAAATAACTAGCTGTTGTAGCCGTGCTTCACTTTGGAATTCTCAGAAAGAATGTCCTTATAGTTTTCCCAACTGAAGTCACCATAGGTCATAACAATGACATCATTATGAATGTCATGATTAAAAGTAATGCTGTCATATGAAATATTCTATAAAATGAAAAACAGCACATTTTCTCACTTTTAACGAAAAGTACTACGGTTGATATAGATGTTGATTCCCATAGGGAAACCAGAATATTTGTTCCGAATGAGTAAATCTATAATACCAATATAAATGGTCCGTTATTGGACATTATAAATTTTCCAACTAACTCATTCCTGGTTGCCAACTTTTTGTCCCCGTGTGCTAAGTTGGGCTCATCAGTTGGTAAATAGCACACCCACCAAGATGCATGGCTAGTGCATACCATGGAGGCCACTGCGTAGGCTACTTGCAGCCACTGGCAGTGCCAATACACTATGAGAGACTTTGTCTCATTATCAAAAATTGATGCCTGCCTGGCCATCATGTGATATAGATGCTGATTCCCATAGGGAACCTGAAATATTTGACCTGAATGAGTAAATTTATAATACCAATATAATGGTCCATTATTAGACATTATAGATTTTCCAGCTAACTCATTCCTGGACCCTGATTCATAAAACTAACTAATAATATAGAACTCATTAAAATAATTATTAGTTAACCAAATTCAGTTTCATAAAGATTTACAAATGACCAATAAAATATCTTCACTCATAATAATATTAGTTAGTTAGTCAGCTGATACAAATGGAGGTTAGAATTGGTCTGTTGCATATTCAAAGACATAAGCTTCATTATTGTTTCTGTATTGAACTGAGATCACAGAGATAAGTTATTTATAAGGTTCAAAGGTGAAAAGGTTGAACCTTATAAATAACTTATCTTTGTGGTCTGTTGCATATGTTCTTGGTTTGTGTTTGATCCTAGCAGTAGGCTATTACTTGAATACAACTGGTTATTAATCCGTATGTTCGATAGGCTCACTTGATATTTTCGTTGTTGTGACTTTGATACATATGAGAGTGGATAAAAAAAGTGAAAATAATGTGAGAGAAGAAAGTTACTTTGCAACAAGTGACTGAGATAAAGCGTCAACTATTCGCAGCCTTGTGCACACTATAACCGTCCTTTTTTTAACTTTTTTATTTTATGTGCTCTTCAATTTTTTTGAGATGGACTAGCAAAATCTTGGTTTACTACTGTGGGTGGGGATGGTAGAATAACACCCACGGTATCCCCTGCCTGACGTTAGAGGCAACTAGAAGGGGCCCCAGGGACTCTCAATTTGGGAGCGTGGGTTGATGACCATGGGGCCCTGAGCTTAGTCCTGGTATTGTTTCCACTTACTTGTGCCAGGCTCCTCGCTTTCATCTATCTTATCCAACCGCCCTTGTTCAACTCTTGTTCTTTTCCGACCCCGACGGTATTAGGTTGCGAGACCTAGAGAGGTCTTTCATTTACACGCCCTACATGGCCCTTCTCTTTCTCTGGCCAATACCTTCAATTTTCAAAGTGTTTGATCGCTTCCATTTTTCTAACTGATTAGTGTTATATAGAGGATGGTTGCCTAGTTGTACTTCCTCTTAAAACAATAATCATCATCACCACCACCATCTTGGTTTACTGGTGGTATAAGACAAGATTTTAAAGGATAGCTGGAGTCTCCGAGAAGAACTGCACTAGGAAAACACAAAACTGTATCACTATCAACTCGTGGAGTGCAATGTGATGCTGCTGTTTTGAGGTTATGCTTCATTTCTTGCAGTGGAACATTCTATCACCAATCCTATCAAGCAAATACTCAAAAGTTCTGTAATCTAACCTAAATCTCTCATTGTATTCATATGTTTGTCACATACCAGTACAGGCTATTTTTGGCCTAACATTTATTGAACTGTGAATACCTACACTCGTTCCTCATCACGATTTAAATCAGAGTCTACCATTTCACTGATTTTCAAGACTTTATGCAAAAATATTAAAATACCGCTCACTTTGGGTTCACTAATAATATGGATTATGAGTCAAAATACACTCATGGAAATTAATCCCAATACTATGAGTAACTTTTATTAGTCATGCTGTCTATGAAACAATTTACTAATATTATTAGGAATATCTAATAATAATTTTGACCGATAAATTAATTACTAATATTATTAGCTAAAAACTCTATGAAACATAATACTAATATTATTAGTTATTATTAGTTAATATTATTGGTTTCTTACTAATAATATTAGTGAAAGATGTTTTATGAAACAGTGCCCTGGTTGCCACCGTTCGGTTTCCCTATGGGAATCAACATCTATATCATCTGATGGCCAGGCAGGCATCTATTTTTGATAATGAGACAAAGTCTCTCATATTGCATTAGCACTGCTGGAGCCTGCAAGTAGCCTACGCAGTGGCCTCTACGTATGTGCGAGTTCTATGCGAGTCACAAACCCCTGGGACTGATACAGGTTTCAATAATCATAGCACATTTGCGGACATTTTACGCATTAATAAACGTCGATATTGCATTTGAAAACGGCTGAAATAGCGGGATTTGAATACACATTTTTGAAGTTCACCAAAAAATACGCTAAAACTGGGAGACATAATGGAATAATCGGTAGGCGGGAAAAACTGTTGAAAATCGGGAGTCTCCCGCCTAAATCGGGAAAGTTGGTAGGTATGGGAAAGGAAGTGACTGTGGCCCTAATTAAGATACAGCCCCAGCATATGCCTGGCATGAAAACAAGAAACCAGAGAAAACCATCTTCAGGGCTGCCAACAGTGGGTTCGACCCCCTATTTCCCGAATACAAGCTCACAGCTGTATGACCCTAACCGCATGGCCAATGGCTAAAAAGAGATATATTGTGCAGGACTTCGTACGTATTGAGAAGCAAAAGGTCAGATTGTTGTCTCAAGAATTCCAGCCGTATGTTCAGCATATGCCTGCACAAATCAGTGTAACTAATCCAAGGATACATTTTGTTTTAAATAAGTGTTACTGGATTCAATTCCTGTTTGTTAATAAACCCATTTTAATATTTTAACAGAGGAAGTACTGTGAGACAGAGTTTTTATCAATTTGATCAGGTTACCGATTTCCTTTTTAAAGACCAAGGAATAAACTCAACAATGGGTTGTGACGATAAATGGAGACAAATTGTATTCCACCCAATACAGTCATTTAGGTTCTGCACACTTTGATGGTAAGTACATGTATCAAATGAGCAGTGGCTATTACTGCCAAACGTGGCATGGTTCTAAGCATTTTATTTTGCCTGACATTCGCAAACGAAGAAAATATGTGGTCACTGCCAATAAAACATAACGAAGGAAACCCACCAGAGGCAACTCGTTAAAATTAAAGCTGATATTGTGTAACACTCAGAAAATGCAAATACTGCACCTATTTAATTGATTTAGTGGTATATTTTTACACACTGTGTGTTGAAATTTCAGCTGATCACTAAAAAGAATAGAAGAAAATGATCAGAGTCTATGTAAATGCAGTACAGAGCAAGTTCTTGAAGAGTAGCAAGACATATGTCCGGATCGGCACTGTGCTTCATGAACTACAACTAAAAATACTTACTTGATCCTAGACTTCTTCATAACATTGAAATTTCAACACACAGTGCCCCATAAAGTGTTTTAGTGCTTCACAAACAGCAACTGACAGAATTATTTAAACTTCACATTTTATTTGCCTGTGCATTATCTTTTATACTTATTTGTGATCGGCTGATGATGACCAAGAATAAAGGTTGAAACCGGTACGAATTAAAATTAAGTAGGAATGTAAAAATTGCATTTCTTATTTTAATAGTATTGAAAGTTTGTGTGTGTGCTAGTTGCTTTACGTCGCACCGACACAGATAGGGACAGGGAAGGGCTAGGAGTGGGAAGGAAGCGGCCGTGGCCTTAATTAAGGTACAGCCCCAGCATTTGCCTGGTGTGAAAATGGGAAACCACGGAAAACCATTTTCAGGGCTGCCGACAGTGGGGTTCGAACCTACTATCTCCCGAATACTGGATACAGTATTGAAAGTTTGAACCATCATATATCTTCTTTTAACTTAATAGTGTGTAAAATATACCTCTAAATCAATTAAATATGTGCAGTATTTTAATCATTTCCAGTGTTACATAATATCAGCTTCATATCCATACTGGCAGTAATGAATTATTCACCTACAAGACTTTATTACATCCTTCTAATCTACACAAACTTCCGGGCAACTTCACTGATAACTTAAGGCCATGCTGCCAATGGGGGAAAACACAGACACTGCACTAATGCAATTCATATCTTGCATTGAATATGAGGATCCAATGGAGTCCAATAAAGGTATAATTCCTGTGTAATGCACAAGCACTGACACATGTGGATTGGTGCATTGTAATGAGTCTACATGAAACACATCCTTTTCTTATCATCATGGTTGAGATGCACAGTATGGAAGATATGACACATTTATTGTTCTTTGCCTCAGTGTTTAGACGTTCATGTTTTTCTATAGGGGTCAGTTCAAAAAATATGCAACAGAGCGCAATTATTATTATTATTATTATTATTGTTACGGAGTTACCCGTGGAAGGCAGAGGTGAGGGAAGGTGCGGGCTGGAATGGGTGTAACTACAAAGCCGAAAGATGAATTAAAATTTCAATAAAGGTCATATTTTCACAAATAGAAAAACTTAACAAATTTCACATAGAATTTAAACAAATAACAACAACTCAACCACTATCCACTAATCAGGTACAAGGTATAATTTTACAAACAAAAGCCCAAGTTTCGGGGTCTTCACAAGTTCTGGGCTTCGAGCCCCAATTACACAATCCTTGAGCTACTAGCCCAACTTTACCAAGGTACACACTTGATCAAAGGGCAGAAAACCCCTTCATTCAAAGAGCATTAGCTCCAAAAATCATAGCGGGCCTCCTAGAGGCACTTTTACTACATCAGAAAGAGCTGACCCGCTCTCTATTTTTCAAGCCTATTAAAGGCAATACCAGGCTTTTACACACGATTGCCATCAAGGCACAACTTACAATGAAACAGGGGTACCTAGTACCCAGCCTACTGGGTCTTAATGGAAAAATAATAGGTTAATTTAAAAGGCCCTCAAAGCAAAAAAGAATGGAGGCGTGAATTAGCACTCACAAATACACATTTTGAAACCTAAGAGGCACTAGGCCGATGACACAGGGCTATTCCCAAACTAGGGAGGTGACTCGTATAAGAAAATTTAATACATTAAGGAAGAGAAGAAAATCGGTTAGAAAAATGTAGTCACCTCGAACACAAAAGGAAGGAGAGCTCGAGAGGTTAAAGCACTCTCTATCCCCTAATTACCATCACAGATTTTATGAAGTTTTTACATCAGCCAGAAGAATTTACATATGGAAGATAGGTTACATTTGTAGAAGTTTTCGGACCTTCCCCGGCGGGTTAAACAGCTGAGCTAGCAAGAAATAAAGATGTTACATACCTATTACCTTTTGAAGAGCTGCTTCCTGATGAAAGAGGCGTTTCCCGCCCCCTGCTACATGTCCATACTCTAAGCTAGATAATGTTGAAGTGGCGAAGAGCCGTGAAAATCAGCAGGTTTTAAAAGCTCGGGGAAAGTTCGAGACCTTTCATAAATAAAACAGCCACACCCCCTCAATTTTATTGGGTAGCTTAAAGTTACACACCAAAATCGGAGAAGAAAGACATGATTGGTCAAAAATTAATTAAAGAAACTCGGGATCGGCTAAGTTCAAAACTGGCGGAAAGGAAGATTAATATTGCCAACCCACAAATGAAAGAAAGAAATTTAGTACCGAGAAAACTTATGAATACAAAATTTCTTCAAGAAAATTCATACACTTCTCACCAGGGTGCATGATCATAGTTTTTTAATCAGTGACATCTATAAGAGAATGTCCATACTTCTTGATCAATAGAAAACAAAACAAGTTGAGATCCACACAGTACTAACAACTTCGTAATCACAAATTTTAATGTGCTGACATCTTCTGAGAAACTTATGAGTTAATCCAGTTTTTGAAGTTCAGAGTTTCTCCTGTAGAGGAGGATTTATTGGTGCAAGATTTAAAATTGCGGCGTACGGGTGTACCTCCTGGTAGTAGTAGTAGTAGTAGTAGTAGTAGTAGTAGTAGTAGTAGTAGTAGTAGTAGTAGTAGTAGTAGTAGTATCAATATTCGGAATGGCTAAATTAAGATGAGAAGGACCATTCCTTCAAAATCTTGTTTCATTCTTATTATAACAGCAAGACTCATCCTTAATGGGGCTGACTGATCGAAAATCACCATCAATTGTTATCCATGAGCATGTTATGAAAGGTGCTGTTAAAGGAATAGATACATACATACATACATACATACATACATCTATATATATAAAAGCAAGTCAGTCTGGAGCGATGTATATATAAATATTTAAAAATGAAAAAGACGTGAATTAATGAGGCACTTCCAGAAATCTCAGACATTTGAAACTTGGTACGGGAGAAGCTGATGACACCAGGATCCCTAGAAAAATCGAAAATACTCAAAATTCCCTCAAGGGGGCATGCTGGGGGGCCTGAAATGTTTGGGTCAGCATAAGAACGCAGTCGTATAATTTATCCAAAACGGCAACGTTTAGGTTTCGTGGGCTTAAAAATTTTCGGGAATTTCCTATTTTTTATCCCCCGTCCCCCCAAATCAAGATGGCGGCACAACCTGCCAGACGAGGTAGAAAATTGAAATTTGGCGAAATTATAGCTTTTGGTCCCTACCCGACGGAAAAATTCCAAAACGTTCAAATTCTTCACTTTTGACCCCCAAAGATATCGAAATATGGAGGCAATTTTAATGACTGTGCAGACATTCCTTTTGAGCTATTTGTTGGCTAAACGGTAAGTCGTATCAGAAAACGGATGGCACAACCTCCCTTCAATTCGGAGTGATCTACAATATTGGTGATTTTTACAAGTTTATTTCATTGTTTGACACACTTATATGAATGATAGGATCATCAAGTTGGGTTCGCACATTGGCATGATCAAGGGCCATATGTGGACCATGTTTCATGATTCTAGCTTATACATAAGTAGGCAAAAAGTAATGTAAAACGTTACAAAGGTACCCAAATTTCACCCTATTAAAATTTTGAACTCAATTTACCCCCTAAATATGGGAGATACGTCAAAATGGTTTAGAAACAAACATGTAGAGCGATAAATAAGGCGTCTGATGGCGCGAACTGTTTGTTAATATCATGCACCGTTTAGGAGTTATGAATCTCGAAGTGGAGGTCTGCACTTTTCAACGTGCTCATGGTTATCACTCATCTTATAAATAAAGTTGTAGGGGGTCCGCTGTCTGTAATTTCGTTTGTTTAGCCATTTTTTCAGATATTTATCCGTTTTAGGTCAACTCAAGACCGAATGGGTGGTTTTTACTTTTCGTGTCTGTCTTTTTGTTTGTTTGTTCCACCATTACGGCAAAACGGCTGGATAGATTTCAACCAAACTTCATATTTGGAGTATACTCACCCCGAGGAAGGTTTCTATATGCATTTAATTTTAAAATCTTTGATTAGACGGGGATTTATAGGAAAACCAGAACGGTTTTCCTCCATTTTCTCTTATACTATTGATTTCCTGTAAACTCCGTGGACCAAATATGTGAAACGTCTCTTCATTATAAACAATTTTCTTTATGTTCATAATTTACCTTACTATTCAAATGACGGAGAAATTTACTATTTTCTGAGGGTATCATGGTCTGCGTGTGTGACCGACAGACGGACAACGAACGTACAGGTTGCCATGGCAACGTCTCTGACTGCTTGCCAGCAGGGAAGTAACGTATTGAAATTTTCCTCATCATAACTTTAAATTCATGGTTGTTCCTTGGGTAGAAGGCAAGAGAGGGCGTAATCGGCCATTCTGCGTGATATTGGCGGAATATCGTTGGAGTTTATAACCGTCCTCGAAGAGCTTAAGTAATAACACTATTAGTCATCTTATCTGTTGACCTAAGAATGCCTGCGCCTAAATTTCTCCTCTGTTACCTCTTTCTTATATCCATAACTCACACCAGCATATTTTATTGAGGGCCATTTGATTTTCCAATACATTAACTTAGTATTTACACATTTGTCGTCATCCGGCCGTCCTCAGTTTTATTCCATTTTCTATTAATTTCAACGTTCTTTACTGAATTATTTTCTTCCTTAATTACACCGTATGAATGCGAGTGCTAATCCCGAAAGCTTGACACTCTTTCCTTTGAGGAAATATTCTCAGCTATGCAAATGTATAACTTTCGGCCCCGGAAAATATCGAAATATGGATGCAATTTTAACGACGGTGCACACCTTCGTTTCGGGATAATTGGTGGCTAATCTGTCAGTCTTATCACAAATCAGAATGCACAATCGCCTTTCATTTTGGAGAGATCTACAACTTTGGTCCTATGACTTTTTATCGTATTTATATTCCTTATACGTTAAATAGAGCTGTATTTCTCGATTTCAAGTTAATTTTGTACTTTCACACGTATATGTTAACATTAATTTGGCACACTTATAGGAAAGATAGAATCATTACATGCGGCACGCGCATTGGCATGACCAGTGGCAAAGTGATAGCCAAATTTTATGATTCTATCTGTCACATGATTATCACAAATATAAAGTAGTATGCGAAAACTGTACAAAATTTCACACCCAATGATTCTAACTCAATCTGACCCATAAATATAGGAGATACGAGAAGATGTCATGGGACCAACCATGTAGAACACTGAAAGAGGCGTCTGATGGTGAGGTCCGTTTGCAGATATGTCGCAGAGTTTCAAAGCAATAACTCTCGAAATAAAGGTCTGCACTTCTAGAGTGTGTCTGTACATCGACTATTTTTCGGCGACATTTGTGTACAGTTATCCGTTTCAGGTGTAATAATGACCATCTGCATACTTTTAGCTTTGGTGTCTGGTTTTCTGTTTGTCTGTTTGTCTACAATTTGGAAACTACTGGATATATTTCCACCAAAATTCATGTTTAGAATCCACCTGTCCTCGGGTAGGTTTCAGGGCAAATACTGTTTCTAAATCCATGAAATGACGGGGTGGGGGTTTATACGAAACCGAAACCACGATTATGCACTCCCACAAAATGTACACAACCAAACTTAATAGAAATCTACCTGCCATAATGGAAATTAATTTTTAAACCTTTTTTCTCATGTGCTTCATTTCCGTAAGAGGATTTATAAGGGAGATATCATTAACCGGACTTAACTTAAGAACGGGCGCGGCTGAGCGTATTTCTTACAAGTTTCAAACTATTGAAGATATTTGAACCAAACTTTATATTTAGCATTCACCTTTCCAAAGGTATTGAAGATATTTGAACCAAACTTTATATTTAGCATTCACTTTTCCAAAGGTAGATTTTAAAGGTCAATAACATTTCCTGTTCCTGGAATGGACTGGCGGTTTATAGGGAACCGAAATGGTGAATTTACTCTTCCACAATATATACATGACCAACCTGACTGGAAATCGACCAAATTTGTTGGAAATCCATTTCTAAAACTTTTTTCATGTGTATTTTCTCGACAGAAAGATTAATAAGGGATATCATGAATGGTCGGTTTTGCAGGGTAAGTCCAGCAGACATAGACCAAAAGGTGTTGTACGTGGAGCAGATTCCTTATTTATCCATATAAGTAAAATCCTAATGACTGTGTGCCTGAACATTGACTATTTTGGCGAAATGTTCGCACAGCTACGCGTTTAACGGGTAATAATAACAACCATCTGCATAATTTTTTGGTTTAGTTTCCTGAAAGTCCTAATTTTAACCCTCCTCGCCCAAAATCCACATTGCGGAATAATCTGCCAGACGAACAAGAAAACAGAAATTTGGCAAAATTATACATTTTAGCCTGTAACGGACAGAACATTTCCAAGAACTTTAAATTTTTCACTTTTTTCCCCGAAGAATATCGAAATATGGAGGCAATTTTAATGACGGTGCAGATCTTTGCGAAGTCCTATCACATAAGGGAAGGCACAATCTCCGTTCAATTTGGAGTGATCTACAACCTTGGTCTTATGACTTTTTGTTGTATCTGTATCCCTTTTACATTTGATTTTTGTCTATTTCTCGATGTTAAGTACATTTGGAATTTTCACATGCATAATTCATACTTTCAATCACTTATAAGAAAGATAGAATCATCAAACCCTACACGAAAATTGGCCCACCCAGTAACCATATGTGAGCCAAATGCTATGTATGTAGCTGTCACATAATTACCTGAAAAGTATTGCAATGTGAGATAATCTTACAAAAATTTTACTCTCTTCAACGTTTCTAACTCAATCTGACCCATGAATAGATCAGATATCATACGACCAGCCATTTAGGCAGCTAAATCTGACGTCTTATGGTACAATCCTTTGGCGATATGACGTACCGTTTAGCAGCAGTCAATCTGTAAATGAAGGTCTGCAATATTTTAAGCATGCATAAACTTTCATATGTCGACCTATATCTATATATTCACTGATGTCGTGTTGTAGCGATCGAGGAAGGGTGTGTCTGCTAATGTAATCAGTACTCCCCACACCGACTTTGACTGGGAGTAGGAATGGGGTCCATCTCCAACACCTGTGTAACTGGCATTAGTAAGGAAGGCCTACCATTGTAGTGAATAATTCACTTCTCGGTTTGACTTGGAGAAGGCAAGGGAGCATGCATTGTTGTTTAAAAGTCCGCTATCTGATTAAGTTTGGCTGTAGGCAAGGGTACCTGCCCTTATAAACAAATGTATCCATCTAAAATGTGACTGGTATTAGGCAGAGTGGCCTGCTATTTTGATGGAAACTCACCAACTTGGTATGACTGGTAGTAAGCTGGCTGGCTGTAGGAAAAGGGGCCTGTCATTATAATTATAACTGCACAACTCAATTTCGACTGGTAGTAGGGAAGTTGCCAAACATTCTAATGAAAACTGTAATTTGTCTGGAAGTAGGAAAGGGGGCCTGCCATTGTAATGAAAACTCCCAAATAGATTGTGACAGCACAGTAGGCGATGGGGCCTGCAATTATAATGAAAACTTCCACACTCGATTGTGAATGGCAGTAGGCATGTGAGCCTGCCGTTATCATCACAAATCCGTGACAAGCACTTTACATTGGAAACACCGTATTGGGAACCTCCCTATGCTGTTTCTCGGATAACGCTAAGAGACATGCCATTTTAAAACAATCTTATTTACTGTATGTACAGTATTTACTTCAATATTCGAATACAATGTAGAATAGCGTAGCGAAGCAAGGGTACATTTGCTAGTACTTACATATATACATACATACATATTCAGTATAGACTGTTATTCCTTTTGGTGTTCAGTCTCCAAGCCTCTGTGAATGTACCAATCACCACAACAATCCCCTATTTCTAACTAGTTCTATATTTTTTTATCTTTAAATCATTAAAAACTGAGTCTAATCATCATTGCCTTGGTCTCGCTGTACTCACCGTACCCTCTATGACCGACTCCATCATTCTCCTAGATGATCTATCCTGCTCCATTTGCCTCACAAG